>NC_086325.1:109626611-110281611 GCF_036172605.1 Pelobates fuscus | reverse complement strand
ATGACTCTTTACAGGAAGTGTTCAGGAAGGCTGTGTAAGTCACATGCAGGGAGGTGTGTGCCTAAGTATGCATAAACAAAGTGATTTAACTGATAAATGGCAGACAATAGAGCGGTGAGACTGCAGGGGCATGAGCTATACACCAACGCTGCTTCATTAAGCTAAAGTTGGTTTGGGTACTATAGTGCCACTTTAAAAAAAAAAAATATATATATATATTTTTACAATGTGAGATGCAGCAAAGGCATGTATATGAAGAACATGTAATCCTATACATATAAAAATGTGCAACTTTATTTGCCATTCAATAAATAGTGAGCTGACAACCAATATGTTAAATTGAGGCCAAAAAAAAGCAGATTTTTAAAAACTGAGATTTTTTTTTTTTATCGTGATTTTATTATTGATTCACCCATCACTATGCAGATCTTTTGTGCAATAAAACTCTTGTTTTATCAGTTTTTACCATTAGAAATAGGTTATCTCTTTCTTTCTATCTAAACGCATACCAGATCTTTTCTCCATCAGAGAACTGATGGTGATTTATATTTTAGCCCCTCTGGCAGTAAATAGTTTAAAGATATAATTACTAGGCAGCATTCTTTTAAAATAACTTATTTTCTCAGTTTTGATCATGGTTGACTGGAAACCGCCGTTTCATTTTTCCCTAATTAGTGCTGAGCCACTAAAGCCACTAATGAGAATTTATGTAGCCTGCATTCTTCAGCCACATATGAGTGCCATCCCCAACAGAGAAACCTATTTAATGGACAGATTGCCACTGATATGATATTTTGCAATCTGCCCAAGAAAACGATCAATTTATGCTTTGCATTTTTGTGCCACGCAAGCACAAATTGTTTTGCCATGCGAAAAATTTATTTTAATTAGAAGATAATTAGTTGTGGTGAATTGGCAAACAAATTGCAAAATTAGGGCAAAATTGGTCAAATTAGGCTAGTTAGAATAAATAGAATTGTGGGAGATTAATACTTTACTATTTTGGCCTAAATTCTGCTTTTGATTGCAATCTGACTAGATTCAGCGTTTAAGGCAGGGATAGGCAACCTTTGACACTCCAGATATTGTGAACTAAACCTCCCCTGATGTTTTGCCAACATTATGACTGTAAGAGCACATTGGGAGATGTAGTCCCCAAAATCTAAAGTGCCAAAGGTTGCCTACCCCTGGTTTAGTAAATAACCCCTAATTTGTGTGGGGGGTTCTTTAAACTCAGACGTAAATATACTATTTTTATGCTCATGAATACCCTACTTTAGGCCTTTGTCATGACCTTTGGCTCATGGAACCGCTGTGGTACTTCCACGCCTGTTGCCATTCGTATACTCACCTATTTTCCGTGCCTCAGCATCTGCAGCTTAACTGTCCATATCAATGGAGGCGGCAGCTAATGCTTTGTTTGAACTGGAGTGACTGGCGATGAAATTGAGTCATCATACTGCCTTCCTCCCTCTCCCCACATGGACCTGTGGAGGATATCTTCGTTCCTGGTTTGTGAAGGCTGCCACAAATCTCAATAACCCCACTGAAGGACTGATCTGTCCATCGGTCACGCACCTGATTTCTGCAAAAGGTTCAAGCAGGCACTTGGAGCAATACCAAATATGCATCAGGAAGACACCCTGTCTGGATTCAACCAACTCAGTGAGAGGTTCTGGACAACATCCTATACGTGAGAGACTCAGAACTTACCACAATCAAACTAGGTATCAGCAGCAATGAAGGAGTCCACTGGAACCCACGCCAAGCAAATCTGCTCTACCCTCCATCACCTCTAAGAAGTCTAGACCTCCTGGGCTGACAGCCAGTAGGAGAATGTCTCCATCATATCACTGAGAAAAAGTCTCAGAGGTGACGTCTAAGCAAAAAAACACAGAATGTCACATATAACCAAGTCAGTGGTGCACTGGTGAAGTCTCCATATCCGGCCTTGGGGCTGGTGGGATGATAGTGTACAAGTATGCAAAGTATGTAGTATCACCGCCTTAACTCCATCAGAAACCTCTGCACAACCTATACAACTTTACCCTGATGAAATCTACCTATTGCGACATTCTCCTACTGGCTGTCGACATTCTCCAGTTAACACGCAGGACATCCTTTTGTTTTTTTGTTTTTAGTTATTGTAATTTTCACCTGTGATATACAGGGCCCAATACCTCTTTTTAGTTAATATAACCTGGTCTGGGTGTCTTTCACTTAAGCACCTACTCTTATGTTTACTTTAAAAGAGGCCAGGTATACTCTTGTTCGTTATTATTTGCACAATATCATCTTGCTCTACTCATTAGTTATTTGGTGTTAGCTCAACCATGCTCAGAAATATGTCACTGCTCATGCTATATACCACAATGCTTATACATATTTATGATTGGCAATGTCACTACTACATAAAGTGTATGTTATAAATGTGCCTCGATGAAAATTGATTACATAAACAAATAACCACTAATTTGTCACTCCTATATTAAAAAAATATGCCTCCATACATTAGTTGAATTACATATATAGCATACTCAAACTGTGTGTATTATACAAGCATGCTCACTATTTAGCAGTAATGTCAAATTACCAACTAATCGCATGCCCACTATTTAGCAGTGATGTCAAATTACCAACTAATCAAGTCACAGAATGAGTTTACATATTTTTATTCTTTTCTCCCATAGACACTGGCCAAAACACTGTTTCTAAGAACCATTGTGAGAACACATCACAATAGGAAAGCTACTTTGAAGAAGGTAGCCATTAATCCTCCAAAATACCTAAGGAACTGATGGGAAGGAGAGTAACAGGACAAATTATACAACAATGTCCCCTTCTAAAAGGCGAGTATTTATGTGACATTCATCACAAATCGCATGACCTCAGAAATGTCTTGGACCTAGCATGCTTCCATTTCCATGTTTAGTAAATGTTCTGCTTATTTGGGAGCTTAATCACTGAGAAAATCACTTACAATTACATTGGTGTCAGAACATGCAAGCATGTTTGAAGCACTCTAAGGGACACAAATTGTGAATAATGAAATGTTGCACCCAGAGATATCTGTACTTTTGTGCCAGGGGCTAGTTACACAACCGGCACACATGATTTAGGCAGCCTGGAACTCTCCTAATGTGAATTCTGTGGTAATTCACTAATTTGAATGAGGTTCTCTATTGCAGGCAGGCCTAGGAGAATGCCTTCAAAGGGAATCCTTGATATCCCTCTGTTGCACTCTTATCCATGAATTGCCACTTAAAGGGACACTCCAGGAACCAAAACAACTTCATCTAAATTAAGATGTTATGATGCCAGGAGGCCCCTGGAGACACTCATACCTCAAGGGGTTAAACCATTCTCAAAGCTGGATGCCATCTGGAGGGGAGTGGATATCACCGCTGGAGGCAACTTTGCGGTTAAACTATTCAAGAACAGTTTCACTCCTTGAGGTAAGAGTGCCTCCAGGGGCCTTCTGGCACCATAACCACTTCAATGGAAGCAGACAAGAAGAGAAGTGCAGCTTTTGCAAACTCTTTTTAGATTTACTCTCAATAAAAAAAATACATAATAAATGCATACATGTTTTCATTGGGGATATATCTACTAAGCAGTTATTTTATTTATTTGTATTTGGGATATGGGGTTCCTCTTTTCTAGTGGGCTCCGAGGGAGCCTGGTGCTGGAGCAAGGTAAGTGGCTGAAGGGGTTTTAACCCCTTCAGCCCAGCGGGCATGGGACCCTATAGTGCCAGGAAAACTAGTTTGTTTTCCTGGCACTATAGTGGTCCTTTAATAATTAGAAACAAAAGTACTGTTCACTAGATGGCATTTTTCTTTCTTCTGCCATTCTCTGCAATGTGCAATAATCCTAGATTCCTGAAATGCTGGAAGCACCATATGATTATAGATCACTCATCTTCTATATTCTGCTTGATAGAACTGCAACAGTAATCCTGTCCCCAATGCACACTTACAGTCCAAGACTACGATACTTCTCATTTCTGTGCCAGGAGGACACTGACAACACATGAACCACTAGTGTGTCACAAGGACTGGGCTGGAAACCATTAATATAGAACAAAGACATCTTTCAACCATGTCTGTGCATGTTTTACGTACTGCATTTCAGCTATTTGGCCATTTTTGTTAACCCCTAACTCGCAGTTATGGCGTCCTATGCCATCCTACATAAAGTGGGCTTTAAAGCCTGTGGGACGGAATAGAACACCCTGCATTTTGGCATGTGCCAGGTTAAATCCCTGCTCATACCAGGGAACATCAAATATCAATGGATACTTGGGGCTCCCCTCTGTCAGCTGGGGAAATTTTTAGTGGTCACACTTTACATAAGCTGCTTTCCACGCTGTAAACAGCTATTTGAAAATGCATTTAACCTCTTAAGGACACACGAAATGTGTGACATGTCATGATTCCCTTTTATTCCAGAAGTTTGGTCCTTAAGGGGTTAAATACATATTAAAAAATTGCGGTGTAAGCAGGGTTAAATCCCAATCAATAGATACCTGGGGCTCCCCTTAAAGTGCTGAGGCACAATTTTAATAGCCCCAGACCTTTTAATGAGCTACTTGCATTTAATATGCCTACTCAGTGAACGCGGTGTGAGCAGGGTTAAATCCCTCATCATCAGTGGATACCTGGGTCATTTTTAGTGGCCCCAGAGTGACGCTCTGTACAATGCTGGAAGCAAAGGGGTCATGGTGCAGGAATGTTTCACCACAACAGGTCCTTAAATTAAAGGAACTTGCATAGCAACTCGGGAATGCTGCAAAGTTTATGATTTGCAAACTTGTAGCAACAATGCTTTTAGGGTATTTTACTTAAGTGATAACTGAAGGGGATTCAAACAGAATTTTATATTTTAGGCCAAAAGAAGCTGGAAGCACAAACCACAGACAACTTTTTTCTAATTTGGTTATTTTGGCCTTAAATATGAAATTCACTTTGAATTCCCAACAATTTACTCTTTAGTGACTAACTTTGCAGGTGTGCATAGCTCATTTGTTTTTCTTCATAAAGAGAATATTTGCAATAACGTAATTGGCTAGTATTTGTAATTTGTTACAAAATGTAAAAAAGCAAACAAACAATCTCTATAATTTGCATTTAAAGTTAACCAGATAAATTTGAATCATCCCCAAGAATGAGAGCACAAAGCCAGGTCACATGGTGTTTGTGCTAAGAAAGTCTAGCACTATGATAACCTTTGACCAGAACAATCAGTGCCTCACCCTAGAATGTATTTTATAGAAACATGGTTTACCAGGTGGGATTAATAAGTAGCAATAATTGATAGCATCCCCTCCCCCCTGTCACAGTAACCTTGCAAACAGTTGAGAAAGAACAGAGGACAGGTAGACATAAAACTACCTGTGTAGTGTAGAGACGTGAGATGTTGAGAGAATACCAGGATTGTTTGCATACATTAATGAGCAGACTGACTGTCTCTAGGTTTGACAAATATTTCTGCTCATTGTATTCCATGTCCCCTGTATGTACATTTTGGTGACTGCTAAGTGAACCCCTTACTAACTGACCTTGTCATGCATCTGATCTTGCATCATTTTATATATATATATGATCATGCTAGCTATGTAATTTTTATTCTGCAATATTTTTAACATGTAATAATAATTATTATACACCTGTGGTGTAGTATCCTAGCCGTCAAATTTAATATAGCAGTACACATCTACAAACATATTTAAGAGTTCAGAACTATTTTCCCTGCTTCAATCATAACTATAATAAATGAAGTGAGAAAGAGAGAGAGAGAGAGAGAAAACCTACAATTTCCATTCCTCTATAAGTTATCATGATACATCATCCATTTGTAGGGAAAGTAAACTACTGCACATAAAGTCATATATGCGTTTATATATGCATGCATGCACACACAGATTTCAACACACAGCCTATATATACACGTTTCCTCCATCTGTGCCAGCCTGGGTTTTTATCCTCCAGCAGAGATGTGAATGTGGCTTTATTTATTTATTTTTAATTCTGTTCACTGAATATTGAGGTCAATTAGGAATGCTGTTTGCTTCCTGTACCATGAGCAGATTAGACAACCTATGCCCTCAACCCCCCCTTCCCCACAGCATTGCCGATCTCTGCCGCACTGACCCACATTCCGCTGAAAATCTGTCCACTGTGTGCGTCAGAATTGGACTTTTAAACCATTTATTCCCTTTAAAAAAAAATAACAAAAATAGGAGTCGAGTTGTACCATCATTTGCCACCAATCTCACTTTACTTTATTACACCAAAGCTTTAAATCCTTTTGCAAGCATAGTGAAGTTAATACTATAAATTGAGTTTTCATTTTCTGTCACTATACATAAAACAGGAATGTAGCTTTATTAGCATTTTAGTCACAGGAACATGAAGCTCAGCAAAGCATTTCAAAACATTTTTTTTTCCATTAACAGTAACATCTGCGCTCTGGATGGACATATGAATACTGTAAAGCACTACTTCTAGAATCTCAGTCCCTTGGTTAAATCCCAAATAAGGGACTAGACAGACTAATGATACTTTGAAGCTAGAATGGAGTCATGGTGGTCTTTAAAATAGACATCAATCATTATAGACTGAAAGTCATCACCAATGTATTCCACTAACTTTACCAGGGACAATAGAATTCTCCCATCATCTAAGGTTACCGTTGTGGAGTTGTACTTCTATGGGACATATCAGGGGAAAAAAAGCCAAAATATCTGTAAAAATGTAGCAGAGGGCTGAAATAGATAACTGGAAGATACGCATTCCCTCCAATGTGCAATAGCTCAGTGCCTGTTCGTGTGAATGTTATGACTATTGTTGCGACTTTCAGTAAAATATGGACTTAAAAAATGATGCAAGCAAATACAATAAAAACAATATATATACATATATATATATAATTCATGTTTTAGTTGACCAAAAGCAGAAACAAAACAAGTGCCATGCTGTGCAGAAAATCTGCCATGCCAGAGTGTTTTAAACCTAATAATACATGGTTTTGCACAAATAAACCAGTTTATTTTGTAGCTGGTCCATGAGGATCAGATTGTCTTTCACATGTTATAGACTTGTTTTGCTTTATGTTCTGTTCTTGCTGCAAGTAAAGTGTGATGGATTTCACTCAACTCCTGTAAGGAATGAAGGGTTAAAAACCTCAGACCTCACTTAATTACATTATGACCTTATTCTATTTTCAGCATTGCCATATGTTTCAAAAGTGTGCTTTGTGTAAACCTGACCCTCTTCAAACTTGGTAACTCGCTCTTATGATTCCACTACACATTTAGTAAAATTAATTGTAAAACAAAGCAAAAAAAAACAAACAAACAAACTAAAAGTTAATATTTTTATATACAGAATAACCGATCGTTCTAAGTTCCTCTATCCAAAACATCTCACAGCAGTCAGACGGTCAGAGATGCCCCAAAGCTCAAATTCCAAAGCCTTCCCAAACCACCCCCTCTCAAAGCACATTCACCCAGGAGGAAATCAAACTTCCTGCCATCTGCACACTTTAACTCGTTAAATTCTAGGAGATGGGGGGGGGGTTGAAGGAACATATGGCATCTGTGCAGTTTTATGCACTGTTTGGATGCCATCCTGATTAGATGCCAAGTGCCTGGATTTGCGTTAAACTAAACTCTTTGCTGCATGCTTTAGCTTGCTCCAGCAGCGGCACTAAAATGAAATTTCTCTGTTGTTTTAATATACTAAAACGTGCATTTCAGATGTTCTGCATCAGAGTATTTTGGGAAAAATGGGCTAGGGAGAACATATCAGATAGTCAGTGCACTTTTAAGTGAATGGAAACTGTTTTTTCCTTTATTCACTTAACCCTTTGGATGTTCTGAATTTCAATGCCTGGTCTCTAGAATAGGTTAGGAAATATTTGCCATTCAAGAGGCTGCGGACTACTTCATGCTCCACCATGTCCTTTCCCTTTGTTGCTTAATGGAGTAAATAAATGTAATTTCATTTTCCAATCGTGATATAGAAATTAGAAATGATTTGGGTATGAACAAACCCATCTAATGTTTGGATTCTGATATTTGCATTTAAAAGGGCCAATGGTTTCTTTGCTGTGTGTGTGTTCTGCAGGGCAGGTGGGGACAGGCCAAACTGGGGGGCATGGTAAATGTTCCCAGTGACAGAACAGAAATGATACAGCGTGACAGCTGGCAGTAATCTACAGCAGCCGGGTGCTCCCTGGAGGGTGACTGAGCACAGAAAGGGGAGCACAGACTACACTAGGAGGTTTGATAATTCTAAGCTGACAGAAGGCATCTGCCGTTGGGGCTGTGCCATCAGGAGTTCCACATCAATGTTACAAGACTGCAAGCAGGAGGACACAGGGACAGAAGGAAGAAATCAGGACAAGGTGAAATAAAATATAGGAAAGGTCATAAAAACACCAATAAACAATATACAGCAAATATTGCCGAGATAGTAACTAAACCATGATTTGACTAGGAAATGTAAAATTAGCTGAACAGCCATGTAAAATTCTTTGGTCAATTATTCACAATTCCCAGTTTTAAGAAAATGGTGAAGAATTTGGCCAAAATCTATTTTATACCAGAGAGAGATTACAAAAGAAGAGGCAATGGACTGTTAGCCTGTATGTGTACAGTGCTGTGTACACTGTACAGGAAGCAGTAGCAGAGCCACGCTTGGACAGCTACCAAAAGAGATTTTATTATCGGGCAGGCAATTACCCTACTTTACAATTTGTGTCTGCATGCTTCCAGTCGCTGAATTAAAGTTAAACCAAGCAAGCAATGGAGGAGGCTGTATTAATTCTGCTCAATGCATTTGCTATGCAGTCATAAAATGAGGTCAGTGCTTGCATGTATTTCAGGCTTGGTAAACGCAAGTATTGCCTTAAGAATCCCTCATCACCTTAAACGACACTGGCCTTGAGCCACTACATACAGAGTTTTATGAGTTTTCCATTTCTCAATGGTTTCCCAGTTGGCCGAGCTAAGAGAGAGGCTTGTTAGTTTACATTAGGGGCAGTCAGATGTAATTAGGAAGATTGGTCTCTAGGATTGGCTGTGTTCTGGGCAAGCCCAATGCACTGTAATTTCTACTTTGTAAGACTGTTAATAGGCCATTAGAGTTGTAAGGAGTTTATGCAAAAGGAAGCCACTTATATGTCATAAGTGTTTCTGTGCATAGAACGTATATACCATTAACCCATACAATCCCTCAAGTAAAATGTAAGGATAAGCAATTGGGATTGAAGAGTGACAAGTTATGACCTATTTATCAAAACACAATTATCTAGGAAAAAATAAACGTAATATCTAGAATTTCAAAAGCTTGGATGGGTGTGGGTGTGAGTGATATATACACAGAATGATGATGAATAATGATCTACAATTATTTCTGCATCTTTAGGATTAATCCATAGTAATTTAGAAATTCATAGCAGATTGTAAAGTTTAGAGGACATGGATTTAACATCTTAATCTATCATATTCATTTTTTGTTGTAGTATTCCTCCTATCATAGTAGAAACAGAAGAGCAGGCACAAGTGTAATTTATTTACACATTACCAGGTAATTGCTACACATTATTACCTTAAAGTGACACTCCACTGCCCAAATTGAACGAAGGAAAGGAAAAAATAAAATCAAAATCACTGTTTAGTAGATATATCTCAATAAAAACATGCATGCATATAATTGTGCATTTTTTCATTGGATGTTTATTTAAAAACAGCTTGCAAACGCTGCAGTTCTCTAGTCTGAAGCCTTTGCAAGCCATCACCTTCTTCCCCAGCTCAGACCTTCTGTGGCTGTCCAATCACAGAATTCCCAATGCAGGCAAATGAGAATTCTTTGCAAGGCAGGTGCTCTGAAAAAAGCCTCCAGTGAGCTAAACAACCAGGAAGTAAAAAGACTGGTTGTCTGAATGCCAGCTGGAGTTAAGCGGACAAGGTTAATTTATTAAAGTGGCAATTACTATTTAAAGGATCACTATAGGGTCAGGAACACAAACATGTATTCCTGACCCTATAGTGTTAAAACCACCATTTAGCGCCCCTGGGCCCCTCATGCCTCCATAAATATAGCAAAATCTTACTTTATTCAAGCCTGAAGCTGTAGTTTTGTATGCCGTTTGCCTTAGAAAAACAAGCAGTCTGCTGACATCATCAGAAGTGGTAGCCTGATCCAATCACAATGCTTCCCCATAGGACTGACAGACTGACAAAGAGGCAAATCAGGGGCAGAGCCAGCATGATTCAAACACAGCCCTGGCCAATCAGCATCTCCTCATAGAGGTGAATTGAATCAATGAATCTCTATGAGGAAAGTTCAGTGTCTGCATGCAGAGGGAGGAGACACTGAATGTTTGGATGCATTTTAGGAAGCCATGACACAGGAAAGATCTCTAACAGCCATCAAAAGAGTGGCCAGTGAAGTTATCACTAGGCTGTAATTTTTTTCTGAAAAGACAGTGTTCACAGCAAAAAGCCTGAAGGTAATGATTCTACTCACCAGAACAAATTCAATAAGCTGTAGTTGGTCTGGTGACTATAGTGTCCCTTTAAATGTCTTCTTTTATTATTTTTTTATTTTACAAATGGTGCAGGACACACTCTTCACACAGAAAGCACACTCTTCACTTTGGAGTCTCCCTTTAAGCTTTTTGAGGAATGGCTGAATGTCCAGTCCTTGTTTTGTGTGTTTTTTTGTATATATTCCTGCTTTAATAATTCTATAATAATAGCTCATGATAACAGGATCCACCTAAACACATGTAAGACAATGTGATACAGGATCTAAAAGGTGTATGGCCCTGACATTTGACTCACCTTGTGTGTGTATAAAATGTAAACATTCAATAATTAGCGTTTATGGAAAAAGCAAAAAAAATAAAAGCATAATATCAGCTCTGTCACATGCTGAATTAACCAACTAGTAAAGGCTGTGAATGTCCCTCTATTATAAGAGATTTATTTTTTCACCTTAGCCTGGGTCAAAGCTCTGCTATTAATATATTCCCTTGGCAGTATGAGTGCCCTCTCTGCTTTCCAGGTTTTATAATTCCAGGTCACATTACCTGGCACCCGCTTGCAGTTTTGTACTCTGGGACCAGACGCTTATCTGTAACTATACACAGGGAGTTTTGTTTCAGGGGAAGTCAGGGCCCAGACTGCTGGCAGTGGTCCAGCATGCACTGGAGAGGTGTGCCAGACACACGAGGAGGGAAATCACTGGCAAGCAGGAAAGTCCCATCCAAACACCATTCAGAGTGGTTTACATTGTCTAAGAATAAAGATGCTGACCTCTAATGACAAGAAAAGAAGGAAATATTTATAAAGTCAAGTGCATGTGCTTTGCCCAGTGATTTCAATTGTCTCTTAACCCTGTATTAGGACCAACTGATGCTAAAAGGGGTTTAATAGAGTCAGGCAGCAGACAAATGCAACCTTTTCACATTGACAGCATCTATTTAATTTTTTTGCATTGTTTAACATTACATGCAATTGTTAAAAGCAGTACTTTTAATGCACATCACGAAAGACAGGTTTTTTGTTTTTTTTCTCAATATGAGAAAAAGTTTAAATAGAGTGAAATGCAAATGAGGCGTTAATGTACATAGGATGATAAACTGCTGTAGTGCAATGAAGGCATTGTAAAACACATGTATGAATATTGAAGAGTATACGTTTGGTGCACCAAGGCTCCAGCTCAAGTGCAAATACCTTGCAAAGTTACTATTTTGAGGCAAACTGCACTTCTCTTTGTGATGGCCATAATTTAACCTTCTTCAGGAGTAGACAACCTTCATCAGTCCTGATGTTGTGGACTATATCACCAATAATGCTCTTATTGCCATGATTCTGTTTAAGGATTAGGGGAGATGTAGTCCACAACAAAGTTGACTACCTCTTCTTAAAGCAAATCTGTTCTCTTGCGTATGCAAGAGTACAACACTGAGGTCTATGAAGGAACCCACAATTCCAATAGACAGAGCCTGAATCCCACAGCCGTCATTTATGATGGCTCCTGGCATTGAACAAAAGTTGACGGCGGAGCTCCACCTTTTGTCAACTTCAGGATTTATCATAAGATAACGTAGTCCCTACTTTGTGTTATGGTGTCTTTAGATTGTGTTAGAATTTCAATGAAATTCCTATGCAGTTTTGATCAGTATTTCAGTATTAGTGTGTCCCAGGAACAAATGTTTTTTTTACTAATCCATTTTGGGCAAGAATTTATTTTTAATAACTACATTTCTGTTTCTCAAAAGGAGAATTTCTGAATTTTGCGTAAAACTATAACAAACTGTGGTTTAACTAGATGTCAAGTAATTGAGGGGTGAATATATTTGTTTAAACACGGATCTCCACCGCGTGGCCTGACTGTGGAGCGAGCTGGACGCATCTGAGTAGAGCACCGCTCAAAACACGCTCCCAAAAGCCTACATAAGCTTTTTTTTCATTTGGCTACTCAATTAATTATGGAGAAGAAAAAAAAAACACAAAAACACACTAAGAAGGGTCCAGAATCTGAGAATTCGGTTTAAGACCTACTTGCCGCCCTAAAGATCAGGCCATCGGAAGGCCAGGATGGCGCGGGAGCAGGCCCGGCTTCCCAGCCGCCCTCGCCACATGCCGCCTGCATCGTGGAGCCTTCACCAAGTGACACCTTGCAGATAGTGGCCAAACTGACCGAAGTCCAGACCTACCTAGCAGGAGAAATTGTGGAATCAACGACGGTCCTACAGGCCGAAATATCGGCCCTTCGCACGAAAACTGCGTGACTGGAAGAACACCTTGAGAGTACCACCTTCACATAATGATGAAGTCGCCCACGTCAATAGGCTTAATGCCCGCATGGCCGAGACGGAATTGGCGATGGAAGAAATTTCACAGGTTAGAAAGACTTCTGACAGAACTTAGAACAAAAACATCAACTTCGACCTGAGGAAGGGACTTTACGACAACTAGAGGCAGTGCGTTTCTCCATAAGAGTACTGCTCCTGGACGATACCGCTAAGTCCATAACTTTGTCCAAACTGACCTTTTACGAGAAAGCAAATAAAATGGACACCCTTCTTGCGAGGACCCTTAAGCCCAGACCGAGATGCTCTCATATCACATCCATACGACACTCCGACGTCCCTATTAGACCCAGGGCTGCCCAAACTGCCACAAGAGGCGATAGCCAAACTAGCTTCAGAAATTACATCCGAGGAAGCTGATCAGGCCATTTCTGGACTGAAAGGAAATAAGGCTCCTGGACGGATGGGTACGATGGGAGTTCTGTGAGGAACTCATACCCTATTTAGTAAAGTTGTTCAACGGATTCAGGGAACGGGGCACACCGGACCATGATATGTCCTTGGCTACCATAGTGCTACTACTCCGGAGAACTACAGACCCATTTCACTCATAAACCACGATATGAAGATCCCTGCAAAAATTCAAGCAGATAGACTTAATCCTTTCTTAACAACTCTGATAGATACCGATCAAGTAGGCTTAATACCAGGCAGACAGTTGTTTGAAAATACATGTAGAAACATCGACTATATATATATATATATATGGTATACAACTCCTGTAAAACTATATAGAATGAAAAATTTTCCCACGGATGTGTGTTAGAGGGGCTGTGGGATGAGAGGGACGTATATACATATATGGTGGGAGTGTCCATTGATGATACAATTCTGGAATTTAATTAAAGATTTGGTAAACAAAGCGTTCTCAAGAGCCCCAGACCTCGACCCTTGGATATATCTGTTAAATAGATCTACCAAAGGGTGGACAAGGAACGAACAAAAACATATTCATAAAATAACCCTGGCTGCACGAAGGGCTTTTGCCTAGCTAAAACAGGGTATCCCCAACATTTCAGGGGTGATAAACAGGGTCAAAGAGATAAACCTGATGGGAACCATGGGAAAACAGTCCTTTTGGAAATTAATGATGTCAAATGGTGTGAACTGTTACAAACGAAGGGAGGGGTCTGGTGTTTCCCGACACGCGCTTTCTCACGACTTCTTCCGCCCCCTCTTCCCCCCATACATATGGCTTACATACAAAGTTAGACTTTGCCCCCACCCTACCCTTCTAACTCTATATATTATTAATTTCTCTCTATTCTCTTTACTTCTCTTTCTCTCCCCTATATCTTGGGGATAAACATCACCGTAAACTGTGACTGACAACTTGCAAACTTTAGAGGTAATGGTTGGTGCGATGCACCCTAATGGTACTCCATGTGTTATATCATCGGTCATTTGCCTTACTATTATGTCAATTGGATAATTTCTATAAATGTAAGACGCTATACCATTCCTGGCGTTGTCTATTGCATGTCATTCTTACTTAAACAATTCAACCAAAAAAGTGCAGTAATATCAAGGCATTTCATGTTACATCTGTCTTGTGAAATGTCTACATTAAATTGTATGTTATACTATGCACTAAAAACAAAACAAAAAAAAGAATATTAGAAAAAATAAGGAATTTAAAAACAAAAACAAAAAAACACAGATCTCCCATATAATTTATATAAGCAATTATCAGCACTTGAGGTACAACATGCAAGAATCTTAAGAATAACAGAGCAAAATATGTAGCTGCCAAATAACCAGGTGGATTTTGCAGATAAATACATTTAAAAACCAAACTATAATATAATAAGTTATAATAATCATTATAATCTTCCTCCAACTGCAATCTTATTTTCTCTGCTAAAAATAACATGCCTGTCATTCTGCTCTGTTTATTTTCTAGGAGTCTGACGGTGTGAATGAATACATTAGATGCCCATCTCTACCCAGAGTGTCAGACGGAATCCGTTTTTTTAAACATTGCACAAAACAAAAGGATCATATTTTCACTAATACCGTATGTGATGGCAATTCTATATACATATTGTACAAACAAAAAACAACCCCTTGGCAGACATAGGGCCTGTGATTCATAGCACTGCAGGCTTCTTGGATGCTGAAAGGGTTAACACTTTCCTATCCTTAGTTTTTCATAACAAACTCTCCAGTGACCTAATCGAGCTGCTGGGAATGTGCCCATCTCAGCAAATT
Organism: Pelobates fuscus; assembly: GCF_036172605.1. Taxonomy (NCBI): domain Eukaryota; kingdom Metazoa; phylum Chordata; class Amphibia; order Anura; family Pelobatidae; genus Pelobates; species Pelobates fuscus. The sequence goes on along the minus strand of NC_086325.1, from coordinate 110,266,512 downwards.
TTCCGCTCTCCTGACTGGGTGTGGATCAAGTTTTATTCATGCCAGCCCCTGATGGCTTCAGAGAACATTCAACGCTGTCGGTGAGTTTGAGAAAGTGTAAAAATGTAAACCATCGGCCGTTGACTGTACCCTGAGGCTCTTCACAGCACGAAAAAGGGGAGATAAAATAATCTTTAAGTCATGCTTAAATTTTACTACACCAATGAAAACAGTCCTAACACGAAAAAAGGTAAGTCTTCTTGGTAATGAGATATCTGTTTGGGGAAATTACTTCGTAGGAATTGACACTTTGTTTTCTGAAGAATTATGGCTTTAGAATGGGTCAGTATGTATAGCGAAGAGGAAGAATACACTGCGCTAACTAGAATGTAGGAGGACTCATATTTTATCAAATGTAGAATTGTATCCTAGTGGAAGAAACATTATGAATTTTGCTTTCTGGAAAGTTTACGTTATGACAGGAGGCAGTATGATGTCACATCCTATCTACATTTTAGAATAAAATAGGGGTATTTACACTAAATTCACACAAAAAGTAAGAAGGGCTGTGCTTTTAGGCCTAACTAATAGAATTGAAAAATTTCCCCAGCTCAGTTATTTCGGCCTAGAATTTGTAATGGCCCCTGGTCAGGCCTCCACAATTTAGTGTATAATCTTAAAAGACTTCTGGTATTAACAAACACAACATGCCTTGGAATTGCCAAATCGCTAATACAAATATCAGGATGGCTACTTCATATAAACCGTATCATTACATTTTAAATTCACATTTTTCTAACTGAATATCAGAGGTTGCAATGTTGGAGCGTTAGAAAAAACACACATCGATACATGAATTTGCTGATGGAAGCACTAGACTGCATGTCAATCTCTGGTAATTACCATGTGCTTTTAAGCAAGCTGATTACAAATCATGCACTATGGTAGATCAGGGCCATCTCCAAGGTTTTCAGGTCTGCTCAATCGACAAACAAGATTAGCAGGTTTAGGATTTGTTGCTGGGAGAGAATCAGCCATGTCTCTCAATTCTGTCTCCTATTACAAGCATATTCCAAGACCAACATAATTAAGCAGTCTATAGCATCATGCAATAATTAAGAAAAGGTAGAACAAGGAGCTCCATTCATACTACATCCACGTGCTAGGAGAAGAATAACAGAAAGCGGCTTCTACTGAGAACGCCTGCTGCCTGAAGCTGTACTCGTAGTAGCATTACATTATGAAAGAGTTAAATGGTAGCTTTAAGTGCTAATGTGGAACACATTTAAGGACATGTTCATATTTGGCAACATTTGAAAAAAAAATCCAGGAACACTTTGTGGCTACAATGTACATTAATATACACCACACTCAAAGAGATACACGCTCAGTGATACACCAACACACACACACACTGAATTATGACACAAACACACATAGAAATAAAGAACGCAGCACATTTTTATCCAACGTCCTGTGGGACCTGAGGCAGCTGTGGTGGCTTGCACCACTGGTAGTCCGTTTCCTTTTTATTCCCTCTGCAAGGTGGGAAAAGTCCCGGAACTCTGTTTTTTTTTTTTACACAGGAGCCCAAAACATGAGACTGTCAAGTTTTAGTCAGTCCAGTTAAAGCTAGATGATAATACTTACATCATCTTTAAGCATTTCCGATACAAATGCTGTAAATTGGATTCCCAGAAACCTTTTTGGGGGATTTATGTTCCATGAAACATGCTTCAACACTATGTGTATTATACAATGAAAGTTCAAACCCTTTCAGACTAAGATTATACAATTACATCTAAAATGGAACCTGATTACTTTAGCTCCAAATGGATAGACTAAATGTTTATTTGTTGTCACCACTTGTGACAAAAAAAGCACTGCATCTAATGTTACCTACACTTCCAACTGAAGATAAATTGGTAAGGCTTACTTCTTATAAAACTTGTAATAAAGCAAAAAATTATAAATTTAACTTGTAATAAGTTGACCATTTCACAGAAAATTTGTGGTGCATGAAAAAAAGTGTGTCAGTCAGCCATAAATGTGTGTGTGTATATATATATATATATATATATATATATATTTTTGAAGCCTCATCCTAAATTAACTACAACAGTGATTGTTGAACTTGTGATACTTTAGCTATTACAGACTACATCTCCTGTAATGCTCAGCCAGCCTAGTAAAGGTTAAAAGGACACTACAGTCACCAGCTTTTGTTTAATGAAGCAGTTTTAGTGGATATATCATGCCCCTGCAGTCTCACTTCTCAATTATCTGCCAGGTTAAATAACTTTGTTTATGCAGCCCTAGTCACACCCCCTACCTGCATGCTACTTGCATAACCTTCCTAAACACTTCCTGTCAAGTGAGATCTAATGTTTAAAGGACCACTCTAGGCACCCAGACCACTTCAGCTTAATGAAGTGGCCTGGGTGCCAGGTCCAGCTAGGGTTAACTAATTGTTTTATAAACATAGCAGTTTCAGAGAAACTGCTATGTTTATCAATTAGTTAAGCCTTCCCCTATTTCCTCTAGTGGCTGTCTCACTGACAGCCGCTAGAGCCGCTTGCGTGATTCTCACTGTGAAAATCACAGTGAGAGCACGCAAGCGTCCATAGGAAAGCATTATGAATGCTTTCCTATGTGACCGGCTGAATGCGCGCGCAACTCTTGCCGCGCGTGCGCATTCAGCCGACGGGGAGGAACGGAGGCGGAGAGGAGGGGGAGAGCTCCCCGCCCAGCGCTGGAAAAAGGTAAGTTTTTACCCCTTTCCCCTTTCCAGAGCCGGGCGGGAGGGGGTCCCTGAGGGTGGGGGCACCCTCAGGGCACTCTAGTGCCAGGAAAACGAGTATGCTTTCCTGGCACTAGAGTGGTCCTTTAAACTTCCCTTTAATGTACAGTCTGGTTAATTTAGTATTTCTTGCCCTGTTAATAGTTTGCTATCATGGTTTGTGATCAAAGTTCTATTTACAGAGCAGGAGATAAAAACTTCTGAAGTGAACATCTAATTAAAAATTTAACTTTTTTTTTTTTTAAAGCATGCTTTGTAAGTCACATCAAGGGAGGTGTGGCTAGGGCTGCATTGCTAGAAACAAAAAAGGTTTAACTCCTGAATGGCAGATAACTGAGCAGTTAGAATTGAGACGATTTGGTGTATAGATCAGAGGCAGGATCTAAACACCAAAACTGCTTCATTAAGCTAAATATGTTTTGATGACTATAGTGTCCCTTTTACGGCATGATGAAGTGCAGGCCCTTAATTGCCATTTATTTGCGTAAGAAAATAACTTGTTTTTTGCATGATTTAAGCCTTAAGGTAAACTTGTTTTCACAATTTCATTTTCATTTGGAAGGCACCTCTTTATTTTGTTTTGTTTTTTAAAAATACCTTTCCAGTTGGTATGGTCTCTCTTCTATGAGTGAAATAATTGACATCATATGGTCCTATTCGATTTCTCTTATTGAATAACAAACATACAAATACAAAGTTGCAGGTAGTGGTTTTGAAACAACGCTAACCTAACACAGATGGCTGTGGATCATTACACAGTATCCTTATAACCCTCTTGCTGTTGGATCTGGATGTCATATGGTGCTACAACCTACACTCCAGGAATAATGGCTGCAATCAACATTCATTGCTGTCGGTGGGTTTTAGATTAGAATAGCTCATTGATCAATGAATGCAAACTGCAGCCCTCTCTTCACACATAGAAAAAAACACAAAACCTCAAGACAAACTTTGCTTGGTACGGTGTATAGGAAATCTTCAGCAGATGAGCAACCAAAAAGTCATATACAGTGTGACTCGGAAGGAAAGAAGTAAAAATACATTTGAATTCAGAAAAGTTGTAAAATACAGCCAATGGTGATTAAAACGCTCCACCTCTCAGCTTGGACATTACCCCATCGCAAGTTCTTGCAACTCTTAGCAACTTTGTGATTGAAAAAGGAGTTAAAGGAACACCTCAGGCACCATAACCACTAAAGTGCCAAGAGTGCCCCTTCCCAAATGTAAGTAGTAAAACGGTTTGCAAACAGCTTGACTTTGTACCTGCAGTCTGCTGAGCAACACTCTCTGCTCCTTCCTTTCTGTTGCTGAGAGCCAAACATGAGATGAGAGAGTCCAGCTCTCCCCGCGGCTTTGAGAAGCGAGTGCCTGGCAGAACCCAGGTAAGAAGTCAAACCGTTAGCAAACAGCTTGATAGCTTAGCTTGGGGTGTGGTGCTTGGGCACTTTTGGCACCATAACCACTATAGTGGTTTTTGTACTTTAAGTGTTCCTTTAATAGAGAACAGTCATTTCTCTTGAATTTATTCTTCCATTAAACACTGAAAATCACCTGTAATTAATGCTAACCTTTTTCATTGATGTTCTGTTTTCGTTAAATTGTATATTAAATTATATTAATGAATAATCAAATGACGTTATAATCCCTTGCAGTAAAGACACAGCCATATCATACACAGCAACAAGATTCTGTATGCCTTCTGTACGATGACTTCCCAGTGCAAAGGTCAGAGCTTTTAACAGTGATTGGCAGAGAGCTAGGATGGTGTTGCAGGATAAAAAAAAGTGTTGATTTCTCTATTTAACAACAAAATTTAAAACTTAAAATTACATATTTAATAGTTAGAAATAGGGTATAAGTACGTGTGAGATTATAAATTCTGGGAAATGACCGTTTGCCTTTAAGAAAAGTTAAGCGTGCTACATGCTTGATTTAAGATGTTTTCTAGAGTAAGCTGTTTTTGTTAAAAAGTGTATTGTCTATTTATAATGAAAATATATCATGTCATGTATCCAGAAAATTCTGAGAAATAAAAAGTATGTGACCTGTGTCTTACTAAATGAAAATACAAAGCCGCTTACAGTTATTAAGGGTGTTTGAAATTAAAACATTTCCAAATCATGTCTTTTTTTCCCCTTTAAATGTATTTTATTGTGATCACGGCTTGCTCATTTGATTACCATTTGCTACATCAGATCATCGTAGATTGTAAACTTGTACGAGCATGGCCTTCTTTACCACTAGATAGCCCTTTTCTATTATTATTATTGGTATTTATATAGCGCAAGCTTATTCCGCAGCGCTTCACACAAATTCTATAACTGTAAAACACGGTGGAATATGCTGGCGCTATATAAATAATACTAATAAATAGTATTAATGAACGTGGTTTGGGTTCTGACACCATATTTTTTGGTCACTGAATAAACCCATTAATTTTGTTATAGTAGCAGTGATATTTAACTTTAAATGTGCTCTTAAGTGGCCCTACTCGCTACCTGGCCAGGATCGCTGCTTTTGTTGACAAAATGTAAATTTTTCCGCCACTTATTTTTATGTAAAGCATAACTAAACATATAAATAAGTGTTTATTCACAAGTATACTATATATTATCTAAGCAACATATTTTGAACAGCATACCTACCAGAACAATATATATGTCCTGACAATGGGAGGTATGGTTTTGTGAAGGGGATGGGCAGGCCACTAAGGGGAGGCCAACCCATAAAGTGAGCTGACTTCCCGACAAGGAGGCGTATCAGACTGGCATGCAGGCAAGCCTCTCTGGCCATGTTCAGATTTACATACCAGGTAACTGTAGGCACAAAATTATAAGGCACCCTCGGCACCCCAGTCTAAACAGAGGCAGATAAAGCAAGTATAATTAACTGGCCAGGCCTTAAAACCATATATTCATATTTGACAAATGCATATGTGTAAATGTATGCAACGTGCATATGTCTACTTGTAATGTATTGAGTTTGAGTCTGTGAGTATAGTGAGTGTATGCAGCTGTGTAAATGTAACGTTAAATGGTTAGGGTACAGGGGGTTTAAAGGACCACTCTAGGCACCCAGACCACTTCAGCTTAATGAAGTGGTCTGGGTGCCAGGTCCAGCTAGGGTTAATTAATTGTTTTATAAACATAGCTGTTTCAGAGAAGCATTATGAATGCTTTCCTATGTGACCGGCTGAATGCGTGCGCAGCTCTTGCCGCGCGTGCGCATTCAGCCGACGGGGAGGAACGGAGGCGGAGAGGAGGAGGAGAGCTCCCCGCCCAGCGCTGGAAAAAGGTAAGTTTTTACCCCTTTCCCCTTTCCAGAGCCGGGCGGGAGGGGGTCCCTGAGGGTGGGGGCACCCTCAGGGCACTCTAGTGCCAGGAAAACGAGTATGCTTTCCTGGCACTAGAGTGGTCTTTTAAGGTTGTAGAAGAGTTAAAGGGAAACTATAGTGCCTGGAAAACAAACTTGTTTTCCTGGCACTATAGCTCCCCCCTCCCTCTCGTTCCCACACCCCCCTTCTGTCATGTTCCTCGGCGCTGGCTCAGGTCCACCTTCGCTCATCGGCAATGACCACGCTTGTATTAGGATTTCCCTGTAGCATTATACAATGCTTTCATATGGGGATTCGGGTGACGCTGGAAATCCTAATGCATAGCGCCCTGAAGCCCCTGTAGTGGCTGTCTCGTAGACAGCCACTAGAGGTGGAGATGACCCTGAAAGGTAATTATTGCAGTTTCTTAAAATTACAATAATTACCTTTGCAGGGTTAAGGGACCTAGGACACTGCATCCAGATCACTTCAATATGCTGAAGTGGTGTAGGTGCCCAAAGTGTCCCTTTAAGGTGACTTAGATAACACAGGATGTAAAGTATTAAGAAGATTAAACGCTTGAGCGCTGTTAAAGTTGTGGTATAAGGGCTGTTAAGCATTATTAGTTTTAAGGTTAGAGTAGTGTTACATTTAGTATTTGGGTAAAGGGGGTGGTTTAGGATAGTATAGTGTTAGAGTGGGGTCTAATATTAGGTTACACAAGATGCTTTGTTTTAGAAACAGTTAAGCTAAAGGTTTTTTTCAGGTTTAGGCACGGAGGGCTGAAATTTGGGACTAAGGATTGAGTTTCTTTACATTTTGGAAGGTGTTAAATGCAGGGGTAGGGAAAAGGAATGTTTAGGTCATATGGAGTTTGAAAGGTTATTTACAAAGTACTCACCTCCTATATCTTCTGTAGACCAGTTAGTCTCCTAAAATTGATAAAAGAGCTACAGTAGTTATGCAGAGTACACTACTTATTGCTTCCCCTACGCCTTCGGCAATGCACTACCTATGTCAGAGGTTACTAGTGTGCTTATGGGAAATGATCCCTTTCTTTTCCTTTCTAGCCCAACACACAGACATAAAGGGGACAGCACTACATTTTACACCCTCTAAAACTATTCCTGCAGCTCTGCTATTAAGGCTGGCTGGACTTGTCTCTCACCACCATCCCATTTAAGTTCAAAATGGCACACGGGTACTGAAAACAGGCACCAACTATTTGACAGGCACCTGTAGGCAGGAGGCTTCTCTGCCAAATGGGAAATCATCCCCTGGACCAGCCCAAAGTAAGGCATATTATGTGTCAATCACTGCTGAGCTGTTTTGGGAATAGATTTAATGCCCTGAGATTACTCTGCACAGTACAAGTGTGTTTATTAATGGGCTTGTATTGTGTTTTCTGCACACATTTCCCCTATGTCCCCAAATTCAGGATATCAGGGAACAAACCCCAGGGGGCAGGATTGTTGGGAGGCACATAAATGACGACACATTAAGGCATGGGAGCACAAAGTCACTAGGACCCTGCTTATATGCGCTTCCAGTGACAAAATATTTACTGCATATTTTAAAAGGCACATAACTACTACAGATTAATATACAGTTTATATTGCCTAGAGTCCCCTACCCCAGCTTGATATAAACTAAGACTCCTATAGGCACCCAGGGATGCATTATTTTACCATTTGGTCACATTGATAATGGGAAATGATCCATCAATATCAATGTCAATTTTGTCCAACCTGAATGACTCCGATTGGCTGAGAGAACTAGGGCAAACATGCCTCTAGCCCTCTTAGCCAACAAATGTCAACTAAGTTGTGGAAATAGCCTGTTTTTAAATCTTTCAGGAAGATTTCATTGCAGCATTCATACCAGAGGATTAGAGAAGGCCAGATGTGGTGCCTATATTTATAAAGGATTACAATTTTTAACCTGGAAATTACATCCCTGTAAGTTTAAAATCTGTGGCTGGGAAATTATTTAAATGGTTGTTGATGACCTCAATTTAAAGGGTTACTTCTACCCTTAGATAATGTTCAGATTACAATGGCCTATAGGGGGTATATAGGCAACGCTAACCTACTGTTCTAGAGTGATGAGTTGCCTACCTACAATTTGATGTGACACTACTAATTTTTTTTAGAGATATAACATCACCCATAAAAACTTCGAAGCAATTTCATTTACAACATAGGGAAAGGTTTTATATATGTAAGAACAATCAAGTTGTGGAATTATCTGCCCAAAGAGGTTGGTTTCTATTGATATTTTCTTTTTTTTAATTCTTCAATACATTTTTTGGGAAAAATTTAAAGGAGCCACCCTGGTCTCCTCATGCCTCCCTAAATATAGCAAATCTTACTTGCATTCAAGTCTGCAGCTGCATGCTTTTGTGCCCGTTTCCTGTTGACATCATCAGAAGTGGTAGCCCGATCCAATCACAATGCTTCCCTATATGATTGGCTGAGACTGACAATGAGGCAGATCAGGGGCAGAGCCAGCATGATTCAAACACAGCCCTGGCCAATCAGCACCTCCTCATAGAGATGAATTTAATCTATGAATCTCTATGAGGAAAGTTCAGTGTCTGCATTCAGAGGGTGGAGACACTGAATGTTTGGATGCATTTTAGGCAGCCATGACCCACGAAGGATCTCTAACAGCCATCTGAGGAGTGGCCAGTGAAGTTGTCTGAAAAGACAATGTTTACAACAAAAAGCCTGAAGGTAATGATTCTGCTCACCAGAACAAATTCAATAAGCTGTAGTTGTTCTGGTGACAATAGTGTCCCTTTAAATATTCAAGGATAAAATAAGGGAACAGTCTATAAATCCAAGGAAAGATTTTATTGCCGTTATGGAGGCAAAAAGCATATTTGCCTCTTTCAAACTGCATTTTAAGTCTTCATTTGGATTAACATAAAAAGATCTTTGAATGTCAAACTTTAGGGCATGGGTGTCCAACCCGCGGCCCGGGACCGATAGCAGTGTGGCCTGTTTGCAGTCCGCGCTGCCGGGCACAGAGGGAGGAAGGGAGCCCATTCAGTGGCGTGGGGGGCAACAGAAGTATGATTACGGAGGTGCGCAATAACGCGCAACCAACATGCTCTGCCCTCACGGTGTTTTGAGCAGAAGCGCTCTGACACTCTGTGCGGGCGGAGCCGCAGCGGGAGAGTCTGGAGTCCGGATCAGCAGGGAGCAGCAAGCAGGTGGATGAGCAGAGTAAGTGCTTGCTAATATTGTTGTGTTTTGTTTAAAAGTGTTTTTTTTTGTGCAAGGTTCTTGAGAGGGAGTTTTTTGTGAATAGGGTTTGTAGGGGGACAGTTTTTTTTTTTCAGAGGGGGAGACAGGGTTTTTTTGTAGAGGGGGGATAGGGATCTTTGTAGAGGGGGAGACAGGGGTCTTTGTAGACGGGGGGCAGGAGTTTTTGTGAATGGGAGTGGAGGGGGTGGGCAAAGGTCTTGAAATACTATTGTGTGTGTGGATCTGTGATTGTTTGTGTATGTATGTGATTTTGTGTGTGTGTGTGTGTGTGTGTGTATGTATGTGATTGTATGTGGGTCTGATTATGGGTGTATGTAGGTATGTGATTGTGTGTATAGGTCTGATTGTGTGTGGGTGTCTGATTGTTTGTGTATGTATGTGATTGTGTGTATACATTTGTGATTGTGTGTGTGTGTGTGTGTGTATTTGTGGTTATGTGTGTATAGATTTGTGACTGTGTATAGGTCTGTGATTGTGTGTGTGTGTGTGTATATCTGTGGTTATGTGTGTATACGTATACACATGTGTATGTGTTTAGTAGATAGCTCCCTAATTTGATATCCTTATATACATTATCTATACTCTATATTATATATTTGATGTGTGTCCCAAGACAATTCATCTGCGCCTAATGTGGCCCAGGGAAGTCAAACGGTTAGACACACATGCTTTACGGCTTTGAATCTTTTTTAAAGCTAGATTACTATGTAACTATGGAGGCTGTAAAAGTTTAGATTGATTTCCGCGCTGGGCCGTAGGGGAGGGATGTCGATGGGGGGACTTGGGGGCGGGAGCCGGTGCGGCCCCTGCGACACACCTATATCATACGTTGTGACCTGCCACCGCCCTACGGAACTACCAGGACCGGACACCGCACCTCGCATATCAACCGCGCCCCCCCCCGACCACAGTCCCCCCCCCCACCACCACCGTGACGGTCACAGTCAGACAGATACGGGATCACCAACGACGCAACCTAGTCTCCACTGACCCTGACAATACTATACAAGTTAACGGCTGTTAGCTAGGACCCTACGACAACGCGAACCACAGGCCCTTAGGGGTGTTCCTGGATGACCTAGCGGACTCCTACCATGACCCTACACCCCCACACCACTTATCTAGATACAGCCACTACCACTTCTCTCACTAGGACGTATAAGACACACTCATCCCTCCACCCACTGATATGTGCTGACTACTTGACCGCTTCTCTCACACACTACCCCCAACGCGTGACGGCATGCTATCACCTGGATCACCTGGGGACATGGTGTAGTAGTCGACTGGAACCTTTGAATCCGGGGTAACTGCGTGGACGTACATATGGGGAGATCCCCCTAGGGCACTATGAGACACGTCCCCCACTGGTTTAGACATGTTCAGTAGCGACGATCACGATATAGACAGGAGAGGGATACTTATGGAGGACTACGCGACTGGCAGGGAAGCTCGATACAATATGGTCGGACGTACCTGATCCCGATCTGCCCCCTGTTGTTTTCTCTCCATCCACTGTACTCGCTCTGTGCCAGGCCTTTACTCTACCACCACCTATCAATGGACCCCTTTGACCCATACCGTAACACACCACTGTACGACACGCTTTCACACCTCTCAACCAAAGCCGACGATACAGATTGATAGTAGCCACACCATACCAGGGGAACCCTGCACAACACTATACCTACATTAATTTAATCTTTGAGGGACTGACTCAACTAGCCAAGGCTCCCACACTACGTAGCATCGCAATCTCGGCTGAGAAACACGATAACAACCACACCAAGTTATCGCATGGAAGCAGATGGAGATAATAGTCATTACCTTCCCTCCGAACACACTACCTGTATTGATATTTCCTACACCTGCATTGAGCTAACACATCATGCTGTTGATACGGGTCAGGGAAACCTAAATATATCCTACCCACGATCTGATCTTCAATGCCAGACATGCACGCCACCACTGCCTACGGTTAGACCCACATGGGCCATACCACGTTATGACACAACACAACACACTCTCACATTTATTAGTTAAAATTGGCGATATTAACCACCTATAGCCATGCAACCCCAAAGAAACTCCACACGGCCACATGGACATGGCAATTGCAGAACTAGTTTGTCCAACCACGATTTTCACGCAACGTAACGCTACCACTTTGGTTGGGAGATTACAATCACAAACCCACCATGATTGGATACATGTTGATATTGCAAACAATGCTAACCTTTACTATGTATATTTGCTCTCTGTGATTATAGAATGCTATTATATTGTAACTGTACACTGCGATATTACTGCGTGCCTGCGTGCCCATAATTTGTCTTTTTCACGCTCCAATAAAAACCTGATTACTCAAAAAAAATAATTTAGATTGATAATGCATTAATTCCACATTACGAATACAGCTTTGATAGGGTTCCTAAACAAGCCACAGTTCCGATCAAACTCTTCAGGATTATCCTGAAGACACAGATACCAAGCTCTCAAAAGCACATCATTATATACACCCACACAGTGCAAACTGCAACTGAAGTGGGAAGCATAGAACTTTAATGGCAACAATAAAAGTGTCAGCCAACTTAGGGGATGAATATCTAACAGGGTTTTTAAATAAAGTGAGAATTGCCAGGAATTCAAAGTGAATTTTAAATTTAAGCTCAAAATACACTATATGGACAAAAGTATCATTACACCAACAGGAACTTTTATGACACCGCATTCTAATTACGGTAAATAGATATTAATATGAAGTCTTCGTCCATCTGTTGCAGATATAAATGTTTCTGGGAAGGCCTTCCACAAGATTCTGGAGGAATTTAGCCCATTCATCCAGTAGAGCACTTGCAAGGTGACCTGACTCACAATCTCCCTTCCAGTTCACCCCAAAGGTGTTCGATGGGGTTGAAGTTGGGGCTCTGTGCGGGCCAGTCAAGTTATTTCACACCAAACTCATCCAGCCATGTCTTTATGGACTTGCTTTATGCACTGGGATAGAAAAGGGCCATGCTGGAATAATAAAGGGCCTCCCCCAACTGTTTGCACAAAGTTGGAAGCATAGCTGTTTCCATGATGTCTTGGTATGCTGAAAGATTAAGATTTTCCTTAACTGGAAGAAAGTTGCTTAGCCCAACCACTAAAAAATAGGCCTATACCATTATCACTCCAATACCAAACGTTACAGTTGGCACAATGCAGTGAGGCAGGTAACGTTCTCTGGCATCTGTCAATCTCAGACTTGATCATTAAACTGTCAAACAGAGAAGCGTGATTTGTCACTCCATAGAACACATTTCCACTGCTCCAGAGTCCAGTGGCAGATTGCTTTTTAAACATTCAATGTGACACTTGGCATTGTTCTTGATGACGTGATGCTTGCATTCAGCGGCTCTGCCATGAAACCCTCCAGAAGGTGGGACTGATAAGTGGGTCATCAATTGCCCACTCAATTTTTCCTTTAAAAAATCCACTTGAAAAAAAAATGTAATTGCTCATGTTGCTGCTCATTAGATGCTATGGACAAACTGACCAGTCAGGCACTGTCATGGACCAGAGACTGGTGGTTTGACAAGTGTGTCGTGGGTGTGCGGCCCCTACATGCAGTCTACACCAATCTAATGCAAGGGGAGGGAGACTGATATCTTGTGGTTAACACCTCCAACTAGAGGCACCCAGTCAACATTATTTTAATTAGGTGGTCTCGGTGCAGTCACCCTACAGTTTTAACCCTGCAATGAATGTAAAACACTGCAGATTTGTAGAAACTGCAATGTTTCCACTGTAGGCTTAACACACCTCTAGTGAGCCGTTGTCCTTAGAGCCACTAGAGGAGCTTCAATGTTGAGTACGCACTAGTCTTCCAATTTTTCCCTACAGGAAAGCATTGGTTTGGCTTAGATCATAAATATCGATGATTACAGAAGAGGAGAGGGGTTACGTAGAGAGCAGTGTGGCGATGGAGAAGAGGTGAGGAAATCTACATTTTTCATGCACTTGCAGCTACAGGACACTATAGCTGTACGAATTAATAAATGTTTGTATTCCGAACGCTGTAGTTTTCCTTTAAATGAATACAGAACTATATTGGGATTACATTTTTACAAAAATGTGTGTATACATCATTTTAAACTAACAAGTTTTACTGGGTCATAAAGGTCCTTGCATCAAAAGTCAAGGGAAGTTAAAATGTTACAAACAAATACAATCAGAGAACAAGTAGGCCTGCAAAGCAATACATGAAGGACATATTAGAAAGAGTAAAGTTACACTGACCCCTGGTGTTCACTTTCTGGTAACTGCATATAATTTATCACCAACCTCAATGTTTATCTTGTTATACTGAGAATACAAACATGTTTACTTGGTCATACAGCACACGCATCTACTTAAATTATTAAAAACAAAATAAAATAAAAAACTTTACGCACCATAGACACAGCGACTCTATGTGGTAGAATATTGTTTAAATTTTTTCTATATCTGCTCATAAGACAGGCGTTTTAAATGGGTCAGAATTGCTTTATTAATATACCCACTAAAATCACAAACATTAACAAGCAATATGCTAAATATTATTATGCCAAAAAAACAAGGAAAATAAACATAAGCATGATACCATGTTTTCAAAGTGAACATGAAGAAACTGGGAAACTGTTTTAAAAACCAGAAAATGAGGAGAGGTGCTCCCCATACCTTCTGAAAAGGAGAGTTTTGTAGAGTACAAATGTAATTCAAGGATCATTATATGGGGGAAATATGCAAAAATATTTCATGAAAGACTTGTTTCAAGTAAGTCCTAGGACATACTTAAAAACCAGAGTAATCTGAATGTACCTTTCCTGGTAAAATACTTTGTTATTGTAATTTTAGCTGGTTCAAGGTCACATTACAGACAAACTACATTTCTGGCTATGGTTATAAATTTACACAGATGATAATACATTGCAAAGGGCAGTTCTCTTTCTTTGATTTAAATCTTGGCATTGATAAAGTATGTCACCATTCCAACACAATCTTCTGCTGGCTATAAGCTGTATTCCAATGTCAAAGATGGGTAGTTTTGAAAAACTTTGCCCTTTACCCACTAGAGGGTGCTGCTGAACTTTGTAGCTTGACACAAACATTACTACTTCAATGTGACCGATGTTAACAGTTTGTTCCCTATGGCGCTCTTAACTCATTTTTTTTCAGGATCACAATTCAATGGACAAAACATTTCCAAGGTGCACCAACTTGTTTTCATTTTACATTTATCTGTATCTCAAATTTACACGAAATATATGAATAATTCTAGTTAAACTAATTCATTTAGACTGTGAGATGGAAATTCAGTGTTAATGCAGACACATTAAAAAAACACACACGCATTTTATGAACAACATTGAACCTAACACACACACACAGATATAAATGGCATACTTTAAGAGTGGATTGAGGCACATTGGCCAAAAAGAAGCTGGCAACGTCGGTCAGATTTTGAGAAAACAAATACTGTAAAAAAGCTTATGCATTCAGTGAACTGTCTCCATTCATATTTAGCCACACATAAAACAAAATGCTTTTGTAAAACTGAACTAAAACAATATACAGCACGAGTATTAAATGCAATATAGCAGCTCTTTATAATTATAGAATGGGGTAATGTAATCTATTGTGAAACATTTAATACTTAGGAAACCTTTGTTCACATCTCAAGCATTCTCCTATTACCAATATTGGGAGATTAAAGGGATACTGTAGTGCCAGGAGTACAAAGCTGTATTTCTGGCACTACTGATCCATCTGCCTACCTCCCTCCCTCGCGTCCCCCATCCCTGGTAAATAAAGGGTTGAAAACCCTTGATTTACTTTCCTTGTCCCAGCGCTGAGGGACATCGGCGCTGGGTCGAAGCTCTGCACTCTCCCCCATCCCGCGACGAGCGGGGTGTAATGAGCACGCACGGCAATTGTCGCACACACATAAGACCTCCCCATACGAAAGCATAAAGATAACAGACCAAAAGTCCGTTACGATTCCAGAAGCGCCCCCAGTGGCTGTCTGATAGACAGCCACTGAGGGAAGACTTAGTGCTGCAATGTAAACATTGCAGTTCTCTGGAACTGCAATGTTTCACATTACAGCACTAGGTGCAAAAGGGACACAGCACCACGACCACTTCAATGAGCTGAAGTGGTCTGGGAGCCTACAGTGTCCCTTTAATGTAGGGGGCTTTTAGAATGAGCTCCAGGCTCATACCTTTTATTTATTAATTTTAAAAGACTGCTGTGTGGTAGCAGTATGTATTTCTAGTGTCTCAGCTTTAAAATACTGCACATATTGGGTTATCTGCATTGCATGCTGGGGGCTGATTGCATCCACAGCATGTGACATTGGCAGGCCACACATGCGCTTGCAACAGGAAAATTGCTATCCCTCCCTTCCCCCACTGTGTGCTCCCTTTGCTGCAGACAGTATTCAAAAAAAAAAAATCCCTGGCCCAATGTGCATGCATGAGAAGCCTGAGATTGGACCGCACAAGGCTCCTGTGACATTAGAGGGGGCGAGGAAGTCAGCACCGGGGGCTTTGCTCAGTGCTGGATGTCAGGTATGGTTAAATCCTTCCAATAAGATTTGGGAAGCTGAATGTCAGGTAAGTTGAAAACTAGGTTAAAACAAAGCCTAGATAAATACCAAGACATAATAAAATTTAGGAAACATGACAAATTTTTGAGGGATCTGAATGATTATGAGACCGGGAATATTTACAAATCCTTTAATCGTAGGATGAGACGTACCTCAGATAACACTTTAACATCAGATTACGATTCCTCAGATACGGACTCAGGTAGCCAAGTTACCGTCTGAGTCCCAATCACAACCCTCCACCTCCACAATGGCTCCTAACCCAAGGGGGATTCTGAAGAAAGGGGTTAATTTTTTAGCCATGGGCAACCAGGAAGAATTCCCAAGCCAACGCACACGTTATCAGACCAGGTATCCAAGGGGTGGGGGAGGAGGAGGAGGGGGGAGAAGGAAAAGGTACTAGATACCACTCAAATTTCAGGACCCGAGTCACAGGTCATAAATCTGTCATCCCATACATTGAACGAAGACCAGCTTAGGGTCCTCGGCAGGGGACTATCATTTGTACCGACTCCATCATTTGACAGATTTAGTTGGATCAAGGATCTCCACCTTTTTATCCGTAAACTGGCTTTACATAAATTTCATTCAATCCAGAATGAGAAAAGGGCTAGAGATCTTGGCTTAACGACTAAAGACTACCAATGCCTGACCACTCTCTTGTCTCTTCTGGATGAGAACGACCCAAGTACCACCCATAAATATACCGATCTTAAACCTAAGAGTAGATATACACCAAGCTTTGCTGGCTTCAGAAATATCGAACTTTTTCTTGAAGCAGCCAGGAATGAGATCGAAAAAATTGACTTAAAAACCCTGTCCATCCGATCAAGTGAAAACCTCCATAAAAATGAACAGCGGGCCTTGAAGGCACTCCAAAGTGATAGTGATATTATCGTTAAACCAGCAGATAAGGGGGGTAATATCGTGATAATGGATGTAAATAAATATGTTGAAATGGTGGAACACGTTTTGGGTGACTCTGAGACCTACAAAGTGATTAAGTTTGACCCGACAAATGATTTTCTCCAGAAATATAAAGAAATTCTGGATGACGGCCGCAGTAGGGGGTTGCTATCCAAGGACGAATATGACTTCATCCTTAATCGTAACCCTAAGATAGCAACCTTCTACTGCCTGCCTAAAGTTCACAAAAACAGGGAGAACCCCCCCGGACGCCCAATTGTTTCGGGGGTAGATAATCTCACACAGAACGGCAGTCTGTATGTAGATAAAATCCTGAGACCTTTTGTCGAGGCCCTCCCTTCGTATATTAGGGATACGAAACAAGCCCTAAATAAACTTTCAGAGCTTAAATTTCCTTCTACAGCGAGTCTTTGTAGCTTGGACGTTGAATCCCTCTATTCTTCCATTCCCCACGTGAGGGGGATTGAACATGCAGGATTCTACCTTAACGAGAGACCATCTAGGGATGTTCCCCATACCACTTTTGTTTTACGTTTATTGGGTTTTATTCTGTCACACAACTATTTTTTGTTTAATTCCAAGTTCTACCACCAGGTGAGAGGTACTGCCATGGGCACAGCGTGTGCTCCATCATACGCGAACCTCCACCTGGGCTGGTGGGAACACTGGATATCCACCTTAGAAAATTTGGCAGAGTACTTGCCTAAGATATTGTGGTGGGGTCGCTATATTGACGATGTTCTAATTGTCTGGCAGGGCACCCCTCAGGAATTCTCTGACTTGGTCACTCTTCTTAACCACAATGAAGAGAACCTCCGCTTTACATTCGAATTTGGGGGACGCTCCATTAATTTTTTAGACGTGACCATCACCATGGATGAGGGTGGTACATTTCAATCCACACTGTATAAAAAACCAACTGCTACAAACTCGCTTCTCCATTGGAGTAGTCATCATCCAAGACCATTAAAGGCTGGTATCCCTACGGGTCAATATCTCCGTCTCCGCAGGAATTGCAGCGATAATGCAGATTTTAAACTCAAAGCACAACAACTTAGAGCCCACTTTAAGGCTAAGGGCTATCCGAACCGCTGCTTAAAGCTGGCGTATAAAAGGGCACTAGAGACCCAGAGGAGTGCACTCCTGAGTGACCAACCTGACAAGGTTGATAGGGAAACTGACAAAATACGCATGATCGCGACCTATGATGCTGGCTGGCCTGAGGTTAGGAAGTCACTGGACAGATTTTGGCCGCTACTGCTGAATGATACCCATCTAAAACAGGTCCTTGGCCCCCACATTGATATTACGGCTAGACGGGGACGCAACATCCGAGACTTGCTGGTACCAAGTCACTTTTCTACCCCAATACAACCAAGAGCCACCTGGCTAGGTACCCCACCCTGTGGCTCATATGGCTGTGGTAGATGTGTCGCTTGTCGATACATCTCCAAAGGCTCAAAGATCGTAACTGATAGCACAGGTGAAAATACCGTGAAGATAAAAGATTTCTTTAATTGTAATACCAAGGGACTTGTATATCTTTTATCCTGTGCCTGCGGACAAAAATATGTAGGCAAGACCTTCAGGGCCTTCAAAGCGAGAATTATGGAGCATATAAGGTCTCCGAGGAACCGTTTAGATACACCGATATCTAGACATCTAAAGGAACACCATCATGGTGACTCTAATAACCTCAGATTCTGCGGCCTTGAATTAGTGAAAAGGAACCAAAGACGTGGTGATTTTGACAGAATCCTTAGACAGAGAGAATCCAAATGGATTTATCAGTTAAAAACACTCCAACCGAGAGGTCTAAATGAGGGTTTCTCTTTTGCCCCATTCATCTGACTTGTCTATAACATTTTTATGATGCTCTTCTTTCCTTTTTTTGTTTATTAGTTTATGTTTTGAACCATGCCTTTCTTGTTTTATTACCACTCTTTCATAATGTATAATCAACTTAGTTCATAACATTTGATTGGACCTTTATTTTTCTTTTTTTTTCTATTGATACATAATATGTCACTTATTACGAATTATGCCTCTCTTAAGTGTTTGCCCCCACTAGATATCGAACGCTATGATACTTGGGCTTTCTAGCCACCTTACAACATCTACCCACCCCCCCCCTTTTCTAAAGATTTTTGGGGATGTGGGTTGAGATGTGTAAACCCCTACTGTATCATGATAGATATTAACCACAGCTGCCCAGTAGCAGAGCCGATTTATCATCCACTACTTCTACCATCCTTACCAGGTGGACTGCCTGAGTTGGTAACTAAGTCCAGACGCATGCGCAAGAATAAATACTTATAAAACACTAACTTCGCATGCATGCGCCAATATTTGACGGCATACTGCCGTGAGCGTATCGCCCAATTCTGAATTTTTGGCGCATGCGCGAACAGACTGACACATACTTTGCGCGCATGCGCCGCTATCTAATATACGCATGCCCACAAGCAGATATTCGGCCTGGTCCGAAGACTAAGTTCTGACGCATGCGCAAGTGGAAGCTCCGTACCCATAGAAAGGGGGAGAAGTTCCCGCGCATGCGCCGGGGAAAGGGACATGCGCACAACACCACCAGCGATAATTAGTGGATGCGGCTGGCGGGCAATTTGAAACCCCACCTCCTACTGGATTAGTAGTTGGTGGGGTATATAAACAAGGTAAAGGGAGGCTCATTATGTACCACTATTTGCCCTTGAGAAAGGCGGTGAGACCGCCGAAACGCGCGTTCGATGCTGACTGCTTTGACAACTTGAGGGAAACCTCACAGCCCTAGGTACAGACTAGAGGGATCATTCTGAGTTAGGAGCAGTAATGGTAATTGTACTATCTGCATAACTCTGTTTAGACTCAGTCCCTTTCATTACTTTGTTTTCTCTGTATATACTGTTTGATCTTACTTTCCTTTCGATTTACCTCCTTTTGGTGCACTAGAATTACCAGGTACTTTTTGATATTGGACTTAACTTAAGTACACCCTAGGATTCTCGGAAGCTATTATACAGATTTAACTAGATATTAGCTGTTCCTAGGAACACTGCAATTGGGGGAACCCCCCGGCTTTGGTGCTGTTTCCTGGCATTAATCAGTGACAGGTAGGCTGTGGTTCCAAGGGAAGCAAGATTAGCAATTATGTATCTCTACAGACTATATTGTGTCTAGAAGCTTGACACACTAGTACTTTTTGTGATTGTTGTTGCTATTTGCATTCCAATAGGTACCCAGCCACACTGGTTCGCCAGTCTACATTTACAGTCGCATCGCATTATCTTGTTTTTAACCCTCACAGAGTGGGGTGATTTAATAGGTGGTGTGTTTTTTTGATACTATAATTTTTCCTTAAAGTTGTTCTAATTAAAGTTTTTGTTATTTTCGTTGCTCTTATTGTTTTGATACTAAGACTGGGGTAGCGGTAGTGAGATTAAGGACCCCGCTTTTACGGGGAACTCTTCTCACTCCCTCCGCTTTGATAGTCAAGTTGAAAACCTTCTAATAGTGTTTGGGAGGCAGGGGATCTAATATTAATGCCCTATTCACCATGGTAATCTAAAATGGAAATGGTTTGTTTAAAGCATAGGAGTAACCTTTTTAAAGCGAGGCCATTATCCTTTAACAACCCTTTAATAATTTCCCAGCCACATATTTTAAACTTACAGGGCTGCAATTTGCAATCCTTTTTAAATATATGCACCACGTCTGCTTTTCTCTAATCCTGGAAGATTTGAAAATATTTTGGCTATTTCCACAGCTAAGTTGACATTCGTTGGCTTTGAGGGCTAGAGACATATTTGGCCTAGCTCTCTCAGTCAGTTAGTGTCAGGTTGGACACAATTAACATTGATATTGATAGACAACTTACCATTATCAATATGACCAAATGGTAAAAGAATGCATCCCGGGGTGTCTTGAAAAGTCTTAGTTTATATCAAACTGGGGGAGGGGACTATATATAACCAGCAAATTAATCTGTGCTAGTTATGTGCCTTTTAGAATCTTCAGTAAATAATATTTTGTCACTGGAAGCTCATGTAAGCAAGGCCCTAGTGACTTTGTGCTCTGATGCCTTCATTTGTCATTATTCATGTGCCTCCCAACAGTCCTGCCCTCCTGGGTTTGTTCCCGGATATCCTGAATTTGTTGACGTAAAAATGTCTGCAGAAAACACAGTACATTGCTTTATAATTATAGAAAGGGGAAATGTACTCTGTTATGAAACTGTAGACAAATTCAGTTAATGTAATCTTTAGAATAGCCTTAGTCACATCTCAAGCTTTCTACTATTAGCCTTACTGGCAGGGGAAGGTAATGTAGGGGCTATTAGAATGGCAGCTCCTGGCCCATGCATTTTATTAATTCATTATGAAATAGACTGCAGTCACTACAGTAGCTCTCCACTCATTAAAGGGCTACTCCAACCACCATGACCACTTAAGTGATTTGAAGTGGTCATGGTGGTGGTAGGAGTATGTATGTGTAGTGTTTACTCTTGAAACACTGCACAAACTGAATTAATCTGCACCCGTGTGCAGGAGAGCTAGTTTCACCAACAGCACATGAAATTGGCCGTCCAACCCCTCAAAAACGTTCAAGTAATCCTTTAAGCATGAGAATTTTTTATTTTATTTTTTTAGGAATAGTTGTGACTGGTGAAGTTTTAATATGGTGAGGCATCAGACTCCACCTATGGAATCTGATGCCACCCCTTTCTGGAAACTCCATCTCTTAATCTATTGTACTCATAGAAAGTATCAAAATAGCAGTTGACCAAAAAAAGAAAAATATTGATTTCATTTGTTAAACCCTTTGCTTTGCATTGTATTGAATTTTGTACAGGTTTGTTATGTCGATGCAGAAAAACACCAAATTTCATCTACAGTTCCAGAGTGTATACACATGATTTATTTATTGACCTCTACCATGTTTTTGTAAATTCATAGGAGCAAATTAGAAACCGGTCTATTCACTTGTCAAACTGGAATTCTGTCCAATTGATTTGCTTGAAAATTTTGGGGCATTTCAAATTACTTTATATAAACAACCAGGGACTAATGAGAGTATTTAGAAAATTGGGAAGACTAGATGGGCCGAGTGGTTCCTATCTGCCGTGATATTCTATATTTCTATACTATTTGTAAAAGAAAACACCTTAAGGACTTTCAAATCAATTTAAAATGGTGTATTGTAAGTTCTATAATAATGACTTTTTTTGACAAATTTGCTTCAAAGTTGTGGAAACATTTTTTTTTCACATTGCATCGTTGATTTGCTTTTCATAAACCTGTGTACACTTCTGTAGTAAAAATCTCTAAATTGTGCTAAAATAGGCCCACCAGATTATTGATGTTGGTATGTGTGAAGGCTCGTGTTGCTACAGAAAACCAAATGAGAGACCTGCTCTTTCATTTGTTTTCAAAGTTACTGCATTGAAGCTGAGTTTAGCTTATATTTTGGGGTAATTGCAAAAGTAGACAATTGGGGTATCTCACGTTGTGTATATTGGGGCCATTTAAGTATTAAACAGTACTGTATTTACACTATGCAGCATTTTGCTTTGACAAATCTTTCCAAGTTTTAAAAGTTAATAAAGAAGTCAGTGAGCCTTTCAATACAACACAAAATGTCCAATTTTGCAGATCGATTACAAAGCAAAGCCACTGGTACGCATATGAGAATTTATTCTTAGTATGGATTTCCTTTAAATGTATTGAGGTGGTCTGACTTACCGAACATTAGGCTCCCTTTAAATCCCTCAACCTGAAGATCAGATCTGTTTCCTGCTAAAAAACAGAAGACACAAAATACATTATTAAAGAAGGGTACACTAAGGTAAACATATTGCTCCTGCATTAAATTAAACTCAGAACAAGGGATGTCCACTTGCCTTCTAGGATTTGCAATGGGTAGTTGAGCCCTGCTAAGCTGGCCTGTGTATCTTGCTCTATGGCACTCATGGCTGCAGGTGAGAAAGACAATGAAAGTGGAAATCTTGAGTGTCCAGGGTCAGAGCAGCTACTGGCAAAAATGAGGTGTGTTAGATGTAGCAATCAGTGAATCTCTATAGAGCTCATATTGTCATGGCTGCACAGAGCTGCACTGATAGCTGTACACTTTATGCGTGAGACCTTGAGAGAAAGGACCGGAAGCAGGTCCGAAGCGTTGACGCTACACAAATAAAGCTTTTTACTTTTTCCAATAAATTAAGACCTACGAGTGCCCACTTTCCTTTGAATATATTTCAAGTTATATATGGCAAACTAAGTATTTATGTAGTAAAATAAAATAATATATATATATAAATAAATATAAAAATACACTTAGAATGAAAGTACACACACACACACACATATATATTGAAATAAATGATAAATAAAAATACATTAAAGGACCACTATAATGCCAGGAAAACAAACTTGTTTCCCTGGCACTATAGGGTCTTTAGGTCCGCCCCACCCTCAGGGTCCCACTCCCGCTGGGCAGAAGGGGGCTGGAAGGGGTTAAACACTTACCTTTCTCCAGCGCCGGCTCCCTC
This sequence comes from Pelobates fuscus, assembly GCF_036172605.1. NCBI lineage: Eukaryota > Metazoa > Chordata > Amphibia > Anura > Pelobatidae > Pelobates > Pelobates fuscus. The sequence continues at coordinate 110,243,046 of NC_086325.1, read as the reverse complement.
GGCGCTGGGGAACTCTCCTCCCTCTGCAGACGTCAGCGCGCGCATTCAAACAGTCCTTAGGACGTCCAGCGTCTTCTTACTGTGATTTTCACAGTGAGAAGCGCGGAAGCACCTCTTGCGGCTGTCAGTGAGACATCCACTAGAGGCTGGATTAACCCTGGTGTAAACATAGCAGTTTCTCTGAAACTGCTATGTTTACAGCTGTAGGGTTAATACTACTAGATGGACCTGGCACCCAGACCATTTCAATGTAAAAATTGTTTTACATTTAAAAAAAAAAAATAAAAAAATGTCCGCATGTCATTTCATTCTAACTATATATTTATATATATATATATATATATATATATATATATATACACACACACACACACACACACACACACACACACACACACACACACACAAGTAGACTTAAAAAAATAAAGTAAAAAAAAAATATATATATATATATATATATATATTAATGTTAAAATTCTACGTGTATCAAAACAATGTTTCTCCTTGACTTCCACCAGACCAGACCTTTGTTTTAATTACGTTAATATAAACAACCTCAAAGACCATCATCTCTTTCTAAAATATATGTTAATTTTGACTTGCAATATTATATGCCATACCAATGGATGTAAACATACATTTATATTCCCCTGTTTGATTGAAGTGCTACATTTTCTTCCGGTATTTTTTAATATTATTATTGTCATTGCAAAATGTATCAATAAAAATATTTGAAAATAAAAAAATTCTACGTGTATATTTATGTTATCTTTTCATGTAATCTTTTTACAATTATCTGACTTTACTAATTACAATTTAAGAGACCTGCCTGATAACCCAGGCAGAAAGTCCAGAGAATTCATTTGCTAGCTCTATATTTAACCCTGTAATGTCCAAAACACCATAAAACATATCACGATGTTGATATCATTAGTGAAAGTGCAGTTTTGTGTAAATTCATAAATATGAATGCTAACTTTGGCCAGGGTTTGTGATTAAGTGGCTACTACGGTATCAAGGACATACTCCATTTTGAATAACTTGGTTTTACACTTTTACAAATGGTATGCCATGATGGGGGTAATTTTCATTCCTGGGCTGCTATTCGGTCTCAAAGGCAACATAACCAATCTGGCAAAATTCCACTGTGTAAAAACTGGAAAGTGGGAAGCCCTATATTTGATCCTGTAGCTTTTCAAAACACCATAAAACCTGCACAAGGGTGTACCGTTGTACTCGTGAGACATCGCTGAACACAAATATGTGTATTTTATTGCAGTAAAAGCTAACAGTATTATGACATTCACATTTAAAATGCCACGCAAAAGTAAGAAAATAAAAGAAAAAATCTTAATTTCTCACACCTTTTTAATTTTCTTTCCTATACAATTATTTTTCATATACAAATATTTGACAAAAAATGAAAGCCCCGTTTCTACTGAGCAAAATTATATATAATAAGTGTAGGTGCACTTAATATGAAAAAGGTGAATTATGGATGAACAGGCATATAGTCAAATTCTTGCGTTGGTTTTGATTTTGTTTTGATCAGAACATGTACAATTGCCTCCCTCCTGAATGGGTTAAAATCCTTGTTTTGTTAACTTATTTTTTTTTTGTCAAACCATTAGCAATATTTTAGATTCCGACCTAGCTTGATATACTAAGCCCAGGCCAGTTCTGGTAGCAATGTGGTTACAATCTCAGTGCTGGAGATACGGCTGAGCACTTTTCTAGATCATACAGTATAGGCTGAACGCACACAGAAAGAAAATCCTTCTAATGTTTAACCTGGCACGGGTCAGCTCCTCCTGTCCTGCTGCAGGGGGTTAAGTCAGAGGTCAGCAGATGGTCAATAGCACTATACCTGCTTGGTGTGGATCTGTTTCCACATATGCAGAGTGGCCAGATGGCAAGAGTAACTCCTAGATCAGGACGTTTACAGCTGCTGATCATAGGCTACTGCTTCCCTACAGCTGTAACTTACACCTGCCCACATCTGGAACAACTTATCAGCAAAGCAAATTACATATAAAATAAAAAAAAGGCAACTGTAAAATCCAGTAGTCTGATAAAGGTCAAGAGAGACTGAGACTGAGTTTTGTTCCAGTGTTTTGTTTTTGTTATGGTATAAAAAGTAAAACACCCAACCTACATATAGAACACCCAAAAACCTAACCTATTGTTCCTGTATGCCATTAATGTTTAGTTAGAATTACATGTTTGTCTTACCTATTGTGCAGCACTGTGGAATTTGTGAACGCTATATAATGGTAATTGTAATTATTTAGTATGTCTAACAGGCTTTACAATATAGGGTTCAAAGCAAAACGAACTAGACACAGGGAACGGGAAGTTTGTTCAACTTAACGGACCTGACTTTCCTCCAGTTTTATTTGTTAAACCGGTTATACAAGGAGAAACTGGTTTGGTAGGTGCTCTGGAAATAAGGTGTAACATTGCACATAATGCCAAATTATCTGAGCTGGTGATTATGTTATTTCCTAAATTCTTCATATACAATTTAAAAGAAAATGGAAAAACTTATTAAGAAAAGGGGCCAACATCATAGCTAATTTTCAATGTTTTATTCAATGGTGTAAATTTAAAATAAGAAGTTCCCCTTTAAACAACCAAATTATGTTGCCAAAGAGCCTACTGGCCAACAACGCATTTAAAATCTAGTTGTTTTGGGGTGATGGGAGGGTGGTTGAAATTTAATTTATAGATTTTTTCTCAACAATGAAACACTGTATAATTTGAAAGCTGTCACTGAAGTGAAACGAACCAGAGATGTTCCCACTTTTTAAACAAGAACAAACATGCAGTGATCAATGGTGGAACTACGCGGTCGCAGCTGCGACTGGGCCCGTCACTCCAGGGGGCCTGACCACCCTGTGGACCCCTGCGACCGGGAGCCCGCTGGCCCTGTGTTGCGTCCCCGGCCCGCGCAGTATAACCGCAGGGGCAGCATGTTAAGGGGACCATCGGGTGGGCCATGCTGTTAGGGCCACCTGAAGGGAAATTAATTTATATGGGACCCTGTCAGTGCTGCGGCGATTTAACAGCACGATCGGGTCCACTGTGATGACATAACAGCACTGGTCCCTTCCTCCCTTCAATCACAGAGCCCGCGCGGAAGGAAGAGAGTACGGAGTCAGAGTGCGAACGCTGGCTCCCATTAGCCTGAACCACTGGATCGCAGGAAAAATCATACCCTCCTGCACCTAAAAGGAGGGTGACATTTTGCATGTGTCTCTGTGTGTGTGTCTGTATGTATGGGTCTCTGTGTATGTATGTATGTGAGTGTGTTTATATGTATGTGTGTTTGTGTGTGTCAACATGTATGTGTGTGTGTGTGTCTGCGTGTGTATCTGTTTCTTTCTGCATGGGGGGAGTGGTGGGGATGTGTGGGGGGGGGGGCGGGACATGCGGGGACGTGTGGGGGGTGGGGGGACAGGGCAATTTTCACACCGGGGTCCCCGTAGTTTCTAGTTACGCCTCTGGCAGTGATGGTATGGCTCTTCATGCAAAGGCAAATGACAGTCCACACAAAAAAATATGCAATTGATCTCCATGAAATAAAGACACACACTTACTTTTACTTGTAATAAGATACTATAACTAAATACAATGATTACATAAACAATTACAGCAACAGAAACATGATGATGTAGACTTAAAAAAAAAATATATATATATATATATATCCCAACCATGTATAACAAAACTATGAAAAAGTACGGTAGCTTTTTTTTTTATTGTTATCACTCTTGGAAATAATATGTTTTATCAAACGCAAGAGGCAATCATGATGTCTTTGGTGTTTTCTGCTGAGTATATGCCAAGATTGCAGGCTTTATTTCACACACATTTTCTTTAATGCAAAGAAAAAATAGTTTATACCTGGGAATTCGTGAGTTGGCAGATAATTCCCATGATTTGCATCATCTGCAGTGTGCTCTACGCAAATGAGGAAGTGCCAATACTGACCCTCCAATAGTTCTCAAACACCGTAGAAGTGTTATCATGGCTGCATTTAGTTCACCCAATAGTCTCATTCATATTTAAAAAGGAACCATCGCTTCAATGGAATTTACATATGTGAATAACCCATTCAAAATTACCTAAAATTTGTGTTAAACTTTATTAAGACACACACACAGACACATACATACATACACATACGTTCTAATATAACATTAATATAATTTTGTATTTATTTATTTAGTGTAAAGATTTAGCAAATTACAGTTCAGACAAGGCAAAGCCAGAGCACAAATGAAGAGGAAAAATATCAACATTGTTTCATTTCTACTCTTCTCAGTATATTTTCCCTATGCTACCTGACACGTACAAAGGACAATTGTTGACAGGAAGTAAAGATGTAGGTTCCCATTTTCTGGATCGATAGTTAAGGATATCGAAATTGAATTACATTTTTTACCCCTCACAAATGCATTTTTGTTAAATACAGGGATTATAAAACATAATATTACATTAATGGGAAGTTACACTTCCCCCCACCTTTGTATGTTTTGTGCAGTGTGGTGATATGCTGACAAACGTGTATACTGTGAAGATGCAGTAGAAATGCTACATGCATATATATATAGATTCTACAAGAAGCACACCAAAATATGCAGTTCCTGAGCTGTTTTTCTATTCTTTTATCCCTGCTGCTGCTTGCAAGAAGCAGAGCTACCGGGGAGTAATTGATGCAGAGGAAGGACTGTCCGCAGTAGCCTAGAGTCAGCTGGGGCCGCAGTAGTATACCACCAGGCATGAGCTGCTCCTCATGATACACAGAGTAGATCGTCCTGACAGACCAGTAGATTGGGCTACCACTTTTTTCCCTTGGGCAAGTAGAATTTTTAAATGAAAATTCCACACCCTTGACGTGTATGTACTCACACCCTGCACTCCCAATAAGTAGCACGGTACAATTAATTTGATGTATACAAATTTATAAGCAGTTTTGCCAATATAACGTACTGATCTTTTCTTGCAGCAAGTTAAACTAATACAATAAGCAGTGACCGTATATTTTAGATGATAAAAAAAAAGAGCTATAGAATGACTAGTCAGAGTCAATGTATACTTAAAGGACCAACAAAGTCACCCAGGCTACTTCATCTCAATGAAGTGGCCTGTGTGCTGTTGTCCTGTATGTTTAACCCTGCAATGTAAAACACTGCAGTTTTCGGGAAAGTACAATGTTTCCACTGCAGGGTTAAACATATCTCCAGTTGGTGTCATATAGACAGTCGCTAGAGGTGTTCCTGCTGCAGTAACAAAGTAAACCTTGGTCAGATGAATGCAGCCCCGAAAGGGGATGAAACACACCTTTAAACATAGGGACAGGAACACTAACGTGTTAGAAACACAGGTTTATATTCCCAACACTTTCCTTTTCCTTTAATGGCTATTAAAGATAATGTAAAGTAAGTGTTTTCTGGTTTATGGGTCACATTTTGGATGCTTTGATGTAGGAATTAGTAAACATTTCTTTGGGCAAAAAATTTACAAAACCAGCTCATTTTGTGAGTGTGTACAGTAATGGACACAAAGGGATCTAGTAAGGATATGTGTAAAACATGGATATCCATTAGAATATTAGGGAGCGTTACTCACATGAATGTGACCCTTTCAAAAGCATATACAACTGTATGCACACAAAGCACATTTTTTACTCTATAAATCCCCCTCCCCCCCAAAAAACTTTGAGAATAGAAAAAGTAAACTGTTATGCAGTAAACTATTAAATTGCTTAAAGATGGTATATTCAGCTTGATTAAAAAAATTTAACATTTAATATTTTTGGATAGACACAAAAAAGAAACAGCTCGGATTTTAGCGCCGTGAGGAGAAAGAACAGCAGAGGGGGATGTTTTCATCTTTTCCAAAAGTATCTGTTCCCAGAAAATAAAACATATTCGCCCCAACCCATCCAAACAAGTGAATAAGTGCTACCAATTGTTACACATATTATATAGTGTTTATACATTTTCAATGGGATTGATACTTTAGCTTCTAAAGGATGATGACCTTTATTAGGGTACAAGGCATTTGCAGCCAAGATATCAAGGATAAAATGCTGCTGTGAAACGCCAGGGACTCTTTCTGTGGCATTCCATTTTACAGCTTAATTACACCAGCAAGCATAAATCAATTATTTCTCCTGTTTTAACCAACAATGCAGCCTATTATTAAGAGATGGGTTTCTTGCTCTTTGGTACCAAGAAGCCTTGTTCTTGGAGTTTTATGACCGTGCAGTAAACACCATTGCTTACAGAAGCTGGCCAAGCATTTGGAAAGGAGGTTATGCTTTCCTGAACTTCTTACGACCTCTGACCGCCCTTGTCCTTATTCACCGACAAGCTTGGTGTTGTGGAGAGGGCAACCGCTAGAAATGAACTTCGCCTGAACCTGCGACATAGCATTGGACTCCTGAGCGTGACCCAGAGTGTTGATCCTACACATTCCCATGTTGATGCTTTACATACAAGAGGTGAAGCTTGTAGTTCAAGCCTGCCTTCTGTTTTTAAGTTAAAGACCACTTCCTAAAATATTTCCAGGGCCTTGCAAAGCAACAGCCCACCCATATCTTCAAATTGCTGCCGATTACAAAACCTCACCATTCTTTAGAATTAAATTATTTTTTTTTTTAAATCTAATCTAATTCTGGGCGTTGAGATGTTGATATTTTTATTCTGTATTAGAATGACTGTGCCATAAGTCAGAGGTCGACAAATCCCAAGCGCCAGGTCGTCATGGCGACTAGAAATTTTGCCCTGGTGCCTGGGATGTCAGCTCTTTCAGGCATGAGAGCTGGCTGCCCGCGGGAGCATGGTAGGTGGCGTGCGAAGGAGCCTGCCGTCCATGGTGGCATGGGCGTCGGAGTATCAATCTACCTGCAAGGTGGCATGTGAGGGAGCAGTAATCTACGTGTAGCTCCTCTCTGCTCCCTTGAGCACTGTTTAATGATGCTGGGAGCCGGAATATGACATCACTCCAGCCCTGTCATCACTACAAAGAGCGAGAGGGAGCAGAGAGGAGCTGCACACAGTAAGAGAGAGCAGCACCACTGGACCCCATGGAAATATTCACTCAGGTCTCCCAAAGGTAGGGAGGCTGAGTGGATTTTAATTAAGATAAGAATCTCGGTTTGTGTGTGTCTCTCTCTCTCTCAGTGTGGGGGTGTGTGTGTGTGTGAGTCTGTCAGAAGTTGTGTGAGTCTGTCAGAGATTGTGTGAGTCTGTCAGCCTGTGTCTGTTTAGTTACCTGCCGCCCTCCAATCGCACAGGAAATGTATTACTCACCTTTTTTCCCACGCCATGCCCGTTTCGCCATAGCCGTGGCTGATCAGTCATAATGATCTCAGCTAAGGGAGGATATTGCATATGCGCAGCAAAGCAATGTGCGAATCCGCATCTTCTCATAGAGATGTATTGAATCAATGCATCTCTATGGGGAACATTCAGCAACTCCATACAAAGCGTGGAGACGCTGAATGTAGGTGCTGCAGCACTGACTTGAGACTCTCTAGTGGCTAATAGTGAGTTATATTTTTCAGTTTATACACATTGAAATTTGCCAGAAATGAGAATTACCATCACGATAGCATACCATTTGCAAAAGTAGACAACCCAAGGTATTACAAATGGGGTATGCCCAGTTTTTTTTAGTAGCCACTTAGTCACAAACATTGGCCAAAGTTAGCATTCATATTTGTTTGTGTGTGAAAAATGCAAAAAACTAATTTTAATGATAATTTTAGCCAGTGTTTGTGACTAAGTGGCTACTAAAAAAGACTGGACATACCCTTTTTGCAATACCTTGGCTTGCCTACTTTTGTAAATGGCATTCCATCATGGGGGTAATTCTCATTCCTGGGCTGCCATACGGTCTCAAAGGCAACAAAAGCAATCTGGCGAATTTTAATGTGAAAAAAAATTAAACACAAGCCTTATATTTGACGCTGTAACTTTTGAAAACACCATAAAACCTGTACATGAGGGGTACTGTTATACTCAAGAGACTTCGCTGAACGCAAATATTACTGTTTCAAAACAGTAAAACTTATCACAACAATATCGTCAGTGAAAGTGTCGTTTGTGTGTGAAAAATGCAAAAGATGGCACTTTCACGGACATCGTCGTGATAACGTTTTACTGTTTTTGTTTTGTTTTATAAATTCTGTATTGCATTTTTTTTCTTTATACACGTACACAAAACATATATCGACGCGACAACACAATATGCCTCAAGTATTCAATGTATCCTATTCTGCAGAAACTATTAAAGATTATTACATTGGTACATACATATACATATCACACAGAAACACAAAAATATATTTTCTGCAAAGTCGAGAAGGGAGCGGGAGAAAAAAATTAAATAAACAATAAAAAGAAACCCAGGGAAATGCTGCAAATGATGCTCTCCAATTAGTTGTATTGTCATTAGCCACGTCTGCCACATATCATGTCTATTTGGGGAATTTAGGAAAGGGATACTTAAATCTTTTTCCATCCTTAGCTGTAAGAGCAATTGTGTTTTAATTGGTTCCCATGGTAGTTCTCTTGGTTGTTTCCAGTTGCGTGCAAGTATGATCTTATAGGCAATAAAACAATGTATAATAAAGCTCTCATTGTTTCGTGTCATATTTGGCCAATTCATTTGCAATAATGCAACTTCAGGCTTCTTTTCTAGTAATATATGAGTCTTATCGATAATATATTCGAATAGTAAATCTAAAGCTTTCTGATTATGTGGACAACTCCAACATATATGGAGGTAGGTGCCTTCTTAAAACCACAGCGCCAGCACCAAGTGGGAGCATTCTGATAGATGCGTACCAAGGGACCAAGTACCACCTGTTTATAACTTTATAGTGGGTCTCCACTAAATTCTGACATTGCACTTGTTTGCGCGTAGTGTTAAAACCTTTGCACCATTCTCGATGTTCTGAGGCACAGTTAAGCACTATTTCCCGTTTTTTCTGCTGGGGAAGATTATCTAAATAGCTTATCGTTCTACTCACATCTATGGCTTTCGCTAAGATCTTAGGGACTACCTCATTTGAAAAAATATAATTTAATGACGTTGAGACATTTTTCGTAGGATGAGTCGGATGTTTTTGTAGGAAATATTTGACTCTGAGGTATGGAAAGATTTCGAAGTTAGGTAATTGAAATTGTTGAACTAGGGTTTCGAAGGGCATCAGTTTTTCTTGATACAATAATTGGGATACCTTATAGATCTCTCTACATCTAGATAAAGATATATCAGTTAAGTTTGATTATATTACAGAAAGCTTTAAGAAGTCTAAAACAGCATGTTTATTCCCTATTTTTCTTTTAATCTCTTCCCAGATAGTAATCACTTGCTCCAGTATTTTATTGCTTTCAATTTTTTAGTATTCCAAATGGGACAAGAGGTGTCTTTCAAGCCCACTGCCTGCATTTCAATCTTGAACCAACCCTCTTCTACAACGGTTTGTAGCTGAGTTGTACATATATATATATATGTTATTATATTAGCCCAGTAGTAAAATTTAATGTTTGGGAAATTTAGACCGCCGTCTGTTGGAGATAAAGCTATTCTATTTATTCTTTTTTTCCCTCTACTGATGAAAATTTCAATATTATTTTGTAAGATTGTTAACCAACTTTTTGGGATTTTGAGGGGGATCATCTGGGAGAGATAGTTCAATTTATGTATGATGTATGAATTCACAACATGAATTCTTCCCCACCATGATCTCTCCAGATGTCTCCAATCTTTGAGTAATTGATTTGTTATTTTCAAAAGACTCAAAATTAACTTCCAGTCTATCCAGATTTTTGGTAATCCAAATTCACAAATAATTGAACTTGCTACCCGCCTGTAAAAATCAGTATTTCCTATTAATTTCAACCCTTTTGTCATTATCTAAACCCGTACTCATTAAAATTGTCTTAGCATTATTTAGCTTGAAATTAGCTACATTACTGTAGTTCTTAAATTCTTCCATCAGATGGTCTAAATATTTTTTTGGGTCAGTGATTGTAAGCAGAATATTGTCTGCGTACAAGCAGATTTTAAATTCGCTATCTCTCATCGTAAAACCCTGTATTTTCAGATTATTACTAATATTCAACGCAAGCAGATCAATGGAAAGTATATACAACAACGTTTCACTGTTTTGAAACACTAATATTTGTGTTCAGTTAAGTCTCCCAGGTAAAACAGTACCTCCCATGTACAGGTTTTATGGTGTCCTGGAAAGTTACAGGGTTAAATATAGGGCTTGCGAACCAAATTATCTGGACTTTCTGCCTGGGTTGTCAGGCAGGTCCCTCAAATTATAATTAATAAAATGACTTAATTATGTAACAATATTATATAAATATATATCTATATATGTATTTAGAACATCAATCTGAATGTATTTTGTTTTGATTCAAATATATATGTAGCTGGAAGTCCCCACATCGCCAGCGATCACGTAAGTGCGTATTTGCCACGGACGTACTAGGTACATCCGCAGTCCTTAACAAGCATTTTTTGTTAAACTGTAGTGGTCCTGGTGTCTTAAGTACCCCTTAAGAACTGAATTTTTCTCGTTTAAAACTTAAAATTAGTTTTTTTTAAAACTTGCTCCTAACTTTTTTAGCTGGCTCCTAGATTCTAAACAAATTTGTCAAGCCCTGCAGGCTGCAATAAGTGAAAAAGAGTTTAAAATACAATTGCTGTCCCAATAAAATAGGAACTAAAGTCTTTGAAAAGAGCAGCTTCCCAGGTATCATACACTCAAATGTGTTCTATGTCCTCATAGGCGTGCGCACGGGGTGTGCCGGGTGTGCCTGGGCACACCCTAATCCCCGCGGCACGCCTATGGAGTGAGACCGGCAGGGGAGATCTCAGGATCTCTCCTGTTGGCTCATGCAGAGCCGGCGCTATCCGAGCGCCGGCTCTGCTCTTAGCCTCCCTCCCCACTGCAGTATGGAGGGAGGCAGGAGAGGACCCGGGGAGCTCAACCAGCAGCTCCGCCGGGTTCCTCTTGCGAGATCTGAGCGTTGCCGCTCAGATCTCGCGAGAGTGAACTCTAGCCCCACAGGCTAGAGTTCACTCTCCACTGGACCACCAGGAAAGGCAGCAGGAACAAGAATCCCCCCTCCCTACATAAGGTAAGAAGGGAGGGGGGATATTAAGTAATGTACCCCCACCTCCACCTCCCACAATCACCCACACACATACAGCACGCACACCCACACACACAGCACCTTCACACACAGAGCACCTTCACACACACAGCACACAAATACAGCACCCTCACACACATCACCTTCACACATACAGCACCCACACACACACACACACACAGCACCCACACACATCACCTTCACACATACAGCACCCACACACACACAGTACACACATACAGCACCCACACACACACAGTACACACATACAGCACCCACACACACACCGCACCCACACACATACAGCACCCTCTCACACACAGCACCCTCTCACACACAGCACCCTCTCACACACAGCACCCTCTCACACACATACATATACACGCATGTGTTTGTGCTTTAGGGTGCACACCCTAATGCAATAGGCTGCGCACGCCTATGCATGTCCTATCCTTTTAGGACCAATTACATGATACACATACAGGCTGATGTAAAGTGAACATTGCAGGCACTAGTGGGATAATTATTTTGTCAGGTGACCCTTGAGGTCAGATGACAGTGCTAGTTTCACAGTTCCCACACAATGACGCATTCTGCATGTGATACTAAAGCATGTATTCATAACGCTTTAGTGCCCCACCATTGCATTAAAAAAAAATAAAGCTTTTTTTCATACCTTTTTCCAGCACCAAGGCCCCCTCAGTACTGCCTTCTGCTCTCCTCCTTCCACCCTGTCATTGAGGAGGCATGGCCTTCACAATGGACCAATAACATGATCCATTGGGATTTGAAGCGCATGCACAGGGAACTCGGCACATGCATCCGTTGTGTGTATGTGTATGTCTGTCTGTATGTATGTATGTGTCTATTGGGGTGACTATAGTGTTCCTTTAAAGGATATAGACACAAGCCAAAATAAATATATGTAAATTATATTACATTTTATCGCGTAAGCACTCTAAATGAAATACAGAGATGTTGACGTTTTTTGAGGAATCAAAACGGAGCTGAAAATAAGCACTGACTCAAGCAGACTATGTATACAATTTACAGCTGTAGAAAATTTATATATTATCATAAAGTTTAAAAAGTTAAAAATAAGATTTGAAGTTAGTGACAAAACCCTTCCATGTGATGTGTACATCTATAGATTTCTGGCAGAGCCCTGGAAATATGTGACTCCCCAGATGTTTGAATACAACCAAATCAACCTCAGCCTAAGAGCCATTCCTGGTCATAGAGCCAATATAAAAAAGTTAATTCTTCAAAGACCACCCGAGGGCAGATCTTAATGGGATAACTCTAAGTTGCATTTCCCTCAGCAGCACAGACATGCTGGTTTGATGCACGTTTAGCAGACTTATTAACAAAGATTACTTTTTGCACTAGAAAAAAAAAGCCACAACGAAAGCAGAGAGAAAAAAAGCAATACTATACAAATCATGCAGACTGCCATAAGGGTTTACAGCCCACCACTGACACTGAGCACTACAACTAATCCCTTCTGTTTGGCAACATATGTTGTAGGTCTAGTCCACCCAAGCTACTTCATTAATTAAAAAAAACGGGAGGCTTTAAAAAAAAAAAAAAAAAAAAAAAAAAAAAAGGGCTTAGCCCTGAGGCCAAAACACTTAGGAATCTGAATGAGTTTAATGTGTATTCAACTTGCTTGTTAGTAATAAGAGGTAGAGTCCAACAGCAAGTGAAGGTTCCTTGGAGTAATGCTGTAAATTACAGAATAGTTGGCAAGAGGATTTAGGGAGAGCACATGCCTCATGGCCTTAACTGGTTATCGCAAGACCCTTATTCCTTTTGATGCCTCTAAGCAACCTGATGTCAGATAAAGCTTAATAACGCTCAGTTTTTACCTTTTTCTTTCTTTTTTTTTTTGCTGCTGAATGCAATTCCACTTATAGATGTTTTTTGTAAAGCAATATCCAAGGTCTAAATCTGGTCTTTCAAATTCCAAAATAATACCCATGGTGTTGTATAAACTATAACCAGGAAAGGTGTTGTTTTTAAATAACATAGCATAGCTAAACTACACATATAAAAAATGACTACTGGACAGAAAAAGAATTACAAGCAAATGAACTTTATTTTCCTATGATGCTGTGCATTGTTTTCTTTTATCCTTGTGCCAACATAAATTTTCTTTGAACTTTAATAAGAATTTAAATTGAGCGTTAAGCCACTGATGTGTAAAGATATAGGGGAGAACAATGTTTCACATGAAGTTGCAATTGTTTTCTAAAGTCACATCTATTCTTACTATGAAGTTTCTATATATAATTTTAATTTGTTTTGTTTTTTGTAGATATATATATTAGTTGCATTATCTATTTAATGTACTAACAAACAAATGTATCTACTGTAAACTAAAGTATCCCTTTAAAGTAAAAAATAAAAATAGGTCACGCCACAATAGACAATAAAATAATATGATTACAGTAGTGTACTTACATAAATAAGACAAAATGAAATATAGAATAGTCCTGATTTTAGATGTACAGCTAGAAGACCAACTTGACCTGAGGAGCTCGAATGTGATATAGATCTGTTTGTAGTGCAGATCTTGAGGTAGTCAGATTCTCTTAGTTCAGTTAGAATATGCAAAAGAAAAAAAAAGGACTCCAATAGTGTACACTGTATCAAACAGTAGAGTGAAAAGGAAACTTCACACTTTAAAGTATCCCTTTAACCGTGTGATTTGTCCAAGCTGTATGTGCAGAGAAAAAAAAAAAAAACAGCATAATTAAATATGACTAGCACATAGTTTTAGATAGGACCAACTAGTCTACAGCCAGGTTATTTTTGCCTTCTTAATAAAGCATCTTTGCAGGATACACAAAGCCTTTAAATCAGGATTTGAATCTGTGGGTGCAAAGAAGATCTAAAGGCACTGATGTATAACTACAGATTACTGAGAAAGGAGTTGTTTAAGAAAAATGAAGTGATCAGTCACATCTGGTCCAACCCAAGCACACAACCATTTCCTTTTCAGCAGTTGTTGGGGGCCACCTGCCAAACAGTCTATTGTGAACAAAGAAAGATCAATCAACCATAATCTATACTGAAAGCAGCTTTCAGCAGTTCCTACTGTATTTAGTACAAGTATAGGACCCATGAATTTATAGTAAGAATACATCATCTGCTAATCGCAATGAAATTGAGAAAAAAAAAAAAACTGTAGAATATATGAAAAGAGAAAATTCTCCAACTCCCAAAGCTTGGCTGTTTTAGGGAAAACAAATGCAGTTATGTTTTCACTTAATTTAAATGTGGTGTCTCGTGATTAAAACCCCTGCGTCTCGATTAGTAAAACAATAACACATTATATAGTCATTAGGCCCCAGGCAACTACTCATAATAAATAGTTTTACACACCCCAGGGTAATCAGACTCCCTTATCACTGGACAGTGTCTAATGAATGCGTTTTGCAGTATATTTAGTTTAACTTACTTATGTATCAAAATCGGTAAATAGCACACTAAAAGAATTTTAAGAATGGTGTAGCTAATAACATGAACATAAGTTGGGTCTATGTAAACAAAAACAAGTTACTTTAATACCTAAAAAAATTACAGTCCAAGACTTGCAATAGTCACAGTATCTGAAATGTGAAAAGCTATTATACATAAAGACTTTAATTGCTTATGTGAGTTATTTATTCACAATCGGCCAATAAGACTATTTGAAATGCAAGAAGCATGTTAACCTCTTAAAAACTAGTTGTACGTCATTATAATATGGTCCTTAAAGGAACACTATAGCATTAGGATACGTTTCCTAACACTTTAGTACCTTGTTGGCCATTTGGGTCTCCATCTCCAACCTTCAGTGAGTAAAAGATGTATTTTACCTACCTTTCATCCCTCACAGTGCTGGTCTCAGCAGGGAAGCTCCACCTAATTGGCTGAGATAATTGAGATCAATTATGTCAGCCAATACAATGGTTTCTCATAGAAAAGCATTGGGAGGCTAGTGGGCATGATTGGACAGAAAGAGTTCTACGAGGCTATTTCATCAGATGTGACTCTAATGGCTGTTTAAATACAAGCATTTAAAACTCTGCATTAAAAACAATGCTATTCACTAAAAGGTTATTACATTTAAATAAACAATTTTAAAGAATTGAAATACGTTAACTTTTTTTTTCCAACTGAGCAGTCATGTTGGGTCAGTTATTTTACCAACTGCTGCTCAACCTACTGCACTGTAACTGCTCCAACTCATTGAAGTGGTTATAGTGTCTGAAGTCCCCTGGCGCCAACCTTCCATTAAACACTAAACTGTTTAAGTCTAGTCTCCAGTACCCCATGCCCTGTGTGCTATAGAATGGCTGTGATTTGCTAAGAGTGTCAGCTGAATGCTTTCAGCCTATCACAGTGCCCATACACAGTAACCATACCTCCAAGAGGGGCTGAGCTGTGGGTGGCCAAGGACCATTATGTAGTGCTAAACTGCTTGAAAAACTAAAAACTGAATGGAGGGACACAGCCAGTGAACTCCAGACACTACATCCAATTCAATGAGATGAAATGGTTAGGGTACCTAGAGTGTCTCTTTGAAGATAACTTCATTTATGAAGAGTAGTTTAATTTATCAGTGATTAACAAAACCTAAATAATTGTGTGTTTTTTTTAAAACATTTACTTTTATTATACTTTAGTACAATTGTGCCAAGACTGAAACTTTGCATAGCCTCGTTATAAAAGTTTACGTGATAATGAGCCTTAATTACTTTGTTTCCCCCCTTGATAACCATTTTACCTTAATCTAGTTAAAACATTTTGTTGAATGTTGAAAATGTTTATTGTATGTCTGGTACTGCTAGAGTTTAAAATATATCTTGGATTGGGAGATATAAAATATGTTTTAGGTACAATAATAAACGTACCAGAATACAGACTTTCTTTTTAAAGATTTGCTCCAAAAACCATAATCCATGTCAGAAGCCAATGACGGCTGGATAATGACACTGTTAGAGATGGAGATACACCTTTGGCAGCTTTCCCAAATATCTTATGTGCAGCTTTTCATCCTGAAGCACAGCACACACAGGGTCCTTGCACCATAACCACTTCAAATCACTGAAGTGGTCATGGCACTTGGAGTAACAGTTTAGCCTTAGTGTATTCACTTATTATTTATTTTTAAAACAAGAAAATTACCAGGGAGAAAAAAAACAAAACACCACTGAACAAAGCATTAGTAGAGAAGCATTAAATCCTCTGGCAGCCAAGCAGGTTTCTGCATATTAAAAATAAATAAATAAATAAATAAATAAAACCTGAATGTCACTATTCCTGGGAGAAAATCTTTTGTCAGGTTTTGTCAACCTTGGAAATTGAATATACCTTTAAGAAATATTTAATAAATAAAAATCACGGTTTACTAGATATACCCCAAATATGCACCTGCATTCATTTAATTATGCATTTTTTTTAGTATAGCAAAAAATAACTTATAAAAGTTGCAGTTCTGCGTTTGCCAGCCCTCCCCTTCTAACCCCATCCAGACTTTTTGTGACTGTCTAGTCACAGATTTCTTAATGCTCCTCAATGCGAATTCTTTGGTAAGCAGGTGCTCTGAGCTATTGCTGCCTCTTGAGTTTAGCTCCACCGAGCTAATGGAATCAGGAAATAACAGAACTTCTTGTCTGCTTGAAAGCCAATAGGGTGTAACCAGTCTAGTTTATAAAAGTGTAAATTTCTATTGAAATCTGCACTCATTCAAAATGACATAGAAAAGACAAACTCTTTACACAAAGCTTTTCAGCAAGCTAAAGTTATTTAGGGGTCTGGAGTGTCCCTTTAACCCCTTAACGACAAGTGACGGACAAGGTCCGTCACTCAGGGGATTGCCTAACGATGAGTGACGGACCTCGTCCGTCACCCATTAAAATTAACCCCAGATCGCCGCAATTGCGGCGATCGTGGGGTTAATGGTGCTCCGGTCTGCCTCTGCATTAGATGCAGACCGGGAGCACCGGATCGGGCTGTCCCAGTACATGTGCCCGCTCTGACAGCATGCCAGAGCGGGCACATGTGCTCTCAGGGCACATGTGCGGGTTCAGTGTGAAGTGCAGGGAGACGGATCAGTGTTGATCCTGCCCCCTGGTGTTAAAAAAATAAAGTTTAATTAAAATCCCACCCCCCTTTACCCCCCTTTACCCATTTTAATATAAAATTAACCCCTTCCCTGCCAATTGATCACTGACTACAGTGATCAATTGGCAGGGATTACATTTTACTATGATCTGATTTTTTTTTTTAACCCCTGAGGGTTAATTAATATTTTTTTTAACCCTCAGGGGTTAAATTTATTTTATTAATTAATTTAAATATTTTAAAGTTATAAATGTAGCTAGCTGGGGAGGGTGGAAGTTAGTGGGGAATTGGGGGATTTAGTATTAGGCTAACTAGGGGTTAACGTTAAAAAAAGTTTAAAAATAAGCTTTAAAAAGTTAAAAAATAAAGTTAAAAAAAAGTTTTAATAACGTTTAAGTAAAAAATGTAAAAAAATAAACCCTTTACCCAGTCCAAATAAACATTAACCCCTTCCCTGCCAGTCGATCACTGCCTACAGTGATCAAAATACAGATCACAGTATTATACTGTGATCTAATTTTTTTTTTAACCCCTGACGATTAACTTTTATTTATTTTTTAACCCTCAGAGGTTAAATTTATTTAATTAACTAATTTAAATATTGTATAATTAAATATTTTGCTAGCTGGGGTGGGTGGGAGTTATGGGAAAATGGGGAATTTACTGTTAGTGCTGCTTACTGCTAGTTAGGGGTTAACGTAAAAAAAAAGCTTAGAAAAATGTTAAATCTGTAAAAAAAAGTTTTACGAAAGTTTAGGAAACTTTAAAAAAATTAATAAGCAAAACAAAAGTTTAAAAAATAGTTTTAAAAAGTAAAAAATACATTTAATAACGCTCATTACCACTACACCTGGTACAAGCTAGCGGAAAAATGATCCCACGCTTAGGTTCAAAATATGCCTTTTAAAATACCCTGGGATGTCTTCTTTAAGAAATGGTATGGCTTTATGGGGTATTTGGTTTATATAGCCTGGTAAAATACTCTAAAATGTGACATGGGCACAGCGTAAAAATGTAAAGTTTGAAAAAAAATGGAATGGCTGTGTCCCACATGTGCCCCTCCGATGTCCACATATACCTGGCAAAGGTACATACGGGGGTATTTTTGTACTCAGCAGACATAGCTGAGCAACATATGAAGTATTATACAGTGGTAGTACACATAAGGTTTGCAAAATATACTGTGCAAACTCACTTTGTGTGTCAAAAAGGCAGAAAAAACGCTTATTACCACTACACCTGGTACAAGCTAGCGGAAAAATGATCCCACGCTAAGGTTCAAAATATGCCTTTTGAAATACCCTGGGATGTCTTCTTTAAGAAATGGTATGGCTTTATGGGGTATTTGGATTATATAGCCTGGTAAAATACTCTAAAATGGGACATGGGCACAGCGTAAAAATTGAAAGTTGGAAAAAAAAATGGAATGGCTGTGTCCCAAATGTGCCCCTCCGATGTCCACATATACCTGGCAAAGGTACATACGGGGATATTTTTGTACTCAGCAGACATAGCTGAGCAACATATGAAGTATTATACAGTGGTAGTACACATATGGTTTGCAAAATATACTGTGCAAACTCACTTTGTGTGTCAAAAAGGCAGAAAAAAATGCTTATTACCACTACACCTGGTACACGCTAGCGGAAAAATGATCCCACGCTAAGGTTCAAAATATGCCTTTTGAAATACCCTGGGGTGTCTACTTTAAGAAATGGTAGGCCTTTGTGGGGTAGTTTAAATGTAAAACCTGCGAAGATGCTTGGAAATTGCACTTAGGCCCGGCGTCAAAATTCAAAGTTCGGTGGGGGCGGGGCCTGGCCGCAGAGCAGTGAAGACGTGTGACTCCAGAGCTCCTGCATTAAGCTACACCAAAACTATAAATCCACGGATTTAAAAGCGACTAATCGGGCCACGAAGGCCAGCAATAGAACGGGGACATAAAGCGGAACAAAATGATACCCCACAAGCGCCATTACTGGCAGCACTCACAGATCTGGCGTCCGAGGCCTACTCACATGGCGAGCGCGGGAGAGACGGCCGCTCTCCTGCCGCCACAACCAACTACCTCGGCAACCAGGAGCCCACATGCCCCCCCCTATGGACCGGCGGGGGTCACCCGGTCCAATCCCTACAGGGCCACGGGATCCAACAAGCCCCCGTTATAGCTAGCAACCCACAGCCGGAGGCCAAGATGGCGAATACCGACCAGGCCCTAGGGCTACAACCCGCCCAGACTCAACAACTGCAGCTGACTAACACGGACAATATAGCAGCGGCCTTCGACCGTTTCTGGACGAGATGGCAGGCCTTAACGACACAGCCCCGAACAACAATACAGGCCGCCCCAATGTCCACCAACCTACCTGCACATGGCCCGGCGCTAAAACGCACAGCCAAGCCACCAACCAGAGTGCGACAGCAGGGGGCAAAGAGGGCTCAGCCCAGACCTCAAAGCCGCACATCGCTTACCCGACATCATCAGCCCGAGCACCGCCAGGTTCGGAGATCACCTCCCCACAGCACGCTACTAAAAAGGAAACACACCCGACGGACCTATACACGGCCGTCGGCAGAAGTCGCAAGGAAGGCATATCGGCGCATCACCCGCTTATGGCACTACTCAGCCGTAACCAGCCTCCAGAAGGACTTTGCCTCCACGTTCTATGGCGACTCCGAGACACTGATCCGCACAACAGCTAGGGGAGCAGGAACGCTGACACGCCGCCGACGGAATGCCCCCGTCACCCGAGTCACTCACAGGAGTCTGGGAAGCAACGGTGGAGACCACCCACAGCTCTTGACCCGCGGCATTGGAGACCTGGACTGTACCCAACACCCGATAGGTATTGGCTGAACTGCTATGGGCACCCGGCAGGCATAACAGACATCACGCTGCCATGGGGTTAAATGCCTGCCTCCTGCACTGATCCCACATCTCACAGCAAGATGCAACCTAACAATTAACACCTGAAGCCCACCTGCACTTGATCACCTGTAACAATACAATGACAATATAGATATGTGTTACCCTCAGCCTAGCACACGCCTAATATTTAATTGCAACATGGCAACGCAGTCGGCAACTTCAAGCGCACACGCTCAGCATGTTAATACTGTATGCGACTCCCCCATATATAACAGCTAGACCTAGCATGTGTAAATCAGTTCAAATGTTATCTTATGGTATTTACAACAACCTTAGCGAGGAAATATTCAGTTGTAACTGTGATGATAAGTCACCTTTTCATCATTATTGTAATGACTTCTAACTATATATGACTCATCAATGTGTTACAGCTAGACCTAGCCTGTATAGAACAGTTCAAATGGTATCTGATGGTCTTCACGGTAACTTTAGCGAGGATATATTCAGTTATAACTGTTATGATAAACTACAATTTAATCTTTACTGTAATAACTTCAAACTATATGTGACTCATCCATGTGTTACAGCTAGACCTAGCCTGTATAAAACAGTTCAAAGGTTATCTGATGGTATTCACAGTAACTTTAGCGAGGATATCTTTAGTTATAACTGTTGTGATAAACTACAATTTCATCTTTACTGTAATGACTTCAAACTATATGAGACTCATCCATGTGTTTCAGCTAGACCTAGCCTGTACCAAGCATTTCGTATGTTGTTTTATGGAAATCACAGTAACTTTAGCGAGGATATATTCAGTTATAACTGTTATGATAAGCTACCTTTTCGTCTCTATTTTAACGACTTCTAACTATATGGGACCCACCCATGTGTTACAGCTAGACCTAGCCTGTACCAATCAGTTCATCTGTTATCTTACGGTAATTACAGCAACTCTAGCGAGGACATATTCGGCTATACCTGTTATGATAAGCTACCTTTTCATCTCTATTTTAATAACATTTAACTGTGTGTGACTCACCTATGTGTTGCAGTTAGAACTAGCCTGTACCAATCAGTTCGTATGTTATTTTACGGTAACCACGGTAACTTTAGCGAGGATATATTCAGTTATAACGGTTATAATAACCTACCTTTTCATTTTTTATTTTAATGACTTCACTGTTTAGCCAAGCCAATGTTTAATATAAATATACAAAAATGTGCAATTCCTCTTGCCACTGTTCAACCTAAGTACATTCTTGGACACGCTGTTGTGGCGTTTGACACTGTTATGTATAACATGCACAACAAAAATAAAGAATTTAAAAAAAAAATAAAAAAAAAATTCAAAGTTCGGTAAAAACTGATATGGCTTGGTCTCCTATATGGCACTGTAGCTTCACGAAATAGTGCCATAGACATACAATGGGGGTGTCCTTTTACTCAGAAGACTTAGCTGAGCATAATTTGGGGGGTTTGAACTTAGTGGCACATATGAAATATACAAAATGCCCAGCAAAAATGCAATCCGTATGTAAAAAATGCACAAAATTATTTTTTACCACATACTTTGGCATGTAATGGTAAAAAAATGGGGGCATGTTAAGGCACAATATGCACCTTATGAGATACCCTGGGGTGTCTACTTTTACAAATGGTAGGCCTTTGTGGTTTTTTTTTTGAACAGTCAAACTGTTATCATACCCCAAATGGAAGCATAGGCTTATTAAATCCGTCTCTCAAAATTCTACTGTGAATACTGAAAAGGACAGGTCTCCTATATGGCACTGTAGCTTCACGAAATAGTGCCAAAGACATACAATGGGGGTACCGTTGTACTCAGCAGAAGTAACTGAACACATAATAAAACTTTGTACAGGAATAGCACACACCAACTTTACAAAATACACATGAGAAGTTCTTTGTTATAAGTTTGTGTGCGAAAACCCCCCAAAAACACAATTTTACTCCAATATAAAATCAGAACAACTAAATGAATTTATTTTTAATTACTTTCCTTAACCTGCACTAATTAGGCACACATTATTATTGCAAAAACTGTAAAAAAAAAAATCAAAATTTTTCATTTTTTTTGCATTTTTCTGTATTTATTTTATAATAAATAAGCATGTATATATATATATATGTCACATCATGTCACATCAATGAAATCCCTTTCTGTCCTTTAAAAAACGGTATATAATATGCGTTGGTGCAATAAATTAGTCAAATGCAAATTGCAGTTGAACGCAAACAGCAAAAAATGCAAAAAATGCCGTTGTCACAAAGTGAAAGACAAGCTTCCGAAGCTCTGTCCTTAAGGGGTTAAAAATTAATATTCTTGTGACAGAGCCATTATAATAGTGCTCTATGTCACTATGCTGTGCATGATAAGCATGAAGAAAGTTGGGCCGGACACATACAGGTGGTGTTTAGACAGATTTTATTGGAAAATCTTACAATATTTCGGCTCCCAAAGGATGTGTATGTATGGTTTTCAAATCTGCCTAAACACCACCTGTATGTAACTGGTCCTGCCTTCTTCCTGATTATTTATATGACCGGAATGGAGGTACTACAGATGAAAATTTAATCAAGTGCCATTTCATGTTATGCATATTAAATATGTTGTGCATGATGACGACAAACATGACCTTCGAGTTTAGAAGGTCTTCATGAGTAAATGCCTTTAGTGGTTGTCAATCCAACACTCATCTTCTATGACAAATGCGAACATTGCAGTTTCTCAGAAACATCAATGTTTTACATTGCCACAGAAAAAAAAAGCCAGGATTACGCACTAAAACATTACATCAAAATAAAGTGATTGTGGTATTTCAGCGTGCCAATATAAATATAACAATTCCAGCTCTATCTATACAAAGGAAGGACTTCTTATGTTGAAGCATAGATATACACTTTCAGGGTTATACACTAAAGTCTGAATGCTATCACAGTGAAATCCAAATGGCAATTTAGGCTAAAATAGCTAAACTATAAAAAATGTTGCCTCACTGTTATGATTTGGCTGTTAATTTGCTACAATTTGGAGTTCAGTAAATATCCCTGTTGAAAATCATTTTTAGCAAAATCATAATCTTTACATTTTTACAGGGAAGTTAAGACCTAATTAAGTTTCTGCCCCCCCCCCCCCCCCCCCACCTCTAATCTAATGTACTGTTCTGCAATATGCAGCACATATATACCATAGGAATTTCTTTAAAAAAAAAAAAAAAAAAAAAGATATGTGCATAGCAACATAATATATAGAAAAAAAGGTGATAGGTTGGCATAAGAAGGGTTAAACATGCAGCTAATGCTTGTTTGATCTTGGAATTTTAACAGCAGATACAAAACACCCAGAGCTCTAAAATAAGCAGAAGTGTACATAAATCAATAAAAAAACATTTTGTTTTTTTTTCCCCAATGAGTAGCCCAGCTAAACTGGATTGGAAGATCACTTGGTTCTGGAGTAAGCCTTCAATTATGTTTTCCTTTAACATCTGCTATGATGTCATAATAGCAGGTCTAAACACTGCCAACCTATTGTCCAACACACTTATTATTGTCCCTACCCACAAAGGGTGCATTTAAAACCGATGTGCATGCGTGAAGAAAATGGGTTACTAACCCCTTTTTGTTTGCAATGGGGAGAAGCAGAGGGACACTATAGTGTTAGGAATACAGTTTTGTTTTCCTAAGACAATAATAGTGTTCATTTAAGCACATAGAGAAGGTTTACATTTTATTAAAAATTATTATTACATTATACAAATCTTTTTCATCTGAATAGCAATTTTCTTTTTACATTGTTTTTTTTATTAAACCCTTTCCAAAACAATTTTAAACAGAAAAACAATTAAGAAAGGGGATTAACCCCTTAAGGACCAAACTTCTGGAATAAAAGGGAATCATGACATGTCACACACGTCATGTGTCCTTAAGGGGTTAAAGAAAGAGGGGATAACCAAAGGTAATGGATTTCCATCCGCAGGTATTCAAATGTAAAATATCTTAATATGTACATACAGGTAATACAATACAGAGTGCAGTATAACAAACACGACAGTCACCAACACATTTTTCAAATATTTCAGGGTATGGGAAATTAAGTATAGGAGATTTTTTTTTTTATTCATGTCATTTTCCCAACTTCATTTTCCAAACTGTCCCAATGATACCTTAACAGAGCATGTTGGGGAGAAGGTTGCATTTAATGTCAGTTCCTATTTTTTATTATAAAGTATTAAATGCAATTGTACAGGGTATAACGCACATGTCTGCTATAAGAATGTGGTCTATCATAATTCTATCTTACTAACTGTAACAGTATTATTTTTTATAATAACCCTAACTCTGGTGGGAATGTAAAAACAGATGGATCCATTTGTTATTTAATAGGTACGCAGTAAGCAGTCAGACTTACTGACAGGTGTTTGGTTTGCAGATGCGGGAAACCTACCTATTGAGAAGATTGAAAATCGTACTAATATACTGTTAAGCAAAAATATAAATATTTCATTAGATTTCTGTTCTGAAATACACAGTGGTCTTGCATGATTAAAACACTCACTCTATAAAGACCCTTCAGAATAAATGGAAGGTTTGCAGAAGGATTGCTTTATCCATCTGGCTGATTTTAGACACCATCACCAAATTGGGATACTGAACACAAAAGGAACATACTCAAATCATTCTGCCACATTATGAGGATACATCATTTAATATCTAGCAAATGGCAACTGTCACAATACAAAAATAGCTATGGAAAACAAAATATTGGAGCAAAACTACCAATTATACTAATGTAAAATACACGGCTTAAAAAATAAAAAAGCAAATTCAAACTGATAAGATTAATATCATTACAAACATTCAAACTATTAGTTTTAATTCCAAACATAGGCATACGTAGTATATGTCAGTGTGCACTCAGGTAATAATTTATTGAATATGCAATCATAATTTATATTTATTTATTAAATAGGCTATAACACAGCTTCATTTATTTGTTAAATGATCATATTCTTTTTATCTTAAATGATTTTTATTTTCAACCAGATAAGGAGATAATGCATAATGACAAACAAAAGTGAATTAAGTGATCAAAATGAAGATAATTTGGAACACCAACCACACCCCTGGTCTGTCACTCACAATGGTTGCACATAAATCCCCAAAACAACCCTAAAGGGATCCTTCAAAAACCATACAATATTTTAAACGCCACAAAGTAGTTTTCTACAAAATAAAATGAAACAATAGAGTTGCTTATATTTTACATCATGCTCCAGAAATTCTGAAATTTCAAGTGGTTTATGTAATTGTGGTTGAGAGAAAGCATGCTAACTTTGACAAAATAATGTATCAATGTATGTTTATCATTATAAAAAGTATAAAAATATAATTCACACATTTAAGAACCCTTTAAAAATACACATTCGTGCTATAAAAAAAAGACTTGCCCAGAAAATACACAAAATCACAGAGGGCTGTATCCAGCCAATGGACCACCAGTTGCACATCTTTTTTTCGACTGCAAGCTCTAGTGAACAAGCTTTCTCTCACTCATCACTGTGATGAAATCATATTTATGCTCTTGTGTTTCGACTAAGAATTTAGAAATATTTTTGTATTTTAAAAAGAAACAATGGTTTTGTTAGAAACATGCCATTAGATTTTAAGGTGTTTACAAATGAGATTTAGAAAAATAAGTGTAATGGGGCCATTAGGAGCTATTACTGTCTAATTATGTTTCTGCTCTACTCTTTCAAAGCAGAACCCTTAATCACCTGCAAGTCATTCATATTTAAATGGACTGTTCCTAATGAAAGCCTCTATTGATATTCCAATTGTTACCATAAAAATCTTAGGTGGGGTGGTCAAATGCCAGCAAAGCAGAATCCATGTCAATGAAAATGTATTCTTTCCACTGCTCCCACCTCCTGTTTGACCATGCTGTGTGTTTGTAAATAGAATTAATTCCTGTGGTTTTTGCTTACAAGAAATTTCTTTTCACTGTAAAGTGGCATTATCCAAACATCTGTCAGGCTGAAATCTCTTAATTATTTGGTCCACAATGACAAAAAAAGTAATGTTTTAGATTAAGTTTGTCTCTGTTGAGCTAGCTATTTGAATGTTTGCAGTGCATTAAAATAAATACATTTGGGAGATAAGGTATATATTAACAGATATGCAATCTAGGAAAATTGTCAAAAGGAAAGTAAAGCAAAACTGGTTGGAGAAATTAAAGGGACATTCTAAGCATCATTGCCACTACAGACCGTTGTAGTAGTTATGGTGCTCGGAGGCTGCAGACATTGTCCTTCAGTTATTTATCAAACCATTTGAGTGGTTTGATTCAAATAGCCAGCAAATTGGTCCATTACTTTTCAGATTGCTAAAGCGTAAGTTCCACTTCCCCATTAGCGAGGGCAATTTCATCCAAACCATGACTGGGTGAGAGGGTAAGCTAACATGCTCAGCCAACTTATGCCAGGACAAAATTAACATTGTTAACACTGAATGAAAACTTCTACATAATAAAACGAGTGAACAGCTAAACCACAGAGCTTGGGGGATCTTTGTTTTGTGTCAAACTGCTCGAAAATAGTTTAACATAGAACCAAGGGATGGTGCCGCTACCTTCTGCCAACATCACCATGCAAACTCTGATACACCCATATTTCAGGCAGGACCCAAACCTTTCTGGTGAAGGTCTCGCTCTCATGGCAAAACCCGTGGTACACACAGCTGGCCAGCCCCAACCCCAGCTATTACATTATTCCTCTCCATATAATAGAGAATGAAAATATCATGCAATTATGCAATATTCTGTTATGTCACTGATTGTTCAGCATCATCTATTCAAATTCCAAATTAAACTAAAGTTCTAACCATACTGTGTGGCAAAGGCTTCTGTGCCCTGAAACATTGCCAAATATTTAGCAAAAGCATTTGACACTCTTTGTTTTAATCATTCTGAAATAAGTTATCTGAGAATTTATCTTTTTGTAGATTTAAAGGATTAAAATAAAGCAGTAAAGTATTTTTATAAATAAATATAGGAAACAATATTTCAGAATTTAAAGTTACCTATATGGCAAAAAATAGTTTCCAAGATCATCTCACTCAATTGCTCAGGAAAACATTGTTACAGGTTTACTCCTTTGCTTATAGAAGTGGTTATGGAGGTAGGAATCTGTATTTCTCGAGGGAGGAATTTTGGCTTCAAACGCTGCACATACAGGGAAATTTGCACGTTTGTGCCAGGGGCTGTTTGCTGCCTAATGTCAATGATGTATAAAAGTTAAGTTTGTCCTCAGCATGTAGTAGAGCTTCTCCCTCCATGGGTTAATAGTTCAGCTCCTTTTTTTTTTCCATAATACCCTCCCTCGCCGACCCTTTTTGCAGTGAGTGGTGAAAATGGTCCAATCAAATGCTTCTCTATAGGAAGTATTTGAATGGACAATGGAATGACGCAGCCTGAGTCATGGAGAGGAGGTAGAAGAACCTGGCCCAACACTGGACTCAAGGTAAACTTCTTAACAGATTTAATCTTTAAAAAAGCGGGATGGATATAGATTATAATGCGGAGTAGATAATTATAAACTTTCTGACCACACAAAAGTTGAAGATTAACATCTTGACATTGTATCTCCTGAATAGATTATCGCCATAATACAATAAAAATGGGTATGGAATACTCCAAGCACCATAACCACAACAGCTCACTGAAGTGTTTATGGTGACAGCAGAGCACTGGCACTCCCCCATTTTAAGTAGTCAAGCAATTTTAGAATGGTTTGACATCTTACCCAGGGACTGCAGGGCACTGTTCTTCAGCTAAACTTCTAACAATGGAGAGATTGAAGCTCTCTGGGCTAAGCCCTGAAGTGCAGGGCTTTGCTTATTAGCTAAGAGCAATCATCTGACGGTCTCATCTTAGCAAATGAGCTACCTATGCATTGCGGGGCGTTGCTCAGGAGAGCAAAGAAAAGTTCCAGCAAAGAAGCTTCTGGCTCGACATCATCAGCATCATCCCCTAGGTCTATGTCAACAGTGATCTCTAGTGCTTATAGCGCTTGGAGCAGTCCTTTAATACATGGTTCAAAGTTCGAAGTAAAAAAACGTCTTACTTTTCTTCCAATATTTCCTTTCAAGGAATAAAAAAGGGACTCTCATCCAAGGCATGCAAAACCTTGTCAGAAAACACAGTCCTTGACCTGTTCATTTGCCTTGAAGATTGCATGCTGCTCATTTGATTGTCACTTTCCTGAGGAGAGTTAGATAATTTTCACACCTAGTAATCAACCAGATATCTTATAAAAGTATCTTATTATTATGTGAAGCTAATCTGTACTACATAGATCATTTTCCTGACAGCAGTGAGATCATTACAGCAACTGAATGCACCAAAATCATTCATTCTTGCATATTCTAATTTGACAAAATACGCTGGAGACCTAAAGCAATTATGACACATAACTTAAACATATCATTAACACGGAGGACATCACAGTTGGTCCTGACATTAAACCTAGGTGTGATTAATGTCTTTTGCATGTTAAAAACCAAGGCCAGACAACCTTTATCATTTGTAAATGTAGTAAAAAAACCACTAACAATTCCTTTAGAGGTAAAGTTATTTTGTATTATACTTTTCACTCATTGATGGACTACAACGCCTATCAAAGACAGGCAGAGCACACCAATAACTTATGGACTATAACCACTAGTCTTATATTTAAGAGCATGATGGGAATTACAGTCATTTAAATGTCACTCTTAAGCATAAGTCTATATACAGTATTAAATGCTGCTTACATGCTAAGCAAGGCAATAAAGCTGGCTTCAGCTGGCAGCAAAATGTTTACCCTAAATTTTAAAGTTATATAGTAACGGTAGCAAAATGTATAAATTTGTTTTTTTAAACTGGCATTTTGCTTTTTTTTTTTTTTTTACTCCAAAAAGGTTGATGCATATCTGTTGCATAAAATAACAGTATAGCGCTAGGAATACAAGTGTCCCTGTCCCTAATTCTATATTGATCCACCTGCATGTGACAATAAAATTAATAAAATAAAAGTTTTACTTATTTTTTTCCAGCTTGGTGCTACTCACCTCTCCGCCACCCGCAAAATCATTGAGAAGGCAAGGCCTCTTCCACAATGGTCCAATCATAGTGAAGCATTGGAAACACAATGTGGAACAAGTGTATGGAGATAGATTGAAAGCAGAATTGTAACCATTTGGGGACTTTGCATAATAAGCTAAAATTCCCGACAGGTGACATTGTTGCTGGAGGTCTAGTGGCTGGGGTGGGGAAGCAAAAGTGAGTTTAAGTTACATGAACCTGGCCCACACGGGCGCCAACATCATCTTCTGGCAGGTCCTCTTCTGCTCCTGGCGCTTCAGCTCCCAGGAGCTGACCTCACTGCTGTGCATGAGTATAGCATTGAGGTCTATGGAGGAGGATAGAGCCCACAGCAGTCAATAGTGATGGCTGGGGGATTAACAGTCTTGACAGCGGTTGCTGTGCCCACTGTCAAGAAGTGTCTGGAGTAGGAAAAATACTGAGACAAAGTAGTCCCATAGATAATTCCACAGGTATTAAACATCTATTTGGTTCTCCCATACAGATCTGTTCTGTTACCATCTGCATGTATGAAAATGTAATGATGAAAAAGAAAGCCATTATAAGGAAAGCATTAATTTGAAACCAAAACAATATACTAGCTTTAAAAATGTATACATAGCACACATCTGACCCAAATTTCCACTTGTAAGTGTAGACCATCATATAGAAGCAACCTTTAGCTTCACAAATATGGACTGCCAAGGTGGACTAATCATAGTATTTTAGATGTTTCGGAACTACATTTCCCACGATGCACAATGCCAACATTTCGCCATTTGGGATTACTAGTTATTTTTTTTTGCTCCAGAAGTGGTTAGAAAGTTATTCTAATTGTATTTAAGTCATACCTTTTGCATTTATTAAATACCACAACAGTAGTTGCTTTTTGGAAGAATAATACCAGAACGTAAACCCCTACGTAAAACTGTACAATGCTGATCTTAGTAAAAAATTTTTTAGCAACATTATGTTTAATATAATTAATAAAACAGGAAAACAAACACATTCAAGTCATGTTTTTACATATCTGCTTCTTGTGCAACAAACACTATACTTCATACATACATAAATACAGTTTGTAGATGTTGCTTTTTGCATGTATCTGCAGTTTATTATACATGTGAACCAGTGTACCTCTCAAATGGATGGTAGCCCGGCAGTCACACCTCACTAAAGATCTACATTTTTTTTAACCCCGTATAAAAGACATTAATTTTTCCACTGCTTGTCCTATGGAGCAGCTGATCTAATTCTATTTTGATATACCGCTGTTGCTGATATAGGTTGTACTAATCATCACTTAGGGGGTTTAAGATGTGAAACAAGTAGCTGCCTAAGAACTGTTTTCAATCAGTAAAGTCTTACCCAACATTATTCCAGCTTCATTAACACCGAAACAGCTCTCAGTCCAGCCATCAGTCGATGATTGTGTGTCCTGGTGCATTGTGAGTGTAGGTCCTTCAATCCGGGCACACTCCCAGCTCCACCCACACATCTGTAGCACTTCTGACCCTGACACACGCCAGTCGGCTAATACACCACTAGTCAATGGGAACATATGCTAATTACTGAGAGGAGTGGGGGGAAGCTAACTGGGTTGCTTATGCCACTTCATAGGTCCAGCTATAGTGACCTCTGTGTATGAATTACTAGCATTTCAAGCGCAGACTAACAACCTTTCTACAAAAACACTTTATTACTCAACAGCCTTGCAATCATTTAGTGATGTATGTGTGCTTTAATCAACTTTGGCTAAGTGGTACAGTACTAAAAATTATAGATGCAGCATATTGCCTTATTTCACATGTCCTGCAGCAGCACTGCACAAAGGAAAGGGTGAATGAATACATTTAGGAGAACGCCAGAGACAGTACAATGACTCACCAAGATACAAGCAGAATGGGGGGTACTGCTCAGAGGAGCTAATGAATAAAGACTTCAGAAAGGATAAAATCAAGATCAAACCACAATTGGCAGACTTGCTTTAAAAGGAATTTAAACTCAAATTGGACATTGCTCTATTAAGGAATTAATGTATGCTGTCTCATCTACCACCATTTCTTTATGACTTATTCAGGGACATTTTTATTCAACTATATGGAAAAAAAAGCACAGCAAAAAAACAGATATCCCAAATCTACCCAACCATACTTGTGTCTGAAATTCTGATTAGCATGTATAAATACATCAATAATATAGGTGGGACCTATTCAATTTGTTGCTTTATTAATAAAGCATCAAGTATTATTTCTGTTACATTTCTAATCAAATGTATTCATTTGAGACAGGTTCTTCAAGATTGTACTAAAAACAAGAGCAATGTGTTGCAAAATAAAGATTTCAATCACCAATCCATCATTATTTGCAGCAAAGCAATGTCTCATCATAAACAAATCACTTAATTTTCACTAACATGTTAATTGGTATTAAAATCCAATATCTGACCTATTGAGCACAGCTCTTGCTGACTACAGACTGGGCCGTGACATTCAAATATGGCTTATGTACCAGGGATAGCCACAATATTACAGGATACAAACGGACATCATGTTACATACAAATAAAAACATGCATGTCTAATTTCATTCCATTTCTAAAACAACTTTCAAAGGAGTCAAAACATGTAATGGATGTTTGTGACTCAACAGACCTGTATGTCGTCTAACACAAAGAAAGATATATAAACAAACAAACAAAACAAGAAATCGCATGAATTATAATAAATTATATTATTATTATATTTATATACCGCCAACAAATTCCGTAGCGCTTTACAATGGGTGGACTAACAAACATGTAATTGAACCAGACAAGTTTGACGCACAGAAACAGAGGGGTTGAGGGCCCTACTCAATTAGTTTACATGCTAGAGGGAGTGGGGTAAAGTGACACAAAAGGTAAGGGAGGAATTAGGGAAATATATTGGTAGAATACTATTCATAACAATATAATATGAATAGTAAGTTCATTTTTAGGTAGGTATACTAGTCTCTGCAGCCAAACGCTCCTAAAAATGTATGTTAAAAAGTATATATACATACATACATATACACACACACACACACACACCTTAAAGGCAACCTATAGTCCCAATATTTTTTTTAATTTGTTTCAAGACTATAGGTTTCCTTCTATAATTGTACGCACTGTGCATCCTCCTTTACTGCTAAAAATTAAAGTTACATAATTACTACTTGCCTTGTTTCCAGCATTGAGACAACTTAAAGGACCACCATAAGCACCGAGACCACTTCAGTTCAATGAAGTGGTCTGGGTTCCAGGTCCCCCAGGTTTTAACCCTGCAGCTGAAAACAAAGCAGTGTCACAGAAACTGCTATGTTTTCATTGAGGGTTAATCCAGCCTCTAGTGGCTGTCTATTTGACAGCCACTAGAGGCTGCTTCCGCGATTCTCAGTGTGATTGAGTAATGCTTTCCTATGGGCGGTTTGACTGCGCATTAGACGCTGACGTCGGCAGGGGGAGGAGAGGTCACCAGCACCGAGGGAGCCCGGCGCTGGATTAAGGTAAGTGGCTGAAGGGGTTTTAACCCCTTCAGCCCAGCAGGAGGGGGGCCACGAAGGTGGGAGGGACGTTATAACCCTATAGTAACAGGAAAACAAGTTTGTTTTCCTGGCACTATAGTGGTTCTTTAAGAGGCAGGAAAGTCCTAGCTTTATGGGGAAATGGGAGGCGGCCCTGGGACGCACATTTAATAAAGTGGAATGGGAAAAAATATGCTACCTCACGCACCACTGCTCCAGTTTCAGTAAGACCCAAGAAACAGCGTACAAACTATTGACACACTGGTACTGCACACCCGCCGCAATGAGCGCGCGTATCCCTGACTGTCCCCCAGAGTGCTGGAGATGCGGCAAGGAAAGGGGTACACTACTGCACATCTGGTGGGACTGTAGCAAGATAGCCCCGTTCTGGAAGGACATACACAAAATCATAGGGCAGTTCTCGGATGACTCACCCCTTTTCGGCCCAGCGGAACTGCTACTACACCACACTAAGACCCCCCGGTCCCTATACAAGAGATCAATGACAATCCGGATTCTTAATATAGCTAAATCAATCATCCCTCAACACTGGAAACAGCAGATCACTCCTCCGCTGGGGACTTGGTTCACCCAAATGGAGGAACTGAGATCACTGGAAGACCTCCACGCCACCGCAAACAACACACACCAGACTTACCGGCTGCTGAAAGCATCAAAATTAAACTTCCTGGGCAAACCCTAAACCCGGGGATAGGACAGGTACCCCGACATACTACGGACCTAGACGCTGACCGACCCTGACCCACCAGACACCCTTTCGCCATAACCCATTCCCATCCACGCACCCGCTAGCCACCCACTACCCATGACATCCACGAAATGGCAAAGACCACCTAGACCTATGAGAACACTGACGACTAGGGAGGCCCACGAAACGCCCTCTCATCACGTAGCTGAGAAACCGCAGGGGAACAGGGACGACGACAGGCTACTACCATGAACCATCTAGAGATGGGGACACCTCACCACCTACCAGGACATAGATTAGGTGGATTACACAGTCGGACGAGACCGGTCTAGCCCCGACCTCACACAACCAGTGGGATGGCGGCTCTCTGATGCAACACATACAGTCTAGCTGGGACCTGCGAGTCCACAATGCGTAGGGGGCCTGCCCACATTCACTCATGCCTTTGCAATATTGCCTGCTAGTCCCTCTATTGCTTGTACCCACAACCACAATCCAAGCACCTAACAGATCGAAACACGGACAGTGCCTGCGAGCCCAGATGTGGTCCGTACGTATTCTTTCCAGACTAATGTGTATCACACATGACCCAACCCCTACCTATGCAATACCCTTGATGTCTTACTAGTTCGGCAAGGGACCTGCGAGTCCGTATACCATATGGGCCTGCGAGCCAAATTATTGACTGTTTATGCCTTTCAGAGTTAACCTGTTGTTGCATGCATGTTTGCGTACTGAATATGCCAACGGAGACCTGCGCATCTCACAGTTTACCAACCGACAAAATAAATAAAAATATATTTACAAAAAAAAAAAGAGGCAGTAAAATTGCCCAGAGCACCTGCCTCGCAAAGACTTCTCACTGAGCTGCACTGGGAAGTCTGACATTGGACAGCCACAGAAAGTTTGGGCTGGAGAAGAAGGGGTGGGCTTGCAAAGGCTACAGACAAGAGATCTGCTGCTATTGCAAGCTGTTTTTATATATGCCCCCAATGAGAAAAAACAACAACCCATAATTAAATGCATGCAGGTTTTGGGGGGGGAATATATATTTAATAAATAGTTATTTACCACAGAATTACAGCGAAAACAGTACATTTGCTATTAATTGCGCTAGTACAGTGTATAGCCAGAATAAGGAGACAAAATATTTAATGGGGCGCACAAGGTGGCATGGCAGGTACCCTAGGGACAGTTGCAACAATGCAGGATTGCAACTTTTAACTGTTCTGTAGATTATGCAGGTCATACGCTTACAATTTCTTTGTATTTTGTTTTTAGTGTGTCTTATTACTTAACCCATTTGTATAATTGCCAATGCCATTTCTGCATAAATTGTAAAGCGCTCTGGTTAATAGCACTTTATAAGAACTGTTATACAAATAAATTATACCAAGAACATGCATCTATGGGATGAGACTGTGCACTACAACATGCATAATTATAAGCTTAACACATCAACATTAAGATAGGGCAATATCTAATTGATTATGCAGATTTTGGACTAAATTGATAAAACTCTGGTTTCTTTAAACAATGGTTGCAGATATACTGCAGGCTTTCTTTTCTTTGCAATACATTAAGATTAAATACATTACTTCTGTGGAAATCACACTGTGGTAATCACCTATTGCTTAAAAACATTTTTTATGTGATGCTCCATTTTCTTTTAAGTTTCTAATAAAGATTCAGCAAATGTCATCAGAATCCAGTTCAGTTTAGCCATTTAGGAGAAGCAATAGTAAAACCGTTCAGTTTCTCCTTTACTCTGTATGGTTTCTCTATGGCTATGCAGACTGCCAGGTGCAAAAGACATAGCTTATGCAAATGATACACATGGAGATGGAAACAAAAATCAAGGCCACCAGTTGCAAAATGAAAAGGTGAGTTTTTCCACATTTACTTTACATTTATTCAAATACAAATGTGTTAAATATGGGGGCTAAGTAAGCATAATGTTAAAAATCGGACAGTTGCACATTAACCTGAGATCAAACTTCTAAAGGACCAGGCCTACTGCCCAAAATGCACTATGCGTATCTGGCAATATTGTAATAAGATTAAAAGAAGAGTGACTGGGTGGTCTTGGCCAGAAAGTGTTTTTTTGGGGGGGGGAGAAACACAAAACCTTGCTTTTTTGTATGTACGTCTGTGGTCACAGATGGTTGCTACGCATGGTAACTTCAGGCACACTTACCAGATACATGACCCTCCTGTGGGACTAGAAAACAATGAACTTAAGGTCTACATACTTATATATGAACTAAACCTGTCCTTGGTGTACACATTTCATATAGAGATCGATGAGAAACAAGAACCACCCAGTCGGCCATAAAATGTTGTCTGCCACTTTATTCATACTTGTAGATTGATGTTAATGAATATAGGATATTCTCTATGTATATTTAGCCCTAAGCAAAAAAAAAAAAATACAAACAAAGTAGATGTCTTTAAGGGCATTAAAGACCGATTGAATATTATGGCGAGTGTATCACATACAGTTTAAAAAATGTTACGGAAGTCTACCATTGTAAAATTGCCTAAGAAATGCTAATAAAATATGAATGTTTAAAAATATATAGGTTTTTCTTTCAGAAAGGATATGATCTTTATCTAGTTACTAAGTCGATCCTGGGGTAGTAATAATAATAAACAGTGTTCATTTATCGACATATTTAAAAGAAAGAAAAAATGCATTCCTGGGAAAAGTACTAACAACTGAGATACAGCAGGTTAGCTCTATAGTTAACACTATAGTTAACAAAAGGGGATATGCAACACACTGGTCAGTGAATAAATTCTAAGGCATTTATTTAAATTCATCATATAGTAGAACATTTTAATTAAAAAAAAAGTTTTGTTAAACCACTTGTGTTTCTTTCAGAAATATAAAAAGTAGCTTTAATGCAATGAAAATGGATATATATATATATATATATATATATATATATATTTTTTTTTTTTAACCCACCGCAGCTATACTATCTCTAAGCGTAAACATTTACTGACTCACCTCCACTGAACAGCTGGGCACACTGAGTGGGTGGCTGAATAACACAGGCAGAAAGGGTTAAGTAAATTAAGCAAGGAACACAAAGGGCCACTGGTTCCCTATGGATCTGTTTAATCCATAACCTAACCTACACACAAAGGGGAAAGGTTTAATGATTGCTCATGTTGTCATTTTTTTTTTTTATTGATTATTGCTAAAAGTGACAACTGAAATGATTCTCAAAACAAAAACAGCTCTATGATCCAAACAGCATTTATGCCAGTAGGCTCAGCAAAATGTGTTATGCTCCATTTTATTACCCAAATGGGGTGGATATAAAGAGTATGCGTAATAGACTTGGGCGCTGACAAAATCTTTGTTTAGTCCGAATACATTCAGAAGAAAAAGTTTTTTTTTTCTTATTCTGGCCAAACCACATTTTGTCCATTTGTGCATTTGTTTTCAGACAAAATGTGGCCGTTATTTTAGATTCAGAATTTCATTCAGACAAATGAAATTCCAATCCGGGCCGTGGCTTTCATTTTGTGGCATTACCATATTTAAGGTTTCCAAGTTAGGGAACTGTTTAGTAGATCGCTACTTTTGGCTATCCTTACGGCAATCCCACAAGCATTAGGGAACCATCTAACAACTATTTCCCAACAAGCTGAAAGACCAAGATTATGAAAAGCTCTTTTCATAAATTGGTCTTTCAGACACCATTACTAGTATTAAGTAAAATATGCTTTGAATTAGTAAATAAGGGAGGTTAAATCCTCTCTCCTATCTGTAATGCTGCGAGTAGGTGCATGTCTACTAAACAGAAAGTAACTTGTGCCCCACAGATGAGGGCTATTAAAATAAACAAATCGGGCCCTGAATCTCCCTCAAGTCCCCACCCGTGGCTAGCGGGTGTTGGCTATTTTTTTTTTTAATAAACAAGGGGGACATACTGTGAGGACAATGGGTCTACTACCCCATTATTATTTGGGGCCCCCACCTGCCATCAACCGATGGGGCTGGGGGGACACTATGTCCCATGTTTATTTTATTAGAAGCCCCAAAAACCATGGCCACAGGTGAGAGCTGGAGGGGGACAACAGGTCTCCCTATGTTTATTTCAATAGCCGTCATTCATGGGGCAGGAGTGGGGGCACGGGGCGACCTTATTCCCTACACTTTATTAATTATGTGCACCACTATGGGGCATAGGGAACCTGTGCCAGCCACCTTTATTCAATTAGTGACTGGGCAGCATGGGGGGAACGTAGGAAGCAATGAGGAGCACAGCTCCCTTACGCTTCTATTTTAAATATTACGAGGAGTCAGTAGCTCCCTTATTTTAATAACTAAAATAAAAAAAACAAATTACATGGGCGAAATTCCATCCAACAAACAATTCTTTCTTTGTTTAATTTGTTGTAATTTATATTCGTCCATTCATCTTTCTGATGCATTGCTGAAAATTTGGATGAAAACATGTTCGTCCAAAAGCAAATGCCCAAGTCTACTGCCTATATGTATCTTATAGACAGAAGATGGTCCTACCTGTGGATTTTTTTAAAATTAAAAGACCTTCAGATAATTTCAGTAACATACTGAGATGTAGGGGTTAAGGTAGAAGGGAGGAGACCTCACTTGGTGACAGGTGTGAGGGGGCTGCACAGAGCTCCATCACCATGCCTAATCTCTCACTGTAGCATTGCTGCACAGGACAAGGGTATACAATCAGGGCCGGCCTTAGGGGTGTGCGAGCTGGGCGGGGCTTAATAAGCGTCAGGGCGGGGCTTATCACGACGTGGAGGTGGGACTAATACCTATCCAAAGCCCCTGTTAAAGGACCACTATAGGCACCCAGACCACTTCAGCTCAATGAAGTGGTCTGGGTGCCAGGTCCATCTAGGTTTAACCCTTTTTGCTGTAAACATTGCAGTTTCAGAGAAACTGCTATGTTTACCTATGGGATAATCCAGCCTCTAGTGGCTGTCTCATTGACAGCCGCTAGAGGCGCTTCCGCGCTTCTCACTGTGGTTTTCACAGTGAGAAGACGCCAGCGTCCATAGGAAAGCATTGAGAATGCTTTCATATGAGACTGTCTGAATGCGCGCGCGGCGCTTGCCAGGCATGCACATTCAGCCAATGACGGAAGAAGAGGGAGGAGAGCCTGCCTGTGTGTGTGTGTGTGTGTGACTGTCTGTCTGTGTGTGAGACTCCAATTGTATGTGTCGCTGTAGCTGTGCGACTATCTGCCTTTAACTGAGTGTGTGTGTGCCTTTCAGCGTGCCTGAGTGTCTGCATGCCTGTAACCGAGTGTGTATAACTGCTTGTAATGGAGTATGTGTGACTGTCTGCTTGTGACTGTGTGTGTGACTGTGTGCCTGTAACTGTGTGTGTGACTGTGTGCCTGTAACTGTGTGTTTGGCTCTGTGACTGTCTGCCATTAACTGAGCATGTGTGACTGTCTGCCTGTAACTGTGTGTGTGTGTGTGTGTGTGTGTCTGCCTGTAACTGAGCGTATCTGAATGTCTGCCTGTAACTGAGCGTGTCTGACTGTCTGCTTGTAACTGTTTGTGTGACTGTCTGCCTGTGTGTGTGACTGTATACAGGCAACTTGGTGGAGGGGCACCATAAAGACTTTTAGCACAGGGCACCAAATGCTTTCTCATGGGAATTTTATTGACGCTGGATGTCCTAAAGCAAAGCATGAGGACACTCAGCATTAGTTAAGCGACCATAAGTCAGTTAGCCACCAGAAAGTGATGCTAGTTGCTGTCTAATTGACAGCCACTAGAGGCAGTCTTAGTCCTGCAATGTAATAATTCCAATTTCTCTAAAACTAAGCGAGACTGGGACACTGCACTTAGACTACTTCAATGATCTGAAGTGGTCTGGGTGACTATGACTATAGTGTCCCTTTATAGGACTACTCCAGGTACCAGAATAACATCATTGCAATTAAGCCCTTAAGGACAGAGGCAGTTGTATAAGTTAAAAAAAAAACAAACAAAAAAAACTTGCATTTGCACTATATATCTGTTCAACCATAATTCACCTCTTTCATATTAAATGCACCCACACTTATTAAAAAACATTATTTAATATGTATGAAATATAAAAAAAGAAATTAAGATATTGTATTTTTGCAGTTCTGCATGGCATTTTAACTGTGCATGTCATAATATTGTTAGCTGTTACTGCAATATAATATACATATTTGTATTCAGCGATGTCTCACGAGCAAAACAGTAACCCCATGTACAGGTTTTATGGTGTTTTGGAAAGTTACATGGTCAAATATAGCACATTACATTTTTAAGTTTATACACATTAAAATTTGCCAGACTGGTTTTGTTGCCTTTGAGACCGTATGGTAGCCCAGTAATAAGAACGACCCCCACGATAGCATATATTTGCAAAGTTAGACAACCCAATGTATTACAAATGGGATATGTCCAGTCTTTTTATGTAGCTACTAAGTCACAAGCACAGGTTGACGTTAGCGTTTATATTTCTTTGTGTGTGAAAAATTTAAAAAATAAAACATATGAATGCTAATTTTGGCCAGTGTTTGTGACTAAGTGGCTACTAGAAAAGGCTGGACATACCCTATTTGTAATACCTTGGGCAAGCCACCTAAATGGGGGGGGTTAGCACTATAGTGTCAGGAATACATGTTTGTGATCCTTTAACTATGTAACTTTTGAGAACACCAAAAAACCTGTTATACTCGGGAGACTTCGCTGAATACAAAAATTAGTGTTGAGTTTAAAAACCGTAAAAAGTATCACAATGATGATATTGTCAGTTAAAGTGCCGTTTGTGTGTGAAAAATGCAAAAAAATGACGCTTTCACTGACGATATTATCATTGTGATACATTTTACGGCTTTGAAACAATAATATTTGTGTTCAGCAAAGTCTCCCAAATAAAACAGGCAAGCCCTCTGCAGGCACTGCTGTGGACGGCTATTCTGTCCATGTAATAGCAACGTCATCGATCACATGGCCGGGAGGGCCGGATGAGTCACAGGGGGAGTGCCTGGGATGCTGCCGTTTAGGACCGGGTCCTTAAGGACAGCATAGTACGCCCGCCGTCCTTAAGGGGTTAAGCAAGCATGGTGCGAATATTACCTTAAGTGGTTAAACGTTTTAACCCCAAACATTCAAAGGCAAGGCGTGTTTGCCCACTCTGCATCTAGCGTCTGCAGGAAAAGTAGACGTTTGCTCAGCATGGCCCGATACAGGAGCACTTTCAATGACTTAGAGTTCTCAGTTGATATTCAAGGAATGGGAGCTTCCCTGTTTAGGTCAGTGGAGCTAGCATGATTGTCTGTAGAGGAGAATTCACATGCAGGCTGTGATGCTGTTGCCACAAAACTATCGAAAGAAAGGTAAAGCACTGGATGTTTTAGTGCAGGCAGATTGAAGACAGCAAATTCTGAAATTGGGGACCCCTCAAAGTCCCAACAAAAAGTAAAAAGTAAACAAATAGTATAAACAGGTTGTGGCAATATAAAACAAAAATACTAGATAAAAAGGGGAACAAAAAGTAGATACTACAGAATATATAAAATAAAGTCCAGAAATTCTCCCAATGGCCTGCATTATTTTGCAGCCTATTATATTCTGTAGATAGAAGAGATGGAAAGAGGAATACAGATAGTTAGTATTAAGTATACTGGGATACACTTTCTTCTTGTATATGCTAGACGACAAGTGTATCAACTATATCCCTGGGTGGGGATTTTACCATCTTATACCTGAAAATTCGAGTTTCAATACAAAGCGCTACACTTTTGCGTGTACATTTTATATTCTTTGGCACTTTATGTACTCACTTCACGTTCTACATGGACCTACAAGTGTGACTCTGCTACACCTATATTTAATTGTTGGGCTAATAGCACTACATGCTATTATGCTACATGATATTACTAGAGTTTGTAAGTAAGCTCTGTAAAATGCAAGTGGGCATTTGAATAATACTAATGAGGATGAAATAGACGGCAATATAATTCAATTTCTGGACTTTAATTTATTCCTTTTAATTTTACCTTATTTTATATTTTCTATAGTATCTAGTTTTTGTTCCCTTCTTTAACCCCTTAAGGACCAAACTTCTGGAATAAAAGGGAATCATGACATGTCACACATGTCATGTGTCCTTAAGGGGTTAATCCAGTAATTAAAAAAAAAAAAAAGTTTTTTTTTTATATATTGGCGCTACTGGTTGTTTGTATTAAGTGCAGCTGTAGTGCCCAGTGTGACAGTTTAAAAAAAAAAAGACATTTTTCTGGGAGCATGTCAGGGCATTTCTGACATATGACCACTACAGTGAATTTTAGTGGTTAAGGAGCTTCATGTGTTCCTTTACTACTAATCACTGAGTTAATATTTAAACTGGGATCCAGATTTGGATACTCTTCAAAGCTTCCCTTAACAGTAATCTGACATCCAGACAAAGTTTGCACTTCACAGGCATATATTTGGTATAAAAAATGAATTAGACTTTATTTAAAAAGAAATACAATTGTTAAACACACAATTTTGCTATGGGTTCATCCTACCACACAGTGTGACTCCATCAATAGAACAAGCAGTGGGAATCAGTCATCTTAGTATAAACACCAAAAAAAAGTGTCAATGATAATATCTTTGTTATCAGAGACCTTCACTTGAGTATTTGAGAAGTTTATTAGCTTTTATGATCTCTGGCTCCAAATTAGCTTTATCTTAAAACACTTGACATCTGTGTCAATGTGGCTTCTAAAAACATTTCTCTCTTCTCCCTGATATGATAAATCAGATTACAGTCTTGAAAAAAACAAACAGTATTACAGATACATTGCTACAATTAACACTTTCTTGATTCAAGTGACATTATAGGCACCCAGACCACTTCAGCTCATTGACCCTGGAAAGGGAATATAATAATAATTACCTTTATGGGTCAAGTCCTCCTCTAGTGGCTGTCTACCAGACAGCCACTAGAGGGACTCTAGAGGGACTCCCCATAGGAAAGCATTGATTAATGCTTTCCCGTGGGGAAATCTTAGTGCGATCGTGGCCAATGCGCATTAGGTCTCCTCTGCTGGCTGACGTCGGCGGGGGAGGAGCTGAGGTGGACCCGAGAGAGTGCTGAGGGACATCGGTGCTGTACAAAGGTAATTGACCACAGGGGGGACTATAGGGAGCTATAGTACCTGGAAAACAGCTTGTTTTCCTGGCACTATAGTTTCTCTTTAAAGGAAGGAGAAATATTGGAATTAATACCTCTCCATTTAATGATATGCTGGACAGGAGCTGGAGAAAAGCATCACACCATCTGTAACCAGCTCTCCCCTGGCAGGTCAGTAAGATGAAAGGTGCTGAATTAAAAGAGAACCTGCAAATAGCAGCTGCTGCCTGGGAGAGTGACTACAACCATTCACTCTGCATGAGATACAAGTAAAAAGAGAGGTCTCATAAACTTAGCACTACATAAAGGTTAAGGCAAAGATGGAACGTGCAATGTTCATCACTGGAAAATATGTACAATCTGAGATCAGCTATTTTATGGTGTCTTCACTCTGAAATGTTGGACAAAATTTTGCAACTTTACTGTCAACATCGGCTCATCTTTTTTATTTCATACTAGATCTACAACATAGTGATACAAACGTTTCCTAAAGCATGACCTGGTTCTGGATATAAGAAGCAAACCTATTAGTTAGAACATATTCAACAGTAGTACTTCTCAAATCTGGATTATAATCTGAAAACCTTGTCCCTTGTCATTCCATCATTAATGCCAAGT
This sequence comes from Pelobates fuscus, assembly GCF_036172605.1. Taxonomy (NCBI): domain Eukaryota; kingdom Metazoa; phylum Chordata; class Amphibia; order Anura; family Pelobatidae; genus Pelobates; species Pelobates fuscus. Next base: position 110,199,694 of record NC_086325.1, on the reverse strand, counting down.
CAGCTTTCTCCACAAAAGAAAAGAACTAACTTCATTCAGTGTCAAAGAATAGTTGATGTTGGTACTTAAATAAAGCATTGTAGCACCAACCCTTTGAATGAGTGATTATACTCCTCACTAAGTGACAGATTAGTTTCCTACTGACAGAAAAATGATTGATGACTTCAAGAAATGGGATCCCCACTGAGTGACTCTCACATGTCACTTAATTGCCACATAGATTTCCCTTCTCTGCTTGTTTCATTATTTAATTACCACCCTGACTCAGAATGGAGAGTCACAAGTGCAAACGAATGACAAATTATTTCAAATAGATTCATTACAAGTTAACTTAGCGTAACCAACATGACATATAGAAGTAGGTAGAAAAAGAATTTCTGCACAATACGAACACATTTATTCATAAGAACAGCGAGTTTCTGCTATTTATACATTTAGCAATTTAGCTGTGTCAAGGTGCAGCTCACATAATTCATCCCTGGGGGGGACCTTTGTAATAAAAGAGGGTATAACCGTTAACAATTAAAACAGTGGACCAAATGTACATTTGTCCTTGATAATAGAACAAATTAAGAGTGGTAAGAACCCAAGCATCAAAGGAGACGCTAAACATGTTACCAACATTGGGTGGTGAGAAGCAAACAGTTATGGTTTTAATGGGGCATGCTTACCCACAGCACATACAGCCAACAGTACCTGCACAGACCATTATACCAGCACACAACCAAGTTAAAAGAAATACTTGCAGGGTTACTCAAAGTAAATTTCAAAAATTCAAGGTAAAAATAATCGAACTGCAAACATTAAGCCTTAAATTTGAAATTTACTTTAAATTCTCACTTTAGTGAACAAACTCCTTAATGGAACAGTTTGGGCACTGCAGCTTTATATAAAAGAAGTTGTTATGGTGCCAGTAGACCGCAGGTTCTTCCTTACCAGTCCGGATTAAACTATTTACGAACAACAAAGTTGGCTATCCATTCATCGCGGTCTCTGTTCAAACCTGGGCTGGGACATTGAGCATGAGGAAGCACGCAATGCCACTGTAGTGCAATGGGTTGGCTTAGAGCGGCCAGCTGCCACTCTAAGCCAATCAGTATCTCCCCATTCATAAAAAAAAAGTTATGCAGCTTACTGCTCTAAACAAGCTGGTTTTCTGAAACTGATGTGGACAGGTACAGCAGGGATGGCACTGGTGAGCCAGCTTTGTGGATAAACCATTAGTAAGGAAGCGCCAAGGACTTATTTCAATGAAGTTGTTATGGTGCTCAACATTTTCCTTTAAGTATGCTCAATCACATTCTAAGTTACTGCTTATGATTCTTCACTGATTATTCCCTGTTGACTGTGCCTCAAAAACAGGATACTGGAGACATAACCTGGTACAATATACAGTTAATTGTTCACAAATTGGAACCGTCATGCTGGTTGATAGAATATTAAAAGTGTTAGGAGAATACAATGTACACACATATTTTGCTATACTTTCAATGATCATATATGTGTATTAAGTGCACCACAGAGATAGAAAAAAAAGTAAAAATAATAATTAAAACATTTTGCACAAAATTTGTTAATAACTTAAACTAGTGAAAATAGTGGAGATTCATCAACTGAATATAATTGAAAACTGATGTATTAGCAAATCACTGTAAAGCAAAGTATGACTATATTTTATATAGATCTCAGGCAATTAGCAATGCTACCTGCAATTGCTGCACTGGATACATTGGGTAAAAGATGTAAGAACAAGAACAACCAGAAATAGACTGTGGGCCAAATAATGAAACATGGATTTGTTCACCTTAGGTGAAGACTATAGTTCCAACAGGATTATAATTAATATGCCTTTAATGTGCTTTTCAAATTTAAGAATATAAGAAATTATACAAAAAGAAAACCAGCATTAAAGACATCTTACCACTATCACACATATAAAAGGCTAGAGTTGTAATCTAACCTACTACTGCCATCTGTGGTATGTATATGGACAACAAACCATAGTTTGAGTAACAGGAGCAAGTCAATTATTAGCCCCCCCAGGGAAATTGAATTGAAAGAAGTGTTTACAATTGCACAACCATGTATTGAATCAGAATCAGAGAAGTAGGTAGGAAGCAAGCAGTAAATATATATACACATATATAATTGTATAATTTATATAGCGCCATCAAATTCTGTAGCGCTGTACAATGGGAATAGTATATCTATCTATATATATATATATATATATATATAGATAGATAGATATATATATACACACACACACACACACAGTATATTGGTTATATTTACAGACAAAACAGGGGCCTATAATAGGGGTGTCAGACGTGGAGTCTCCAGGCCAAACTCTTAAAGTTATCACATGTAACAATTCTGCCTTGGTAAGGATCTTAGGTGAAACTTGTGGATATAAAATGCAAAATGTGTCACAAAACTATTTAAATCCTATCACATACAGACAGCCCAAAAAAGGCATCATCCACATGTTTTAAATGTGGTACCTCATAGGAGTCTGCCATCCTCTAAGGCTAAGCATAGAAAAACAGGAATGATATGCTGTGACCTACCCATAATATTTACAGTTACACCACTTTATTGCCAGAGTGGTGTCACTGTTTTACTTCCTATTTTCCCCTAGAAGAATCCTCTACCCAGTCTGACAGGAAGCTGCTCACTGAGACAAATGAGCAGCTTCCTGTCAGACCAGGTAGAGGAAATAGAAGATCCTCTACCGCTATCTGCTTGGCAACACTACATGAAGGTATACAGGTGAGGGGACAAAGACACACAGATGGGCTGGGGGGGACATAGAGATACACATGGGGTCTGAGGGGGACAAAGACACACAAGGGTGTTGGTGGGGGGACAAAGACACACAAGGGTGTCAGGGAGAGGGGGGACAACAAAAAACACTTAGGGGAGTCTGGGGGGACAAAAAAGAGACATACAGGAGGGCTAGGGGAACAAAGACACACAGAGGGGCTAGGGGAACAAAGACAAAGGGGGTAGGGGAACAAAGAGACACACAGAGGGGCTGGGAGAACAAAAAGACACACAGAGGGGCTGGGGGAACAGAGACACACAGAGGGGCTGGGGGAACAAAGAGACACACAGAGGGGCTGGGAGAACAAAAAGACACACAGAGGGGCTGGGAGAACAAAAAGACACACAGAGGGCCTGGGGGAACAAAAAGACACACAGAGGGCCTGGGGGAACAAAGAGACACACAGAGGGCCTGGGGGAACAAAGAGACACACAGAGGGGCTGGGGGAACAAAGAGACACACAGAGGGGCTGAGGGAACAAAGAGACATGCAGAAGTGCTTGGGAAATAGTAGTTTCAAGATTTATGCTTTGAATTTGTTCTACAAATCTGTTTTTATAAATCAAAGTTGGCATTTTTTTTGGGGGGGGGGGAGTGGGGGAGGGGTGCAAGTAGCTGGTCTTTCCAAGGGAACAAAATAGGTTAGCACCAACCCTGGGGAACATCCGAAGAGCCAAAGGTTGCCTAACACTGTCATATACTGACTGACTGACAGTAAGGGAAGGCATGTTTTTTCAAAATAGATTTGATCATCTATAAATTTGCTAGCAATTGTTTTAAACACAAATTAACCACAATCGTCTACGTTCAAATTAGCTTTGCTCTTAACAGTACAGGTTTCGAGTTTACTCACTAGAACAGGGCTGTCCCAAATGTGGCCTGTGGTAAGATTTTATGCTGCCAGCCTTTGGGTTTTGGCAGAACAACCTCTGGCAAGCTCAAAGGGGCCCATCGGGTGATTCATGCACCTAAGGTGCCTGTAGTGTCCATTTAAGGCTAACAGACAGCCTTTGTGTTCAGTCCCACTCAGGGCAGATTATGCAGCTGAGTTGCTTTCTGCATGGTTCTAGTGCCCTCAGGACAGCTCAGGAACATCCAATGATTGCTTGGGACAGATCCCTGGTGTCCCCGGAAGCTGTACACCATGGAACCAAAAGGGGACAGTGGCACAACAGGAGCAGGAAAAGGAGAGACGACTGTTGAAAGGCATGTAATGGGATTTGCTCAATTGGAGATATTTAGTGTTGACAGATTTTGCAACTGAGACGGTACATTAGTAACAACTTTTTTTTATTCCCTAAATACATTTTCAGCAATGCAGGAGGTGCATTGCTGCTTTTCACAATAATCAAATATGACCTACAAAATAAGCCGATGGTAACATGAGCAATTTTATCCAGAGATTAAAAAAATTTTTTTTGCATAAAACGTTGCTATGTTTGGACAAGGAAGCATTATTGTGCTATCCCGCGTGACTCGGTTTTTGTGTTCCTTCAAACTTTCTCCATCCATTAACTTGGATTATAATTTACTTAAGAATTATAGATTCACTTTATTTAAAGTAAATCAGAAAATCACATGAATTTACTGAGAAGCAGAATGGCCTACTAGGTGTACAGAACCTTTAATGCAATGCCCTCACAAAGTATTGAACCCATTATAACACTTTCTGCATTTTGCTTCATGTCTGCTAAGCCCAGAGATCGTAGGCATACAGGATAGCATTCTGCATCAATAAGGTGTGACCCCACAACCATGATGGTGTGTTTGTCCCAAAGGAGGTTAAACCTTCCAGGGACAAAAGCAGTACCGAGCTTTCCTGATAACATGATTATATCATTAAGCCTTTAGGAGTATAAGCCAGTGTTTCTAATTAACAAAATTTGCATCATAAACCAAAGTAGCAGCGCGGTCTGTGTGTGTGTGGGTTAGGAGGGGGTGATCCACAGCTGGTTTTTAGACTCTATATAGATCTCCTTGCCATTATTGGTGATTAATGAATCACTTGAGTTTATCTCCAAAATTCAGACTCTGAATAAGAACAATTTAAATAAACTATGCATTTAAAAATAGCACTTAACTCCAAAATGCATTTCTAAATTCTGATGAACAAAGACAGGCCAAATTATCAAAAAGAAAAGAAAAATATGTTTTATTAGATGTCTTTTTGTTGGAGAGAGAAAGAGAGGTACAGCAGAGACAACTATCATATATTTGCTGAATATGACCAGTTTAGCTTACATAGTTAATAAGTACAATGTGAATGAAAAATAGGATGCTTGCACATAATATGAATTAGGAGACTGTACACATATTATGGTGGTTTAAAGAGATAGATACTGCCCCCAATGTTACACGAGAGTCTATCTCAAATCATTCCTTCTTAACTTGCACACAGAAGCGAAACCAAATAAACACAATTAGTTGTATCAACTTTCCAAAACAGTGGACTGTTGTCACATACTCTCTTTTAGACAACTGTGCACTAACTGAGCACTGACAACAAAAAGTTCACTATCCGTACTATACTATATTGTATGGATTATTGTGGGACAAAATACAATATAGAAGTCATTTTAAATATTTTAATGAAAAATAGTACATCTAATCTACTGCATGTGTAACGGTGTGGTATTCTTTCCATACAGAAGAAAAAATACTTAAAGGACAATTAAGATGTTATGGGCGCCTTCTTGCCTAAAGGAGTTTTACCGTTAACCAATTCCAAAGTCTGGAAGCGGACACCTAATCAAATTTTTGCTCAATGTCTGAAGCTTCTTTCAGGAAAATATGGACACGGTACCGCTGACACTCTCAGCCTATCAGCTCCCCATTGAGAAATGTGAGTGAAAAAGTAATGTAACCCTTTACATTCACTAGTTATTCTTTAACCCCTTAAGGACACATGACGTGTGACATGTCATGATTCCCTTTTATTCCAGAAGTTTGGTCCTTGAAGGGTTAAAAGACTCGGACATTGAGCATAATGTGGGAGCAGAGCAATCAGGTGCTGGCTTGGGGTTAAACTGTTCATTAACAGTTTAACATCTTCATTTATGATGGTGTCCGGTACCTCCTTCATTATAATGGTTTTTATGGTGCCTGGAGTGGTCTTTTAAGTCATTTGTTTTTCTGCCTGTACTGTCTCTTTGAGAAACACTCAATACACTTAAAGAACTTTGGCTTGCTATATTTGTGAAGAGTGTGTCCTCTTTTTTCATTTTACAAAGTGTGCAAATTTCGAAATTGGCACTTTTATAAATTGACCTTGTTATACCCCCACAGACCGTCAGACAACTCGACCCATTCCTTTACTGGTAGCTTAACTCAGTGGAGCTAAACTCGAGATTCGGCAATTGCCATGAGAACTTGCCTTGCAAAGACTTCCCCGTGAGCTGCATTGGAAAGGCTGTGATTAAATAGCCACAGAAAGTCTGGGCTGGAGAAGAAGGGGAGGAGTGCTTTTACATGAGGCAGAGAAGAGATGTGCTTTTACAAGCTGTTTTTAGATAGCCCCAATGAATGAATGGATGTTTAACTGCATGCGTGTTTTCACTGGGTATATCTACTAAATAGTAATTTTATATGTTTGTTTGGGCAGTGGAGTATCCCTTTAATTCTTGTTTAGTTTTCTAAAACTAAAACTAATTCTTCAATTTTCGTAGTGACGTGACACCATAAATAGTGAATTGTGTCGGCATATTAGGTGCATTTAGCTGCACACTAACCAAGTAGTTTCTTCTTTTCCAATAGGTACAATAAAAGCATATAGATAAAGCAGCTCTGCCACCTTCTGGGGTCGTTGTATATTTTGCAAACACCCCCAATGTTGACATTGCTGCTTGATGTGTGGTGGCCCAGGGGAGCTGGGAAATCTAAGTTTTTCTTACCTGAAGCTGTCCCTTGCAGTCGTCACCATGTCTATCCAGGGGATCCTCTTCACCTCCTTGCTTCAGATGCCAGGAGTCCACATTACTGCTGTACTCTTGCGCATGCACAAAAATATATAACACTGATGTCTATGGAAGATCTTGCAAGATTGCGGGAGCCTCTATAGACAATGCCTTATTTTTCTCACAGCCGTCAACTGTTAAACTAAAACTCTCCTGGGACACTCAATTTCTTTAGGTATTCTTGCTGAGCATCATGGGACTTGCAGTTCTACCACATTTGAATTTATCTGCTCATTAGTCTTGATCTACAGGCATTTCTACCAAATCAAAACTAATCAGCATTGCTGTGGGCATAGCACAATAACATTATAGTTTAAAGGAACACTCTAAAATACATAAAATACTTCAGCATTATGTCTGAGGTCTGTCTTTTTTTTTTATTTTTAAGCCTGACGATTTCAATAGAAACTATTGAACTATGCGTTGCAATGAAGTGAAATAGCTGGGAGATTATCTTCCTCCTCTTTTAGCTCCACAGAGCTATCAGAATTAGCCAGCGTGCTAGAAAACACGTGGCTTTACCTCCATGGTAGCTGATCTCTGCTACTTTTTGACCATATCCACTTGACCAAAGCCTGCGGTTGGTTAATCCGCCGACACAGAGTCAGATCTGCAACTTTTATTACTTAATTTTGTCATATATCCCCTCAAATTTGGTGTCAAACCATTTTCATGCACTTTAACAGTGGATATGAAGATTCCTGGCTTCCCATAGCCACAAACATAATAGAAAATATTACAGATATGCAGACATTAGTATGCCTTTACCATTTGTGATCTCTCATTTACAGATAACTGGCAATGCATAGGCTACAGAAAACAAGGCAACTCACTGGGCATCATGTAACTTCCCATTTGCCCATGAAGTTGTTGAAATAACTGGGTCTTGTGATTGCACTCAAAATGGCTCCCAACTATCTAATCTTCTGAAACACAAACTACAAGGGCAGTGTGCCACAGATGGCAGGATTTACGAAAGACATTTGTGACTAGAATTAAATGAGACCACAAAAATACAGAAAAGGGTAACAGCACCTACCAATAAGGGTTCAAGGAAACCAGTGTACATCCAAAAATAAAAGAAAATAATTTAAGCACATCCTTATGAAGCACTATCCCTTCATTCATATGTCCAAAGTGTACAAAAGCAATGTTTCAATTGCTGCTATAGTGTTTCTCATTGATTTAGAAAACATTAGAAACTGGGAAAAAATATTAACTTCATTAAAAAAAATAAAAAAATTCTTTAAACGTGTATGTATTAAAAAGTATAAATATTTGTGAGTATAATGCTTAAATAAATGTAATGCTAAAATTATGGTGATCAGTATGGTAATCAGTTAGGCAAATTATATACTGTGCTACTGTGCTAATTTGCAAACTAGATTAATATCAGGCGCTGTCTCTTAGCAACCCCTAATTTCTGACCATCTTTGACTTATATTTGCTTTCTACAATATTGCGGAACCAAGTTACACATTAAGTGAGATTTTGTGTTTGCAAACGAGTATGTCCAAGTGTAGACTCACTTATCTTTTTACTGAATCTCTCTGGATAGAAGTCTCTGAAGGCTTGTACACAATAAACAAGGACTATCAACAATGTCACATACAGAGATGCAAATACTTTGCATTTTGAAAGGATTATGTAAGAGGAAAGGAATGTAAACACTTTGTTACTATCTGATGCCAAGACCAAAGAAAACAAAATAGTTGCATGGTGATTGATAGGTTGCTAAAATACAGAATATTTATTTTCTTTAGAACAAATTAGATATTAATATATGCACGTGAATACATTGTTATTGGATTTTATTAGCTCCACCAATACAAAGATTTTTTTTTTTTTTTTTTTTTTTTTTAATACTAGCAAGATAACATGGATTTGTTTGAGAAAACGATTTCAATTGATTTCTGCAAAAAAAGAAAATATCCTTTGTATGTAAAATGGCATCAAAGAGTTCCCATTTTAAAAGTAATACAAAAAACAAAAAACATAATTTATAAACACAAATTAGAAAAGCAAATGTGACAAGCTTTGTTTTTCTTTTTATGAAAAATTTTACAGATCTCTGTTTCAACATAATTCTACAAATATACAAACATGTTTCACATGATGTTTGGAATATAGTTACTATTCGTACTTCAGCACATTTAATATAGAATATTTAAATCCAAACGAGATACTGTTTGATAAATCCTGTGGATTACAGAGGTCTGTTTACTCAAAAGGTCTTTAAATTACACACTGTACTCATTTAAGTCCATATTGCTATGTTCACTGATCAGATTATGCTTGGTTTTCATTGATTGCTGCTTGACAGATATTAAAACAGATCAATTATTAAGCAGCAGATAAAATATCAATTCTAATTATAAAAGGGTTAAAAGAGGTGTCAACATCAGGGGTTTAAAATCTGTTACAATGAGAAACTCAAATGTTATGGGGAAAAAAAAAAAAAATATATATATAAATATATATATATATATATATATATATATTTATTTATAACACATATTTATTATATAATTTAAAATGAAAATTATAAGCTACACTAACGAGTGAGGAACCATTGAAAGTTATACAATATTTATCAATTCTGACAATGTGCTAGAAAAATAAAAAAAATACTCCTGAAAACAAGTAAAATATGGACCTAAAACTCTTAAACCACTAGAAGTCACATTATTACATATATCTGTTAAATTATTAACCAATTTAACCAAGTCCAAATATATATATATATATATATATATATATTTTGTAAAAGGCTTCAAAATATTAAGCTTTTGGGTTTTTATTCTGAATTTATAACATCATATTATTTGTAAAAGTCATAGAAAAAAAAACCAAAAAACTAAACAAAACTACAAATGCTTGAAACAGGTCAAGAACGGGAAAATATGAAGGAATTTTCCCATCACATAATTTTCCAGACCTACAAAACTACTCACAAAATTTAGTGCCATAAAATTAGAAGGAATGTCAATTTTAAACCTCAGCAAACAAATAAATATATTGTAAGTCTAATATATCTCTCAGGAGTGTATTATGCCTTTGTAATTCATGTCCATTCTATTGCTTTAGCTAATTGCTCCAGGATCTCTCAAAGTTCAAAAGTTCACATTTTACGATACCCACAAAGCTTTGCACACATTACCAATAAAAACATCTCTTTTACAAACAACCAGAGGAAAGTATCAGAAATGAACTGAGAAAAAAAAAATATATCATTAAAAAAATAGCCATGAACACTACAAAGAAATCACCAGCAAATGAGCAACAGAGATCAGGGTTAGCACAGCCCTTTCAATAATGAAAAATTTCCTGTGAGACTAGAAGGAGATGAATCACCTATTTCCACAACATCTGTTTCTTTAAAGCTATTACAAATCTTTGCAATCATAATAACGACCTTACTTTACTTTTAATTGGATTTTTGCTCCTTCAAACAAAAAGTTAGTTTTGTCTCCTAAATGAAGCTAAAAAAATATATATATCTACACATACATAAATATACACACACAGTTTTGAAAGAACAAAATAAAGCATTCTGCTACCAGCAATAAAATCTAATTTAATCAATTAAATAAGAAATAGAAATTAATCTCTAAAATAGACTAAAGTGTCATATAAACATTTTTTTTACAAAGCCATTTCTACAGTTTGACTGAAATGTGGCTAGATGTTGTGGTCACCATTCATGTTATAAAGTAGCATTAAAGGTTAATACCACCTATTTTACAAAAAGGTCAAAGAGCCACCCCAACTCTCCTGTTCCCTTTTACTATCTACTTTCTGTTTTTCCTCATGTTTATGGTGTTGTGAAGGATAGCTGCTACTCGATCATTTTCATTTTCGAAAATAGGATTCTTACAATTTTCCTTAAGTGTCGGAAATGTAATGATGTATGTAATATTCTATTCATTCTAAATAAATAATTATAAACAAAATAAGGCTATAAAATAAGTAAATCTATGCAAAATTGTTTAAAATATTGCAATAATGCAGTCTTTGGATATAATGCTATGTTTGGATATAATTTAAAAACCACAAAAACTTTGTAACTAAATAGTGTAAACAAAAATATTTGTGTCTGTGTGGTGGTGGTCCACAATACAATAAAAGAAAAAAGACCTTTGATTAAACACATCTCTTTGTTGACTCAGGGACATAACCAATTCAGGACCATAGGTCCAACTTGGCAGGGAACACCAAGGTGTATTTCTATGTAGGAAACCAAAGGTAAAACTAAACAAATGTTTAGCAAGATGTATCATGCAAGCAATCACTAGTTCACCACCTTGTTTGTATAAGGGCGATATCACTATGCAGACCTTGGAAAATCCTTCTTTTGTAACCCATTCACAACCACTAGTATACTCAAACTATCTATCTATCTATGCAAGCCTTTGTTCTGGTTCCATCTGGACTTTCTTTAATAAGAAGATGGGAGCAAAATTTAGACAGCATTAAAAAATTAAATACATTTCATAGAATTTTTCTTTTCTTTTAGTTAGGTTGAACGCATAACCATTTGCCTGACAAAGCTACATGAAAAATGTTGTGCCATGTTTAGTTTCAGGGCTTTTTGAAGAGAAAGTCATGAGATTTCTAGTGCAAAGATTGTAGTTTCGTATAAAGTTAAGAGCACGCAAAAACAGGTAATCTAAGGCCAGATGCAACTGAAAGGACTTTAATGTTACATCAGATATGACATATTATGCTAAGAGCAAAAACTAAAATTTAAGGCGGGAACTACCCTCTATTTCAATGCTTAAATATAAAGCTGCAGTGATGGAACTTTATAAAGACTACCATAATAATGTAAACCTTGACAGTGACGGACAAACATAAACCACCGTGCACACAAAAACCCTGTAAACAACTGATCCCACACAAAAAAACTGGTAAACATCAACACTAAAACTAAACACCAGCACGCCTCTATTCCCAGTCAGGGTACTTTTAGACTCAATCTTCTGAAACCTTTGCACATCTTTGCCGTTCAACTTCAACACCCATCCAACTGTCCATTATCCCAATTGTTCATGCAACTTCACAATGTTTTGAAGCACAATTGTGTGGTACATTGCATGTATCATAATCACTATAATTGCAAAATTGCAAACCCTCTCACCCTGTCCACCCTTTAACACACATGATTCATCTCAGTACCTGGTAATATATCTCCCTTATTTACAACTATTTAACAGCAAACTTCAACATCAACAGAACAGTGCCAACGCAAGGTGTGAGATGCACCCAGGTATTTTAAACAATATGACATACATATTGCCAAATACCATGTAACCCACAGTACTAATTGTATTAATTTTAAATTACCACCCACTCATAAATCCATTATTCTATTGCACTGGGATCACCATAGCATACAAAAAGTAGGGAAACCTCTCTTCCTATCCAACTAATTTATTTGTTATAGCACTTATTACCAACTATTCATACCTAGTAACATCATGCTCTCCAATAAAGGGAATGTTACCAAAAGGTATCACCAGAATGACAATAAAACTCAGAAACATTAAAACAATCACTACTAATTCACTTCACAATGAGTGCAATGTCTTGCTTTAAAATAAATTCACTTTACACCTCTTGCCAGTCCCCTCCCATTACTACAGATGCCATGTAGAGCTTCTTCATACTTAATTTCTCTCCATCATCCCACTCACTGAAGCCCTACCATGCCCCTCAATCATCCCACTTACTATATCCCCTGCCATGCCCCTCCATCATCCCACTTACAATATCCCCTGCCATGTCCATCCATCATCCCACTTACAGTATCCCCTGCCATATCCCTCCATCATCCCACTTACAGTACCCCTTGTCATGGCCCTCCATCATCCCACTTACTATACCCCTTCCATGCCCCTCCATCATCCCACTCACTATATCCCTGCCATGCCCCTCCATCATCCCACTTACAGTACCCCTTGTCATGGCCCTCCATCATCCCACTTACTATACCCCTTCCATGCCCCTCCATCATCCCACTCACTATATCCCTGCCATGCCCCTCCATCATCCCACTAACTGTACCTCCTGTAATGCCCCTCCATTATCCCACTTACTGTACATCTGCCATGTCCCTCCATCATCCCACTTACTGTACCCCTGCCATGCCACTCCATCATTCCACTTACTGTACCCCTGCCATGCCCCAACACACTTACTGTACCTCTTCTCATGCCCCTCCATCATCCCACTTACTGTACCTCTGCCATGCCCCTCCATCATTGCACTTACTGTACCCCTGCCATGCCCCTCCGACACACTTACTGTACCCCTTCTCATGCCCCTCCATCATCCCACTTAGTGTACCCCTGCCATGCCCCTCCATCATCCCACTTACTGTACCCCTGCCATGCCCCTCCATCATCCCACTTATTGTACCCCTGCCATGCCCCTCCATCATTCCACTTACTGTACCCCTGACATGCCCTCCATCATTCCACTTACTGTACCCCTGACATGCGCCCATCATTCCACTTACTGTACCCCTGCCATGCCCCTCCATCATTCCACTTACTGTACCCCTGCCATGCCCCTCCATCATTCCACTTACTGTACCCTGCCATGCCCCTCCAGATACAACAACCAATACACTTACTGTACCCCTGCCATGCCACTCCATCATTCCACTAACTGTACCCCTGCCATGCCCCTTATATAACAAGTATCTCTTCTAGCTGCACCCCATCTCCCCGCCCTCTGCTGACTCTCACCGGCCGGAGGCAGCATTCCTCCTCCGCTGTTGTCCATGGCCACGTCCCGCAGTGTAGACCCGGGTACGCTCGGTGGTTAGTGTCGGCTCAGCTGCTGCTGCTCCATCCTCCGTGTTCAGGCAGAGCAGCCTTGCCGGCCCAGGGGCGTATCCAGCCACAGTGAGCTCACCTCGCCGGGCGTGCGCCTCCCAGAGGATCACGGGAAGTATAGTTTGTCGGTGCAGCTGGGTCAGAGTGGGCTCTCAGTCACCTATAAGTATTAGCACAGCTCAGTTCTACTAACCTGGGGGAGATACAACAACCAATACACATATTGTCTGTACCATGAGTAACACACTGACCTGGGGGAGATACAATAACCAATACACACATTGTCTGTACCATGAGTAATACACTGACCTGGGGATACACAACAACCAATACACACATTGTCTGTACCATGAGTAACACACTGACCTGGGGGAGATACAACAACCAATACACACATTGTCTGTACCATGAGTAACACACTGATCTGGGGATACACAACAACCAATACACACATTGTCTGTACCATGAGTAACACACTGACCTGGGGATACACAACAACCAATACACACATTGTCTGTATCATGAGTAACACACTGCCCTGGGGGAGATACAATAACCAATACACACATTGTCTGTACCATGAGTAACACACTGACCTGGGGATACACAACAACCAATACACACATTGTCTGTACCATGAGTAACACACTGACCTGGGGATACACAACAACCAATACACACATTGTCTGTACCATGAGTAACACACTGACCTGGGGGAGATACAACAACCAATACACACATTGTCTGTACCATGAGTAACACACTGACCTGGGGATACACAACAACCAATACACACATTGTCTGTACCATGAGTAACACACTGACCTGGGGATACACAACAACCAATACACACATTGTCTGTACCATGAGTAACACACTGACCTGGGGAGATACAACAACCAATACACACATTGTGTGTACCATGAGTAACACACTGACCTGGGGATACACAACAACCAATACACACATTGTCTGTACCATGAGTAACACACTGACCTGGGGATACACAACAACCAATACATACATTGTCTGTACCATGAGTAACACACTGACCTGGGGGAGATACAACAACCAATACACACATTGTCTGTACCATGAGTAACACACTGACCTGGGGATACACAACAACCAATACACACATTGTCTGTACCATGAGTAACACACTGACCTGGGGGAGATACAACAACCAATACACACATTGTCTGTACCATGAGTAACACACTGCCCTGGGGATACACAACAACCAATACACACATTGTCTGTACCATGAGTAACGCACTGCCCTGGGGAGATACAACAACCAATACACACATTGTCTGTACCACGAGTAACACACTGACCTGGGGATACACAACAACCAATACACACATTGTCTGTACCATGAGTAACACACTGACCTGGGGATACACAACAACCAATACACACATTGTCTGTACCATGAGTAACACACTGACCTGGGGATACACAACAACCAATACACACATTGTCTGTACCGTGAGTAACACACTGACCTGGGGATACACAACAACCAATACATACATTGTCTGTACCATGAGTAACACACTGACCTGGGGGAGATACAACAACCAATTCACACATTGTCTGTACCATGAGTAACACACTGATCTGGGGATACACAACAACCAATACACACATTGTCTGTACCATGAGTAACACACTGACCTGGGGGAGATACAACAACCAATACACACATTGTCTGTACCATGAGTAACACACTGTCCTGGGGATACACAACAACCAATACACACATTGTCTGTACCATGAGTAACGCACTGTCCTGGGGAGATACAACAACCAATACACAAATTGTCTGTACCACGAGTAACACACTGATCTGGGGATACACAACAACCAATACACACATTGTCTGTACCATGAGTAAAACACTGACCTGGGGATACACAACAACCAATACACACATTGTCTGTACCATGAGTAACACACTGACCTGGGGATACACAACAACCAATACACACACTATCTGTACCATGAGTAACACACTGCCCTAGGGGAGATACAACAACCAATACAAACATTGTCTGTACCATGAGTAACACACTGACCTGGGGATACACAACAACCAATGCACACATTGTCTGTAACACACTGACCTGGGGAAATACAACAACCAATACACACATTGTCTGTACCATGAGTAACACACTGACCTGGGGGAGATACAACAACCAATACACATATTGTCTGTACCATGAGTAACACACTGACCTGGGGATACACAACAACCAATACACACATTGTCTGTACCATGAGTAACACACTGACCTGGGGAGATACAACAACCAATACACACATTGTCTGTAACACACTGACCTGGGGATACACAACAACCAATACACACACTATCTGTACCATGAGTAACACACTGCCCTGGGGGAGATACAACAACCAATACACATATTGTCTTTATCATGAGTAACACACTGCCCTAGGGGAGATACAACAACCAATACACATATTGTCTTTATCATGAGTAACACACTGCCCTAGGGGAGATACAACAACCAATACAAACATTGTCTGTACCATGAGTAACACACTGACCTGGGGATACACAACAACCAATGCACACATTGTCTGTAACACACTGACCTGGGGAAATACAACAACCAATACATACATTGTCTGTACCATGAGTAACACACTGACCTGGGGGAGATACAACAACCAATACACATATTGTCTGTAACACACTGACCTGGGGAGATACAACAACCAATACACACACTGTCTGTACCATGAGTAACACACTGCCCTGGGGGAGATACAACAACCAATACACACACTGTCTGTACCATGAGTAACACACTGCCCTGGGGGAGATACAACAACCAATACACATATTGTCTGTATCATGAGTAACACACTGACCTGGGGGAGATACAACAACCAATGCACACATTGTCTGTACCATGAGTAACACACTGCCCTGGGGGAGATACAACAACCAATACACATATTGTCTGTATCATGAGTAACACACTGCCCTGGGGGAGATACAACAACCAATACACACATTGTCTGTACCATGAGTAACACACTGACCTGGGGGAGATACAACAACCAATACACATATTGTCTGTAACACACTGACCTGGGTAGATACAACAACCAATACACACATTGTCTGTACCATGAGTAACACACTGACCTGGGGAGATACAACAACCAATACACACATTGTCTGTACCATGAGTAACACACTGACCTGGGGGAGATTGTCTGTAACACACTGACCTGGGGAGATACAACAACCAATACACACACTGTCTGTACCATGAGTAACACACTGCCCTGGGGGCGATACAACAACCAATACACATATTGTCTGTATCATGAGTAACACACTGACCTGGGGGAAATACAACAACCAATACACATATTGTCTGTACCATGAGTAACACACTGACCTGGGGAGATACAACAAAATACACACATTGTCTGTACAATGAGTAACACACTGACCTGGGGATACACAACAACCAATACACACATTGTCTGTACCATGAGTAACACACTGACCTGGGGATACACAACAACCAATACACACATTGTCTGTACCATGAGTAACACACTGACCTGGGGATACACAACAACCAACACACACATTATCTGTACCATGAGTAACACACTGACCTGGGGAGATACAACAAAATACACACACTGTCTGTACCATGGGGAGATACAACAACCAACACACACACTGTCTGTCTGTATCATGAATAACACATTAACATGGGTTGATATAACAACCAATACACACTGTCTGCCAGTACCATGTATAAAACCCTGACCTGGGGAGATGCAACAAAAACACACACACACACACTGTCTGTACCGTGATAGCTCACTGACCCACAAACACTGGTACAGGGTTTGTATGTCCAGATACCTGGCACTAAGTGAAAGCACTCAAACTATCTAGGAGCACATCCACCACTGGGTTTATTCATTAGACTAGGAATTGCAATGAATATAAATCTGAATTATAGCCCGGCTGGTTATTTTCCCCCAACAGCACTTTTAGCCTGCGTGTATTAATAAGTTTGGTATTATTTCTAGTTTAGTAAATAATCTCTTAAAGTGTTCGTTTTAAATTGCATGTTAAGATGGTTAGCACCATCATATTTTGTTTAGATTTTTTAAGGTTTTTTGTTTTCTTTTTGCTCATATGCTAATGATTGTATCTTCCCTTTTGCCAGTTTCCTTTATTTATAATTATCTTATCTTTGTTGCACTGGTGCACAAATACCATGTGCTCACATTTTGTTCTCCTCAGTCCATGATGGAGGTTGCTCCTCTCTGTGAGTCTTTTGACTGATGGATTGTGGGTAAATTACCTGAAATGGGACATTGCTTAAAGTGATACTCCGGGCACCCAGACCACTTCTGTCCATTGGAGTAGTCTGGGTCCCAACTCCCACTACCCTTAACCTTGCAACTGTAAATATTGCAGTTTTCATAAACTGCAATATTTACCTTGCAGGGTTAACTCCTGTCTACTAGAGGGCACTCTAGTGCTATAGCGTCGCTATGTGAGGACCTCCAGTGTCGCTGAAATCCCCATAGGAAAGCATTAAAAGCATTTTCAATGCTTTCCTATGGGGAGGTCTAATGCGCGTGTGCGGCATTTCCGCAAATGTGCATTAGGTCTCCCCCGCCGCCGGCCGCGCATGCGCAATACGCGTTTTAACCCCTTCAGCAACCTGGGATGTGAGGGAGATGGGACCTGCAGTGCCAGGAAAACAGTTTGTTTTCCTGGCACTGGAGAGTCCCTTTAACCCTTTAAGGACACATGACATGTGTGACATGCAATGATTCCCTTTTATTCCAGAAGTTTGGTCCTTAAGGGGTTAAACTCTGCCAATTGCCAAAGATCACGTTCATTATGAGAAACAGTAGTCCCTACTTTATCTTGTGTATAACTGAAAAACTATATAAAAATATTTAAGTGCATCTGTCACCTAAAACTTACTTTTCTGCTTTTTTTCCCCTTCTTCTCTTCCTCTTTCAGAATCTGTTCTTCTTTTTGTAATTTATGATCTATGTCTCTTTGAAACAAGGCAAAATAGGTATTTATGCATTTTTCCTACACTTCGCATTCTTGACAAAGGGTCAAGCTTAAAGGGAAAGTTTTAGGCACTATAACAACTTCATCTAAATGAAGTTGCTATGGTGCCAGGAGGTCCCCGGGCTCACTCTTACCTCAAGAGGTTAAACTGTATCCATCTCTTTAAAGGTTTACCTCAAAGCTTCCTCCAGCGCCGGTCTCCACACCCCCTAAGGTACATCTGACTTATGAAATGTCATTTTCAGGAAGCGCTGAGTGTCGCTGGGAAGCAGTGACACTGATTGGCTGAGAGCGGTCAGCTGACACTCTCAGCCAGTCAGTGACTCCCCATTCAAAAAACATACCTTTTCCAGTGAACTGAAATTTAAGAAGCCTAATGCCACCTGGAGGGGAGCTGAGATTGGCGCTGGAGTCAATTTTGGGGTTAAACCCTTTATTTAGATGAAGTTTTTTTTTTTGCCTAGAGTGCCCCTTTAAGGCAAGCTTCACCCTTTGTTAGCTTGAAAAAGGAAGTGAAGCCTGCCTTAAACTCCATCCTATTGTCACAATTGTCAGGAATAGAAAAAATACAGCATCCAGTGGCGTACATACCAGGGTCGCAGGGGTCGCGGCTGCGACCGGGCCCGGCCCACCAGGGGGCCCGGCCGCCCCTGCGACCCGGTATGTACGCTCTGGGCCAGCCTCTTCTCCTGGGGGGCCCAGGAGCCGGCCACCTCCGGGCCCCCCGAGGCTGGCCCTGCTTACACCCGCGGCCGGATGGTGCGCGAGGGAGCACTCTCCCCTGAGTGCTTCCTCTTCAGCTCCCTCGCGCACCGCACTGATACCGGAGCCGGAAGATGACGTCATCTTCCGGCGCCAGTATCAGTACGCGGCGTGCGAGGGAGCTGAAGAGGAAGCACTCAGGGGAGAGTGCTCCCTCGCGCGCCCGCAGGACCAGCCAGCCCGCCGGGTGACCGGCCCCCCAGACACTTTGTGTATCTCTTTCTCCCTTTCTCCAGCCCCTTTGTTTGTCTCTTCCCCCAGCCCCTTGTCTCTGCCCTCCAAGCCCATCTGTGTTAATCTTTTTTCCTTTCCCCATCTCCTCTGGGGGCCTCTTTCTCCCCATCCAAGCCCTTTTTGTGTCCCCCTCCATTCACCACTCTGTGTGTCTTTCTCCCTAGAGCCCCTCTGTGTGTATCTTTCTTTCCCCAGCTCATCTGTGTAAACAGGTTGTTGATCCATAGAAAGTAAAGAAGGAATTATTTTCCCTTCTTGTGGCATAATTGGAAAATTATTTTCTGGGTTTTGTTTTGCCTTCTTTTGGATCAACAGCAAAAAATGGTTGAACTTCATAGACTTTAGTATTCTTTTCACCCTAGACAACTATATAACTATCGTATATACTCGAGTATAAGTCGAGTTTTTCAGCACATTTTTTTTGTGCTGAAAAACCCCCACTCGACTTATAGTCGAGTCAGTGTCTGTAATATGGCAACTTACATTGCCATAATACAGACCTGGACCACCAGGGAATGAGAGCCCCCTCCCTGGCCAGTTAACAAACAGGGAGGGGGGACAAAAAAAAAATACAATAAAAAAATATTAAAATTTTAAAAAAAATTAAATGATACAATTTAAAAATAATAATACTAATATTAAAAAATTAAAATATTTAAATAAAAATAATAAAAATGCCCTCCCCCCACCCAGTTCACACACACACACACTACACTACACACACTCACACAAACACACACTCTGCATTATATACACACACACACACACACTGCATTATATACACACACACTCATACAAACACTCATACAAACACACACTCTGCATTATATAGACACAGAGTGTGCGTATATAATGCAGAGTGTGTGTTTGTATGAGTGTGTGTGTATATAATGCAGAGTGTGTGTTTGTATGAGTGTGTGTGTATAATGCAGAGTGTGTGTGTGTTTGTATGAGTGTGTGTGTGTGTATAATGCAGTGTGTGTGTTTGTATGAGTGTGTGTATATATAATTATAAAAATCACAGAATTTCATAGCCCCAAGTTTTACCCCCGACTTATCCACGAGGCATAGCATATTTCACAATTGTTGGTCACAAAACTTCACTCGACTTGTACATGAAATCGACTTATACACGAGTATATACGGTATGCAAAATACCGTATCTCACAAAAGTGAGTACACCCCATACATTTTTGTAAATATTTTATTATATCGTTTTATGTGACAACACTGAATAAATTACACTGCTACAATGTAAAGTAGTAAGTGTACAGCCTATATAACAGTGTAAATTTGCTGTCCCCTCAAAATAACTCAACACACAGCCATGTATGTCTAAACCGTTGGCAATAAAAGCCATGAATGTCTAAACCGTTTTCCACATTTACAAATGGAATGCATTTATGGAGTAAGTTAAACTTTTCATTTAAAAACTGCACAGAGCATGTTACTAATTTAGCCCTGTATTTTCTCAAAGACATCATGGGGTATGCCATATACTATATTTTGAGCCTAACTGTACAGCTATTTTTGCGCCAGGCTATTTCAAAGCCTATGGTATTTTTTAAAACTTTTTTTTATATGCACAATTTAGCGGTTTATTTTGATGGGGCATGCGATTAGCCTTTCATGGGGTATCATTAACTTATAGCACCAAGGGATGGGGTTACAGTACCCACAAGAGAGACACTCAAGAAGCTATCTTGGAGGCAGCACAGGGAGAGGACAGCAGCAGCAGCAGCAGCTCCTGGCGCCTGCTAAATGTAAGTGTATAATATTATCTTTTTATCTCCCCCAGTAGCCCCAGTGACTGCATGAGAGCCAATTAAAGGAACACTATAGGGTCAGGAGTACAAATATGTATTCCTGACCCTATTATGTTAAAAACATCATCTAGCCCCCATTTCTCCCCCTAAATATAGTAAAATCTTACTTGTACTCCAGTCTGCTGCTACCGGCTCTGCCCCTGATCTGCCTGCTTGGCTGACATCATCAGAAGTGTTGAACAAAGGCAAATCACAATGCTTTGTCATCAGAAAGCATTGCATTGGCTGAGACTGTCAAGGAGAATGATCGGGGCAGAGCCAGCACAAGCCAAACACAGCCCTGGTCAATCAGCATCTCCTCATAGAGATGCATTAACCCCTTCCCGACCTCGGACGTATTAAATTAAAAAAAACGGTTGTTAACGACCTTGGACGTACCTGGTACGTCCGCGGCAAATCAGACCCAATAACTTAACTGGACCGGCAATCCGCGGTGATTCCGGTTGGGGGGTGGACTGCCAGAGACCCTAGCAGTTCCCCTGCACCAGCTCCGGCAACCACAGCCCTCCAGGGCCATGTGATCACCATGATCACATGGCCGCAATAGGAGTCTATGGAGCTGCCTAAAAGTGTGTGTGTGTATATATATATATATATATATATTGTGACCGAAAGCAAGGAATTGTGCTGGAGGGAATCTATATATCTCCCCAGATTTTGCAAGGTTCCCACTTTATGTAATTAGCCCCAGGGAAATGTGTTATGTTAAAATGAATATTGCACTTTATATAATTGTATATTTGGGCCCTGGGGTGGAGCACTTGGAGAGTAGGGTGGGCCAGTGCTCCACTCCACATTTTGGAAGTTGCTTGGAACCTACAGGCGAGAAGTCCAGTTCCAGAGTTTCAATCTTAATTTACCTCACCTGAAAAAGAGTTTTAATTACAGGTGCTATTAAGTATTCCCCTGCCAAAGGAGAAGAGAGATTGTGTTTGATTTCTGTGAGTGGAAACAGAGAGCTGAAAACCCTGAAACAGTAAGGTTGTTGTTTATGTTTATGTTGGGAAATGGACAAGACATCCAACCCAGTTAGCTAATTATTTTGTTTCGTTAGTGCTCAGAAGAGCAAGGATTTTGTTTTATATATTTTGTTACAACCTTTTATACCTTACTGTGCATTTATTTTGGAGCCACAATAAAAAGAGCAAGTCCTTTTACCTCATCCAGCGTGTGAAGTGTCTCTAAAGCCTGAAAAGTCTGTGTGTAACACCCCAATCCCAGGACAAGGTACCTAGGGAAAGGAGTACTTTTGTCACATATGGTGGAGAATACGGGCAACCAGGGCCGGATTTAGATGAAAAGAGGCCCTAGGCTATTCCACTTATGAGGCCCTCTAACCTCCCATTTTTAAGTTTGTAAATTAAATGAGAGACAATACAATACATCATTACTGTGATATATATCAATATGTTAAATTAAACATGTTGTGATTGGTACTAGCCTTAATAAAAAATGTGGCACGGATAATACATAAAAAAAAAGTCGAGATGAGGAGGGGGGGGGGTGTGATTGTGAGAGGGAGGGTGATGAGGAGGGGGGGGGGTGTGATTGTGAGAGGGAGGGTGATGAGGAGGGGGGGGGTGATTGTGAGAGGTAGGGGGGTGATGAGGAGAGGGGGGTGATTGTGAGGGAGGGGGGTGATGAGGAGAGGGGGGGTGACTAAAAAAATTACCTTAAATCCCTGGTGGTCCAGTGGGGGCTGCCTGGTGGTCCGGTGGGGTCCCTGGTGGTCCGGTGGCCCTCATTTCCGGTCTGCAGCTCCGCAGAGCTGCAGACCATGGATCTCGCGAGACCCAATCAGAGCATTGCCGTGGTAACCCGCGGCAATGCTCTGATTGGGCAGTGCACGCGAGATCCATGGTCTGCAGCTCTGCAGAGCTCTTGCGGAGCTGCAGAATGCCGTTCTCGGCGATCGCGGCAGGAGGGGCATTGCAGTCTGCCCCGGGCACCCCCCTAGTAAGTGGCACCCGGGGCGGACCCCCGCCTCCCCCTTAGTACGCCACTGGTCATATCATATGCGTAGAATTTCTCCTTATTTTCGGTTCAGTGTTTTAGTGTTCACTGTTTTTAGAATAGTGTAATTTTAATTTTGCTAACAATTTGAATGTAGGCCCCTCTTGATCTTGAGGCCCTAGGCTGAAGCCTAGTTAGCCTATAGGAAAATCCGGCCCTGCGGGCAACTCACGGCTATGTCTGTAAGTTGGGAGAAAGAGACTGCTGGGAAAATGGAGGATGTCATGAAAGCTTTGCTCCAGTCCACTGCTGTACAGCAAGAGACAAACAGAAGGACTGCAGAGACAAATGCAAAACAGCAAGAGAGCATTTCAATACTGCAGCAACTTGTACTGGCTCAAAAGGAAAATACAGATGCTTTATTCAAGCAAGCAAGTTAAAGCAGCACATGTGGCAGCTCATCAATTGCTCAGAGAGGAGCAGCAGCATGCCATATGTGCCATACAGCAAGACATCCAGAGCCTATCAGAAAGGCTGGCCAGGGATGCCACAGAATCACCACAATGTCCAAAGGTGATCAGAGTGAGTCACTACTCGCAAAAGATGGTATCCACAGATGATGTAGAGGCCTACCTGATGGCATTTGAGCGAACCGCTGAGCGAGAAGGTTGGCCTGCAGTGGAATGGGCAAGTCTGCTAGCACCATTTCTTACTGGTGAATCCCAGAAAGCATACTATGATCTGGAACCAGCTAAAGCCAGTGACTACAAGAAGCTGAAAGTAGAAATACTGGCACGCCTGGGGGTGACAACAACCGTCCGTGCCCAGAGATTTCATTCGTGGACTTACAGCCTGGATAAAGCAATTCGTTCACAGATGTTTGACTTGATACACCTTGCCAGAAAATGGTTGCAGTCAGAGATCAACTCACCCAGCCGCATTGTGGAGCAACTGGTGATGGAAAGATTCCTGAGAGGCTTACCTATTGGACTTCGACGGTGGGTCAGTCAGAGCAATCCCCAAACAGCATATAGCAGCGGGAGAACTGCTTCAACCTCCTGGCCAAGAGAGACCCAAGAATCAGAAAATGTACAGCCCCAGTAAATCTGGTAAGACTGTTCTAGGGAAAATATGGTCTTTTGATGAGAGAACAGGGTTGTATTACCCAAGAGACATTGTTAAAAGAGAAAAAGGCTTTGGGAGGGGGGAAGGACTCAAAAAGTACTAATTACGGTATAAAATGCTTTAAATGCAGAAACTTTGGGCATATTGCAAAAGACTGTCCTGAAAATGTTGAACCAATGGAGTGTAATTTTGGTAATAATTGGGAAGGAATTGCACTTGATCACAGGTTGTATGTTCTGCGGAAAAAAATGGTTATTTGAATAGTCACCCTGGGTGTACTGTGAATGTGGAAGGAAAAAATATACAGGCATTGCTAGATTCAGGGAGTATGGTTACCCTTCTAGACCAATCCTTATTCCAGGATACTCATATTGTTAACTCTGAAAAAGTTGATGTTGCTTGTGTGCATGGGGATATACATAACTACCCTACTGCAGATATACTTGTTAAGACCCAGTGTGGTACTGTAAACTGCAGAGTGGGGCTGGTATCAAAACTGGCACATGAGATGAATATTGGAAGGGATTTTCTCAATTTTCTAGTGCCATGGGCCTGTTTTGAAAACCCATCAGGTGAACAGAATGATGAATTTCCTTTTGCAGATACTCTGACAGATGAGAGAGATCATGATGATGGGCCTAACAATATGCAGCACTCCCCTATAAAAACATTAGTTGGTGAAAACCCAGAACAAACTAATGCGGGACCTTCTAGAAGCTCTGAACCAGAAATAGAGTTAATTGATTTAGAGGTTAGGCCTGGTAACTTCAGAAGTGCACAGTGGTCTGACCCAACATTATTGGTAGCCAGGGATAATATTTCTATAAGGAATGGATCCCATGTCAATCCAGGGAATTCTCTTACTTACCCTTATTTTGAAGTGGATAATGATCTGTTGTACAAAAAAAGAGTCTGTTATTACAAAGCAGCTGTTAGTACCACAAGCCTATTGGCGCACTGTGTTAAACCTTGCACATAGCCATGTTTTGGGTGGCCACCTAGGGGTTGACAAAACAAGAGAGCAAGTTTTGAGGAGATTTTATTGGCCTGGAGTAATCGCAGCTATCAAAAACTACTGTTCGTCATGCCCTGAATGTCAGGTCACTGTGCCCTTTACGGCCTACCGTACCCCTTTAGTACCCTTGCTTGTTATTGAAGTGCCTTTTGAACGTATTGCTTTGGATTTTGTGGGTCCTCTGGTAAAATCCACTAGGGGGCATCAGTATATATTAGTAGTACTAGACTATGCTACCCCGTTACCCTGAGGCAATACCTATGCGTACAACCTCAGCAAAGTCCATTGCTAAAGAGTTGATGATGTTTAGCCGGGTTGGGATTTCCAAGGAGATCCTATCAGATCAGGGTACTCCATTCATGTCCAAGGTTACAAAGGAACTCTGCAAGCTCCAACACCTCAAAAACTCTGTATATCACCCACAAACTGATGGTTTGGTTGAGCGATTAATAAAACGTTAAAAGCTAGGCTGTGCAAAGTAACTGATAAAGATGGGAAAAAACTGGGATTTTCTATTGCCCTGTTTAATGTTTGCCATTAGAGAAGTACCCCAAGCTTCTATGGGTTTCTCACCTTTCGAATTATTATATGGCAGACACCCCAGGGGATTACTTGACATAGCAAAGGAAATTTGGGAATAAGAAGCTAACCCACATCGCAGTGTAATAGAACACATAACTCAGATGCAGGAACGGATTGAAGCCATTATGCCAATAGTCAGAGAACACATGCAAAAGGCTTAACAAAGTCAGCAGAATAGCTATAATAAGAATGCTAGAATTCGAGTATTTCAACCCGGAGACAGCGTATTAGTCCTGGTTCCCACAGTAGAGAACAAATTCCTGGCAACTTGGCATGGGCCATATGAGATTATTGAAAGAGTGGGAGAGGTAAATTATAAAGTAAGGCAACCAGGTAGAAGAAGGGAAGTGCAATTATATCATGGCAATTTGCTAAAACCATGGAAAGAAAGGGAAGTTCTCACGGTGCCTAGAGAGATATCAGCTATGCCTCACTGATGATGCCAAAAAGGCTGATCGTCTGGGGTTGCTGTGTCTCTTGTGCAGAGGGAACTTGCTGGCATTTCGGATCTGGACTGCCCGTATGGGTTTGACCAGTCTGATATGTTTCAGAGATGTTCTCTCTGTAATGGCACAAGATGAGCTAAAACCAGCTTGAGTTCTGAGCGGGGACCCGCCGAAGGGCAGGCTATTTCAGTTGCTGTCCGTTCTCAGAATACTAATGCGACCCGTTTTTTTGCTCTCCATTAATGCAGAGTAGACACCTGCCTGCCCAAAACGGCAGGTGCCTGCTCTGCTTTCTTGTCAGGAGGACCGGAAGCAGGGGGAGGGATGTAGGAAGCAGCTCTCCTGTCCTCCCACGAGCAATCTGTGTGGAGCGTTGCTGCATGTTACCATGGCAACGCTCCACACAGCATCGCGCGGGATGACAGGAGAACTGCAGGACGTGTCACATACTTACCGCCACTGGACCACCAGGGATGGCTGTGTCCCCCCCTTCACCAAAGGTAAGAAGAATACATATTTAATATACTTTAAAAATAAAAAAGTATCATCCCCACCCCCCCACACACAGCACCCATACTGCCCCACACATAGCACCCGTACTGCCCCACACACACACAGCACCCCTACCCCCCCACACAGCACCTCTACCCCCCCCCACACAGCACCCCTACCCCCCCCACACACAGCACCCCTACCCCCCCCACACACAGCACCCCTATCCCCCCACACACACAGCACCCCTATCCCCCCCACACACACAGCACCCTAACCCCCCCACACACACACAGCACCCTAACCCCCCCACACACACACAGCACCCTTACCCCCCCACACACACAGCACCCTTACCCCCCCACACACACAGCACCCTTACCCCCCCACACACAGCACCCTTACCCCCCCACACACACAGCACCCTTACCCCCCCACACACAGCAGCTCTACCCCCACACACACAGCACTCCACACCCGTACACACAAACACATACACTGCACCCCTCAATGCAGTATATGTGTGTGTATTTAGCAGACTGTGTGTGTATTCAGCAGACGGTGTGTGTATGTATTCAGCAGTGTGTGTGTGTATTCAGAGTACTGTGTGTATGTTTGTGTGTGTGCGTGGCAATATATGTATAAATATTCCATTTACACCAACATTATATTGTATGCTTAACTTGTATGCAAAATTCCAGCCCTAGTATACTTGTCATCAGACCTATATCTCTTCCATGTCATCTGGACCATTAATTCCTAGTGTATGCCACCTTCACAAATTGCACCTATTTGACCCTCTAATCTATTCTTTTTTTACAGCCTCAGTCTTACACATAAGCCATGTAACAACACATTCTCTTGCCTACTACCCACTCACAGCTAGTTCCTGTTTTTATATATAGACTCTGTTAATTACTTAATTATGGTCATCAGCAGGTAGATCATCTCTGCAGACAGCACTCTAACAATCTCCTGCATTGTTACTTCTCATTTCTCATTCTCACCAACTCCTTTCTTGCTGTCTGTTTGCTACCTTTACTGACACCACTTTGTCCAGTCTTTATGAAACTATTTAAAAAAATGTCTCATTCTTCATCTTTTTCATTTTCCATTTTTTTCGTTTTTTCAAAAAGAATACCTTTCCTTCTACTCACCAACACCAAGTAACTCAATTTATATTGTACATTCTATACTTCCTTCACAGCTTGTTTCATCCACTGCATTTTTAACTCACATCTGCTTTCACAGTGAGACACACATTGACACTTACAGACATACAAGTCACAATGTATCTGGCTGTAAGTATGTCTGAGTGTGTCTTGCACTGTCTACCTGTGTATGTGCCTGAGAGTGTGTGTCTGAAAGTATCCTTGTGTGTGAGAATGAATGTCTCTTTGAACCTGTGTGTGGTTTTTGTCTGGGACCGTAGGTGTATGGGGAAGCTGCTTGAAGTGTGTTGTGTGTATGGGGATCTGCCTGTGGCCATTGTGCACTGTGTTTATGGCAAAGCTATATTTCATGACTGTGTGTGTATGAGGAATGTCTTCAGCTGGTGACTGTGACAGGGTGAGTAAAGGGGTACCAGTGGCGGGGATAATGTGACAGGGTGAAGAGGGTAAATGGGACAGGGTGGGGGGATTGTGCGAGAGAATGAGGGAGGGTGAGTATGACATGGTTTGATGAGGGAGTGTGACAGGGTGAGTGTAGGTAAGTGTGTCAGAGCAATTGTGGCATAGGAGAAGGGATGTGTGTGACAGGATTAGAGGGATTAATGTGACAGGGTAAGTGTGGCATAGTTGGGGGGGTGAGTATTAGAGGGTTGGTGTCACATATTCATCCGCTTATAAAATGTGGTTAATGACATTTACTGTCCACACAGGAAAAGTTGTGCCGAGCAGCAACCAAATCCATAGAAGGGTTAATGCTGAGCAGCAATTATGCAAATGTGAACCTGGTAACTGCCTTT
This sequence comes from Pelobates fuscus, assembly GCF_036172605.1. Taxonomy (NCBI): domain Eukaryota; kingdom Metazoa; phylum Chordata; class Amphibia; order Anura; family Pelobatidae; genus Pelobates; species Pelobates fuscus. Next base: position 110,170,559 of record NC_086325.1, on the reverse strand, counting down.
GGGGTCAAAGGCCGGTTACAGCCTATCAGACCTAAAGGAGGGGCATTTAGGCCCAGTTCTTATCCTGCTCAGTGCCCTGTCGTGGTATCCTTTGTGGTTGTCCGAGAGCGCGATATTGATTCTGGTAATTCTGGTTATTTGACTTTGGCATTGTTTTTGACTTCCCTGTTTTCTGGCATCCCTGACTCCTGGCTTCTCCTTATAGTTGTGTCTCTTTCTGTTTTCCTTGACCTCGGCTATTCCTGACTATTCTTTGGTACGTTAGTCTGGCCATTCTAAGGTCTGGTATACGTTACCGATCACTCCACTGTGTTACACAATTCTACCTGCTGGATCCTTCTGTAATCCTGACAGTTGGTGATGAAGGGTGGATGTGGCATGGTTGGAAAAGGGAGTATGACCGGATTAAGGGGGGCTAATGTAACAAGGTGAGTGTGGCAGAATGTGACAGGATAAGGGGCATTGATGTGACAGGATAAGTGTGACAGGGTTGGGGGTAGAATGGTACAGTGTGAAAGAAGGTGAGTGTGACAGAATTAGGGGTTTTTTTTTGACAGGGGGAGTGTGGCAGAGCGAGGGCAAGTGAGTTTGGAGGGAGTGAGACTAACAGGATTAGGAGTAGTTAATGTGAGTGTGGATGTGTAAAGGGACTGAGTGTGGGGAGGGGTGACAATGAGTGGGGAGGCTGACAGTGCGTGCGGGAAGGCTGACAGTGTGTGGGAGTATGGTGACACTACATTGTGGGGGTCATGACAGTGTGTGTAGGGGGTGTGATACTATTTGTGGGAGGGGAGTAACAGTGTGTGTGAGGGGGTGATATTGTGTGTGTGAAAGGTGATCCTGTGAATAAGGGAGGTGATACTATATGGAAGGAAGGGTGATACTGTATGGGAGGGGGTTATACAGTGAGGGTAGGGGGTCAGGGGCAGGCTGGGACGGGGACAGGAGGGCAATTGCCCCCCAGGCCGCCCTAAATCCAGGGCGATCCGCATCCAGCAAAAAAGGAAAAATCCAAATCCCCTGCTTCTGGATGGATTTTTCACTTACCTCTCTCCCTGCAGCCTGCAGTCAGTGAAGTTGGCGTTTCCTGATGTCAGGAGGAGGGGGCATGAGTTTCACTACTCCTATCCCAGGGCCGCTGGGGAGTCTGGGAGAAGAGCAGAGGAAGTCACGCCCCCTCCTCCTGACATCATCAGGAGAGGCCAGCCAACTCCACTGACTGCTGGCTTCTGCCCCCTGCCCACCCCTCCCTGGCCTAAGGTAAGACTTATTGAGGGGGGGAATAAACTTTATATTTTTTTTATCCCCCTCCTCAGCCCCTGTCCTCCTCTCTGCAACCCCTGCTCCCCTTACTCAGCCCTGTCCTTGTGACCCCTTCCTCAGCCCCTGTCCCCCTTCCTCAGCCCCTGTCCCCCTTCCTCAGCCCCTGTCCCCCTTCCTCAGCTCCTGTCCCCCTTCCTCAGCTCCTGTCCCCCTTCCTCAGCTCCTGTCCCCCTTCCTCAGCTCCTGTCCCCCCTTTACTCAGCTCCCGTTCCCCCATCTCAGCTTCTGTCCCCCCTTTACTCAGCTCCTGTTCCCCCATCTCAGCTTCTGTTCCCCTTCCTCAGCCCCATGCCCCCCACCACATGCCCCACAACATCCCCACTATAGCTCCTCTCCCCTAATTGCAACCCATATCACCCACACCACAGCCCATTTCCCAAATTGTAGCCATCAACATACTTCAGCCCCTCTCCCCCCACTACATTTCGTACCCCACAATTACAGTTCATACCCCCCACTACAGCTCTGTCCCCTTACTCAGACCCCTACTTGCTTTAATAGTGTAAAGTTTGTGTTTGTCAGTATGTCTCTGTGTGTGTGTGTGTGTGTGTGTCACGGCACTGCCGTGTACTCACCTGCCCCTGGGCGCCTGCGACACCCTCGCTGTACTCGCCGCTCCTGTAGACCCCTGTCCAGGGTCTGCGGTGGCTTCTTCTGTCCCTCTCATCGCCGAGCATGCCATGCGGACCCAACGTTCTGCACAAAGAGGAGGAGGAGGAGAGCTGCAGATCCATGAGAGAGGAACAGATCAGGGACTATGGTGTAAAGCAAGATGGCGCCGAGTCCCTGACCTCTTTATATAGATCCTGTGTGCTCCACCAACTGGTGGGAGGTGACCAGTCATGTGATCCCAGCCACCTATTTAAACCAAGCACACCTTCCAGTCAGTGCTTGGTTATTTTACTTGTCTCTGTATACCTGCCTATTGCCCTGATTTTCAGCCTATCCTGATCATTGATTCTTCGGTTGATTATTCCTGCCTGCTTCCTGATCTGACTCCAGATTGATCGGCTACTTCTGTCTGCTGCCTGACTGCGCTTTTCTTTCTACGTCCCCTGCTCCTGTTATCTTGGATTCTTCATTTGGCGTCTTCCCATTAAAGGCCTACACGCCACCACAGACCCTTTGGGACTCTGTCTCCACTTCCAGGTGCTCCTGAGGGTCGTGATAGTAAGGGAGTGCAGTTCCGCTGCAACTGGGTTCCATCATCTCTGCAATTTCCCCAGTGGGAGTGACAGTGTGTTTGTCAGTATATCTGTATGTGTGTGTGTCAGTATACTTGTGTGTTTGTGTGTGTCTGTATGTGTGAGTCTGTCTGTGTATGTGTGCACGTGCTTGTCAGTGAGTGTGTTTGTTAGTGAGTGTGTCTGTTTAGGTGAAAGTATTGGATTGGATAAAATTGGCAAGGGGTACCTCCGATAAGGCCAATCAGCACCTCCTCATAAAGATGCATTGAATCAATGCATCTCTATGAGGAAAATTCAGCATCCCCATTCAGAGCGTGGAGACGCTGAATAGCAGTGCTGCATACTGTGCAGCACTGAGTCAGGAAGCACCTCCAGTGGCCATCTGAGGAGTGGCCACTTGGAGGTGTCCCTAGGGGCTATGTAAACACTGCCTTTTCTCAGAAAAGGCAATGTTTGCATAAAAATGCCTGCATATAATGATTGTACTCACTAGAACAACTACATTAAGTTGTAGTTGTTCTGGTGACTATAGTGTCCCTTTAGTTCTCCTTGACCTCTCTGCTGCCTTTGAAACTGTTAACCACTCCGTTCTTCTTCAAATCCTCCACAACCTTGGACACTATGACACTGTGCTTTTCTGGTTTTCATCTTATCTTTCTGAACACTCATTTAGTTTTGTTTTCTTCTCTGTGGCCACCTGCTTTCCACTCTCAGATGGTGTTCCCCTAGTTTCTGTTCCTGGTACCCTTTTCCCTTTTATTCTCTATTTATACTGTTTCTCTTGGGAACCTTATTAACTCTTTTGGATTGTAATACCATATTCATAGTGATGATACTTTGATTTGCTTCTCCTTCCCTGACCTCTCTCCTGCTACTTGGAACATGTCACAAACTATCTCAACTCCATTTCTAACTGTATGTCTACCTGTTTTTTTTGTGTGTTTTTTTTTAAAAGTTATTAAACTGAAAAACTCACCCCCCCCCCCCCATTAGTCTTCCTCCTTCTAGCTCCCTCTCAATGGGACCCCTATTACCCTAACTAATCAAGCTCGCTGTCTTGGAGTTACCTTTGACTCAGGTCTTACTTTTTTTCTCTCCTCACATCTTGTCTGTCTCCAAATCCTGTTTCTTCCACCTTAAAAATATTGCCTGCATCCCCCTTTTTCTAACTCAAGGTCAACTACTTCATGTATTTCTTCATGCACTCATTTCCTAAATTGACTATTGCCAATCACTACTCATTGGCCTTCAAAAAGCATGCATTGCCCCTCTTCAGTTTGTAATAAGTGCTGCCACCAGTAGGCTTAATCTCCTACTAAACTCTCATCCATCTACAGGATAGTGTCCCTTTTAAAGAGTTTTCTAAGAAGTAATATAAAATAACATAATTTGGAAGCCTATTTGCATAGTTCTCCTCTCACAAAGCACACTGTGGTTGTTATGATGTTAAGAATGTTACTTTAAAAAAGAATGGATACTATAAATTGATTTCACCTAACCATTTTTTTTTAATTATTATTATTCCAGTTTCACAGAATTCATACTGATACTGATAAAAATGTCGGACAGTCCTACAGTAAAGCGTTCCAGATAAAATACATTAAATGTGGCTGGAATGGCAAGGGTTTTGTAGGTTTGTGGTCAGACACAGGGCCAGATTAACAGCCCAGTGGGCCTGGTGCTGACAATTATGAAGGGCCTAATTACAGAACCTTATCGACAAAAAAAACACTAAAACACTCCCAAGCGTCATGTATTTGATGGAGATGGTGCTGGAGAGAAAGAAAACACCAGCAATAAGAAAACACATACCCTATGCTAATCTCTCTCTAATTTAGGTTTTTATCTTTCAAGTAAATCCATAACCCCCAACAGCAGTGTCCAGTCAAGCAGGAAGTCAATGGGCACGGTAAAAGGGTGTGCCACTGACACAAATCACGTAACATGCCAAAAGGGGCAAGCATGCCCAAAAAGAGGACGTGTGCCCAAAGAATTAGAAGGCCAGCCTGGCATGAATGCATAACAGGCTGCCTGACAATTATGCAGCTGGCTAACTAAGGGCAAATTATGCAGAAAGCACCCTGAGCTTGGCATAAATGCTTCTAATGATGCGCTCGCTCAACGCTTTCTAAGGACTGTCCCCTAGCACTCGCTGGTCCACTTGTCTCCTTATCTTCTTACTAGCAGGCAGAAGCTCCTGGTATATAGTCTGGGACAGAGAAAAGCTGTATTGAGTGTAGAAGAAAGGGAACATGCCACAGTGTTAGAGAGACCAAAGTCTAACTATATTCATTGTCAGCCAGTCCACACACATTTTGTTCCCATAAATCCCTCTGAAGTTTCCATACTTAAAGGACCACTATATTGCCAGGAAAACAAACTCGTTTTCCTGGCACTATAGTGTTAATAGGTCCCCCCCACCCTCAGGGTCCCACTCCCGCCGGGCTGAAATGGGAGGAAGGGGTTAAACGCTTATCAATGGGCCTATTCCATGGGCCTGGGCCTGGGCCTGGAGCTGCAGCTCCATCAGCCCCTATGTTAATCCGGCCCTAGTCAGACATTCTTAGTGGTGATCAAAGAAAGTCGACCGATTCCTGAATTCGGCCAGCTCTGAGAGTACATTCGGCCAGCTCTGAGAGTCCATCAAGAAGGTCAGTGCAGCACCAGGACCTGGGAGAGACACCCTCCAGCCCCTGGTCTGTCTGGGGCCTGACACCTCTATGCCATTTACTGTCTCTTTGAGTTAAATCCCCCCCCATGTAATTTTTGTTTGTTTGTTTTTTTATTGTTATTTTTTTAATGTATTAATACATCGTCAATTTTACAGTGAGCACTATGGATCATGTTATTTAATTGTAGGTAACAAGTCACTATCTTATTTCTATCTTGCCTGTTTTATTGTGGATTATCCTGTTATTTTATTAGGTAGGTTGCATTAAATTTTTATATCTGTTAATATAGCTACAATAGCATTAATCCAGAGAAAATATCAGATTGGCTTTGGACTCAATAAGAATATTATTTTTATTCCATGAACTGGGCATAGTGTTATGTATTTTTTTTTTGGAACTTCTGAATCAACATGATCCAAAGTTGTATTCACTGCCGTTGAAGTGGTTTAGGATTTTCCTTTTTTTTTTTTTTTTTTTTTTTTTTTACGAACTCATAAAATTGACCAGCTGATTGAAGAGTTGGATTCAGAGGCCAGTAACAGAGAACTTGACCGTTATGGGTTATAAAGTTCAGCAACAGGATCTCATCAGAAAAACTACAGGGGGTGGAAACACACCGTCTGTTTCGAATTTATCCCGCCAATCTAATACTTGTTCTAAATTGTCATGCAAGTGGTGTGAAGTGAATGAGTTATTACTTGGGACAAGAGGTGAACCTTGCGGAAGTTAAGAAATAAAAACATGCCTATTAAGACTTTTTATTTTAACTGTTATTAGTTTATTAAAATGATACTGTAGAGATCTGGAAACCAATTTAATTCTGGAAAGTCTTGGTTGTTAGACCTCAAAATAGATCACCAAGAAAGTTAGTAAAGATCTTAAACAAAAAACAAAAAACATTTCATATAAGGATAAGAATGTTTATATATTTATTATGTGCTTCAATTATGATTTTATTATTTTATAATTTATTTGGCGCCATCAAATTCCGTGCCAGGAATACAGCATAGTGCCCACTTAACTTATCTGATGATAGATGCAGGACCACAGCCAGACTCTAGCATCATAAGGACAGTTTAGGATGCTTTAGGCACCATAACAACTTCATAAAAATGATGTTGTTATGGTTCCAGGCTACCCTCGGGGGCATTCTCACCTTCAGGGGTTATACCATTTACAAACAGTTTAACTCAAAAGATGCCTCCAGTGCCGATCTCCACTCCCTCCCATTCACAAAACTGACATTTCCTTCAAAGCCAGTTTTTATATGTATTTTTTTTTTTTTTTCAATTTGACAATTTTTATTTTGTCGTAAAAACAGGTTGGGGTACAGAAAGGAAAGGGAGGTTAGGGGGGAAAAACATTGTGCAGGCATTACAAGTTACAGATCTTGTTACATTCACATGAATCTTATATGACAACCTGGATAAAATACATCTACGTGTCTCTATACACCCTGGGCCAATTTAGTGTGCAGTTGCTTGTATTGTCCCAGTGTGGTGTAGTTGTCGTGTGGCATTCCTATGTCAGTTTTGTGACGTAGGCAAGGCAGCACTTGAAGTGGTGTCTCTAGGTGGTAGCTCATTAATAGGAGGGGGTGAAAGGTGGGGTGCGTTAACAGCCTTTACGCTAGTCGATGTGATTACTTCGAATGCGCTGACATCTTTGTATGTTAAGGCCGGGGTTACGGCAAGAAGAAGGAGAGGGGGGAGGAGGGGGAATGCGTTATTGCGTTGTACGTCACCTCATATCTATATATTATTGCCACATGTATTGGTACCTTTATTAGTAACTATTGGTAAATAAGTAGTGCGTTGCTTGGTCAGTGGGTGAGGGTGGGGGGGGTGGTGGAGAATGGGCCATTTGAGACCCATGTACGTGTCTTCATGTTGTCTTGTCCTGCGTTATTATTATTATTATTGCCATTTATATAGCGCCAACAGATTCCTTAGCGCTTTACAATATTTTGAGAGGGGGGTATGTAACAATAAATAAGACAATTACAAGAAAACTTACAGGAATAATAGGTTGAAGAGGACCCTGCTCAAATGAGCTTACAGTCTATAGGAGGTGGGGTATTAGAAACATTAGGATAGGAAATATCAAGTAGGAGTGAAGCAGAGCTGGAGGAGAGAGCAAAGCACTATCCCATAGGAGAGCAAGAGACAGGTATGTAAGGGAGAGATTACTCTGGGAGGCCATACGCTTTCCTGAAGAGATGGGATTTAAGGCCCTTCTTAAATGATTGAAGACTAGGGGAGAGTCTGATGGCAGTAGGCAAGTTATTCCATAGGAGAGGAGCCGCCCGTGAGAGGTCCTGCAAGCGTGAGTTGGCCGTACGGGTGCGAGCAGCGGTCAGGAGGTGGTCGCGGGCAGAGCGGAGGGTACGAGGAGGGGCATACCTCTGGATCAGTGAAGAGATATAAGAGGGGCTGGAATTGTTCAGTGCTTTAAATGTATGGGTTAGCACTTTGAATTGACTCCTATAGGATACAGGGAGCCAATGTAAGGACTGGCAGAGGGGCGAGGTGTGAGAGGAACGACTGGATAGGAAAATCAGTCTAGCTGCAGCATTCATTACAGACTGTAGCGGGGCAGTACGGCTTTTGGGGAGACCAATCAGGAGAGGGTTACAGTAATCCATGCGGGAAATTACTAGAGCATGGACAAGCTCCTTGGTAGCATCTTGCGTAAGAAAGGGGCGGATGCGGGCTATGTTTTTGAGTTGGAACCTACAGGACTTGGCAACAAACTGGATGTGAGACTCAAAGGTGAGACCAGAGTCAAGTATGACGCCAAGACAGCGCGCTTGTAGGGATGGACTCATGTGGATATCACTGACTTGAAGGGAGAGTGAGAGAGGAGGATCAGTATTAGGAGGAGGAAAGACAAGGAGTTCAGTTTTAGAGAGGTTAAGTTTGAGAAAGCGTGACGACATCCAGTCAGAGATGGAAGAGAGGCAAGCAGTGACATGTTGCAGGACGGCTGGGGAGAGGTCCGGTGAGGAGAGGTATATCTGAGTGTCATCAGCGTACAGGTGGTAGTTGAATCCAAAAGAGGCAATAAGTTTTCCAAGAGAGGCAGTATAAAGAGAAAATAGAAGGGGACCAAGGACAGAGCCTTGGGGAACTCCAACCAAGACAGGGCGAGGGGAGGAGGTATCCTTGGAAAAGGAGACACTAAATGAGCGTTGGGAGAGATGGGAGGAAAACCAAGAGAGGACAGAGTCACAGAGACCGAGTGATTGAAGAGTTTGAAGGAGGAGAGAATGATCAACTGTGTCAAAGGCAGCAGAGAGGTCAAGGAGAATTAATATGGAGTAGTGACCTTTTGGATTTAGCGGAGATTAGGTCATTAGTCACTTTGATAAGAGCGGTCTCAGTAGAGTGGAGAGGGCGGAAGCCAGACTGAAGAGGGTCAAGGAGAGAGTTGGAATTAAGGAAGTGAGACACACGGGTAAAGACAAGTCTTTCCAAAAGCTTTGATGAGTAAGGGAGCAGGGATATGGGACGATAGTTAGAGGGGGAGGACGGGTCAAGAGATGTTTTTTTCAGGATAGGTATTACTGTGGCATGTTTAAGGTCAGCAGGAACAGTGCCAGAAGAGAGAGAGCAGTTAAAGATGTGTGTTAGGATAGGCACAAGACAAGGGGAGAGAGATCTGATGAGGTGAGATGGGACAGGATCAAGTGGGCAAGTGGTGGGGCGAGAGGAATGGAGAAGTGCAGCCACCTCTTGTTCAGTAGCTGGGGAGAAAGTCTGAAGGGTAGGGAAAGCATGATTTATGTGTGGTTGAGAAAGAGAACGGCAAGGAGGGGAGAATTGTTTCCTTAGCTGTTCAATCTTGTCAGTAAAGTAATATACAAAGCTATCAGCTGTAAGGTTAGTTTGGGGGGTGGCCACAGCAGGGCGGAGAAGGGAATGAAAAGTAGGACTGTTTGGCGAGGGCAAGGGCTGCGCTGTACGAAAGCAACATGAATCTATAATGAAGATAGTCTGCCTGGGTGCGGGACTTCCTCCAGGAGCGTTCAGCACAGCGGGAGCAACTCTGCAGATAGCGTGTTGATTTATTATGCCAAGGTTGGGGTCGTGTTCTCCTCGTGGTGCATGTTTGGAGTGGGGCTGCAGTGTTCAAGGCAGATGTGAGGGTAGTGTTATATGTGGAGATGGCCAGTGAGGGACAGGAGAGGGAAGGGATGGATAGCAGTTGTGAATCAATGTCAGCCGACAGCTGCTGGAGGTCAATAGAGTTAAGGTTCCTCCTGAGCTGAGGGGGGTTAGGCTGAGGTTGTTGGGTGAGGGGGTAATTGAGAGCAAACGATAAGAGGTGGTGATCAGAGAGAGGAAATGGAGTATTGCAGACATTAGATAATGAAGATAGGAGAAAATAAGGTAGAGGGTATTGCCAGCTACATGAGTGGGAGAATTAGCCCACTGCAATAGTCTAAGGGAGGAAGTAATTGAAAGTAGTTTAGAGGCTGCTGGGGTTAAAGGTGGGTTAATGGGAATATTGAAGTCTCCAAGAATTAGGGATGGAATGTTGGAAGAGAGGAAGTAGGGTAGCCAGGCAGCAAAGTGGTCAAGGAAGAGGAGAGGGGAACCAGGGGGACGATAGATGACGGCAATGTTAGCAGAGAAGGGTTTGAAAAGGCGAATTGAATGAATTTCGAATGATGGGAAAGAGAGGGAAGGGGGGGTGGGCAGGGTTTTAAAGGAGCAGTGGGGTGAGAGAAGAAAACCTACACCGCCACCTTTAATCTCCGCTTGTCTTGGATTGTGGGTAAAGTGAAGACCACCAAAGGACAGTGAGGCAGGGGTAGCAGTATCCGAGGGAGAGAGCCATGTTTCTGTTAGTGCAAGTAGGTTTAGGGAGTGAGATAAATAGGTCATGGATGGAAGTAGATTTAAAGGTGCTGCACACAGAGCGTGCATTCTAGAGGGCAGCTTTAAAAGAGGAATTATAGTGAGAATTACATGGAATGGGTAGTAGGTTGTAGTGGTTTCTGGTGTTTGAACCATGTGGCTGAGTAGTGGAGGGACCAGGGTTTGGAGAGACATCACCTGCTGCTAGGAGTAGTAGGATGGAAAGGAAGAGAAGGTGCGAGTAAGATTTAAATGTTGGGGATGAGAGCTTGTATTTAAGGGATTTAGGAGGGGTGTGTGGAGAAAGGCTGGATAAATATGAGTAAAGTGCATGTGATGAATACAGAGATGAGGGGAGCAGGGAGGGAGCAATGAAGATGGTGTTAGCAGGAACAGGTAAATGAAATGATAGAGAGATTTTAATGATGAGGGAAGTGAGAGAGAAAGTGAAAAATAGAAGTGAGAACATTAGTAGGAGAGTAGGTGCTGTGTTTTTAAGAGCTGTGGTTAGGAGGGTTAAGGGTTAAAGAGGTATTTTGTGAGTATAGCTTTTTTGGGTGTGGAGGGCTTGGTGGACATAATTGGTTTAACAGGAATGCTAGGTAATCAGCCTATCTTGTCTGCTGGCTTATTGGTATTTTTTATATTTGTTTCTGTATTATAGGGTGTTCTTTGTTCAAGTAAATGTTGTTTTCTTGTCCTTCTTCTTTAACTCTGGTTACAATCATCTGGCTCTGAGCTTGCGATTAATTCAAATCACTTGTGGTGTCTAGTATTAATTCACAGGTGTTCGTCCATATGACTTGGAGTCTTCTTTTGAGTGTGTTTGTGCTAAGCTAGGAGGGTGGTGCCATTTGTGGGGAGTTGCTTTGTGATGTGTCTCTTTTGTCTTTGAGTTCCCAGTACTCCTTCCACATCAGGTTTGCTTTAATAATTGTTTTCTTTGGGCCGTTTTGTTTTGCGAACATGGTTTCATATTGCCAGTTAAGGTTGATTTGATTTAGGAGGGTGTCGAAATTCGGTGCCGTAGGTGTTTTCCATAGTCTAGCTATTACCATGGCTGCTGAGATCAGTATGTGGTATGTCGTTACCCACTGGGCTTTGTCCATATTGTCTGGTAGTATGAATAGTAGGCACATTTCTTCTGTGGGTTGTATGTTGGTATTGGTCACTCGCTTTAGCAATTGGTGTGTTCTGCGCCAGAAAGGTTGTAAAGTGGCACATGACCACCATACATGCAACATTGTTCCTTCTTGTGTATTACATCTCCAACATTTATTTGTGGATGACTGGGGCCCATATTCTGTGTATTTTGGCCGGTACTAAGTACCAGCGGTATTGTATTTTCCTTTGCAGTTCTAGGTGGTTCGTACAGGATGTGATACCTTTGTGTGACGAGTATGCTCTTGTCCAATGTTCTTCATCTATTGTTCGGTGTAGTTCTTTGTGCCAAGCTATTTTATGCGTGATTTTCACTGTGTCCTGTGTGCGTATGAGTGTTTTATAACACCATGATATTACCTTCTTTGGGTTTGTGCAGAACTTCTCATATACAGAGAGCATCTGGTGTGGTCCTTTGTTTTGTTTTGTGGGGCGTGTGGTCTTTAAGCATGATTTGAGTTGAAGGTATGGAAACAATATGCGGTTTGGTAGGTCGTATTTGGTTTGCAGGATAGGGAATTGCAACATTTCCCCTTTGTCGAATAGCTGTTCTATATATTTGATGCCATGTTCCAGCCATTTGTTTTTATCTATTGTAGGTATTATTGCAGCCATAGCTTCCATCGGGGTCCCTAGAGGTATTGGGTGGAAAGCCGTAGTCGAATCCCATATTTCAATTAGCAGTTGGAATGTGGGGAGTAGGTGCTGTATCGAACTTCTGGTTTTCCCAGGGGTCCAGAGGTATATATGGAGCGGTAATGCTTGGGCCCAGAAGGTTTCTATTTTGAGCCATTGTGGTCGTTCAAGGTGGGGTGTGGTTTGCGAAACGGTGTGGAGTATTGCTGCTTTATAATATGCTTGTACATCTGGGAATCCTAGCCCACCTTCGGCTATGTCTCGTTGTATAATCTTTGTGGCAATTTGTATCTTTTTGTTTTGCCATACAAATCTAAGGAACATGTTGTGGATCTCTGATAAAAAGCTTCTAGGTATTGGGATCTGTAGGGTTCTGTACAGATACTGCAGTTTTGTTAGCAGTGACATTTTTAAGGCTGCTATTCGCCCCACCCATGATATGTACTTTCCTTCCCAAGCTTTCAATGTATCTTTATTATTATTATTATTATTATTATTGCCATTTATATAGCGCCAACAGATTCCGTAGCGCTTTACAATATTTTGAGAGGGGGGGATGTAACAATAAATAAGACAATTACAAGAAAACTTACAGGAATAATAGGTTGAAGAGGACCCTGCTCAAATGAGCTTACAGTCTATAGGAGGTGGGGTATTAGAAACATTAGGATAGGAAATATCAAGTAGGAGTGAAGCAGAGCTGGAGGAGAGAGCAAAGCACTATCCCATAGGGACAGGTATGTAAGGGAGAGATTACTCTGGGAGGCCATACGCTTTCCTGAAGAGATGGGATTTAAGGCCCTTCTTAAATGATTGAAGACTAGGGGAGAGTCTGATGGCAGTAGGCAAGTTATTCCATAGGAGAGGAGCCGCCCGTGAGAAGTCCTGCAAGCGTGAGTTGGCCGTACGGGTGCGAGCAGCGGTCAGGAGGTGGTCGCGGGCAGAGCGGAGGGTACGAGGAGGGGCATACCTCTGGATCAGTGAAGAGATATAAGAGGGGCTGGAATTGTTCAGTGCTTTAAATGTATGGGTTAGCACTTTGAATTGACTCCTATAGGATACAGGGAGCCAATGTAAGGACTGGCAGAGGGGCGAGGTGTGAGAGGAACGACTGGATAGGAAAATCAGTCTAGCTGCAGCATTCATTACAGACTGTAGCGGGGCTTTTGGGGAGACCAATCAGGAGAGGGTTACAGTAATCCATGCGGGAAATTACTAGAGCATGGACAAGCTCCTTGGTAGCATCTTGCGTAAGAAAGGGGCGGATGCGGGCTATGTTTTTGAGTTGGAACCTACAGGACTTGGCAACAAACTGGATGTGAGACTCAAAGGTGAGACCAGAGTCAAGTATGACGCCAAGACAGCGCGCTTGTAGGGATGGACTTATGTGGATATCACTGACTTGAAGGGAGAGTGAGAGAGGAGGATCAGTATTAGGAGGAGGAAAGACAAGGAGTTCAGTTTTAGAGAGGTTAAGTTTGAGAAAGCGTGACGACATCCAGTCAGAGATGGAAGAGAGGCAAGCAGTGACACGTTGCAGGACGGCCGGGGAGAGGTCCGGTGAGGAGAGGTATATCTGAGTGTCATCAGCGTACAGGTGGTAGTTGAATCCAAAAGAGGCAATACGTTTTCCAAGAGAGGCAGTATAAAGAGAAAATAGAAGGGGACCAAGGACAGAGCCTTGGGGAACTCCAACCGAGACAGGGCGAGGGGAGGAGGTATCCTTGGAAAAGGAGACACTAAATGAGCGTTGGGAGAGATAGGAGGAAAACCAAGAGAGGACAGAGTCACAGAGACCGAGTGATTGAAGAGTTTGAAGGAGGAGAGAATGATCAACTGTGTCAAAGGCAGCAGAGAGGTCAAGGAGAATTAATATGGAGTAGTGACCTTTAAAGTTCACTAGCATGGTTTTATAGTTGTTTTTAAACAGGTTGGATGGGTTCTTTGTAATTCTGAGGCCTAAGAAGGTTAGGAAGTCAGTGTGCCAGTCCATTGGAAATTTCTCTTGCATGGTCTCCATTTGTTGTCTGGGTATGTTTATTCCCATGGCTCGTGTTTTTGATATATTCAATTTGTAGTATGAATGTTTTCCGTACTGGGCTATGTGTGCCATGAGATTAGGCAGGGAAATGTACGGTTCGGTCATTGTTATGAAGATGTCGTCTGTAAATAGACTCAATTTGTATTCTTCCGTATCCAATGTGACCCCTTTTATAAAAAGTTCTCCTCTAATTTTGGCTGCTAACGGTTCAAGTGCTAAGACATATAAGACAGGCGAAAGTGGGCAGCCTTGTCTCGTCCTGTTAGTTATTCAGAATGTGTCTGAGCAGAATCCAGCTGTTACTACTCTGGCGGTAGGATGGCTGTATAAGGCTTGGACGACGTTGTTAAATTGCGTTGGAAACTTAAATTTTTTTGAGCACCTCCCGTAAGAATGGCCAACCAAGTCGGTCAAAGGCCTTCTCTGCATCTAGTGACACAAGGAGGCCTCCTATTCCCATTCCCCTTATGCTGTGCACCAGGTTTAGGACTTTGCGCGTATTATCTGATCCTTGCCTCCCTGCGACGAATCCCACCTGATCATTGGGGTAGTATTCGGCTTAGTCTCTGTGCATGTATTTTGGCGTATAGTTTTGCGTCTGTATTGAGCAAAAATTGGGGCAGTGCATCGGTTGTTCGCCTGGTTTGGGAAGTGTGATTACATGTGCCATCAGTAGTTCACTAGGCAGTGTACCTGATTGCGTGGCTTGGTTGAATAATTGTGTGAGGTGAGGTGATAGGATGTATAGGAATAAAACAGAGTATATAGGCGCTCGCTATAACGTGGTGAATCAGTGAGGGCTGCTGTATACAATACAAGTATTCCCAAAAACCTTGTATATTAGTGAAACAAAAAATATATAAAATATGGCGTATACTGCGCCCAAGGGTAATACGTACATACACCTCTGAGGGGAGAGTTGGTAAAATACCTCGAAAATCTAAAACAGAGGAAAATAATAGTGTAATACAGTTTATAACAGTGCAAATATTTGTGCTGGGTAACTATAGGAAAATCACTCACATAGGGTAGAGCTATAAAAGAGCTCTACTTTGTTCAGCGTGGACGGTATAATCCCCGTCTAAGGATACAAGCTGGTACAGATGATTTTGATCCTCCAGATGAGAATATAAAAAATAAAAGAGAGAGACACTCTGATAGTGTAGTAAGTACTGTAAATCCAGGATAGTTAAATAAAGGTATTGTACTTACAATTTGTAGAGCAAGACCTGCTCTAGTGATCACAGCATGGGTGGTACTATCCCCACCTAAGGATATGATGGAACCAGGTAGTCTATTTTACCTGCATTTCGATGTCCTGCTGACTACCTGGTTCCATCATATCCTTAGGTGGGGATAGTACCACCCATGCTGTGATCACTAGAGCAGGTCTTGCTCTACAAATTGTAAGTACAATACCTTTATTTAACTATCCTGGATTTACAGTACTTACTACACTATCAGAGTGTCTCTCTCTTTTATTTTTTATATTCTCATCTGGAGGATCAAAATCATCTGTACCAGCTTGTATCCTTAGACGGGGATTATACCGTCCACGCTGAACAAAGTTGAGCTCTTTTATAGCTCTACCCTATGTGAGTGATTTTCCTATAGTTACCCAGCACAAATATTTGCACTGTTATAAACTGTATTACACTATTATTTTCCTCTGTTTTATTATTTCAAGGTATTTTACCAACTCTCCCCTCAGAGGTGTATGTACGTATTACCCTTGGGCGCAGTATACGCCATATTTTATATATTTAGGTGATAGGATGTGGTGGAACTTTTGATAGTAGAGGTTGGAGAATCCGTCTGGACCTGGTGCCTTATTTTGTGGCAGGGTTTTAAATGTTTCTTCTATTTCCTGTGTTGTTATGGGGGCTGACAGTGTTTCGATCTGGGTGTTTGATAAAGTCGGTAGGTGGATGTCTTCTAGGTATTTTTGTATGTCCTCGCTACTCGGTTGGGCTATTTGGGTGGACTGTTCAAGATTATATAGCTCTCTATAGTATGACGCGAATGCGTTGCTTATGTCCACAGGTGATATAACTTTTTTGTTTTCTTGGTCTACTATGTACTGTATCCTACTATTTACAGCTCTGTGTTTAAGCCTGGATGCCAGCAATTTACTTGCTTTATTGCCTTGTGTGTACTGTTGCTGGTTAAGTTTGCGTAAATTTTAGCTTACCCTCTGTAGTGTGTGTTCTTTGATTTTGTCTTGTAGGTCCTTAATTTGTGCTTGCAGTGTGTCACTTTGGAGTGTTTTGTTTTGGTTAGTAATGTCGGTCAGTTGTTTGTTCCAGTCTAACCATTGTGTTTGGGTGCTGTGTTTGATTTGGGCCGCCTTTTGTATCAGTAGGCCTCTTATGACCGCTTTATGTGCTTGCCATATTGTGTGCATCGCTAATTGTTCAGAATTATTCTCGTCAAAACATTGAGTGAGTTCTTCTGTTATGAACTCCACAAATTGCGGGTTGTGTAGTATGGATTCATTTAGCCTCCATGGGCTTTTGTGCTTATAGTCATATTGGTCTTTTATCGTGAGTGTGATGGCGGCATGGTCCGACCAGTGCTTATGGCGCTGTCGGCTAGTTGATCTAAAAATTTTCTATGTATGTGAAATCTGTCAATTCTAGTGTATGTTTTGTGTGGGGCTGAGTAGTAAGTGTAATCTCTTTGATTTGGGTTGAGTAGTCTCCACGTATCATAAAGTTGGTGTTCATCTAGCAGTTTCTTGTAGTTGTTACATGCCTTGCTTTGTTTTGCTTTGTATGTGGAGGTCAATTGTGCTGTGGTGTCTTGTTGGGGATCTATGATATGGTTAAAGTCACCACACAAAATCATCATTCCTTTTTGTATTGACGTCACTTTTGTTAGAAGTTTGTGCAGAAAGTTCCTTTGGTTGTTGTTGGGAGCATAGGCCGTGACTATGGTATACAGTATGTTATTGATAGTGCACACCAGAATTACGTATCTGCCCAGAGGGTCTAAATGAGAGTCATGGTGTGTAAATGCCACTTTGTTACTAATTAGTAGTGATACTCCTTTAGATTTGTGTCCCGTGACTGCATGGTTTTGGTGTGGAAAAAGATCAGGCCTAAGAGTCGGTCCCTTCCTGAAATGTGTTTCTTGGAGGCATATTATCTCTGCTTGGTATCGTTTAAGGTCTGTAAAGAGGCAATGGCGTTTGTATGGGTTGTTCAACCCTTTAACGTTATGGAAGTATATTTTCATGGTGTTCTAATTTTTTTTTTTTGTGCTCTTTGTTTTTTGTCGATTTCCTTTTGCTCTGGCTAGTCCCTGAGTGGTTTGGTAGGGAAGTTTCGGCTGCTCTCTTTGTTGGTACAGGATTTTGTAGGTATCCAGGACATGTGCTTCTATGGTTGGGTTTACCCTGACACTGTGGGGTGTGGGTGAGGGGTAAGGTAGGGGGTGAGTAACTGGGGGATAACTGGCATTTAACATAACTGCAGTTGTCACTACTAATACCCAAAATTGGGCTTGGTCACTGCACGCCGTGACCTTGTGGGGGCGTGTCGTTTGTTTTGCAATTTTACAGGTGTGTTGGTCGGCCCGTGTATGTGTTTGATCTATGGTGCTGTAGCTCTACCCGAGCATTGTGTAGCATTAGGGTGTGATCTAACTGTCAGGTTCTGAGAGTTAGACATTACAGTTCTTCCTTCCAATTGTTGTGTTACTGGTAACATTGGATTCGCGGGGTGTTGTGGTAGATTTTCCGTAGCGGAAAATTCCCCTTGTGGGTGGTGATGCATATATTCGTGTGTTGTGTTTTTATTCATTTTTTTTTTATACATCGTAGTCTTAACTGCTTTCTTCGATAGTCTATGGCTCCCTTGTATTCATTTCTTATTAACCACATTTAAAATTTACATTTGAAGGCCTTGGAGACCATTGAAAACTCTCAAGTCTCTCTCGTATATAACAGGTAGCATGAGCCTTAGTCGCTGATACAAAGCATGAGAGTAAACATTGTAACTTTTGTTTCTTTAAAAAACCTATTAGCTACTGTTTCATCTTCAAGTTTGATCCTAAACTTTGCTCGGCAGGATATTCACCACTGGGGTGTTAAGTGCACTTCCGCACGTTTTCAATCCCTTACTACCTTCTGTGGTAGATCTATATCTCCTACTTAAAGGGACACTATAGTCACCTGAACAACTTTAGCTTAATGAAGCAGTTTTGGTGTATAGAACATGTCCCTGCAGCCTCACTGCTCAATCCTCTGCCATTTAGGAGTTAAACCCCTTTGTTTATGAACCCTAGTCACACCTCCCTGCATGTGACTTGCACAGCCTTCCATAAACACTTCCTGCAAAGAGAGCCCTATTTAGGCTTTCTTTAGTGCAAGTTCTGTTTAATCAAGATTTTCTTATCTCCTGCTATGTTAATAGCTTGCTAGACCCTGCAAGAGCCTCTTGTATGGGATTAAAGTTCAATTTAGAGATTGAGATACAATTATTTAAGGTAAATTACATCTGTTTGAAAGTGAAACCAGTTTTTTTTTTCATGCAGGCTCTGTCAATCATAGCCAGGGGAGGTGTGGCTAGTGCTGCATAAACAGAAACAAAGTGATTTAACTCCTAAATGGCAGTGAATTGAGCAGTGAAATTGCAGGGGAATGATTTATACACTAAAACTGCTTTATTTAACTAAAGTAATTTAGGTGACTATAGTGTTCCTTTAACAGTTATTTAGTTGAACAGTTAAAGGGAAACTCCAGTGCCAGGAAAGCAATCAATTTTCCTGGCACTGGAGGGTCCCTCTCCCTCCCACCCCCCAATCCCCAGTTACTGAAGGGGTGAAAACCCCTTCAGTCACTTACCTAAGGCAGCGGCGATGTCCCTCGTCGCTGTCTCCTCCTCCGCGCCGTTTCTCCCTGTGATTCCGGTGGGCGAGACTGATCCCGCCCACCGGCCGAGGAGACCTAATGCGCATGCGCGGCAATGCCGCGCATGTGCATTAGCGCTCCCCATAGGAAAGCATTGAAAAAAGATTTTCAATGCTTTCCTATGGGGAAATGAGCGACGCTGGAGGTCCTCACACAGCGTGAGGACGTCCAGCGACGCTCTAGCAAGGAAAATCCTTGCTTCAAATCAGGAAGTGACCTCTAGTGGCTGTCTAGTAGACAGCCACTAGAGGTGGAGTTAACCCTGCAATGTAATTATTGCAGTTTATAAAAAACTGCAATAATTATACTTGCAGGGTTAGGAGTAGTGGGAGTTGGCACCCAGACCACTCCAATGAGCAGAAGTGGTCTGGGTGCCTGGAGTGTCCCTTTAAACATTTAGACGATAAACATATATATGCTCTTGCTTTCGCTAAGATTAACGTAAAACCAAGGTGGTTTGTGCATTGGTTATGAGTATAGAAATATAGATATACAATTATAAAATATAAAATTATGTGCTAAACATAGTCTTTATAGCTCTTGTACTTATGTGCTTATCTGTGCAGTCAAACCCTTAGTTGTTCCGTCCTCGATTTCTTGTAGTCTGCGGGTTATCGGATCATTTGCGCTGCTTTTTCCAGTCAGGCGATAGCCTTTGCGCCGTCTGATCTTTCTCCGACCGCTGTGGTAACGATATTCCCCAGTTTCTTTGGGCCTTCCTGCCATCTTCTGGGGAGGTGATGGTCGTTATTATTCTGTTCCTGTGGACTAGCAGGCGCACCAAGTGTCCCCATCTGTATTCTTTGCTCTCTCAGGCAGTCTTTGCTCTCTCAGGGCTTCTGTGACATCCTTATATTCCCTGCGTTTCTGTAGCGTTAAGGCCGACAGGTCTGAGTAAATTTGTACAGACCTGTATTTTTCTGGTAAGTCTCTGCTTGACTTTGAGGCTTGCATAATGGCCTCCTTGATGTGGAAATAGTGGAGCTTTGCCAGTACATCTCTTGGCGTTCCTGCCGGCAGGAATCTTGGTTTGGCCACTCTGTGAGTTCTGTCAATTAGTAACATATCTGCAGGAAAGTCCGGTACCATGGCGTGAAAGAGGCCTGCTAGGTATTCTGGTAATTCGGGCTGTTTCACGTCTTCTGAGATGCCTCTGAGTCGTATGTTTTGACGCCTCGATCGATCTTCTAGGTCCATTATTTTAATTTGGATCTGGTTTTGTTGCTGTTCCAATCTTTGCAGTGGCGTCTCTAGGATTCATTTTTAGGGGGGGCACATGGTGGGCCAGGGACAAAAGTAGGGGGGCACATTTAACCCCGCCCTCGCCACAGTTTGACCCCGCCCCTGCCGCTTTTTAAGCCCCACCCCGACACCATGTTTTTTTTTTTTTTTATAATCCCTGGTGGTGGATTCATTATTTTCCACCAGGGATTATTAAAAAAAAAAAACATGTCCCTTGATATAGTGCCATAGTTGCCAACATTTGAGAAATTGGGACATTCAGCGCTCCCTGTACAGTGCTGCTCTCTGTATAATACATGGCTGTGTGTATAATATCCTGGGACAGTCAGTGCTCCCTGTATAGTGTTGCTCTCTGTATAATACATGGCTGTGTGTATAATATCCTGGGACAGTCAGTGCTCCCTGTATAGTGTTGCTCTCTGTATAATACATGGCTGTGTGTATAATATCCTTGGACAGTCAGTGCTCTCTGTATAGTGCTGCTCTCTGTAAATACAGATCTGTTTGTGTATAATATCCCAAGACAGAGAGCAGCACTATACAGGGAACAATGATTGTCCCAGGATATTATACAGACACAGACCTGTATTATACAGAGAACAGCACTATAGTATTATACAGATAGCTGAGCATATACCCCATGTCCCAATCTCTAGACTACAAGTACCTGTCAACAGCAGCTCCCAGATGCGTGTAACAGGGCTAAAGTGTGCGGCAGCTCACACAGATGATTCAGCGGTAAAGCGCACTTGCTGGCAGAGCCAAACTGGAAAGCAGCCCTGGAAAAAAAATGTATGCCATTCCTACAGGTCAATATATATATATATATTGTGACAGAGTCTATGGGAGGGTAATAGAAGGAAGGTATCTAGGACCCAGAATCCTCCATAGTCTATACTCATTCACCTGCCCAATTAGCAACTGCTGAAGCTTTAATTAGCAGGTCTCGGAGCAGAAAGAGTCAGATACAATCTGACCTGCAGAGAGAGAGTTGGTCTGTGCAGAGCAGCATCTAAACAATGTGCTAAAGGTTGGTGAAACCAATGCTTATTTTTGATTTGTGTAGTTTATTACCCTGGTTAGTAAGGGACATTTCTTTATGTTTAGTTAGTGCTCAAATTTGAGCTAGGATTTATTTTGTAGATTTTCCTTTCTGTTGTGCTGCAGTTTTTGAACAAACTGATTGCTGTATGGATTTTTGTGCACGCTATAAATAAACCACACCATTTTTGCACCAGAGACTGTTGTTCTATGCCTGTTAACCTAGAGGACTGTGTTGCTTTGCCCATAAAGGTCACAAGATGGTGGAGAATGCGGGCATTTAAAGGACATTTATACAGTCTGTGGGTATAGAGGCCTAAGGTACTGTGACTCTGCAAACTGAGACTGGTTGTTTGAAACAGAGGCCTGCAGGTGTGGTGTGTGTGGTATTTACCAGGTGGCTGAAAAAAAAAAAACAACAAGCAAGATGGAAGAGTTAGTAAAAGCCTTGGTACAGGCTACTACTACCCAGCAAGACACAAACCGTGTAACAGCGGCGCAGATCAGTAGCCTTATGGAGACACAGCGACAGGCTGTTGTGGTCCAACAGGAGACAAACCGCTTATTGGCCACACAAATAGACTGCATTATGGAAACTCAGCGGGAAGACAGAGACAGACTAACAAGTGCTTTGCAACAAACCATGCTGTCAAGTGTAACTACCTCTACTACGGATAGGGGGCGCCGGATTAGAGTTACTGACTTTTTACATAAAGTGAGTGAGGTTGATGACATGGAGGCTTACCTGACAACCTTTGAAAGGATTGCTACCCGAGAAGGATGGCCTCCAGGTCAGTGGGCAGGATTATTAGCCCCTTGCCTCAGTGGAGAATCACAAAAAGCGTATGATGATTTGCCTCTCAGCCAAGCACAAGACTATGACCGATTGAAAGCGGAAATACTAACACGGCTTGGAGTTACGCCTGCAGTGCGAGCCCAAAGATATAATGTTTGGGTTTATGATACCGAGAAACCTACTAGGTCACAAATGTATGACCTCTTGAGACTTGCCCAGAAGTGGCTACAGCCAGAAATCAACTCTGCTGCAGTAATCATTGAAAAGGTGGTTATGGATCGCTTCCTCAGGAGTCTGCTGATAGCGCTACGGAAATGGGTCAGTCAAGCGGATCCAAAGGACCCTGAAGAAATGATGAACTTGACAGAGAGATACCGGTTTGCTAATGAAACTCAGAGTAAAGAACCTTACCTCAACTCCAAATTGCAAGGTAACAGGATACCTTCAAAGAAGTCTAGTGGGTTTAAAGAAACCGATGGGAAAAAAGATTCTGTACAGACCCATAGACAGACTGACTACCTGGAAAATTGGGTACCCAGGTTCCAAACCCGGCCACAAGAGATTGGACATATTGCACGTAACTGTCCACAGACTGATGAACCTATGGAATGTAATTTGGGGAGGGGGGAGAAACATGGTGCAATGTTGGTATACCCAAAAATGTCTGCTTTAACAAGTACTGGTGGTATTAATCATGTCAAATCTGTAAATATGGAGGGGAGGAGTGTGGTAAAGAGATCTTTACTTCAGAGTGAGCAAGTTGATAAAATTCACGTGTTGGATATAATATGCATACATGGTGACACCCACACATATCCCACGGCCGTGGTGGAATTTGCTACCACGGTAGGGGCGATAAAACATAGAGTTGGGGTGGTACCATCATTGCCTTATGATGCTGTATTGGGGCGTGATTTTCCCCTCTTTCGGAAAATTTGGGAAGATACTGTAATAAAACAGGATAAACGTACAGAGGTAGAGGCCGAAACAGTGGGGTTAGAGAATGGGTTCCCTTTTTTCTACGATTGATTTGGAGCAATATAGTGAAAATGAACCCACTGTCGTATGTTTGGGTGAGGAAGGGGAACACAATGAAAGTGATTCCTCCCAAGTAGACAATCTAAGGGAATAGGTGGAGTTCCATCATCTAGGTATTAGCTCAGGAATATTTAGGGCTGCCCAATGGGAGGATCAAACATTGGTAGCTGCCCGTAACAATGTTCAGGTAGTGGAAGGTACTCCTGTTAACCCGGAAACCCAATTGTCCCTTCCCTATTTTGCAGAAAAAAAATAATTTACTTTACCGAGTAGAGAGGAGGGGGGTTGAAGAGGTTGAGCAATTACTGGTACCTCAATCCCACAGAAACCTAGTCTTAAAACTAGCTCACAGCCATGTATTGGGGGGTCATCTTGGGATTGAAAAAAACAGGGAGAGAGTACTAAGAAGATTTTACTGGCCAGGAATTTACTCTGCTATAGAGCGATTTTGCAAGTCATGCCCAGAATGCCAAAGAAAGGCTCCATTCCAAACTTTCCGTAATCCCCTCATTCCTCTTCCCATTATAGAAGTCCCATTTGAAAGAATTGCTATGGACCTGTTTGGTTCTTTACTTAAATCCGCTAGGGGGTACCAATATATATTGGTAGTACTAGATTATGCTACCCGGTATCCCGAAGCTATACCTTTAAGAAATACCTCAGCTAAAACCATTTCCAGAGAGTTAATGTTTATGTTCAGCCGGGTTGGACTACCTAGAGAAGTACTTACAGACCAAGGTACTCCTTTCATGTCACGAGTGATGAAAGAGCTATGTAACTTATTGAAGATTAGACAATTGAAAACTTCAGTGTATCACCCACAAACTGATGGGTTAGTGGAAAGATTTAATAAGACATTAAAAGCAATGCTCCGTAAGGTAATTGATAAAGATGGTAAGAATTGGGATCGTTTGCTCCCATATCTAATGTTTGCTATCAGAGAAGTCCCCCAAGCTTCCACAGGGTTCTCACCTTTTGAATTATTATATGGCAGACATCCTAGAGGTCTCCTTGATGTTGCGAAGGAAACATGGGAACAGGAACACACGCCTCATAGGTTATTGAACATGTGGCACAAATGCAGGATCGCATTGAGGCCATAATGCCAATTGTCAGGGAAAATATGGAGAGAGCTCAGGAAGCCCAGAAAGCTAGTTATAACAGGAATGCTAGACTTAGGGTCTTTCAACCTGGAGACAGGGTTATGGTACTAATCCCCACAGTAGAAAGTAAATTCCTGGCAAACTGGCATGGCCCATACGAGATCATTGAACAAGTCAATGAGGTTAATTATAAGGTGAGACAACCTGGTAGAAGAAAGCCTGAACAAATATACCATATAAATTTACTTAAACCCTGGACAGACAGAGAGGCCTTGATGGCCATGACAGATAAAGTTCCTCTGACCAAAGTAGACAAAGTACCAGAGGTTAACATTGCTGACACTCTAGCACCTCATCAGAGAAATGAGGTCCGAGAGTTTGTTCTTAAAAATCGGGATGTGTTTGCTCCAGTACCCGGAAAAACTCATGTTATTAAACATTACATAATTACGGAACCTGGAAAAAGGGTTAACTTAAAACCCTACCGAATCCCAGAGGCCAGAAAAGAAGCCATCAAAGCAGAGGTCCAAAAGATGCTTGAGCTAGGGGTTATCGAGGAATCACAAAGTGAATGGAGTAATCCTATAGTGTTGGTACCCAAGCCAAATGGAGAAATCAGATTCTGTAATGAAAATTAAATGAGATGTCAAAATTTGACGCTTATCCCATGCCTAGGGTTGATGACCTAATAGAGAGATTAGGACGGCCCAGATATCTGACTACATTAGATCTGACTAAAGGTTACTGGCAAGTTCCCTTAACGGAGCGGGCCAAAGAAAAAACAGCTTTTTCCACACCAGATGGTTTATTTCCCTTCAGAGTCTTACCTTTTGGGTTGCATGGTGCACCTGCCACCTTCCAAAGAATGATGGATAGAATCCTTAGGCCCCATAGTGAGTACGCGGCTGCCTACCTTGACGATGTGGTTATACACAGTACAGATTGGGAAACACACCTTCCCCGAGTTCAGGCAGTAATAAAGTCTATACGAGATGCAGGTCTAACTGCCAATCCATCCAAATGTACGATAGGTTTGGAGGAGGCTAAGTATTTGGGCTACACTATTGGGAGGGGTCTCCTGAAACCACAGAAAAGTAAGGTAGATGCTATTGTGGATTGGCCACGTCCTGTGACAAAGAAACAAGTTCGGGCATTTCTGGGCTTAGTGGGCTACTACCGTAGATTCATACCTAACTTTGCTACGATCGCAAACCCGTTGACAGAACTAACTAAGGCAAAAGGCCCAGTTATGATCAAGTGGACTCCCGAGGTAGAGAAGGCATTTAATACCCTGAAGGAGGTTTTGTGTGCTGACCCAATTTTGGTTGCCCCTGACTTTACAAAAGAATTTGTGGTACAGACAGATGCGTCTGATGTGGGCTTAGGAGCAGTTCTTTCTCAGGTACACAGGGGAGAAGAACATCCCATTATGTACCTGAGCAAGAAGCTGAATCCCCATGAACAGAGATACTCAGTGGTTGAGAAAGAATGCTTGGCCATAAAATGGGCACTGGAAACACTTAAGTTTTATCTGTTGGGGAGAAGGTTCAAACTTGTCACAGATCATGCGCCATTGACGTGGATGAGACATAACAAGGAAACAAATGCCAGAGTAACTAGGTGGTTCCTTAGTCTTCAGCCATATAACTTCTCTATGGAGCATAGAGCTGGTAAAGACCAGGGGAATGCAGATGGTTTATCCAGAGTCCATTGTTCGTTGTCAAAGGGCGCTACGACCGATGGGTCTAAGCTGGCGGGGGGGGGGGGCGGATATGTGACAGTCCATACACACATACACAGACACAGACTGCTGAGTCCAAACACACACAGAAACACAGACTGCTGAGTCCATACACACACAGACTGAGGGTATTGGGGAGGGTGGGGAGGCTAAGGTTATTGGGGAGGGTGGGGAGGCTAAGGTTATTGGGGAGGGTGGGGAGGCTAAGGGTGGTGTGGGGTGCTGAGGCTGAGGGTTGTGGGGTGCTGAGGGTGGTGGGGGTGGTGGGGAGGGTGGTGAGGCTGAAGTTGGTAGGGAGGCTGAGGGTGGTGGGGCTGAGGGTGGTAGGGAGGGTGAGGAGGCTGAGGGTGGTAGGGAGGGTGGTGAGGCTGGCTGAGGGCGGTAGGGAGGGTGATGAGGCTGAGGGTGGTAGGGAGGCTGAGTCCATACATACAGACACACAAACGTCCTCACTAGCAGGCAGACACACACCCACCCACCCACCCTACCTGTCACTGGAGCCTGTTGCTGGGGGTCAGGCAGCCATCTTCCATGCTTTCCAGCAGCAGCATGGGCTGCTGCTTAACGGCGGGGGCGGGGCTTGTGTGCGGGAGGTGGGGCTTCATTTGGGGGAGGGCCTGTGCCGGGGAGCCTGTCAGTGCTCCCTCCGGCCCCAGACAGCCCCCAGCACCGTTCCAGCTGCTCTGCCCTGCATTCCCTCGGGCTGTAACAGACTGTTACAGCCCGAGGGAATATAATTTAAACACATAGCCAGTAGGTAGCTGGCATTTGGGGGGGCCCAAGGGGGTGCACAGCATGATGTTTGGGGGGCCATGGCCCCGTCTGCCCCCCCCCCCCCCCAGCGACGCCACTGAATCTTTGTACATGGTCCGCCATGTCGTTGTGGGCCTCAGCATACTCGCCCATTCGGTTTTCTATCCTTGCTGTGCGATCTCCCAGATCATGTACTTCTCTTTTGATCTCTGCTATAGATTTGTTAATGTTAGCCAAGATTTTATTTGACATGTCGTCTAGGTATTTCTGCAATATCTCCTGCGTGACTGGTAGGTTCCCTGTCGGGTCTTTCTGTAGCGGGAGTGTGTCGTCTCCGTCGCCATCTTGATCGCTTTCATGGGAGGCGGCATGCTTTGTTTGAGGCTGCCTGGTTCCGAAGAACGTGTTTTTCTTTCCTTTATCCTGGAGTTTGGGTTTGTTCTTTGCTTGTGACATCTCTTGTGGTGATAATTAGGATGGTTATTCTTCTAGTTTGCTGTTAAAAAACACTTTTACGGGCCGTGGAGGTCGGAGCACTAGCACCTTGCGACCGTCCTCGCAATGCGTCAGGCCACGCCCCGTATTTTTTATTTTAATTCTTTATTTTTGCGTGACAGCAGTTCAGTTGGTAAAACATTCATAGCAAGATGACAGTTACATAAGACATAAAGTAACAAAGTAATAACATAATGCCATCATTGCTGGTTACAGAGCGAGCATGGATACAATAATACATTTTATTAAGCTATCACATATTATGTGGTATTAAATAAGAGGAAATATTAGAAAGTAATAAAAAACATATCCCCCCCCCCCCCCCCCACATTCAGCTCCAATGGGCAGATCCTTTATTTAGAAAAGGAACCATAGTGTCCTAAGCAATGGTCCTTTATGGACTACATGGTGCTAATGGACTGTATTAGCTTTATTATGCTGCTTGGAATTTTATGTCACTGTTTCCAAGCCAGTTTTGGGAATGAGGAGTCACCGACTGGCTGAGAACACTGCCCGGCGGCACCCTGCGCTTCCTGAAACTGAAATTTAAGAAGCCAGATGCCAT
This sequence comes from Pelobates fuscus, assembly GCF_036172605.1. NCBI lineage: Eukaryota > Metazoa > Chordata > Amphibia > Anura > Pelobatidae > Pelobates > Pelobates fuscus. Next base: position 110,142,991 of record NC_086325.1, on the reverse strand, counting down.
CAGATCAGCTCTGGAGGTAACTTTGGGTTTAAACCATTCAAAAATGATTTAACCCCTAAAGGTGACGTGGCGCCCCAGGTATCCTGGCACCATAACAAGTTCATTTAGGTTAATTTAGGCTGCCACTCCACATGCGTAGACCGCATTCTCGCCTAGAAATTATGTAGCTGATGCTGACATTACATATTACAACCAATATGTGAGTGAGTAAACTGTAATTAATCTGTATCTCTTGTATAGCTTGGAGGAAAGATGAGACATGGGGGATATGATAGAAACATTTAAATACATAAAGGGAATCAACACAGTAAAGGAGGAGACTATATTTAAAAGAAGAAAAACTACCACAACAAGAGGACATAGTCTTAAATTAGAGGGACAAAGGTTTAAAAATAATATCAGGAGTATTACTTTACTGAGAGGGTAGTGGATGCATGTAATAGCCTTCCAGCTGAAGTGGTAGAGGTTAACACAGTAAAAGAGTTTAAGCATGCGTAGGATAGGCATAAGGCTATCCTAACTATAAGATAAGGCCAGAGACTAATGGAAGTATTTAGAAAATTGGGCAGACTAGATGGGCCGAATGGTTCTTATCTGCCGTCACATTCTATGTTTCTATGTTTCTTCAAATTAATTTGAAACCTCATAACAAAAGAAAGGACTACACTTTTTTTTTTTTTTTTTTGATGGGTCCAATATGCCTCTGGAGTGATGCCCACAAAAGTGTAATTATGTGAGTCCATTGGTCACCAGGGAAACTTTGGGTTGTAGCTTTACATAAATGGCACACAGTAAATGGATAAAGTGCCTATCTGGGACATTTACTTTTTTTAAAACAACTAGTATTTATTCCACTAGTATTTTGCCTGCTACTACTTAAATAGCATTCGTCTGTGTGTTTCACAATGCTTATTACAACTAGATAAATGCCATCAAATACAGATAATTCCCTCTAATTATAAACAGGAGATAGTAAACATATTCTTTCCATGTCCCTTGACCTTTCTGCTAGCCCTAATGAGTCCCTTATTCTTTCTTCTCACTGGAATTTGCACTCAACTAAGAGGGTTTCTACTTATGTGACTAGTAGGGAAACCTAGTATGACAAATCTAGATTCAAATGTAAATTAAAATGTAGATTAAATCCTAGGATATTTTTTTTATTTTTTTATTTTTGTCTTTTTAAGATTCATAAACCATAGCAATGCACATGAAGGTGGAACAGTGTCACGATTCCGGGAACCAAACACGCTAACACACACACAGAAAAGGTGCAGTACCGGACCTTAGAGTGGCCGGGCTAAGCACACAAAGAATAGTCTGGAGACAAGCCGAGTAAGGGGAACCAGAAGACAGAATAACGAGAAACAAGCCGAGGTCAAAGGGTAGGAGAAAGTCACAAAGTCAGATAAACAAGCCAGAGAGTACGTAACCAGAAACACAAGTTCAGTAGCAGTACTAGCAAGCAAAGATCACAACAGGGCAGGGAGGAACAGAAAAGGTAAGTATTTAAATCATAAGGTTAATTCTGATTGGATAATTTCCAATCAGAATTAACAATCACACGTGGGAGATATCTAGACCTCCCACTGTGATTGAGGCACTGTGCCTTTAACGCCGGGTCAGGTGGCTGACCCTGGCGTTTAATAAATTGGGCGGTCTCCCAGTGTGCAGCATCATGCATGCTGCCGCTGGGGGACATAGAGGAAGACACGGGCGGCATCCAAGGCTGGGAGAATGCCGCTCGCCGAGCGCACGAGGAGAAGGGGACCGTGGACGGCTGGAGGGTGAGTGCCGCGAGCGGACTGCAGCCTCCCCTTGCAGCCGCCCGCGGGATCCTGACAAAAAGCACATATAGTATATTTGGTATAGGCTGTAGAACAAGTGTTAACACTAACTCAAGGAAAAATGATTTATTGTTTAATACATTCAGTTTCAAGTAAATGAAATTAGGTTAAGTCAGATCCAGTAGCGTCCTAATAACCAAGATTCTCTGGCCGCCCATGGGGTCACACTTACCTTCGGGCGGTCTGGAACTCTGGACGCTGCGCGCTTAGAATATTTAAAGTGACAGTGGGTCCCAATTGGGAAAATGATGCGTGCATGCATCATCATGTTTACGTCATGCACGCACGTTCCAACGTCAGATGACCCGAACCTGCCTATCACAGCCATCATTAAGGTATTTAAACTTCTTTCACTACTTCTTCAGTGCCCTATCGTGGTTTCCACTTCTGGTCATCAGAGAGTGTGTTCATTTATGTCTTATGTGTTATTTTGACTTTGGCTTGCTCTTGACTATTCCGTATTCTGGTATCCTTGACCTTTTGGCTTGTATTCTTGTTAGTCTCTTTCTGTGTCCCTGATTTTGGGTTGTTCCTGACCATTCTCTTTTACATTAAATCTGGCCATACTACGGCCAGTAATTTTATTTTACTTTATTCTGCGTGTTGGGTCATAACTCATCCTGACATAAATTTGAGTTGGAAAAGTACAAGTTATAAGTAACTACTGAACCATTGTTCTTGTTGATTGGAAGGAGTGAAATGCTGAATATCTTCCATGCAACATTTACAAAAGTAAGTGTAGTAGAATTGATTAGGGGGATGGGAGGGTCTTACATTGCACCATTTTTACTTTTCCTTTGCCTTTATTGCATAAGATCACAAAATGTAGTAGGAGAGATTACAGGAGCAGAAACAGACAGGTTTTTACCAAGGTAAGGAGGTGTCCCCCTCAATCCAGAGGTCCCAAATCTTTTTTTTTTTTTTTTTTTAATTCTTTATTTTGAAAAAAGTTTGTCATGGGGGAGGGATACAGAAAGAAGAATTTGGGGTACAAATTGATAACACATTCTTTGCTTAATGTACTCAATGAAGTTACACTAAGTCGTTTCGGTAAAAAACATCGACATTTGCGTGAAGCATTACATAGTGTAGTTACAATCAGGGCCGGCCTTAGGAGTGTGCGAGCTGTGCGGCCGCACAGGGCGCCATGGAGCAGGGGCGCCCTGCGGCCGACACAGCTCACACATGGCCGGCGGAATTAAAAATAAATAAATTGCGGCGTAGGACGGAGCTAAAAGCACCGGAAACTGCTGCAGGGGAAGCAGGAAGGAGTCCCTGCTTCCCCCAACAACCAGAATCCAGGAGCTGCACTGCCTGTCTGCCTCCTTAATTAACAGAGGTAACTATGTGACTGTCTGATTGTGTGTGTGTTTGTGTGTTTGACTGTCTGCCTGTGTGTGTGTGTGTGAGTGTGTGACTGTCTGTGTGTGTGTGTGTGTGTGACTGTCTCTCTGTGTGTGTGTGTGTGTGTGTGACTGTCTGCCTGTGTGTGTGACTGTCTGTGTGACTGTCTGCCTGTGTGTGTGGCTGTTTGCCTGTGTGTGTGTGTGTGACTGTGTGTTTGACTCTCTGTGTGTTTGACTCTCTGTGTGTGTGACTGTCTGCGTGTGTGTGTGTGTGTGTGTGACTGTCTGTGTGTGTGACTGTCTGCCTGTGTGTGTGTGACTGTGTGTGTGTGTGTATGTCTGCCTCTGTGTGTTTGGCTGTCTGCCTGTGTGTTTGTGTGTGGCTGTTTGCCTCTGTGTGTTTGGCTGTCTGCCTGTGTGTGTGTGTGTGTGTGTGGCTGTCTGCCTGTGTGTGTGTGTGTGTGTGTGTGACTGCCTATGTGTGACTGACTGGGCAGACTAGATGGGCCCAACGGTTCTTATCTGCCGTCACATTCTATGTCTGTGTGTGTTTGTGTGTGGCGGTCTGTGTGTTTGTGTGTGTGCATGTGTATGGCTGCCTGCCTGTGTGTGTGTGTGTGTGTGTGTGGCAGGGTGTGTGGGAAGGGGGATGGAGGGGGGGAAGGGGGGGCGCTGTGAAATTTTTTTGCACAGGGCGTCTAAAGGCCTAAGGCCGGCCCTGGTTACAATTAGCTGTTTGGTATGGCTTCTTGCAGTTGTATGTACCATGTCTCGTGGGGGTGACCCAAATCTCCCCTCCATGTTCTGTCTTACATTACGTGTAGTTCGTGAGGGTGAGGGGTTCAAGGCCTGATTGGCCGGTGTTGGGGAAGAAGGCGTCATGTTATGTGTTGTGCTGTTCATCCTCTGTTTTTGTGCGGTCTATGGGGCGATGTGAGGCAGGGGTCCCATATCTTATAGAATGTTTTTTGATTATCATGGATTTGAGCTGTTAACTTGTCTAAATCCAAGCTATTTTGGATTATTCTTTCTTATCGTTTGGGTGGAGGGAGTTTCTGGAGAAACCTATGGCTTCCTAGGATTGTTTTGAAGTTGATTGTCATTTCACGATAAGGAGGGGGTACAGAAATATTTTTTTTTTTTTTTTTTTAAAAGGGGTGGGGGAGGGTGGGTTAAAGGTACGATGCAAACCAGAGAAGAAAGATGCTACAGGGTCTCAGGCTAGAACAAGTGATGAGACCCCGTGCATCCCCTGGATATCAATATAGCCAACTAGAAAGTAAGGATATAACTGATGATTGGCTCAGTAACCCAATAAAGGGTGATGCTAAAGTAAATACTAAAACTAAACAAAGTATATACAAAAAAACAAATCCCTACTATGTTGAAAAACTGGAATAGGGAACAAATGCACTATAGGAAAAGTGCAGAGGTATATATAGGATACAAGAAATCCAAAAAATAAAAGAATCTTTCATGAAAAATACTAAATGAAAGTATCCATACCCCCAGTAGCCCTAAAACCATACAGTCCTCTACTGCATACAACGGACTGGGACCTAAACATATCCACCAACCTATAAATAGATGGTATAATATAGGTCCCTAACCCCCCTTGTAGTATACATGAGTCCTCTAGAAAGACTCAAAATGTATAAATATATACCAGGGGTCCTAATAGTGCAAGTAGAGATAAAGATAGATAGAGATAAAGATAGATAGAGGGAGATACCATGACATGACAGTCCTTTCTTGAACACAAAGAGTAAACAGAGTAAACTTAAATCAGCGTCTCTGCCTGCCTGAACCCTTTATGGAGGCAGAGGCCCTATGAAACAGGCCCTATTTTAAAACATATAATTGGTCCTTTACATCTCTTATGTAAAATAAAATCCACTCGTGGTTTTACCTGTATGTATACAAGCTTGGTAACGGATGAGCCCTTGCTTAATCACCCTTCTTTTTGTATGTCAGAGAGGGTACAGCGTGCAAATAGGAGTGGTGTTCAGGTTTCGGATTGTATAGGCGTTCCAATTCTGGACAAGTCGTGATGTGTGTAGCGGAGAGCTGATTTCTCACAGCTTAACTCCACCAATATATCCAGAGGATGCAGGAACAAGTAAAAAATCCAAGAGAATATCCAGCACAATCAGCAATAAAGTCCCATAGTATCCCATCACCTTTCCCAATCACTGGATGGGAGTAGAACTGAAGTTTAATGGCAACATCCCTGCTTTTATCAGATTCTCCCATGCAAGGGAGGGATTTACATTAATTACACATTGCCCCAATCATACAGACGTTACCTCCCACACATTTCCTCCCCTTGGCTTAACAGATAATACAATTATACTGCACATATTTCCCCCCCACTTTCTAGATGTAAATATGGTACCTGGTAGCCCTAATCTGGGTGAGAAACATATCCAAAAATCACCCAGATCAGACCAGGGGTTCGGGAGTTAAAGGAAGGTAAAGTTTTGACCGACCGCATGGGTAAAGATGCCCAAAATAGTTCCATGAAATCTGGCCCTGCGGTTGGTCTCTGTTCGTGCCCCAAAACTCCCAAAATGCTATACCACATATAATGGAGTCGGTAACCGGATGAATCCCCTAGTTCGTGGGATTCATCCTACCGAACGAAGGGCCGTTCGTGGGTTTCCTTCGGTAGTTTCCCCCGTCCTGGAGGTCTTAGCGGTGTTCGGCTAGTCGAGTGTCCGTTTTGAGTTCCAGACACTTGACGACCAAACACCGCTGTTCGTGAGTTTAATATGGCCGCCGCCACGTGTTCGTCTAACGAATGGCGGACACCCAGAGGACAAAGAATACACCACATGAAAGGCCAATTACCCATTCGCAACATTGTTGCAAACGGTAATTGGAGGCACACTTACTACTGGGGTGGTCTGACTGTTCGGTAGTTTCACTCTCTTAATAACTGGCGTGATTCTACCGAACAATCAGACGAATGCTGCATACAAGGTGAATACATAACACATGAAAATATATTAAAAGACACAAATCCTGGTACATAGCTTAATGTCCTTTGCTGCATAAAGTAAATGGTCCGAAGTCTCTGTAATAGTACACTATGTCCTTGGCTGGGTCTTAAAGGGCCAGTAGTGCCATTCAAAATCCCATTAATCCCAGCACTTGTACTTAAAGGGCCCCATCTTTCTGGGACCATAATCACTGGGCAGGAGGTGAGCCATCAGCCCCCTCCAGGAAACTGGGGCATACTCTGGTATAGGACCCAGTCCGCTACAATGTGCTTTGTGCTCCAATGTTTCTTGAGGAATTACCAGTACCTGGGGGTTTTGTGGTGAACTTGGAGAGGGAGAGAAATATATTTTTCTACCCATTTTCTTTCTTCTGTGTTGAGCTGCGAACTCCTCGATCGAGGTGTGAAGTGTAGTAAGGTAAAGGGGATGGGGGAGGGATGGTATTAATGTCCGCAGCAGGCACGACCGAAAGAGTCCCATATGGTAGTGAAAGCCTGAGGGCATTGACACTCGTCCCTAGAGTGTATAATATAGTACTATATCACAGTGTCAGAGTGGCCTGCTTGTACACCCTGTTCCTAATTATTATGCAACTTATATTTTTTTCATTTACCTAAATAATTGATGTAAATAACAGTCAGCATAATTCTCATGTTATCAACTATTAAGAGTACAATTCCAAATTTTATTGAACAAACCTCCTAATGATAACAGTTTTTTTTTAAACATAAAAAACTTACAATGCACTGTTGCAAATTATTACGCACAGTAAGTTTCAAAACACTTTATAGGTTGTAAGGAACTGGAAATTGTCATTTGTTGTGTTTGCAGCATATTTACTGAAATCAAAAGCTATTTCAATCAAACTTATAACAACATTTTAACTTTTTAAACATTTTAACAGGTCAGGTTACATTTTAACATAGGACCCCTTATTTGATAGCAGCTTCACAAGTCTTGCATCCATTGAACTTGTGAGTTTTTGGACAGTTTCTGCTTGAATTTGTTTGCAAGATGTCAGAATAGCCTCCCAGAGCTGCTGTTTGGATGTAAACTGCCTCCCACCCTCATAGATCTTTTGCTTGAGGATGCTCCAAAGGTTCTCAATAGGATTGAGGTCAGGGGAGGATGGAGGCCACACCATGACTCTCTCCCTTTATCCCCCTAGCAGCCATTGATGCAGAGGTATTCTTTGCAGCATGAGATGGTGCATTGTCATGCATGAAGATGATTTTATTACAGAAAGCATAGTTCTTCCTAGTCACTATTGTCTTTATTTTTTTAAATTTGAATTTTATTGAAATTTGTTTGCATTAAACATCTGTATTTCAACATGTGTAAAATAGGTAGAATAGGTAAACAATATGTCCAGCACCAATGCAGTTGGCTTGATTAACTTAGGAGTAATATAGTACAAGAGACATTGTAGGATACATTATGGGGTATATACAGAGTACATATAAGATACGATATATGTGGAGTATAGCGTCTTGGAACACGCGGGTGGGATATACATATGGTCTCTGGTGGCAGGAGTATAAGGGTTGCTGTCTCTAGTGTGTTCACGGTTTATCCGATAATCTGCGAATCTGTTTTACATACAGTCCCCTGCTAGGTTGTGTGTGCTCCACTGGATTCTGGTGCGCTGTCGTCGTTGACACTGTATTTTTTATGTTTTCCTGTTTATCCCCTGGCAGCTTCAAGGCTTGTAGCAATGTCTGCGGGTCGTCAGCTGAGGACAGGGTTAGAATGTCTCTCCCACAAGGTACCCCCAATGAGCCTCCCATGTCCCAGCGGTATTTAATGGTGTTGTCTCTCAGCCGTTTGGCCACTGGGCCTAATTTCCTCTTTTCCGCGAGGACCTGAAACGGGAGGTCGCTGTAGATTGAGATTGGGTGTCCCTCCAACTTTACCGTGCCAAATTCTCTGGAGCGTTTCATTATTGCACTACGTGCAGTTATGTCTCTGGTCACGGCAATGACATCCCTAGGTGCCGTTTCTGGGGCCGTCGCTGCCTTCCTGACTCGGAAGGTTGCTGATATAGATGGGGTATCTGGGCTATCTGTAATGCCCATAGAGGCTATAATCTTCCTCACAGTTGGGAATAAGGCTCCATCGCTTACCCCTTCTGGCACTCCTCTTAGACGAACATTTCGCCGGCGGTGTCTGGAGTCTAGGCTGATCACTGTTTTCTGCAGTGAGTGGACCTGCCTTGTGAGTTCTCCCAGTTGTTCTTTAGTCTGGCTGTGTTGCCTGTCTCGTAAGACCTCTCTCTCTTCCACCTCCTGCATTCTTTTGCGGATGCCGCCGACCTCGATCTGAGTCTGTTGTATGTCAGCCTTCCAGATCTTCCTCATGGCCGTGAGTAGCCGTTTGATATCTCCTTTTGTGGAGGGAGAGGAGTCATCCTCCGACTCTGTGGCTGATGATGTGCCGCCCGGGTCCAGTGAGGCAGGGGATTCCCTCTCTGCTTCGGAGTCGTCCGAGATCTCCGGGCTGTAGTGAGGTTCGGGCGCCATCTTAGGCTGGGACGGTGGCGCGGGCCTCTGGAAGGATTGCCTGATATCCGACTGACCTGCCGCCTCCGGATTCTGATTTTTTCTATTTTTTCGCCCCATGGTTGTCTCTTGTGGGGGGTTGTGAGTAGGGTCTCGTCAGACAGCTTTTTTTGGCTCAATTTCGTCTGTTTTGGTGGGGCCTTTACGGAGCTCCACCGATATGCGCCTTGTTAGCTGCTTGGTCGGCCACGCCCCCCCTTGTCTTTATTTTTTGATGCATGCTAGGGTGATGGACTTCCAATTTTTTGCTATTAAAGTGGAGGTTGAAGTGAGTACCAGATATATTCTCTTTTGAATAGGTCTGGGGATGTTCGTGGGAAGCAATTTTAGTTAGAAGATCTCTATAGTGCATTCTATTCTGAGACCAGTTGCTGCTTGTATCAATGTCGCAATGCTTTTCCAGAGGTTCGTTACCTCTTGGCATGTCCTCCACATGTGGAGCATCGTTCCTATTGCTGTGGGCGAGTAGCATCTCCAGCATTGATTGCTGACATGCCAGCACCATGTAACCACTAAAATTTTCGGGAGGCCTCCATGTGTGAAGCACATGTGATAAGGCTTTTCTGCGCTGCGAAGATTTGGTTCCATTCGTCTCGGGCTAACTCAGGAGCTAAGTCTATTTGCCAGTCTCTCATGAACCCCCAGGGCAGCTCTGTTTTGTGTGTAGTTATGTATTTATAGCATATTGACAGGGTCTTCCTAGGTGGGATCATATTCATGCACATTTTTTCAAAGGGGGTAAGTTCCACTTTTTGGTCTTAAGTGTTTTCTATGGTGCGTGTTAGGAGTGTTTTTTAATTGTAAGTATGGGAATGTTAGTGTTCCTGGTAGTGAGTGCGTCTCTTGTAGTTCCGCAAAATGTTTAAGTCCTCTTTCCGAATATAGCTGATGTATGTGAGTTATGCCATGTTGGTGCCATTTACAGTAATTGAAAGTGTCATTGTACATCTGTAGGTGTTGCCAGAGACCATGGTTGTGTGGTAGTGGCTACTACCAGGATTCAAATAGTAAGAGGGTGGTTGCTAGAGTTATATGGGGCAATTTAAAAAGATCTTTAGGTACCCATATTGTTGCTGCGAGATCTTGTTGTTTGCAATAATGTTCCTCTATTGTTACCCATTGGGGGATGTAAGTTTTGGAGTGCATTCCGATAATGTTTGTAAGGTGTGCTGCTTGTAGGTAAGCTTTTAGGTTCAGGAAGTTTAGCCTGTCCTTCTATTTTGATTTCATAAGCAGGGCCCTTGGAATGCGTGTCTGTTTACCTCCCCAACTAAATTTGATTAGTATAGATTGTAGTCTTTTAATGTAAGTGTGGGGTAGGTGTATATGTAGCGATCGGAATAGGTAGAGAATTTTATGCAATATAGTCATTTTTATAGCCGCAAACCTGCCGATCCAGGTTAGTAATGTATTTTGCCAATTATGTAATGTATTCTCTATATCTTTATGTAATTTGTCGTAGTTCTGGTGGTGGAGGTCTTTGTCTTTTTTGGTAATTTTATCCCTAAAAAGGTAAGGTAATCATCTCTCCAGTCATATCGGAATGCTTTTTTAAATCGGGCTTCTAAGTCTATCAATAAGCTTATTCCCATTGCTTTGGTTTTGGCTACATTCAATTGGTAGTACGATTGTTTGCTATATGCAAGTATTTCACGTTGGAGATTCAGGAGTAAAACCATGGCTTGTGTGAGCATCAGCAAGAAATCGTCGGCAGATAAATTCAGTTTGTAATCCCGCCCTTTATAGATACTGCATGGGTTTTTGGGTTTTGTCTGATTGCTTCAGCTAGTGGCTCCAAGGCCAGCACGTGCAGAAGAAGTGGGAACAGGGGGCAACCCTGGCGGGTTCCATTCATTGTAGGAAAGGGGCTGGAGCAAAATCTCAAATAAAGGACTGTGGCTGTTGGGGCACTTAGGAGGGAAGCCAAACTTGGTGTGAACTGTTCCCGAGAATTTCCAATTTAGTCTGTTGAACACTTTTTTCAGCGTCTAGGGAAAGTTATGGATTGGTTGAGAATATGATATATGTCTAGGACTTTGCGTGTGTTGTCAGGGCCTTGTCTACCCACCACGAACCCCACTTGGTCTGTGTTGATAAGTGCTGGGAGTATGGACTTCAGTCTGTCCGGGTATATCTTTGCATATAATTTTGCGTCTACGTTTAGTAGTGAGATAGGGCGGAAGTTTTGGCATATACAGTTGCAAGAAAAAGTATGTGAACCCTTTGGAATGATATGGATTTCTGCACAAATTGGTCATAAAATGTGATCTGATCATCATCTAAGTCACAACAATAGACAATCACAGTCTGCTTAAACTAATAACACACAAAGAATGAAATGTTGCCATGTTTTTATTGAACACACCATGTAAACATTCACAGTGCAGGTGGAAAAAGTATGGGAACCATTGGATGTAATAACTGGTTGAACCTCCTTTTGGCTTCAATAAAATGTTTCCTGTAGTTGCAGATCAGACGCGCACAACGGTCAGGAGTAATTCTTGACCATTCTTTCAGTACAGCAATATTCTTGGGATGTCTGGTGTGAATCGCTTTCTTGAGGTCATACCACAGCATCTCAATCGGGTTGAGGTCAGGACTCTAACTGGGCCACTTCAGAAGGCGTATTTACATCTGTTTAAGCCATTCTGTTGTTGATTTACTTCTATGCTTTGGGTCATTGTCCTGTTGCAACACCCATCTTTTGTTGAGCTTCAGCTGGTAGACAGATGGCCTTAAGTTCTCATGCAAAATGTCTTGATAAACTTGGGAATTCATTTTTCCTTCGATGATAGCAATCCGTCCAGGCCCTGATGCAGCAAAGCAGCCCCAAACCATGATGCCCTCACCACCATACTTCACAGTTGGGATGAGGTTTTGATGTTGGTGTGCTGTGCCTCTTTTTCGCCACACATAGTGTTGTGTGTTTCTTCCAAACAACTCAACTTTGGTTTCATCTGTCCACAGAATATTTTGCCAGTACTGCTGTGGAACATCCAGGTGCTCTTGTGCAAACTGTAAATGTGCAGCAATGTTTTGTTTGGACAGCAGTGGCTTCCTCTGTGGTATCCTCCCATGAAATTCCCAGATTTTACTAATAACATGACGTAAAGTCATGATTTTATTAATGACACGGAGGCGAGTATTATGCTATCTCTTTCTTACTTTATTCCTCAGCAGCAAAGAGAAAATATAACTGAAAGAGAAAAAATGTAAAATATGAACAATATATAACAGATACAACCATATCTGCCTAGTAACAGGGCAGCCAATCAGCTTCTAGGAAAAGTCCATAAATGTCTTGCTATGTACTTCCACTTCCTCTTCTTTGCCTTCTGAACCGAAGACCAAAACCGAAATATCCACTTCAGGAACTAACAATAGCCAGCATGGTAAACGTCCTCACAACGAAATCAAGCTGTAAAAACAGAGAAATAGGTGGTAAACTCCAAACTTAGGATCTGAGTGCAACATATCAAAATCATGCGGCCTGTATACAAAGTACATCATTGTCAGAATATCATAAATATCACCATACAAAGACCACACCGAATACCCAATAACAAGTAAATCATGAGTACTTACCGTGAGAGAAGAAGAAGACTATTTGCCTCCGTGTCATTAATAAAATCATGACTTTACATCATGTTATTAGTAAAATCTGGGAATTTTATTAATGACATGGAGGCTCCTATTATGCTAGTTTAAAGCTGAGCCACAACTAACGAGGAAACAACTAACGAGAAATCGGGCGGAAATAAAAATCGCGGAATGTAGATTCCTTAGACCAACCCGCCGCCTTCCAGATATCATCCAAACGACATCCTATCGTAGAAGCCTTCGATGCCATGGCACCTCTAACTGAATGAGCCGAAAAGATTGAAGTATCAATCCCTGCAGCGGAAAGGAGACTCTTAACCCAACGAGCCAACGTAGTCGAGGAGACCAGGAGAAACGGTGTCCTAAAGGAAATAAACAGTTGAGACAAGTCCGCTGACCTCAACTGTCGAGTGCGATCCAAATAAACTCTGAGACAAATCACAGGAAACCAGGCAGGTCTGACTGAACATCTAGGGTAGTCCACCGACTTAGAAGCCGGCTTAGTCCTCCTCGAGATGTTAAATGACACACCTTCGGGGGTGAATGAGATTGCGTTCCAGTCCAAAGCTCTGACGTCCAAGACTCTCTTGCATGAAAGGAGACATAGAAGCATAACCAATTTCCATGACAACTGTTTGAGCGTTAACTCCTCATTACGGGGCCATGACTCCAAGAAACCAAGAACAACGTTAACATCCCAAAACAATGAATACCTGGATCTCGTAGGTCTAGCGAAACGGATACCCTTCAACAAGCGACACACAAATGGATGTTGTCCAATCGGAGATCCATCGATCCCCAGATGTCCGGCTGATAGGGCCGATCTATAGACATAATTGGTGCGATTGGCAAAACCAGATTCAAAAAGTGTTGTCAAGAAACTGAGCACCTCATTCAGAGGGACAGAAAGTGGATCCAACAATCTTCACATGCGTCACGCAGATTTGTAAGCTGTTCTGGTACCTGGTGCCCAGGCATTCTCCAAGAGTCGAGCAGTAGCTTGCGGAACGTCCGCGACACACCAGGGTCCCCTGAGATCAACCAAGCCGTGAGTTGGAGCAGATTCTGATCCACCAATTCGTGCGAGTTCCCATTCGGATCCAGAAGCAAATCCAATCTCATTTCGATCATCCGTGGGAAATCCACCGCCATCTCCAGGAGATGGGGAAACCACGGTTGAGATTGCCAGAGGGGAGCTATCACCACCAACGTACAATCCTGTCTGGTTGAGTACGCCAGTGTCCGAGAGATCAGGTTGAATGGTGGAAACGCAAAGTGACGCCCCTGCGGCCACGTTTGTAGGAACGCATCCACGGCCGCGGCCGCTGGGTCTGGCCTCCAACTGAAGTATTGGGGCAGTTGGGAGTTCAGTCTGGACGTGAACAAATACAGGTGCAACGGACCCCATAGCCGATCTATCAGCCGAAAGGTCGAAGGTAGCAGATGCCAATCTCCTGAATCTTTCAGGTAACGCAAATTCCAATCCGCCCATTCGTTGTCCAATCCCGGGATGTTTTTGGACGTAACCGATACAGCGCTGTGGAGGCAAAACTGCCAGAAGTCCTTTGCCAAGTTCGCCAGCTGTTTTGATTTTGTTCCACCCAGGTGATTTATATACCTGACCGCGGACACATTGTCCATGCGTAGAAGAACTCAACAATTCCCCTGAGTCGGAGATAGATTCCGAATGGCAAATGATCCCGCTAACAGCTCCAGGCAATTTATGTGCAAACTTGCCTCGACTTCGGGCCATCTTCCATCTGTGGAGACACTGCCACAGCGAGCGCCCCAACCATGTAGGTTGGTGTCCGATTCTATTATCATGTCCAGAGCGGTAACGAAGAGGACCCGGCCGTTCCAAGCCTCCATATGGTCCAACCACCACCGCAGTTCCTATTTGGAATCCCTGTCCAGGTTCAATTCGCTCTCGTATGAACCGCCCGACCGAAGATGGGATCCCTTCAGATGCTGTAGGGCCCGATAATGTAGTGGACCTGGAAAAATCACCTGAATCGATGAGGCCAAAAGGCCGATCACCCTCGCCAGTTGTCGTACGGAGAGAGAGGTGGCTCGTAGCGCACACTGTATCTCCTTCATAGACTGTAGCTTGGCCTCTGGAAGGAATAAGAACTGGGCGACCGAATCGACCTCGAAACCTAGGAATTCTATCCTCTGTACCGGGTTCAAAATGGATTTCTCCCAATTTATGAGGAAACCTAATCCTTCCAGGAAAGCCACCGTCCATTCCAGGTGTCTGAGAAGTTGCTCGGGGGATGAAGACATAATCAGTATGTCGTCCAGGTAGATAATCATGCGGAACGCCACTTCGGGCTTCATCACCTTCGTGAAACACCATGGAGCCGAAGATAGACCAAACGGCAGACAGGTAAACCGCCACCGACGTCCTTGCCATGTAAAGTGCAATAAGTCTCAGTGCTCTTCCGCCATGGGTATGGTCAAATAGGCATCTTTGAGGTCCAGTTTCACCATCCAGTCCCCTTGACGGAGCAGGTCTCTGAGACAATGAACACCTTCCATCTTGAAGTGATGGTAACGGAGGAAACTGTTGAGGTTTATCACCGGTCGGACACCTCCGCCTTTCTTGGCAACGAGGAACAAATTGCTTAGGAACCCTGGGTGATCGTAGGGAATTTCCTGGATAGCTCGTTTGGCAGAAAGTTCCGCGATCTCCGTGGTAATTAACCCATATTTATATCGGCAGACATTTTGTGCTATGATAGAAATTAAAAGTGTATATTGCCAGAGTCACTCAGAACAGAGCAGACTCCATTTTGCTCTCTTCAAGCTAACAAAGACACAAAATGTCTATCCTTTCTGTAACACTAACCACATAGCCTGAGCTAAGGAATGCATTGTATAAACAAACCAAGTGATAAGAAATGAGACAGGGGGATGGATGCTCTGCCTAGATGCAGGGGCGTATTAGCCGCGAGGCAAACAAGGCATTTGCCTTGGGCGGCATTTTCCAGGGGGCGGCAAAAAACGCCGCCCCCAAATGCCCAGGGCAAATGCCTTGTTAGCCTTGCGGCTAACTGGGCTGCCGGGCTGGTTGCTGGGTGGGCGGCTGGCGAGGGAGCTCTTCCTCTCAGCTCTCTGCTCAGCTCCCTCGCGCCGCAGAGTGAGGCTGGGAGCCGGAAGATGACGTCATCTTCCGGCTCCCAGCCTCACTCTGCGGCGCGCGAGGGAGCTGAGCAGACAGCTCAGAGGAAGAGCTCCCTCGCCAGCCGCCCGCCCAGCAACCAGCCCAGCAGCCCGACCGGCAGCCCCACTAGACCCCAGGGAGGTAAAGAAACCCCCCCAGCATTCCCAAAGGTAAGGAGGCTGGGGGGGTAGGTTAAATTAATTATATATTATATATATATTATATATATATATATATATATATATATTATATATATATATATATATATATATATTATTATTATATATATTATATATATATTATTATTATATATATTATATATATATTATTATTATATATATTATATATATATTATTATTATATATATATATTATTATTATATATATTATATATATTATTATTATATATATATTATTATTATATATACATTATATATATTATTATTATATATATATTATATATATTATTATTATATATATATATTATATATATTATTATATATATATATTATATATATTATTATTATATATATATTATATATATTATTTTATATATATATTATTATATATTATATATATATATATATATATTATTATATATTATATATATATATATAATTATATATATTTATTATTATATATTTATATTATATATATTATTATATATATATTATATATATATTATTATATATATATTATATATATTATATTATATATATATATATATATATTATTTATATTATATATATTATTTATATATTATATTATATAATATATATATTATATATTATATTATATATTATATATTATATATCAGAGAGTGTGTGTGTATGCGTATCTGTCAGTGAATTTATGTGTGTGTGTATTTAGAAGGCTGGATGGGGGGGGGCGGCGAAGGGTTGGGTGGGGGTGTCGCGCGCGGGGGGGTGGGCGCCTTAGTTTTGTCCTGCCTAGGGCAGCACAAAACCAGGATACATCACTGCCTAGATGTTAATGGAATAGAAATAATTCTAAGCCCAGACATTAGTGACAGAGAAGATTAAATAATTTAATTTTACTTTCTAAATTTTACAAGGTCCCATTGTAAGTTAGGGGTCAAATTTAGTTTCTAACTGTCATTTTAGAAATTACAACAGAAATTGTCGACGCACTGTCTGGAGAAAACCCAAAGAAACACTTTGAACTGACAAGTAAATTTAAGTTATGGTAGCCATATAGATAAGCCAAATGACGTCAAAATAGCCATCAGGAAAAGTTAACGCTTTCCTGGATAGGAAAGTTTTGTGAGACGAGACTGCCCTCTATGGACCAAATATCTAAATTGCTATACGCAGGGTGACCACACCTTCAGTTTTCCTATTGGCCCTGTAAAAGTTAGGACAAAGGGAAGAGAGAAGGGAAGTCAGGATCACAGGCTAAGTGAGCTTGGCAAGTGAGTCAGAGAAGAGTCAGTCGGAGTTGAAAGAGAAAGTTGGGCTTCCAGATTCGGACATGCAGAAAGATCTATGACAGACAAATACTCCTGGAACTAACACTTAAGCAACACTTGCATATTTCCATGCAATCAATCATACATCCATTCAAGTTCCTGAGACTACCTACTCATCTGATGAGAATATCTACTTAACTGGTAAATATGCTGGTTTTATTTAATTAATCTAAATTAATGAAAAAATTTCTAATAGCATGATATATGACTGGATAAATCACGGTCAGATTTCGATATTTCGAAATCTTAGTTAACTAAAGAATATATAGTTATAAACATTCCATTCTGCAGGTGGAATTAAGGATAATTATATATTAATGTGATTTATCACATGTTGGCATACCGTTATTTTTATCCAGGGGTATTGATTTGCTCTAAAATAAGATAAGATATATTTTTAGGCAAATTAAAATTCGGCTTATAGAATCTGGTAGATTACTCTTATTGGATGGTTCCAGGAAATGATTAATGAGCTGGTTTAAATGTTATTTTAATTAAAATTACATGAGAATAGGTATTATATGCCTAGGACAGGGGTGGGGGACCTTCAGCTCTCCAGATGCTTTGGACTACACCTCCCATGATGCTTTGCCAGCATTATGTGTGTAAGAGCATTATGGGGGATGTAGTCCACAACATCTGGAGAGCCGAAGGTTGCCTATCCCTGGCCTAGGAGGATCTAACCAGCGTTGAAAGGGTTACTCAGTTGATCTAACTGTTAGCCAAAGTTTTATGGCCTTTCGCTGCACTGTGTGTGAAGTTTTCACTGTGTGTGTCTGAAGTCCCTCATAAATCTTGTCTTGACAATTGATGCTGTTAGCCATTGAACGTGTATAGCCATGCCATTGTATTGCATATTCATGTTATACTAAATATTCATTGATGATTATCACGCATGTTACATATTATTATTATTTAATTTGTCACAATAAATTGTATCTATTTTTATAACAAATTGTGATTTTGTGTGTATGGAATACATTTCACTTACATGATAACGATCTTTGGGATCTAGAGAATTGAACTAGAGGGCAATTCTCGACTGTTTACTATTATCATCCCATAAATATCCCCACAATATGCTAATCTGTTTATGGCAGATCCTAGAAATACAGCACACCAAACAATACAAATATTATCGCTATGTTGATGATAACTTCATAATTTGGACTTGTGGCAAACTCCCCTTTTTACCTGAGTTTGCCACGAGCTCCTGGAGGAGCCTGCTTGCCAGCCTCCTGCCCACAGACTATGTGCCCTGCAGGAAAACCTGTAAAAAACTACCGAACTTGACTGACTTTTTGCACTGATTTCCCTGGAACTGTTTTGGGCATGGGGCCATGCTTGCGGTCGGTCAAAACTTTGACTTCCAGGAAATTCCTGAACCGATCTGGGTGATTTATGGATATGTTGTCCACCCAGATCGGGGCTATAAAGGGATGTGACTGGGGTTATGGGGTTTTGTGTGTTTTTAAGGTACTTTGAGGGGTTTCATAAAATTGTATGTTTTTTCTGTGCTTGGAGATAATTAGGTTAGATTAGTACAGTTCCTGATTCAATTATCTCCCAAGCACAGAGGAGGGATTCTATTGTTTGTGTATGGGAGTGTCTCACTGTATGACTCACTATGTTTTTATTGGTTTGTTCACTTTGTATCCCTGTGCCCAACAAAGTCCACCTGGGTGTCGCCCTTGTTGGGGAAACTTGCATAAGAGGCCAGTGTGCCTCCATTAACCCCTTCAGGACCGAGGACGGTTCAGGACCGTCATCGGCATTTTTGCATTGCCCACCGGTGACAGTCCTGAACCGTTCTAACGGTCTTAGTTACTTACCCAATCGCCATCGTTCCCCCGGCGGTGATCGGCATTGCTCCCGGTGTGGGGAGACTGTCTGGGCTGCAGGCAGTCTCCTCATGGCGGATTAGGACCCCTGTGGCCATGTGATCACTCAACAGAGCAATCACATGGTCACAATAGGTGTCCTAGTGTCTGCCTGCAGGGGGACTGTCTGTGCTGACAGGCAGTCTCCCTGCTAGTGTAAAATCATAAAAAAAAAAAAGGTTAATGTTAATAAAAAAAATTATTATATATGTGTATATATGATATATAGACATATATTATACCTATATAATATATGTCTATATATCATATATATAATGTCATGCTAAGTGTATTTTTATATTAATATGTACATATATTAATATAAAAATACACTTATAATTAAATTACACACGTGTATATATATATAGTATATATATATTATTATAAAATACAAATAATAAGTAAATTAAATTAAATTAAAAAAATAATAATAAAAATTAAAAAAAATTACATATCTATATGAAATGTTATTCTAACTGTATTTTGATATTAAAATATATATATTTATATCAAAATACACTTAGAATGAAATTGTATATATATCTATGTATATATAAAAATAATACGAAATATACATATGTCCATATACAAAATTACATAAATAATTATATAAATATACACGTAGACTTCAAATATAAAAATATGCATATATATTTAAATTCTATGTGCGTATTTATGTAATATTTTTACATAATTAACTAATTTTATTAATTGCAATTTGAGGGACCTGCCTGCCAACCCAGGCCGAAATTCCAGATAATTTAATTTGCTAGCACTGTATTTTACCCTGTAACTTTCTATGACACCCTAAAACCTGTACATGGGGGGTACCGTTTTACTCGGGAGACTTCACTGAACACAAATATTAGTTATTCAAAACAGTAAAACCTATCACAGCGATGATATTGTCAGTGAAAGTGACTTTTTGTTGCATTTTTCACACAGCAAACAGCTTTTAATGAAGATATAATTGTTGTGATACGTTTTCCTGTTTTGAAACACTAATATTTGTGTTCAGCAAAGTCTCCCGAGTATAATAGTACCCCCCATGTACAAATTTTATAGCGTTTTTGAAAATGACAGGGTCAAATATATGGGTCAAATATTTTTACATTGAAAATTGCAAGGTTGGTTACGTTGTCTTTGAGAGCGTATGGTAGCCCAGGAATGAGAATTACCCCCATGATGGCATACCATTTGCAAAAGAAAACAACCCAAGGTATTGCAAATGGTGTATGTCCAGTCTTTTTAGTAGCCACTTAGTCACAAACACTGGCCAAAATTAGCATTCAATTTAGTTTTTTACTTTTTTCACACACAAATATGAACGCTAACTTTGGCCAGTGTTTGCAACTAGGTGGCTACTAAAAAATACTGGACATACACTATATTGAATACCATGGGTTGTCTACTTCAAAAAAAAATATGTACATGTGGGGTGTTATTCAGAGATTTTTGACAGATAATAGTGTTACAATTTCACTATTGATAAATTTGAAAAAATTTATGTTTTGAAACCGCAATATCCTACTTGTACCTATAGCCCTATAACTTGCAAAAAAAGCAAAAAAGCATGTAAACATTGGGTATTTTAAAACTCAGGACAACATTTTGAATCTATTTAGCAGTTTTTTTTATTTGCTTTTGTAGATGAGTAAAAGATTTTTCAAGTAAAAGTAAAAAAACATGTATTTTTTTTAATTTTTCATCATATTTTTATTTTTTTAAATTAAATGACATGAGATTATATAAATAATGGTATGTAAAGAAAGACTTTTTTGTCCTGTAAAAAACAATATATAATTTGTATAGGAACAGTAAATGAGAGAGCAGAAAATTACAGCTAAACACAAACACCACAAAAGTGTAAAAAGAGGCCTGGTTGCAAATGTACAACATCGCAAAAACAGTCCAGTCCTTAAGGGGTTAAAATACTATTCCAGCTTACACTCCAAAACTGTGTCGTCCTGTTATTGGAGGGAAAGAAGATTTACTCCTGTGTCTGCGATTCCAGCTTGCAGGGGATTCAACGGGAAAAGTCCTTGTAAGGACTAGAGCTAATTCCCCATTCGGCTCCAGGAAGGAGCGGTTCCAGGGCCCCAGTCAAGCCACGGTGACTGTGGGCAGAAGTGCTGCGGTTTGTCCCCTGTTCCAGCTAGGAAGCGGTCCTTGGCGGAGGTACCCAGTCGGGGTACAGGGATCTCCGTTACAGGACTGAAAGCAAAGAAAAACATTGATAGAGTTCCATGACTCTTTTAACACATTCCATCCATCAATCAAACTAAAAATGGAATATTCCACTAGATCTGTGAATTTTCTGGATACCACTGTGACATGTAACAATGGCACAATCCACACCTCAGTTTACAGAAAACCCACAGACCGGTGCAGTTACCTTCACATCTCCAGCTTCCACCCCTCCCATACTAAACAGGGCATAATCTACAACCAAGTCACTAGGTACCATCGCATATGCTCTGATCCTAATGACCATAATTCCCATCTAAATATACTCTCCCAATCTGAGACAGGCTACAAACCAAAGACTATTACCAAACAAATCAACTCTGCTGTAAAAACTGCACGCATGCGCCTGCTACAGTACAGAGAGAAAAAAATATCTACACGAGTGCCACTTGTGGTCACATACAACCCAGCTCTTGAGGAAATATGGAAAATCATCAAAGACCTACAACCAATGTTAACAGAAGATAAGACTCTGAAAAACATTTTCTCTGAAACACCCATTTTGGACTTCAGACAACCGCCAAACCTCCAACAAAAATGAATCATCAGGAAGCTGCCCACTGATGGGAAGGACCAGTCAATGCAAAAAAACCTCGCTGCAAACTGTGTCAGCACATATGCACAGACAACACAGCCACACACAACAAAAAAACTATTAAATGATCACCTAGAATGCTACATTGGGGAAACCACCCAGCAAATAAATGGCAGAATGAATATGCACAGACACTCCATTAAACACTACAAAGAAGGCTTGTACTGCACTCCTGTGTGAAACCACTTTAACCAGCCTGGTCACTCAATGAAGGACCTAAAAATCAAAGTGCTGAAAAGCAGTTTTAAAAATACCCAAGAAATAAAAACTTTTGGAACCAGAGTGATCAAATTGTTTAACATCAAGAATAGAGGACTAAATATGGATTTGGATTTCCCTTCCCACTACCAACACTTTACATGAACACTCCCCCACATTATCTTACTGTTCTGTCATATGTATCAACACTTTAAAACGCATTCCAATATGCAAAATACTATGTGTAGACCTATGCTTCCCCATACTCTTATGCATGTATGCTTATATATGTGACTGCATTTATATTTGAGTATATGACTTCATGTGCATGTATGTATATGTGTTTATACATAGAAACGCAAAAACACATAAAGTGCACTCTCTGCTTGTTTGTTTTTCTTCTCCCTCTCCCTCCTCACTGTGATCTTCAGAAATATATTTATGACCCTCTACTAGAATGTTGTCTATTTTCTATCAAACCTGTATCTTATCTGCACTCATGTCGCTTTAACCCTTTAAATGCTTCAGACTTGAGAAAGGGACGTTCTCCCGAAAGCTTGTCATTAAAAATTCTATTAGTCCAATAAAAAAGGTATTACAAGATACAAATGTTATGTTTTTTACATATATGTTAAGGCGGAGCCTGTAGTTGTGGGAGGGGTCCACGGGCCTATTTATACCCAGACCTACCTCTAATCAGGGCCGAGATTGACCCAGACTCCACTGCGTGCATTTCCGGTTCCGGTCCAGCAGCAACCTCAAATCTACAAGGAAACTCCTATTGTACGCAGCCAGCACCATCCCGACGAACGGAGTGTCCCCCTTCCCTACGGCATTCAGCCAGCCGCAGTCAGGTCCTGCACTAGGACCACGAGTAATTTTGGGCAGTTGCTGTGCTTCCGCCAGCTCGTTGCCACCAGGCCGCAATTACTACCTTTCACGTGAGTACCCAGCACACGCCTCCTTCCTGGGTCGCTCCGTAACTCTGGACACACAGTCAGGGGAGCGGAGGGGCTGGCAAGCACACACAAGTGCCAAGTGCCAGGCCCCCCCCACCCCACACCTTCCTTCCGGGTTGCTCCTTAAACTCCGGACACACATTCCACCTGTCAGGGGAGCGGAGGGGCTGGCAAGCACACACAAGTGCCAAGTGCCAGGCCCCCCCCACCCCACACCTTCCTTCCGGGTTGCTCCTTAAACACCGGACACACATTCCACCTGTCAGGGGAGCGGAGGGGCTGGCAAGCACACACAAGTGCCAAACCCCTTCCTCCCACCCCCCCCCACACAAGTTCTATACGCATCGGACACACAGTCCACCTGTCAGGGGAGAGGCGAGCGGAGGGGCTTGCAAGCACACCAAGTGCCAAATGCCAAA
The DNA here is from genome assembly GCF_036172605.1 of Pelobates fuscus. Lineage (NCBI taxonomy): Eukaryota > Metazoa > Chordata > Amphibia > Anura > Pelobatidae > Pelobates > Pelobates fuscus. The sequence continues at coordinate 110,119,689 of NC_086325.1, read as the reverse complement.
CCTCCCACCCCCCCAACAAGGTCTATACGCATCGGACACACAGTCCACCTTCAGAGGAGCAGAGAGGCCGGCAAGCGCACACTCACAAGTACAAAACGCCGAGCCCCCCCCCCCAGGATTTCCTCCTGTTCTAATAAACCAGCCATCACTCCCATCAGCCACAGCCAATCTCAAAATTATATAATATAATTATATACAACCACAACTATATATTCAAAGTATGAGGGAGGAGAGGGAGGGAGGGAGGGAGGGAAAGAAGTTCGTTATTAAAGGGACCACAAAAAAAAAAAAGTTTAACTCAGTTCCCCATACGTGTATTTTATCTAGGCAATCCCTAACATAGGATACCAAATTATTGTGTACCGCCCTACCACAAATACATAGGTAAGTAAGAGAATCTTGTCAATGCAATATCAATATTACAGTCGCATACTCACTCTAATCATCAATTAGGCTTTCTGGGACAACGCATAGTCTGCAAACTTCAACCCGTATCCACCGGACAAGTTTCGTGCAGGTAATACATTCCCACACGGCCACACTTACGTACGTAAAAAATAAATAAAAAAATGTAACTGTTCCTCTTCATAGGTCTCTAAGCCATCTCGGGCAACCCACGTGCCATAACAGTCTGGAAAACATTAATTCCTTCCCGTAGTTCAAAGCAATTGCGCAAACTCGCTAACCACAAGTAAGTATCCTGTTTCTTTTCCCGTCTATTTCCCCCCATTAAGTAATCACCCTGTCAGACATGCACCTGACAGACCAACAGGTTAAAAGGCCAACACAACGGCCCCATTCAATCACGGTCCCTAACCACGTACACATTCAGTGGATAAATCCATCAAACTCGCCACCAAGGCACGACACCTCCACATCGTTCTATAGTTCACTCTACGTCGCACGTCATCACACTTATTCGGCCAGAGGCAGCTCTCTAATTAGGCGGTTTAGGCGGCCGCCTAAGGCCTCGCGGCCGCCTAAACCGCCCGTGGGCAGAGTGTGTCAGGTCCTCGGTCAGTGACCGAGGACCTGACACCAGGAGGGGGCCCGGCGGCTTGCCCGGTATGCCGCCGGGTGCGAGGCCCCTCCTGGCTGCCCGACCACCATCGCAGACACTGGTCTGCAGCTCCGCAGTGTGCAGAGCTGCAGACCATGTGACTCGCGAGAATTGGCCAATCAGAGCGTTGCCGCGGGTTACCACGGCAACGCTCTGAAATCTCGTGAGATTACACGGTCTGCAGCTCTGCGGAGCTGCAGACCGGGAGCAGTGGCCACCGGACCACCAGGGAGCCCACTGGACCACCAGGGAAATAAAGGTAGGCTCACCATCACCCCCCACAACACTCAGCCTCACCCCCCCCAGTCACCATCACCACACTCAGCCTTACCCCCAGCCTCACCATCCCCCCACCACCCTCAGCCTCACCACCCCTAGCCCCCACCACCCTCAGCATCACCCCCCTCAGTCTCACCCCCAGCCACCATCAGCCTCACCCCCCACCCCCCTCAGCCTCACCTCCCACCACCCTCAGCCTCACTACCCCTAGCCCCCCCACCCTCAGCCTCACCTCCCACCACCCTCAGCCTCACTACCCCTAGCCCCCCCCACCCTCAGCCTCACCCCCCACAACACTCACCTCCCACCACCCTCAGCCTCACTAACCCTAGCCCCCACCACCCTCAGCCTCATCCCCCCACCACCCTCACCACCACCCCCACCACCCCCTCACCCCTCAGCCTCACCCCCCACCACCCTCAGCCTCACCTCCACCACCCTCAGCCTCACCTCCCACCACCCTCAGCCTCACTACCCTTAGCCCCCACCACCCTCAGCCTCACCCCCCCACCACCCACCACCCTCAGCCTCACCACCCCCCTCACCATCACCCCCCACCCCCCTCAGCCTCACCACCCCTAGCCCCCACCACCCTCAGCATCACCCCCCTCAGTCTCACCCCCAGCCCCCTCAGCATCACCCCCCTCAGCCTCACCACCCCCCACCACCTCCACCACCTTCAGCATCACCCCCCTCAGCATCACCCCCCCCCACCACCCTCAGCATCACCCCCCCACCACCCTCAGCCTCACCCCCTCTCACTCTCACATTACCCCCCCTCTCACTCTCACATTACCCCCCCTCTCACTCTCACATTATCCCCCCCCTCTCACTCTCACATTATCCCCCCCTCTCACTCTCACATTATCCCCCCCTCTCACTCTCACATTATCCCCCCCTCTCACTCTCACATTATCCCCCCCTCTCACTCTCACATTATCCCCCCCTCTCACTCTCACATTATCCCCCCCTCTCACTCTCACATTATCCCCCCCTCTCACTCTCACATTATCCCCCCCCTCACTCTCACATTATCCCCCCCCTCTCACTCTCACATTATCCCCCCCTCTCACTCTCACATTATCCCCCCCCTCTCACGCTCACATTATCCCCCCCCTCACTCTCACTTTATCCCCCCCTCTCACTCTCACATTATCCCCCCCTCTCACTCTCACATTATCCCCCCCCTCTCACTCTCACATTATCCCCCCCCTCTCACTCTCACATTATCCCCCCCTCTCACTCTCACATTATCCCCCCCCTCTCACTCTCACATTATCCCCCCTCTCACTCTCACATTATCCCCCCCTCTCACATTATCCCCCCTCTCACATTATCCCCCCCTCTCACTCTCACATTATCCCCCCCCTCTCTCTCACATTATCCCCCCCTCTCTCTCACATTATCCCCCCCCTCTCACTCTCACATTATCCCCCCCTCTCACTCTCACATTATCCCCCCCTCTCACTCTCACATTATCCCCCCCTCTCACTCTCACATTATCCCCCCCTCTCACTCTCACATTATCCCCCCCCTCTCACTCTCACATTATCCCCCCCCCTCTCACTCTCACATTATCCCCCCCCCTCTCACTCTCACATTATCCCCCCCTCTCCCTCTCACATTACCATTACCCCCCCGCTCCCTCTCACCATCAACCCCCCGCTCCCTCTCACCATCAACCCCCCGCTCCCTCTCACCATCAACCCCCCGCTCCCTCTCACCATCAACCCCCCCGCTCCCTCTCACCATCAACCCCCCCGCTCCCTCTCACCATCAACCCCCCTGCTCCCTCTCACCATCAACCCCCCGCTCCCTCTCACCATCAACCCCCCGCTCCCTCTCACCATCAACCCCCCGCTCCCTCTCACCATCAACCCCCCGCTCCCTCTCACCATCAACCCCCGCTCCCTCTCACCATCAACCCCCCCGCTCCCTCTCACCATCAACCCCCCCGCTCCCTCTCACCATCAACCCCCCCGCTCCCTCTCACCATCAACCCCCCCGCTCCCTCTCACCATCAACCCCCCCGCTCCCTCTCACCATCAACCCCCCCGCTCCCTCTCACCATCAACCCCCCGCTCCCTCTCACCATCAACCCCCCGCTCCCTCTCACCATCAATCCCCCCTCTTACCATCACCCCCCCTCTCACCATCACCCCCACACCATCACCCCCCTCTCACCATCACCCGCCTCCCCCCCCCCCATACACACACCACACTTCAAGCAGCTACCCTATACACATAGGGTCTCAGACAAAACCGCAAACATGTTCAGAGACATACATTCACACACACAAGGATACTCTCTGTCAGACACACTCTCAGGCACATACACAGGTAGACAGTGCATCAATGTGTATATGTGACACTTTTTTTTGTTAGTGGGGCCTCATGTTTGCGTTTCGCCTAAGGCCTCATAAAGTCTAGAGCCGCCTCTGTATTCGGCCCTCATAAACAAAGATCGCTTCGCCCAACGGCATCACGGGCAAACTCACCATAGGCACGTACGAGCACCCCAATCACTCCTCCATTAAAAGGAAATTCACTCCCCCTACCCCCCCCAAAAAACGTAAAACAACTTTCATAATAATACTCTTCCCCCAATCGAATCAATGTCCCCTAACGCATGTACTTACTCGTGCTATAGAATGTCACACGCTTCGGACATAGCCGAGGATGTCTCCCTACCCAGCACCCCAGCCAGAATCTCCAGACCAAGTACCCCAGTGGATAATGTAGAGACGGCTGTTCCAGCATCCCTACGCTTCTGGACCATACCCAAGATCGCAGCTGAACTCAGGAGACGAGGCATGCCATACCCGGCCACTGCCCGCAAAGCGGAACTATACCGCCTCCTGAACGCTAACCCTGACACCCCGCGACCAGGCACCAGCACACAGGCAATCGACGGAAGCACGCCTGCACTTCAGTCCACAATGTCCGCTCTTCTTTCTTCAGTTAATCTCATCAAGAGAGACTGGAGAAATTTGAAAATCAAGTGGCCATAATCACCCCAGCAGCTATCCCCTCCATGCTACTACAGACTTTGCGTAACCCGGGTAACAGCACAATTTCCAACCCAGCACCTACACCTACACACATCATCACGCCTGCCCACTTAGTGCCCCAGGCTATTAAGAAAGACATTTTAGAAGGGAAAGATGTCAACCTGGTATCACTCCATATAGCATCCCAAGACTTGGTAGAAAACAAGGCTTACTGCTATGGGGAGGTATCTGGTGTACTCAAGACTAGGGACCCCAGGCTGAACAAGAAGCTGGCCATCCCTGATTTTGTGATAGCTTTTGGCTTATACAGGGACGTCATCTGTTCTGTCTTCCCTTAACGCAGAGAGGAGCTGGACCTTTACCTCCACAAATTGGTGGACCTAGGCAACAAGTACGGAGGCTACTCTTTCTATGATTATCATAGGTAATTCTCGGCAAAGGCGGCGGCAGCGCTGATTCAGTTTAACATACGCTCAGACTGGAGCCAACTAGACACTGAACTGTTCTGCCGCCACTTCGCCGGCCTCAAGCCTCCGTCTTGTGCCATTTGCACATCAACTGCACATTCCACCAATTTGTGCCCCTCTGAACTGAGCCAACCCTCCACTACCCACGCAGAGCCCACCCCCAAATCAGACAGGGTGATCAAGGACAAATTGGGGAGACCCATTGTCTTCCTCGGTAAAGCACAGATATGCAATAACTTCAATGCAGGAGGCTGTAGCTTCAGTGCTTGTCGTTTGTTGCTTGTCTTTTCCCTTTGCTTTAGGGCACACGCAAAGATCATGTGCCCTAATAGGCTTTTCCCTAGACAATGACTCACGGAAATTAATGTTAGCAACCTCAACTATTATCTCTCCAACCACCCCTCCCCTCACTTGGTCGAGTTCCTTATCACAGGGTTCACGGTAGGATTCCACACGGGGCTAGTGGCAACCCCGGGGGGCCCCCTAGAATGCAGGAACTTGCAATCAGCCATACTAGACCCTGTCACCACCGGCGCACTGCTCACAGCAGAGAACAACCATGGGTTCATGATAGGCCCATTTACATCCCCCCCCCCCCATACGCTAGTTTCAGAACTAACCCAATTGGCATTGCAACTGGGAAATTTAGCAATAAAAAACGTATGATCATTGACCTCATTCATCTGTGGTTCCTAGCATTAATTCATTATTAACATCCAGTGAATTTTCACTACAGTATGCCACAGTGGATAACGCAATGGGGGCAATCTTGAAAGCAGGTAAACGCGCCTGGTTAGGTAAAACCGATATCACTAACGCTTTCAAATTGCTACCCATACATCCGTCCCTGTGGCATTTACACAGAGTCAAATGGAAGGGCCAGTACTACTTCACCACGCGTTTGACGTTTGGGGCCCAAACTGTTTGACACATTCACCGAAACACTGTGCTGGCTACTTCTAAATGTGTGTGGTTGCCCAGTAGCAATACACTACCTGGATGACTTCCTCACGGTAGAGGAACCTAATTGTACTCCCCACAGCATAGATAAAACTGCTGCACTTTTCTCCACACTAGGAGTCCCTCTATCAAGGGAAAAGACGATAGGTCCCTCTACAGCCCTAACCTTTTTAGGGATCCATCTCGATTCCACATCTATGGTGGCGAGTCTACCAGACGAGAAGGTTAACCGCAATCACTAACGATATCACATGGTTCATGGTTCATGAGGAAAAACAATTGCTCCCGCAAAGAGCTACAGTCTCTCCTGGGCTCACTAAACTTTGCGATCCGCATTATACCACAGGGTCGGGCATTCATTTCACGCTTGCTACACCTCCTAACGGAGACCCCCCACGACCAGGGGCGTATTAGCCGCGAGGCAAACAAGGCATTTGCCTTGGGCGGCATTTTCCAGGGGGCGGCAAAAAAAGCCGCCCCCCAAATGCCCAAGGCAAATGTCTTGTTAGCCTTGCGGCTAACAGACATGCTGGGCTGCTTCTGGGCGGTCGGGCGGCGCTGCTGGGCGGGCGGCGAGGGAGCACTCCCCCTGAGCTGTCTGCTCAGCTCCCTCACGCGCCGCAGAGTGAGGCTGGGAGCCGGAATATGACGTCATATTCCGGCTCCGCCTCCCAGCCTCGCTGTGCGGCGCGCGAGGGAGCTGAGCAGACAGCTCAGGGGGAGTGCTCCCTCGCCGCCCGCCCAGCAGCGCCGCCCGACCGCCCAGCAGCCACTGGACCACCAGGGAGAAAGATGACCCCCCCCCCAGCATTCCCAAAGGTAAGGAGGCTGGGGGGGTTAAAGTAAAAAAAAAAAAAAGAAAAGTGTTAATGTGAGTGAGTGTGTGTGTGTCTGTTAGTGAGTGTGTGTGTGTCTGTTAGTGAGTGTGTGTGTGTCTGTTAGTGAGTGTGTGTGTGTCTGTTAGTGTGTGTGTGTCTGTTAGTGTGTGTGTGTCTGTTAGTGAGTGTGTGTCTGTTAGTGAGTGTGTGTCTTAGTGAGTGTGTGTCTTAGTGAGTGTGTGTCTTAGTGTGTGTGTGTCTTAGTGAGTGTGTGTGTCTTAGTGAGTGTGTGTGTCTTAGTGAGTGTGTCTGTCTTAGTGAGTGTGTCTGTCTTAGTGAGTGTGTCTGTCTTAGTGAGTGTGTATGTGTGTCTTAGAGTGTGTGTGTGTCTTAGAGTGTGTGTGTGTCTTAGTGTGTCTGTTAGTGTTTGTGTGTGTGTCTGTTAGTGTGTGTGTGTGTGTCTGTTAGTGTGTGTCTGTTAGTGTCTGTTAGTGTGTGTGTGTGTGTGTGTCTGTTAGTGTGTGTGTGTGTCTGTTAGTGTGTGTGTGTGTCTGTTAATGTGGGTGTCTGTGAGTGTGGGTGTCTGTGAGTGTGTTTGCCTGTGAGTGTGTGTGTGTGTTTGCCTGTGAGTGTGTGTGTGTCTGCTAGTTTGTGTCTGTTAGTGTGTCTGCTAGTTTGTGTCTGTTAGTGTGTCTGCTAGTTTGTGTCTGTTAGTGTGTCTGTTAGTGTGTCTGTTAGTGTGTCTGTTAGCGAGTCTGTTAGTGTGTTTCTGTTAGCGAGTGTGTGTTTCTGTTAGCGAGTGTATGCGTATGTGTCAGTGAGTGTGTGTGTGTGTATTTAGAATGTGGGGCGGGGTAAAGGTTGGGTGGGGGTGGCGCATGGGGGGGGGGGGCGCCTGAGTTTTGTGCTGCCTAGGGCAGCACAAAACCAGGATACACCACTGCCCACGACAATACTCACATTCACATCGATGATAACGCCAAAGCAGACTTACTGATGTGGGGCAGATTTATTTCCTCCTGGAATGGGAGGTCAATGTTCATACCCCCACTCGGCGTAGATTCCCTGGTCATATGGACTGATGCAGCAGCCTACACAGGGTTTGCGGCCATAACAACAACCAGTGGTTCCGTGACTCATGGCCATCTGAAACCTCAACATTACAGGCATTTAATACAACATCCTCGCTTTTTGAACTTTACCCAATAGTGGCAGCCGCACACACTTGGGGTTCGTTGTGGGAGGGCAAAGCAGTTAAATGCCTATCCAACAACTAAGCCACATGCGAGATCATAAACAAAGGCATGCCTATTCATCATGAGACTCATGAGGAGACTCACGTGGCTGGCAGCAACTCACAACTTCCACTTGGTTTGCATGCACATACCAGGTCGGGAAAATATTGCAGCTGACGCTCTCTCTCGCTCCAACTTTCAGGCCTTTTTCACCCCACGGCGGCCATCAAACCCGAGCCGACCCCCACATTTCAGGACCTGATAATGGACTGATACGGCTGAAACAACACGCACTAACGTTGCCAAAATCTGCTCTGTCAGACAACACCAAGAAGTCCTACGATAGAGCACTTACTATTTTCTCCAGGTTCACTTCTGAACACCACATCACCAACACCTTTTCCATCGACACGATAGTTGCTTCCACCGCTCACTGCCACCTACACCTTAAGCTGGCACATAACACCATCAAACTTTACCTCATGGGCCTACAGCACCACTTACTCACCTTATTTCCCTGCCAGAAACCTTTTTTGCCACCCCATCTCCTGAAAAACGTCCTGAAAGGTATACTTTGCACAGACGGCCCTCCAACAGCCAAAAGACAACCAATTGACGGGAATAAATTTAAGGATCTATCAGATCTGTTAGATTCCAGCCCATTTGAACCTAGTACTAACTGCGTACTCAAAACAGCAATGTACATAGCGTTCTACGGGTTCTTAAGGTCCAATGAATTCACGGTGCATAGTCTATCCGTCAACACAAGTTACATCAGAATAAGGGATCTACGAAAATTGGGGGACCACTACATACTGCTTCTAAGACAATCAAAAACAAAATCAGTTGGGACCTCCTACAGAGATCCAGTACTTCCCAACACATAATAAATGGTGTCCGGTGACAGTTCTAGATACTATCTGCTTTTCCCTCAAAGACAAACAAAGCTACTCACCCCTACTCACAATTGCCGACAAACCCCTGACCACAGCTAAATTCATATACTACGTAAGGGCCTTGGCGGTCAGACTAGGTCACGATCCCACTCGAAACCTGGAAGTGTCTGCCGGTCGTCACACGATTTCCGTAATGACGTAACCACGTTGGGCGTGCATGATGACGAAAGCGTGGTTACTAGGAAACCAATGTATACAATAAAACAACCGGTTTAATATGGTTCCATGTGAAGTGAATAGTAAAGTATGTGTGACTATCTATTGGGATATTAGTGAATATGATGTATACATCATGAGAATCATATTAGAACACATATTATGTGGTGCATTCCATAGATTCAATTAAGTGAAAAGAAAAACGTGCCATATCCACTATTCACTTCACACGGAACCATATCAAACCGGTTGTTTATTGTATACACTGGTTTCCTAGTAACCACGCTTTCGTCATCACGCATGCCCAGCGTGGTTACGTCATTACGCAAATCACGTGACGACCGGCAGACACTTCCGGGTTTCGAGTAAGGGGAGGAGGGTCATAATCACAATTGGTGAGTACACTTTATTTTTCCTATATGATGTTTTTTTTCTTTATGGTTATGTCGATCACTTTATTATATACCGTTTGATGGAATAAATACTTTTCTAACTTTGGAAGACTGGAGAGTGCATCCTTTCTATGTATATATTGTGTGTGTATATATAATTTTTTTCTGTGTTTTTTTGTTGTGTTTATGCCGTTTGAATGTGTTGGGTAGCAGGGGTTATCCACCAAGGGTCTATGATTGGTACGGGTTATTCCCGGTGCCGCTGCACCATGGGAAGTGATATTGTACTCTATGCCCTATCCAGGGCTGGTGAACTCGTAAGTTAGGGATAAAAGGAGTTAGGGCTATCATGAGCCACTATGTAAAGCTAGCATTTTGCCATATTCATATCTATGTGGATACCGTATAGTGTTATATAGTGAATGTAAGGTCTGCGAGAGTGATTGTGAATGCATTTTTGTGTCCCTCATCTCTCTGAGATGTTCTTCTTTCTTGGGGTCTTCCATTCAGTCCTCAGCCGGGGGCTTCGGTACAGGATGTCAGCAGCTGGTTTCAAAGCGAGGCCCTAAGCTCACAATAAGTCAGTCTCTTCATTGTTTGAGAGGACCAGGATCAATTTTCTTCCTTTCGTGATGAGCAGTTTTGCCGGGTAACCCCATCGTTCTTCAGTAGTTTCTTGGAACAGGCGTCTCCGGTGGAGTGTTTCAGCTGATAGGTCCATAAAGATTTATATCTCCTTGAACTTTGCAGGTATGTTTGCGTTATCTCTGTGTGACCGCAGTATTAGCTCCATCACATGGTAAAAATGTACCCTTGTCAGGACATCTCTTGGTGTGGTAGGTGTTTGGGTTTAGCTGTCCGGTGAATGCGGTCAGGGATGAACATGTCAGTATGTCAGGGACCAGGGAGTGGAAGAATTAAATGGCATAAGTTTGTAGCTCAGTAGGGGCTACCTCTTCCGGCACTCCGTGCAAGTGGAGATTATTGCGTCAGGAGCATTCCTCCATGACCATCAGTTTGGATTCACATGTTAGGAGTCTGTCTTCCAGCCCCTTCATTTTATCTGCCACGGTATTGTGAGTTGTGGTAAACACCTTAATCCTCTCCTCCAACCAGGAAGGGCGATTACCAGTTCTGTAAGGTCTTTTTTGAGGTCTGTGATTACAGAGTATATTGTTACTTGCATTTTGTTGACTAGTGTGTCCAGCATTTCTTGCAGCACCCCCGTGGTTACGAGTTGTGTGTTGGCGAGTTGCTGGCTGCCTGTGGGGTCTCCCTCCATGTCCGAGTCGGCGCCATCTTAGGCCTGTAGCTCTGCCGGCCTTGATTGGGCGGTGCGGGCTGTAAAGAAGGTCACCTGTTCTTTTTCCTCCACGTTTTTTGTGGCGTGGTGTTAAACCATCATGCTGCGTATTTTTGGACCGTGTCGTGCTTTCGAATTGCTGTTTATGCCGCTTTTTAAGAGCCCACCACAGCAGAGCTTTTTCAGACTGAGACCATGCTGTTTGGGTTCCGACCATGCTTCTGGCTTCCTAGGATTTTTAATATCATGATTAAGTATCTCTATATTTAGCAAATATGTATTTTGAAGTGTGAAAAATCTAATGTAGAAAGTCACAATTTCTATTCTGCAACTGGGCATATACATCTTAGCTCCCTGTGAATCATCAGAAGGAGAAAAATGAAACAATGTTCATATTGCTCCTTCTCAACTGCAATTTGTACCCTGGCAGGGTCCTAGAGCCCTGAGAGTAGCACAAGTATATGTAATGATGCTCTCGCACTACACTTTATAGGGACAGATCCCTGTTGTCTCCAAAAGCAGGAACAAAGTCAGGAAGGTGGGACAGGAAACACAAATTGTGACTGTCCTGATTGCAGTAGAATGGTTGGGAGTCATGAAAAAGTATACAATTCCAGAATATATTCCTAATATATTCCATTAATATATATAGGCTATAAGATCAGGTGGCTGTACGCCTGTTATGGAGTTCGAAGAACTAAGCCAACAGATATGCTAGCCATGCTAATACTTGGCCCTTGTTAGTTGAGCATCTTTCCTTATCCTCTCTAAGTTCCTCTAATAGTGTAGCCAAGCTTTCACTCTGTGCCCTGCTGAAATCCCCGTTAAGTCTCCACACTTTATGTGACTGTCCGATGTGTGGAGGGATGTGATGTAATGTTATCCTCACAACACCACCTGTTTCCTAACACAAACACCAGCTGTGTGTGTGTGTAAGTGTGCGGAGGGGTGCATTGTGTGTGGGGTCTCAGCTTGTTGGGGTTCAGTGTGTGTAGCGGTTCCGTGTGTGTGTGGTGCTTTGTGTGTTGAGGGGTTCAGTGTGCGGGGGTGCAGTGTGTGTAGGGGGCTGCAGTGTGTGTGTGTGTGTAGGGTTTCTGTGTGTGGGGGGGATACAGTGTGTGTGTGGGGGTGCAATTTGCTTGGAGGGGTGTAGTATGTGGAGGGGGCTGCAGTGTGTGGAGGGGTTCCATGTGTGTGTGGGGTGCTTTGTGTATGTGTGTGTGTATAGGAGCAGTGGCGTACATACCAGGGTCGCAGGGGTCGCGGCTGCGACCGGGCCCGGCCCACCAGGGGGCCCGGCCGCCCCTGCGACCCGGTATGTATGTCACTGGGCCAGCCTCTTCTCCTGGGGGGCCCAGGAGCCGGCCACCTCCGGGCCCCCCGAGGCTGGCCCTGCTTACACCCGGCTGGCTGTTCTTTCGGGCGCGCGAGGGAGCACTCTCCCCTGAGTGCTTCCTCTTCAGCTCCCTCGCGCACCGCAATGATACCGGAGCCGGAAGATGACGTCATCTTCCGGTGCCGGTATCATTACGCGGCGCGCGAGGGAGCTGAAGAGGAAGCACTCAGGGTAGAGTGCTCCCTCACGCGCCCGCAGGACCAGCCAGCCCGCCGGTGTGACCGGCCCCCCCAGGAGCCCAGCAGCACCACTAGACCCCAGGGAATCCCCTCAGCACTCCAAAAGGTAAGGAGGCGGGGGGGGCTTAAATTAAAAAAAAAATGTGTTAGTGTTACTGTGAGTGTTACTGTGTGTGTTAGTGTTACTGTGTGTGTTAGTGTGTGTGTGTGTGTGTGTGTGTGTCTGTGTGTGTTAGTGTTACTGTGAGTGTTAGTGTGTGTGTTAGTGTTAGTGTGTGTGTTAGTGTTAGTGTGTGTGTTAGTGTTAGTGTGTGTGTTAGTGTTACTGTGAGTGTTAGTGTGTGTGTTACTGTGAGTGTTAGTCTGTGTGTTAGTGTGTGTGTTACTGTGTGTGTTAGTGTTACTGTGAGTGTTAGTGTGTGTGTTACTGTGAGTGTTAGTGTGTGTGTTAGTGTTACTGTGAGTGTTACTGTGAGTGTTAGTGTGTGTGTTAGTGTGTGTGTTAGTGTTACTGTGTGTGTGTTAGTGTGTGTGTTACTGTGAGTGTTAGTGTGTGTGTTACTGTGTGTGTTAGTGTTACTGTGAGTGTTAGTGTGTGTGTTACTGTGAGTGTTAGTGTGTGTGTTAGTGTTACTGTGAGTGTTAGTGTGCGTGTTAGTGTTACTGGGAGTGTTAGTGTGTGTGTTAGTGTTACTGTAAGTGTTAGTGTTAGTGTTACTGTGAGTGTTAGTGTGTGTGTTACTGTGAGTGTTAGTGTTAATGTGTGTGTTAGTGTTACTGTGTGTGTTAGTGTTACTGTGAGTGTTAGTGTGTGTGTTACTGTGTGTGTTAGTGTTAATGTGTGTGTTAGTGTTACTGTGTGTGTTAGTGTTACTGTGTGTGTTAGTGTTACTGTGAGTGTTAGTGTTACTGTGAGTGTTAGTGTTACTGTGAGTGTTAGTGTTACTGTGAGTGTTAGTGAGTGTGTCTGTTGAGTGTGTGTCTGCTAGTGAGTAACAGTGAGTGTGTTACTGTGTGTGTCTGTTACTGAGTGTGTTTGTGTTAGTGAGTCTGTTTGATGTCTGTTAGTGAGTGTGTTTGTCAGTGAGAGTGTATGCTTTGTAAGTGAGTGTGTGTGTATGTATGTCTGTCTGTCGCTGAGTGTGTCTCTGTCAGTAAATGTGTGTGTCTGTTAGCTAGTGTGTATGCGTCTGTTCGTGAGAGTGTGTGTGTGTCTTCAGCACTTACCTTTCTCCAGCGCAGGACTCCCTTGGCGCTGGGGATCCCTCCGCCTCTCAGCTCCGAATGCGCATGCACAGCAAGAACCGTGCGCGCATTCAAACCGCCCATAGGAAAGCATTACTCAATGCTTTTCTATGGACGTTCAGTGTCTTAGAATCGCGGAAGCTCCTCTAGCGGCTGTCAGTGAGATAGCCACTAGAGGCTGGATTAACCCTCAGTGAAACATAGCAGTTTCTCTGAAACTGCTATGCTTTCAGCTGCAGGGTTAAAACTAGAGGGACCTGACACCCAGACCACTTCATTGAGCTGAAGTGATCTGGGTGTCTGTAGTTGTCCTTTAAGTGTGTGTGCATCTGCATGCACTGGTGTACATACCACGGTCGCAGGGGTCGCAGGTGCCCGCCGCCATGTGTTGCGGCCCCGGCCCGCCCAGAGTAACCGTGCGGGGGGGGGGGGCCCATAAGTCATATATAGGAGTTCACTGTATAGGAGTTCAGTGTGTGGAGGGTGGTGTAGGTGTGGAGGGGGTGCTGTGTGTGTGGAGGGTGGGGTGGGGTGGCGGGGAAAGGGATCCGATGTATATATTTAAAAAACACACAGTGCCAGTATATTAAAAAATAAATACAAATCTATATTTTGGTCACCTTGATTGCAGTACAATCAAAGGAATAGCATGATTATATACATACAGTGATCAGCCACAACATTAAAACCTCTTACTAATGCCATGTAGGTTTTTCTGGTGCTGCCATATCAGGTATGATGCGGTAAGGCATGGACTCCACAAGACCTCTGAAAGTGTCATGTGGTATTTGGCACCGATACATTAGCAGCACATCATTTAAGTCCTGAAAGTTGTAAGGTGGGTCCTCCCTGGATTGGATTTGCACATTTCACAAGTGCTCATTTGCACTGAGATCTGGGGAATTTGGAGGCCAGGGCAACACCTTGAACTCTTTGTAATATTCCTCAAACCATTCCTAAACACTTTTTTGTAGTGTGGCAGGGTGCATTATCCTACTGAAAGTGGCTATTGCCATCGGGGAACACTATTGCCATGAAGTGGTGTTCATGGTCTACATCAGGGATAGGCAACCTTCGGCACTCCAGATGTTGTGGACTACATCCCCCATAATGCTCTTATACCAATATTGCTGGCAAAGCATCGTGGGAGGTGTAGTCCAAAACATCTGGAGTGCCGAAGGTTGGCTATGCCTGGTCTACATCAATCTCTAGGTAGGTGGTACATGTCAAAGTAGCATCCACATAATAATTGTGAGGACCCAATTTTTCCCAGCAGAACATTACCCAGAGCATAACACTGCCTCTAGTAGCCTGCCTCCTTCCAAAAGTACATGCTGCTGCCATCTCTTCTCCAGGTAAATGACGCACACACACCCAGCTATCCACCTGATATAAAAGAAAACGTGATTTATCATTCTTCTTCCATTGCTCTATGGTCCACTTGTGTTGCTCACATACCCATTGAAGGCACTTTCATAGACAGTGTTTTCATAGGCACTCTGACTGGTGTGCGACAGCAAACTGCACTGCAATGTGTGTTCTTACACTTTTCTATCATTATATAGGTAGTGGAACTGCACTCTAACCCTCTCAGGAATCCTTGGGTGCTGACCGGACCAGTCCCAGTACCAAAAAGGACCAAAGGTACGGCAAGCTCCGGCAAGCTTGACAAAGACCTGAGGGTTGAAACGTTGTACTTTGGTGCTTGGGTCCAATACAATTGCCTATTTTTGGAAGACTTTTGGAGTGCCTGGATTACTTTCTACATTTAAACTTTTCTATCATTGACAGAATTACGTTTTTCAGCAACTTACAGTACGTCTCATGTGTGATCAGAACAGATGGGCTAGCCTTCACCCTCCATGT
Source organism: Pelobates fuscus (assembly GCF_036172605.1). NCBI lineage: Eukaryota > Metazoa > Chordata > Amphibia > Anura > Pelobatidae > Pelobates > Pelobates fuscus. The sequence continues at coordinate 110,104,366 of NC_086325.1, read as the reverse complement.
GCATCAATGAGCCTTGGGCACCCATGACCCAAATAACCAGTTCACTGGTTGTCCTTCCTTGCACTACTTTTGATAAGTACAAACCACTGCATACACCCACACAACTGAGGCTCTGACCCAGTTGTCTAGCCATCACTATTTGGTCCTTTTTAAAGTCACTCACTAGCCCCTTTTTCCTGCTTATAGACCATGAAATTCAAGAACCGAATGTTCACTTGCTGACTAATATAGCCCACCCCTAGACAGGTGCCCTTGTAATGATATAATCAATGTTTTTCACTTCACCTCAGTGGCGTACATACTGGGGTCGTGGCTGCGACCAGGCCCGGCCCACCAGGGGGCCCAGCCACCCTGCGACCCGGTATGTATGCCAGTGTGGCTAGTGTGGCCCCCGAGGCTGGCCCTGGTGTCAGTGGGCTGGCAGGCGCGCAATGTAGCACTCTCCCTTGAGCGCTCTCTGCCACGCTCCCTCGCGCGCACCACACTGATGCCGGAGCTGGAATATGACGTCATATTCCGGCTCTTGCATCAGTAAGCGGCACTCGAGGAAGCTGAACAGGCGGATCTCAGTGCTCCCTGGTGCAACCACAGGACCGGACGCCCAGCAGCACCACTGGACCCCAGGAAACCCCTCAGCACTCCCAAAGGTAGGGAGGCTGGGGGATCACATTTAGAAAAAAAAACATGTGTTTGTGTATGTGTGTTAGTGTTAGAGTGTGTGTGTGTTAGTGTCAGTGTGTGTGTTACTGTGTGTGCCTGCTAGTGAGTGTGTTAGTTTGTGTGTGTCTGTTATTGAGTGCCAGTGTGTGTGTTAGTTTGTGTGTCAGTGAGTGTGTGCGTGTCAATGAGTGTGTTACTGTGTGTGTGTCTGTTACTGAGTGTGTTAGCTTGTGTGTATCTGTTAGTGAGTCTGTTTGATGTTTGTTAGTGAGTTTGTGTCTGTCAGTGAGAGTGTATGTTTTGTATGTGTCTGTCTGTCAATGAGTGTGTGTGTGTATATATGTATGTCGCTGAGTGTGTCTCTGTCAGTAAATGTGTGTGTCTGTTAGCTAGTGTGTATGCGTCTGTTCGTGAGAGTGTGTGTGTTTAAAACCCCTTCAGCACTTACCTTTCTCCAGCACTGGACTCCCTTGGCGCTGGGGATCCCTCCGCCCCGATCCACTGTTTAAAACAGTGAGCACTATATCTCGTTTTATTCTTTTCATATGCCGTTTACATTGTGAACATCAAAAGAGGACAGTTCCAGATTTATCCTTAAACGGGGATTGTACTGCTCAGAGCCCTATCTAAGAGCTGAATAGAAGCTCTCTCCTTGTGAGTGTATTTTACCTTAATTTTACCTAAAACATTGTATTTACTGGATTACACTATTGGTGGTTTATTTTGTGTTTTATTTCATATGAGACACTGTGGCAAAAGTGACCTCGCCACTGGTTTTTGGAGACGCCTGATTGCCAGCCTCTTGCCCTGTGACTATGGGCCCTGCAAAAAGACATGCTAAAAAGTGACTTCCGTGGGAAAATGTGCCTCTTCCCCTCCACCCTTTTCCTGTCCTATTGTTTCTCCAGCAGGGCGTTGTCCCAGGGACACTGCCAAACCAGTTGAAATTGGCTGCTTTGTCCCTCCTCAATCTCCCATCAGCCCTTGCTATTGTCTGACCACACCCTTCCTTGTACTATAGGGCACTTTTAACCCCTTAAGGACCAAACTTCTGGAATAAAAGGGAATCATGACATGTCACACATGTCATGTGTCCTTAAGGGGTTAACATTGGACATATTGAGCACTCAGATCCAAGCTATCTGGGGATATGTTGGACATATAGGTTAAACATTGTATTATAAGAGTTATGTATTTTTATGTGGTTTTTGTAACAGTTTTTGACTTAGAGATATTTCCTGTACCTGGAGATAATCAAGTTACCACAGCCACTTAAGCCAATTATCTCCAGGATAGAGGAGAAGATAGACCGGCCGCACAGCCTAAATCTGTGGAACTATTTGGTCAGTCAAATGTGACTTCCATAAAACTTTTGAACCCCTGCTCTGATCTGGGTGATTTGGGGATATGTTGTTCACCCAGATCAGGGCTATCCAGGGATGCTTTGTTGCTTTGGGGGTGTTTCTGGACTTTAGGTTAAACTGGATATTTTTTGCCTGTGGTAAATTAGTTAGTCCATTGTCTTTGTTAATTGTATCACAGGCAGAGTGGAGGGTGTGTGTACATTAGCTGGGAGTGTCTAACTGTACAATACGGTTTTGATTGGCTGTTGTGACTTTGTGTCCTGTGCTCCACAAGGTCCACGTGGGTGGTAACCTTGTTGGGAAAACTGTATATAAGAAATGCCTTTGTGCTCATTAAACCAGTGCTACTTCACCTTCAATTTAGAGTCCTGTCTCTTATTGGGGGAATCTGCTACAAGGGATTGCTATGCTCTTGAATAATCACTAAGCTCTTGTAAGAGCTTATTTCTGTTCCTGTCCTGCTTCACTCTCTGGGGAAAGAGAGGTTCACCCACTGGAACTTGGAGCCTTGTCGTAGGTCCAGGGTGGGTAGGAGACGACGAGACCCCAACCAAGCTGCGGAGGTTCGTGGGGTCTGTGGTGGCTATGGTCTGTGGTGGAGTGCTTGGAGCCCTCAGGAAGCGCTAGGAGCATCCTTCAACAGAGGTACCCAGTCGAGGTGCCAGGTGATCCGTTACAGACACCAACAACAGAAGTCCTCATCTGCACTAAATTTTGCCTACTTGAACACTAAGGAGGATAACAAACTGACCTCCACTACCTTCAAAAGGTTCTTATCTCCAAAAAAAGACTTTTTCTGCTGGGACTCTTTATTATTGTGATATCTTATTATTTTTATATAAAACATTGTGTATACATATATCTGTATAAGAGTATCTAGTATTTCTTATTTGGCACAGTCTGTTCTTTTCTGTATTTTATATCTAAAATCAACTTGCAAACCCTGCAGTTCTCTTGTCTGCTACATTTGCAAGCTCTCCCCTTCTAACCCCGATCAGACTTTCTGCGACTGTCCAATCACACACTTCGCAATGCAGCTCAATGAGAAGTTATTGTAAGTCAGGTGCTCTGAGCAATTGCTTTGTCTTGAGGTCACCTGCATTAAGTTAACAAAACCAGGAAGTAACATAACCTGTTGTCTGCTTGAAAGCCAAGGGGGTGTAACCAGGCTAATTTATAAAAGAATCAATTTCTATTGAAATCTGCACTTTTTGCAAAAATAAAAAAATAGGACACTCTTCACACATTAAGCTTTTCAGCGAGCTAAAATTGTTTAGAGGTCTGGAGTAACCCTTTAAGGGTTCATTAAGGGCACCATATCCGTGCAAGCCTATATGGTTTTGTTGATGGTAAGCTGCTCACAAAGCTGAAACGTATATGGAGCCCATAGTGCTTTTCTGATCTATTGATACAGTATGTTGCCGGCAGCTTTGTTTACACAATATTACTATGGAACCATCACATGATCTCTGATCGAATCAGCAGTAGGGACGGGCTAGTTAAATGCCTGACCTTGCTATTGTGTTTTGGCCCTCCGGATTATCCCAGAGTAGTGTGAAACACGTGTCGAGTGCGCAGACTATTCTGTTTATTTTATTACCATTTAACCTTTCCCTTCCTTTGTGCTGTAATACTGGAAAATATGTAGGGATATTTAGATGTTCTCACTATTTATGTAGCAATAATTAGGGAACAGCCTTAAGAGCACATTTGTGTTACATGGTGTTGTGCTATTTGTTCATTCTGATAATGGAGACTTTGTTACTTTTGTAAATATACTTGAGAAATCTTTTTTTTTTCTTTTGTAGATTTGACCCTTTGTTTTTTGTCTTAAGTTCAGATCTTAATTTGAATACTATACGTGGATGATGTGGTGACCGGACCACCAGGCAGCTCACACTGGACCACCAGGGAATAAATAAAGGTATGTAGTCTCCCCCCTCTCCCCATCAGACCTCCCTCTCCCCATCAGACCTCCCTCTCCCCATCAGACCTCCCTCTCTCGCATAACCCCCCTGCCTCTCACCATCACCCCCTCCCTCTCACATCACCCCCTCCCTCTCACCATCCAGCCTCTCCCTCTCACCATCATCCCCCTTCCTCACACCATCACCCTCCTCCCTCACACCATCACCCCCCTACACCATCACCCCCCTACACCATCACCCCCCTACACCATCACCCCCTACACCATCACCCCCCTCTCCCTCTCACCATCACCCCCTCTCCCTCTCACCATCACCCCCTCCCTCCCATCATTACCTCCCTCCCTCCCATCATTACCTCCCTCCCTCCCTCCCATCATTACCCCCCTCCCTCCATTTCATCATCACCCCCTCCCTCCATTTAATCATCACCCCCTTCCCTCACACCATCACCCCCTCACACACAGTATCAGACCCTCACACACACAATATCACCCCCTCACACACACAGTATCACCTCCTCACACACTGTTAGCATCCCCTCACACTGTCACCTCCCCACACATTGTGAACACTCCCTACACTGTCATAACCCTCAACACTGTCAACCTCTTCATGCATACACACTCACATTAACCACTCCTAATCCTGTTAATCTCACTCCCTCCAAACTCACCTGCCCTCACTCTGCCACACTCACCCTGTCACATTAACCCCCCTTAATCCTGTCACACCTACCATGCCACAATTGCCCTGACACACTTACCTCCACTCACCCTGTCACACTCCCTCATCAATCCATGTCATACTCCCTGTCCCTCATTCTCTCACAACCCACCCTGTCCATTTACCCCGTTCGCCCTGTCACACTCTCCCTGCCACTGGTACCCCTTTACTCACCTTGTCACAGTCACCAGCTGAAGACATTCATCATACACACACAGTCAGGAAACATAGCTTTGCCATAAACACAATGCACAAAGGCTACAGTCAGACCCCCATACACACAACACACTTAAAGCAGCTACCCCATACACATAGGGTCCCAGACAAAAACGCAGACTTACTCACAGAGACATAAATTCACACACACAAGAAATGTGTCAGACACACTCTCAGGCACATACACAGGTAAACTGTGCATCAATGTGTATATGTGACAGTGTGCATGTATTACAACTCTATTTTTTCACTTTTTTGTTAGTGGGGCCTCATGTTTGAGTTTCACCTAAGGCCTCATAAAGTCTAGAACCGCCTCTAGTGGCAGGGACTGATTCAGTCTTTCAGCCACTTTCCATTTTTTGGGGGGTGTGCAGGCTGTTAAACAGAATCTACTGGGATTAGATATTAGTGAGACTCAGCGTGAGTTTACAGTTACTCTTGGAAAAGGTGTTGCATGAGAATTATTTTATGTATAAGGACACCTTTTATAAACAATTACAGGGCACGGCGATGGGGTCGAATGTGGCCCCATCGCACACAATCTATTTATGGCTTGTTCTGAGGAGGACTGAATCTTTACTCATCCTGAGTTTCAGTATGTCAAGTTGTGGTTACGCTTCATAGATGACATTTGTTTTCTATGGAGCAGCCCCTTAGAGACCATTTTGGAATTTTGGGGGAGCATCAATCAAATGCTACCCACCATAAAGTTCACCATTGAGTATAGCCCAACGGAGGTTCATTTCCTGGATGTCAATGTCCAGAAAACGCTGGATGGTTTTCATTTTTATATATTCTCCAAACCGACAGATAGGAACTCGTACCTACATTTCTCATCGTTCCATCTGCCTAAGCTGAAAGAGGGGTTACCCTATTCACAGTTATTACGTCTGAGGAGGATTAACTCTGTTGATCAGGTGTTTGAGCAAATGGCGGATAGAATGATGGAGATTTAGGGACAGAGGGTATTCCTTAGAAACATTAAGGACGGCTAAGGAAAGGGTTTTGGCGTCAGGAAAAACAGAGGACTGAAGTTGAGATGAAACCAAAACCGATTCCATTTGTACACACCTATTCCACTAAGTCCCACCATGTTACACAAATTATAAAAAAAAAAACACATTGTCATGTGTTAAGTGAGGATACGGACCTGAGAAATATTTTTTGGGGGGGACAGTCCCAATTATGGCTCTTAAGAACTCTATGAACCTCACGCAGGATTTAATACATGTCAGCAGGGCCGCCATCAGGGGGTGACAACCATGATGGTTGTCACGGGCCCAGCGGCCCGGGCTGCTCTGGCAGTCCTGGGCCCCACTTTCCCTCTCTGCACACATAGATAACGAATATCGCGATCTATGTGTGCAGCCGCGGGCCCCCCGCTCCCTGTTACCGCAGAGGGGGCCCAGGCAGCACACAGCTTCTTCTCTTCTCTGATCTCTTCTAATAACTCTTGCGAGACCCGGTTGCCATGCGAGAGTAATTGGAAGAGAGCGGAGAAGAGAAGAAGCTGTGTGCTGCCTGGGCCCCCTCTGCGGTAACAGGGAGCCAGGGGGCCCCACCATGCCACCGGACCACCAGGGATGGAATCTCCCCCCTCCCTAGACTAAGGTAAGAAGCAGGGAGGGGGGAGAAACATTTAATTGAATTAAAAAAATAAAAATAAAATAATATGTGAAAATGCCCCGCACTCCCCCTCCCCCCCAGATTGCACATTTACACACACACACTGCATACACTAACACAACACACACTGCATACACTAACACAACACACACTGCACACACTAACACAACATACACTGCACACACAGCATACACTAACACAACACACACTGCGCACACAGCATACACTAACACAACACACACTGCACACACAGCATACACTAACACAACACACACTGCACACACAGCATACACTAACACAACACACACTGCATACACTAACACAACACACACTGCATACACTAACACAACACACACTGCATACACTAACACAACACACACTGCATACACTAACACAACACACACTGCACACACAGCAATGCACCAACACAACACACACTAACACAACACACACTCTGCATACACTGACACAACACACACTGCATACACTAACACACACACACTGCATACACTAATACACTAATACAATACACACACTGCATTCACTAATACAACATGCATTTTGCATACACTACAGACTAACACACTCACTGCATCCACTATACTGACACACACTCTGCATTCGCTACACATTAACACACTCTGCATTCACTACACTAACACGCACTCTGCATCCGCTACACACTAACACACTCTCTGCATTCACTACACATTAACACTCTGCATTCACTACACTAACACACACTCTGCATCCGCTACACACTAACACACACTCTGTATTCACTACACTAACACACACTCTGCATTCACTACACTAACACACACTCTGCATCCGCTACACACTAACACACACTCTGCATCCGCTACACATTAACACACTCTCTGCATTCACTACACATTAACACACTCTCTGCATTCACTACACTAACACACACACTCTGCATCCGCTACACATTAACACACTCTCTGCATTCACTACACATTTACACACACTCCTAAATAAAAATAAAATATGTGAAAATGCCCCACACATCCTGTATTCACAGTACACACACTACATACACCACAAATTGAAACACTCTGCATTCACTATACACAGACACTGTGTATAATACACACACTACATCCACTACAGACACTGCATCCACTAAACACATTTCATCTAGTACATACAAACACTACATCCACTACACAAACACACACTACATCACTGTACACACACTACATCCACTACTCAAACACACTCTGCGTTCACTATACACACTGCATCCGCTACACAAAAACACACTCTGCATTCACTGCACAAACCGTATCTAATACACAACACTACATCCATTACACACATTCTAATTCACTTCCACTATACACACCACATTCAGTCCTGCATCATTGTCAGCGGACTAGGTAGGGCATGGGCGGGCCCAGGAGGGCTACAATATTGATACTTATATCAATTGTCAGTCGAATTTCATTGTCTGTTTGATTAAATGTCCCTGTGGCAAACGTTACGTTGGCCAAACTACTAGGCACCTAACTGTGAGAATTGGGGAACACAAAAGTACGATTAGAAATCGAGTGGTTACCTCATCAGTGGCCCGACATTTTAATGAAGCTGGACATCGGGTTTCACAATTAAAATTTGTGGGCATAGAGCATGTTAAAATCTCATCCAGAGGGGGTAACAGGTTCAAACTTTTAAGCCAAAGGGAGATGTATTGGATATATAAGTTGGATACACTGTTCCCAAATGGCATGAATGATGATAGGGATTTTGCCTGCTTTAGATAATAGATTTAGTCCTTTTTAAATTTTTTGCTGGAAATTGCCTATATTCTGATTGCCTATATTCCTGGGATAATCTGGTCTAGATTGCATAGATTTTATGTATAGTTTATATTTGCATATACACAATGCTCATATAATGTGCTGCAAGGGATATGGAATGTACCATCCGTTTGATAAGTTTACAAATAGCCGTAATGTATTAGAATTATTTTCTCCTTTGACCTATAACAAATTTGGCCACTTCATTTACCTGTAGTTGTTCTGCACCACTGGAACACGTGACCTCATACGCAATGATGTCATTTGACGCATGTGCATCATGACGTCATCGATACCTGGAAGTAACCTCCGGTATTCTGCAGAAGATTTCACACAACATTATATTAATAGCAAGTACCTCCCTTTATCCAGCTTATCGTTTTTAGGTTTATTAGTCTAAATCTACAGGGTATATAAGTGGAAATATAGATCAGTCCGTGAGAGGTCCCCCAGAAGAAGGCTTCATAGCCAAAACGTCAGGGTTTTCATTTCTCCTGCTCTTGGTCAGTATACCTTTTTAATGGGAGTCTGCATTTAGCACTTTATTATTATTGTGGAATTGGTACTATAAATTGGATATGCACTACTTTATGCACTTTCTTTCTGTCAAAATATGTTTATGTATTTTCAATGCACGAATAAGTGCTTTTTGATGTGCAAACTTTGGTGTGCCTTGGGAACATTATTATTCCTATTGCACACTCTCAGATACACTGACATACACACACTGATTTGACACAATCTGACCGACACACAATCACTGACTCACTCACAGACACACACAATCACTGACAGACACGAACACACAATGACGCAGACACACACACACACACACTCACAGGCATACACAATCACTCATTTAGACACACACACAGACTCACAGACAAACACATCACTCAGACACACACATTCACTGACAGAAACACACACTGACAGCCAGACACTCACACTGACAGCCAGACACTCTCTCTCTCACACACATTGACAACCACACACTCTCTCTCACACACACACACACACACACACACACTGACAGCCAGCCTTTGGGAGAGCTGGGTGGATTATTTTACCTGGGGTCAGTGGGGCTGCTGGTCGGGCTGTTCGGGCAGGGAGGGAGGCAGGCGTGCTGGCAGTCGGGCGGCCAGATGAGGTCCAGGCGGGTGGCGAGGGAGCGCTGATTTGTTGTATGACGTCATATTACGGCTCCCGGCATCACTCTGCGGCAAGCTGAGGGAGCTGAGCAGAAAGAGCTCACAAATCAGCGCTCTCTTGTCGCCTGCCTGGAGTTCAGCTAGCCGTTTGCCACCAGGCTAACAACGCATTTGCCTGGGCATTTGGGGGTGGCGTTTTTTGCTACCCCCTGGAAAGTGCCCCCCAAGGCAAATGCCTTGTTTGCCTTACGGCAAATACATAGCACTTTCCTGCACTTGATATGCGGCCAGCTGTGGATATATTTTGGCTATCTAGATTTCTCCACCTTTGCCTACATACTGTAGGAGGTTTTTTTCTTGTTTGTTTTTTGCATTTGTGCTTGAAGGTATCCATTATCAGTGCATATGCAAACTATAATACAGATGGAACTGAGAACCTGAATGACCACTTTAAGACAATAATAATATTAATAATAATAACAAAGTATTAGGACAATACGCTAAATAGTGAAGGATCTCAGTCCCTACATTCAATAACCTCTTAAGAGTACTCGACGTTATCACAGAAAGAAATTCAGGTTATTAATATATGGACTCAGTTGTTTGCTTATGTCTCATTGACATTGAGAAAAAAGGAAATTAGACATTTATTCAGACTGCATAACTAGTGGGTGATCTAACTATGTAACTATGAATATGTTCTTACATGAAGTGTTTTTGTTAACATACATTTATTCAAGATGAAATAAAATCTATTTAGTAACTATAGTTCCATGTTTCTTTTTTTCTTTTGTTGAGCTCTTGATATTTGACGCTTTCTGACTCACACTCTGACTCAGTATAGCTCTACTACCATCTAGTGGTTATTTTGTTTAATATTAATTACACTGTAAATCTCTGAAAGAAACTTTATATCCTAATATTATGCACATTAGAGAAGCATCACATTACAGTCGATTTGCTACACTCTTTGAAAACAATCCTGCTGAATATTATTGTTAATCTAACTACCCCCCTCTCCACAAGATTTTGTTTTCTTTAACCCCTTAAGGACCGGACTTTTTTTGCGATGTTGTACATTTGCGACCAGGCATCTTTTTGACACTTTTGTGGTGGTTGTGTTTAGCTGTAATTTTCCGCTCTCTCATTTACTGTTCCCATACAAATTATATATTGTTTTTTTCAGGACAAAAGGGGCTTTCTTTACATACCATTATTTATATAATCTCATGTAATTTAATTTTAAAAAAATGAAAAAATATGATGAAAAATTGAAAAAAATACATGTTTTTTGACTTTTATGTAAAAAATCTTTTACTCATCTACAAAAGCGAATGAAAAAAACTGCTATATAGATTCTAAATTTTGTCCTGAGTTTAAAAATACCCAGTGTTTACATGCTTTTTGCTATTTTTTTGCATGTTATAGGGCTATAGGTACAAGTAGGATATTGCGGTTTCAAAACCTATATTTTTAAAATGTATCAATAGTGACATTGTAACACTATTATCTGTCATAAATCGCTAAATAACACCCCACATGTACATATTTTTTTTAAAGTAGACAACCCAGGGTATTCAATATGGGGTATGTCCAGACTTTTTTAGTAGCCACTTAGTCGCAAACACTGGCCAAAGTTAGCGTTCATATTTGTTTGTGTGTGAAAAAAGTAAAAAACTAAATTGAACGCTAATTTTCGCCAGTGTTTGTGACTAAGTGGTTACTAAAAAAGACTGGACAATACCCCATTTGCAATACCTTGGGTTGTCTACTTTTGCAAATGGTATGCCATCATGGGGGTAATTCTCATTCCTGGGCTACCATACGCTCTCAAAGGCAACGTAACCAACCTGGCCATTTTCAATGTAAAAATATGACCCATATATTTGACCCTGTAACTTTCAAAAACGCTATAAAACCTGTACATGGGGGGGTACTGTTATACTCAGGAGACTTTGCTGAACACAAATATTAGTGTTTCAAAACTGGAAAATGTATCACAACAATTATATCATCAGTAAAAGTGCTGTTTGTGTGTGAAAAATGCAAAAAAAGTCACTTTCACTGACAATATCATCGCTGTGATAGGTTTTACTGTTTTGAATAACTAATATTAGTATGACATTATATATATGATATTTAGACGTATATTATATATATATAATATACGTCTATATATCATATATATATACACATATATAATTATTATTTTTATTTATTAACTTTAAACTTTATTTTTTTTTATGATTTTACACTAAGCAGGGAGACTGCCTGTCAGCACAGACAGTCCCCCTGCAGGCAGAGACTAGGACACCTATTGTGACCATGTGGTCGCCCTGTTGGGCGATCACATGGCCACAGGGGTCCTAATCCGCCATGGGGAGACTGTCTGGGCTGCAGGCAGTCTCCCCACAACGGGAGCACCGCCGATCGCCGCCGGGGGAATGACGGCGATCGGGTAAGTACATTGGACCGTTGGGACGGTTCAGGACCATCCTCGGTCGGCAATGCAAAAATGCCGATGACGGTCCTGAACCGTCCTCGGTCCTTAAGGGGTTAATAATCTCTTTCATGTCTGCATTTTCACTTTTTTTTTTGTGTTGGGGTTTTGAGAATTATTTGGGGATTCTTTAACTGAGCAATACTGAATAATTAATTATAATAAAGGGATATGTTTTTATTAAACCAATTCTCCCTAGTTCAGAACCATTCAGTAATTTGATTGATACTAATTATTTTTGTTTTTGTTCTGTTGATTGGTTTGTAAGCCAACAAATCAGAGTGCCAAGTCTCGAGAGACTTGCAGGGTTATTCACTAAAGTGAGAATTCAGCGAAATTTCTAAGTGAATTTTAAAAATTAAGGCCAAATTGGAGGCATTGCATAGCTTTTTTCAGTGTGTCTATTTTTACCTTTAATTTTAAATTCAATTTGATTTCTCACTTTATTGGATAACTCTGTTTATGTATCTTCTGAATCCTATACTTTGTATAGGAATTAGATGTGAAAACATCTGTAATTTGTAAATGTGCAATTGCTGCAGATTCACTCGTGCCAATCAGAATTTGGTCATTTTCACTGGATTTTGTCCATCTACACAAAATACTGTGTTTAGTGAAACATAGAAACATAGAAACATAGTGTGACGGCAGATAAGAACCATTCGGCCCATCTAGTCTGCCCAGTTTTCTAAATACTTTCATTAGTCTCTGGCCTTATCTTATAGTTAGGATAGCCTTATGCCTATCCCACGCATGCTTAAACTCCTTTACTGTGTTAACCTCTACCACCCTGTGTTAACCTCTACCACCCTGAATAACCCTGCATTTGTGTTAAAGACGATAAAGTACCAGTTTAGTATAGTAAAACCCAAATTTAGATATTGAACAGCAGATGGCAGCAAACTACCATCACATTATTTCCCTTGCATATAGGCAAAGCACATTAAGGCAACTTGCATGCAAGATTAAGATTTCAACAAATGACTACTGATTCTCTGTTATTGTGTATTTTGCAGGTAAATCCTAAATACACAATAACTCAGTGGATACCATTGGAATTTGCAATGACATTTCCATTATGCCTTTTTTTCTTTTTTATGACATTTCCCTGTTTCATTGAGGAGAATTAAAAATTCAATTATAAATTTTAGATCAAAATAGCTAAAACTGGAAAATATTTTCAACTCAAGCCACGCCACGTTCTGTTTTTTCCCATCAATCATGTGGGAAATTCAGAATCATGAATCAAAGCAAATATTTTTTACATTTTATTTTATCCCTGAGTTTATTATTATTCTATCAGTATTATACGTTTTCTATTGGTCACTATGACATTAACACTTTTTACTTAATAACTTCTGTTTCATTATCTCAGCCACTGTATTCTAGTTATGTATATACATTTGTTTGTGACCATTACCTCTTATATTACTAGATCATTACCATTTTGGTTTATTAATTAACATGATATTTTTCAAAATAAAAAAAACATTTGAAAGAAAAAAACCAAAACTGATATGTTTGGCCATTGAACTACATGCTATGTTAGTGATCGGCTCAGAAATGTGACCAATAACTCTATCTGACCAAATACACACATATTGCAATTTGGACTGAAACAAATCTTCAAGTCTACTCCCCACAGTGAGGCAGTACTGGATACTGTCCCAACACAAAAACACAAAAACTCACATGTGGTAAGGCATATCTCCCGGGTAGGTGTATGGATATCAACACATTTCATCCTAAACAGAACTTTTACAAGGAAAAACATTAATTTACAGAGGATATAATCAACATCCAACTCAAAATCCATAAAATATAGCTCCCAAAAGACCACACTAAAGAAAAATCTAAATATAGAATATATATATATTTGTGTTCAGGGCATAGGAATGCCCTGTCGTATGATTTTTTGGTATTATCAGACAGAGCCAACTGCGAGAGGAGCCTGCTATGAGTTAACAGATTCCCAAGTCCAGTGTCATGTCATGAGCTTTGTGGTAATCCTAAAATTGAAAGCGAGATAAATGATCAGCCGCTACGTTATGAATAGGAATATGGACACACACCAAGAAGAAATTATAGTTCGCAGCCATCCAAGTCAATTTCCTTTAGAAAGCTCATTATGGTCAGAGATTTTGAACGACCTTTGTTAATTATGTGGCAGGTGGCTAAGTTGTCCGAAAAACATCTCACTGCTTGACCTGACCATACTGCTCCCCAAGCCACTGCTGTTGCTAAAATGGGGTAAAGCTTGAATAAGGCCAAAGTGGTAGAGAAACCTTGATCATCTTTTACTTCAATAGGCCAACCCCCCCTCATAACCAATTATCGCTAAAAATTGCAACAAAGCCAGAGGTGGCAGCCGCCAGAGATGATATGTGAGAAAAAGTAGTAAGAACCTTGCCACTTAACACCGTGTAGATGCCACAAAGAGGGATGGTTTGGGAGGAACTTGAAGTCGTCAATGGTATCAGTCTTACTGAGCTATACCCCCGAAAATAGAGAGTTCAGGTTAGGAGTTGTGAAAGAGTTGGGAATAGAGAGGTTGATAATCAACCTTTGGTTGGCTGAATTTTTCCCAGAGGCCACCCCAATGTGATTAGTTCTCCATACTGAAAAAGGTGGGGAACTAAAAGGCCCTTGTAGGAAACCTCAATCCAATTCTATCTGCAACAGATCATTAACAGCTTCTGGATTGACTAGGGCGGATTGTAGGTGTTTGCATTTGACAATGCCAGATGGCATGTAAATAATGCCCATATGGAACCTTTCTGTGAACCCAGCAACCAAAAATTCCACCAAGTGGGATGAGGGGTGGCTATGCAATAATTTGGCGAAACAGATCACATTGATTGAAGCCATGTATGATTTGGGGAACAATTTATTGGGACACATCATCTTGGCATGTGCCCTAAAACAAAGTGAACACACGTGCAACAACCTGCAGGCACTAAAGCCACATGAACTTGCATTAAAGTTTTTGCAAATCAGGGATTTACCCAGGAAAAACAATGCTATGCCCCAGCTTGTCCTTGATCACTTTCTCAAGTTTAGCCGAGGAGGCCGGAATAGGGAAGTTAGTTCCAAGCTCAGGGGTATTAGGACATAGGTTTGTTGCATGTGAGGTCGAAGAGCAAATAGCACAAGCTGGAGATCTGAGGCCCTTAAGTGACTGCAAAATAGCTCCATGTCCAACTAACTCCAGTCTATCTGGACATTGAACTGAGCCAGAGCTGCAGATGCAGGTGTTGGACCGAGGGGATTTCGGAAGATAAAAAACATAATATAGCATGGGAGTGACAGGTGAGGCCCTCTCTATGCCACCATGCGAGGCGACTAACTATGAGTTGGCTGCTGGACGTGAGTACCTCAGAGTATTAGGACTGGTGTTGGCCTTGCGGGACCACAAAGTTAAGGCATGAAGGCCTGAAAATCTACATAAGTGGACTCTGAAACCTATGAGCCAGTAGACAAAATCTCACCCTATCATCAGTTGCAGGTCAGTTGCAGGTGAGGGAGGGGAGGGAGGTGTAACAACCTCTGGATTCACCTACATGTCGTATCCGATGGATATAGAGTAGGACAGAGTAGTAGAACCCGAGCAATATCTGTGAGAGTAATAGCAATGTTGTAGTACCCAAATCATGACTGATCAAAGCAGGAAAAGCAAAATAATGTAGGGTACCTACCAGGCTATGACTTGGCCTAAAACAAATAAGCGTAAGTGGTCGTTGCACTAGCACGACCTAGCACCTAATAACATAGTAATTAAGCATATTAGGTTATTTTGGCTGGGAGGGTCAGATCGTGGACCCCAAGACAAATCTAAAACCATTAACCAATGTGTAGAGAATCTAAAAATGAGGTGATGATTGTTCAAAAGCTGAGCGCCACTAATCTGTAATATAATACTGTCAGGGCTTACCTTAGTTGGGAGATTTGTGCTCACCCTTGCAGATATATGGTTAGAAACCACCAGGACTGTGAATCTGTGCATGAAAGGTGTTCCATTTCGAGGCAATGCTTATATACCCAGCTAATTCTTGATCTGCTTTAGGTGGGCTTAGATAGATAGGAGCAGCCACATGAAAAGTCCAGCCCCCAGTGCTGGAGACAAGGTGAGGATAAACATTAGGCAGAAACAAAAACTGAAGTGTGGCCCAGTGGCAAGACAGCAGGACTAAGGCAGAAAGAGTCCAGAATTCAGATCCCCTGTTGGGCACTTCCGGGGCGACCATGTCTGTCTGTCTGGATGTCACAGTGAGAACCTCTAATAAAGCCAAAATTGCTACCAAATATCAGAAGTAAAAAGACCCACCTAAGGTGAGTGGATCAATTGAACTGAGCCAAACTGAATCTATGAGACTTGGAAAATCCTCAAAGACAAAGCCAGATTAAAAAGTCAAACCCGACAACCTATAACAAATATCTAAAAAAATATTTACATATCTAAAAATGCAGAAAGTAAAACCAGCAAACAATGCGCTTACTTAACCTAAATTTAAACAGAATAAAGCATCTTAATCAAAAAATACATGTAACATGCAGTACTCTCAGATTATGACACACTAAGCCTACACATCAATCATCAATCATTTGTGTGTTTTCACCTAGACTCTGGAAAATGTCATATTTCTATAATAGGGCATTTGGTTGTAATTATATGAACGGCCCCATTGAGGAGCAAAGACTTGCATAACAACCGAACGTTCCCGTGTTTACCTAATAATAACATTAGACTTGCTGTACGAACAGTAATTACTGTTCGTGCGAATTTAGAAAGGGCTGAACGGGTGTGCGCATACTCCTGAAAGCCAATTCATACGAGCCAAAAATGCATTGAAATAATTAGACTGAACTGTACGTTCGTATGAATATGGACGTACTACATCACAAAATGCATACGAATTAGATGTAAGTATAAAATCGGTCCGTGATGTCGCTATGCGCCTGCGACAGGGTCGCAAAGGTCGACATAACTCACAGTTATAGAAGTTTCAGGATAGTTAGCAGTGGAGACCGGAGGAGTGGGGATGAGTATCCCGGAGTCCTGGGATGGCTGGAAGGTCTCGGAACAGGAACAGGCAGACTCTGTTGGAGCAGGTAAGAGTATCCACGCGGTAAGTTAAGCAAATCGTGATCTGCTGTGGCCAGAAGTCCAGGTATGCAAATCACCAGACCAATAACGGTAATGGGGAGAGGTCTGGAGATCCTTAAGTAGGGAAATCAAGCCCCTCCCACAACAACAGGCCCAGCCATTCCATATATAGTGTGTTTGTGTAAATACAAAAAGAGAAGTCCTGCGCTCACTACCATCACTGGGCTGGCAGCAATGACTACAGTACACATCAGTCCCAATATATAGTAAAACCAAAGAAAATAAAAAGTTACCTGCGCTCTCTCCTTAATCCCTATGTATATTTAGACAAATGGAGGTCATTTAGTTGCTCCAATGGCCATTGGAGGGAATGCCCGCCTGCCAACGTCAAGGCAGACCCCCCTAAGCGGGTCCTAACATTGACCCTTCAGCCTGCTTCCTTGAGGTTCTGGCAAATATATCTCTAATGAGACAGAGAGGGATATTTTTTATATACACCCCTATATACTTATTAACCCTTAATAGGGAACACATGGGATGGGCGGCAGCATTGTAACAAGGCTATGTGATACAAAGTAAATACAAATACAAAAAGAGAAGTCCTGCGCTCACTCCCATCACTACTGGGCCGGCAGCAATGACTACAGTACACATCAGCCCCAATATATAGTAAAAAACAAAGAAAAGAAAAAGTTACCTGCGCTCTCTCCTTAATCCCTATGTATATTTAGACAAATGGAGGTTACCTACTACTATGTCACTTGAATTTCAAGGCTACATCCCTGCTTACATGGTTGAAGACACTGTTTTTCTGTTTACATGGCTGACTACTATTGGTGCAGCTGCATCATGAAAAAGGAAGTGGGTGGGACTTCATTACCCTTTATTACTGATATCTGTACTGTGCTTGGTTCATTTTTTATCTACTCTGTTAACCAAGAATAATCCCTAACTATTGACATACTATTAGTATTTTCAATCCACTTGATTGGCTGTAACCTTCAACCTGCAGTGTACTCAAAAAGTCAGCAAAAGGGACATTTTGTTCCCTCAAGTTAATCTTGCAATATCAGCCAATATAAAGCTTTATATTGCCAAATTAACAAATAAATCATGAATAAGGCCTACAAGCGACAGTGGTGATTTAAATATATCTATTGAATTGTGTCACAATTGACCCCTTCCCGACCTCGGATGTAAAAAAATGTCCATTAACGACCGCAGACGTACCTGGTATGTCCTATAGTAAATCCTCACTTACCTGATCGCTGGCGATCCCCCACCGGTGATCGCGATTCTGGCGTCTGCCTGGGAGCTCAGAAAAAAAAACTAATCTGGCTAACTGAATTGGGCAAACCCTATATTGACCCTGTAACTTTCCAAAACATCATAAACCCATACATGGGGGGTATTGTTATACTCGGGAGACTTCTCTCAACACAAATATGAGTGTTTAAAACAGTAAAACTTATCACGACTGTGGCAAAAGCAGCCACTTTAAACTGTATATGTAAGTGTAAGTGTATGTATGTATAATGTAGTTCATGCGAACAATAGAGTTCTTATGCTGGCGGCATGAAAGCCGCCAGCATTCATACAATAGTTTCTCGAACAGTGAATTTCAACACTGTTCGTGAAACTAACAAACTACCGAAGGTAGACCACACACAGGAGGTCATGTGGCTCCCATTAAGGATTGCAACATTGTTGCAATCGGTAATTAGAAGGATTCAGGGTGGCCGCCGTTCGACTACTGACCAAGCGGCGGTCAGCCATTTTGGATCCTTTGTTAGCCCAGCGGTATTTGGTCGTCGAGCGCCTGGAACTAAAATCGGCTACTCGGTGGCACGAATACCGCTGGACTTCCAAGCCGTTCGGGAGCCCCGGTCCTTCGGTAATGTGATTCCCTAAAGTCAATCGGTAGTTTGAAGGTAACTTAAACGTAATCTGTGTTTCGTGCGGCGTTTGGTTATTTATGCTGGGATCTGAGCGGTACTTTCACGAAATGTGCGCTCAGACCCCAGCTTTCTACCGAACGTCCATTCGTTTAAATATAACGAATATTGTACAAGTTATGTGTTTTAATGTAAAATGTCAGTTCTGCTGCACAGAGGGATAATCCACTTAACTGCATATTCTAGTGGGAGTATCCCTCTCGTACAGCAGTGCATGATGGGAGAAATGTCCAGGTTGTTAAGTTCCCCATGTAGTCCCCTACTGTACAACCTCTGTAATGTCAGTAGGGAAACCCCTTGCATGGGGAATCCCATAAATACTGTGACCTGTGATTAAAAGCTCAGTTGACTCCCAGCCTATGTGTCGTCTAGTTCTTGGGAGGGAAGGATTCTTGCAACGCTACCAGGATTATTGTATGCTGTATTTGTTTGCCTGGATAATTTTATGCTGTTCCTGTTACCCAGCGGAGATAACGTGGGTTATACTACCTCTCCGCTACAACGACGATGAAATCACCAGTAAAAGTGCATTTTTTTTTAATTTTTTTTTTTTTTTTTTTTGCTGTGCATATCATCATTACATATACGCTTGTCATGCCCCAACGGCAATTGATGAGCTAGAGATCATGCCATGCATTGGAACACATTTAGGACATTCAGATAATACGTGCACATTTTTAGGTAGTTAATAAAACGTGAGTTAACAATTGCTAGAGTAAAGTTAAGTAGGTACTAGCTAGAGAGATAATACATATTAAGCATTGGTATGGCATTAGCTATTATCAGATTAGGCTCAAAATGTAGATTTAGGTTAGGCTCAAAATGTGTAACAGGCTATGCATCCTTAGTTAGTTGTGCTAGAGATTCCAGGCTACACAATATATACGGTATTCAACGTTGCACTCTCGTTTAAACAGTATAAAAGGGCCCCAGTGAACTAGCCATGGCTTGCAGTACTATATTATGTGGTAAGGTAGTCTAAAAAAAAAAAGCGTGTTGAGCGCCTATATTAAGCGTGAGGTGGCAGGCATAGATTGGAACTTACTTATTTGTAGGCAACATGATAAACTAATGCAATACTATAATGTCCTCTGGGGTCCCCCAGGTTTGAATCCTTCTCTGGACAGATCGGCAGGTTGTTGATCGTGGTTCCGGTGTCGTGTTGTGGTGTACGTCTCCCGGTCATGGGACCAGATGTGCCAAGCGCTTTTGGCGGTTCATCCGATGCCTCGTTGGGGCCTTACAGGGACCTGCCATGGATGCCCGTGCAGTCTCGTTTCAGTGCGGTGGGTATGCGTGCGTGGTAGGAGTCGTTGGGTAAGGTAGTTTGGCTGGAGTGGAGCTACCTCTAGGTTGGAGGGTGCCTCAGGCATATCAGAGCTTGGTGTCAGCGGTGTTCTCCGTTTCACCACTCTGTGCAGGTGAGGTGCCTGTCTGACTCTCCGCTGCCTCCCTGCGATTCTGGTCCTCACCGAGGTTGCTGTGGGTCGGGCAGCGAACGGCAAGGTGGGCAGCTTGAGGTGGGTGTCTGCCGGGCTCCCTGTCGCAACCTGTGCTCTAGTTTGAGCCAGAAGTCTGCGAATATATGTTCCAGGCTGGCAGTGGGCCTTGTTGTACATCGTGGCAGCCTGCAGGCAGCGTGGTCTCTGCCATCTTTGGTGGGTCTATCGGCCCTCCGCTCAGTTTCTCCTTTGTTTCTGCCTTGTCTGGGAGGACTCCCAGGGGTGGAACGGGATCACCCCCACCGGTCCTGGGGGGGTTGTGGGATACCCGCTTGTAGTCGCTATCGGGGCCGCTCCAACTGGGATCTCGGCCGCCGCTCCCATCCAGTGCGCCCCAGGCCGCATGCCCTCACGGGTATAGCCTGTTATCTGCTGTTCACTCACCGGCCACATCACAGGTTCACCGTGAGGACAGAGAGACAGTCAGTCGCTTCGGGTCACTTTTTCGTCATTTATTGTGGTTTGAGGGTGCCTTTTCAGCCGTTTTAGCATAAATCTGTAGGGAGCTTCAGTTAGGCCAGGGATAGGCAACCTTCAGCTCTCCAGATGTTGTGGACTACATCCCCCATAATGCTCTTACACACATAATGCTGGCAAAGCATCATGGGAGGTGTAGTCCAAAACATCTAAAGAGCCGAAGGTTCCCCACCCCTGAGTTAGGCACATCTACCCTCCATGACAGTCAGGCCCCGCCCCCCGTAAAAGTGCAGTTTTTGTGTAAAAAAATGCAAAAAACAAATCTGAACGCTAACTTTGGTCAGGGTTTGTGACTAAGGGCTACTACAAAAGACTGGACATACCCCATTTTGAATACCCTAGGTTTTCTCCTTTTTAAATGGTATGTCATGGTGGGGTTAATTTTCATTTCTAAGCTGCCATACCGTCTCAAAGGCAACATAGCCAATCTGGCAAACAGCAATTTACAAAAACAGAAATTGTCATATCTTATATTTGACCCTGTAACTTTTCAAATCACAATAAAACCTGTACTTGAGGGGTACTGATGTACTTGCAAGACATTACTCTACACAAATACGAGTTTTAGAGCAGCAACATTTTTATACTGATATTATCATTGGTGATATGTCAGTTTATGTGTAAAAAATGCAAAAAAACTAATATAAATGCTAATTTTGGCCAGTGTTTGTGACTAAGCGCTACTAAAAAAGACTGGACATGCCCCATTCTGAATACCATGGATTGTCTACTTTTACAAATGGTATGCCATGATGGGGTTAATTTTCCCTCCTGTGCTGCTATACGGTCTCAAAGACAACATAGACCCAGCAAACTAATCTGGCAAATTTCAATGTGCAAACATGGAAAAGGGGAAAGCCCTACATTTCACCCCTGTAAGTTTGCAAAACCCAATAAAACCTGTACATTGGGGGTACTGTTGTACTCAAGAGATGTTGCTGAACACATATTGGCATGTTCTTTGTCAGTAACACATAACAGGAACTGAGAATCCATGCCTAAAGTACAATGTGAGTGAAAAATAACACACAAAAAATGACTACCCAAAGGTTTGACAAAGACTGGTGGTAGAATTAGTGCATGGAAAGTGTTAAAATAGCACCATTTGAAATACCTTAGGGTGTCTACTTTTCAGAAATATATATTTTGATGAGGGTAAATTACACTGACTGGCTTCAAAAATGTCCCAAATAGGCATGATGACCAGCTGTGAAAATTCCAAGTTTGAAAACTGGAATGCACACCCTCCAAATAAGGTATTTTAGCCCCCAGAGAACCCGACACACCTATACATGGGTGGTATCACTGTACTCAGGAGATGTTACTGAACACATATTGGGGTGTTCTGTGGCAGTAACCCTTAAAGTTCTCAGTACATGTATTCTTAAATTGTGTAAAAAAAAAAATCACCAATTATTGTATTTTTTTTTTTTACATTTGGCACAGATTGGTGGTAAAATGGTTGCATGAAAAGAGCATGAAGAGAGTCAAAATACCCCAAGTTTAATACCTTAGGTTGTCTTCTTTTAAAAAATATATACATGTGAAGGGTTATACAGGGATTCCTGACAGATAGCAGTGTTACAATGTAACTTGCGTTAATTTTGAAAAAAAAATTGGTTTGAAAATAGCAAAATGCTATTGCCCTATGACTTGCAAAAAGGCTAAGAACATGTTAACATTGGGTATTTCTAAATTCAGGACAAAATTTAGAAAGTATTCATCATGGGTGTTGTTTGGCAGTTGTAGATGCGTAACAGATTTTGGGGGTCAAAGTTAGAAAAAGTGTGTTTTTTTTTTAAATTCTTTCATCATATTTAATATTTTTTTTATAATATTTTATAATTTATTTATAATAGTTTTTATAGTAAATTATGTGATATGATGAAAATAATGGTATCTTTAGGAAGACCATTTAATGGCAAGAAAAATGGTATATAATATTTGTGGATACAGTAAATGAGTAAGAGGAAAATTATAGCTTAAAGGACCACTATAGTGCCAGGAAAACATACCCGCTGGGCTCTGGAGAGAGGACGGGGTTAAACACATACCTTTCTCCAGCGCCGGACGGGGAGCTTTCCTCCTCCTCTCCTCCTTCCTCGCGACGTCATCGGCTGAATGCGCAGGAGCCACGCGCGCATTCAGCCTGTCGCATAGGAAAGCATTTACAATGCTTTCCTATGCATGCTGGCGTCTTCTCACTGTGATTTTCACAGTGAGAAGCACGCAAGCGCCTCTAGCGGCTGTCAATGAGACAGCCACTAGAGGTTTTGGAGGCTGGATTAACCATCAGTATAAACATAGTAGTTTCTCTGAAACTGCTATGTTTATATAAAAAAAAGGGTTAATCCTAGAGGGACCTGGCACCCAGACCATCTCATTAAGCTGAAGTGGTCTGGGTGCCTAGAGTGCTCCTTTAACACAAACACCACAGAAATGTAAAAACAGCCCTGGTCCTTAACAGTAAGAAAATTGAAAAGTGGTCTGGTCACTAAGGGGTTAAAATTTAAAAAATTTAAAATGTCAAAATTAAAAGAAATACATTTTCATGTACCATTACCATAAACCCAAGCTGTTAGCATCTGTCATTGGTTAATAACATTGGGTGGTACTGTGCACCTCTGCAGTGTGAGTATTTGTGTGGAGAAAGTTTATTTAGAGTTTTTTCCTTCTCTTTCTGCTCTCTTTCCAGAGTGAAACGATGCTCATGACTGAGTCAAATTAGAAATGTTTAAAAAAGAAGTTAACATTTTAAAAAACATGTCAGTAAAATCTAAAACCATATGTAAATACCATTCACACCGTGTAATGTGAAGGATCCTGAGAAAGATAAATATGATGAAAGAAAATAGCTGTTTGCACAGTCCTTTGCATACCTTATTATTTCCTTGGCAATATTTTCACAAGTGTTTCTTTGTATTAAGGAAAACTCCAATCACCATAACCACTACAGCTCACTGTGTATACAGAGATAGAGTGTTTGTGTGTGAATTTCGCAGTCACTATCAGTGTGTGTAAAATAAAAGATAAAAGAGGGTTCTAGCGCTTCAATGTGCAAATGTGAAAGGCAGCTGTTACCCCCAAACCAGAGTTGATCTTGTCTGGTGGTTGATATGTAGTAGAGGAGATGGAAAATTGGGAGAAGCGCCTTGGAGGGGTCCTTAAATTCCAAGTGACATGTAGTGGGAAAAGAGATGAGAATTATATGGTGCAGTATGTCAAATTTCCAAATTAAAAACAGAAGGAAATACACTTACAGTGTAGGGAGCTATCTCTTTGCTCTAGATGTAGCACCTGGGCAGTACAATCCCGGCCTATGGATATAATGATGAGACCTTGGTCCGACCAAATCAGGTATGCATATGTAACATAAACACAAGAGCAAAAAGTAGTGCAATATGTCAGAAAACCAAAACTTAATAAATCGTATAAAAATGCACACTCACATTTCTAAGAGCCCTCTAATGGCTCCTTGCATATGGCCTGGAGTGGGATAATCCCCACTCTTGGGATATAGGTGCAGACATGTTTCTTTCTATGGGTAGGTAAAACATTTTTTGAGAGCTCAATCCAAAACGCTTGGGTTGTATTTTCCCCACCAAGGAAAATTATGTATTATCGTCAGGAAATTCAGGAAGGACCAGGAGTATAATATAGATTTAACTTTATTTTCACTCACAGTGGTGTATTTTGGATTTGTGCTGCCCTGGGCACTACTAAATTCGGGCTTAATTCAGCATACCTTTGGTACTCAACAGACAAAACTTGCAGCCTGTGACGTTATCTAACAAAATATGCACACCTAGAGAAGTTCAAATATACATGTTGACATTAATTTGCCTATTTCTACTTTTATAGCGCTAATAAAGTTTATAGCAGACAGAAGGCTATATTTTGAATGGATTAGTCATTAAACTAAACAGTGAATTGTAGTTGGATGACAATCTATTGGTTACATTTAGGTCTAAATTTAAACTGGTTTATATTTTGCCCGTTGTCAAGTCACTGTTTAGTTCAGTTTGGGTATACCGCTTTTAAATTTGATATTCACTTTAAAATTTGTTAATTAACCCTGTATGTCTTTTAGACAAAACAATATATATTTTAGGAAAGAAACTAAAGTGTTATTAGAATGACAATTGATTTTGATCTCTTTACAAAATGTTTGGGAAGCATTACCTTTTTTATTTAATTTCACAGCAGAAGCATTTAAATATGTAGCATTCAGTATACAGTACACATGTAGGATACAGTATCACAATGCAGCTACAACACAGGCGTAAGTACACTTATCACAGGTACATGCAAAACAAAAAAAGGTGAACTAAGTGGTATAAAGCCACTACTGTAAACCCAGTGGAGCGCTGATTGGGTATACACTTACCCATTCTATAACAAAGGAAAATATACACTAGATGAAGTATACTAGGGATAAATAAAATAGATAAAATAGTTGTAGCAGAGCTCCAATACCCCGTCTAGGTATCTCTGCTGATTCTTCCTCAAAGCTGTAAGAAGCGCTGCTGTGATCATAACCCGCCCCAGTAACTAGACGACACATAGTACTGGGAGTCAACTGAGGTTTATTATGCTATACTCTGCTTTTTATGCACAGACCCTCCAGCATGGGGTCTCCATAGGAAAAAGTACAAATCCCTCCCAGGCGTCTCTGTGTCTGGGAGATAATTGAGTCAAAAGAAGGACAACTCAATTATCTCTCAGTTACAGGAAACAATACACAAATATACAAAATACCACATATACATATCCAAAATATACAAGAACCCCACAAATGTTATATCCCCGAATAGCCCGGATTTGAGCGCCAAAGTTGTCGAAATATCGCTCAGATCCCTTTGGTAGAACGGAATCGCCATTCAGGTTATGACCAGCCGGCTATGAGGTGATAGCCCAAAATAGTTCCACAGAAAACAAGGCAATGGCAGGTCTATTTTCGGGAGTTCTTGTGCAAACACAGACGAATGCTCTCCCTGGCTTTTAGAGAGCGAATGCTCACCCCAGTCGGTTCCTTTCTCCCAAATGCCGTTTTCCTAACATGTCTAAAAGCTGAACAAGCAGCGGTACAATTGTCCCACTGTTCGTGGGATCGCATAGCTGGAAAGAGTTCCATACATTCGACAACCATATATTCGGGACACAAAATGGCCACCCAGGGAAAGCACTTGAGCTAATTACTCCTTTGCATTTAACAGCCAGGGGTGGTCAGTACTCACGGATCGCCTTTCTAGTTCAGTTTGTCATGATAATACGTTGGCATTGCCATTCTTTTTCCTGGGGCGGTAATGAATGGTGAAATCGTAGGGTTGTAAACCAGCTCCAGTGCAACAACCAGGCATTATCCCCGCCACTCGGTTTAACCATACCAATGGGTTGTGATCGGTGAGTAAGGTGAACTGTTGTCTGCACAAATATGGCTGAAGTTTCTTCAAGGCTCTCCTTGTCGATGGCGGCGTAGCTCACCTTCTGGGCTAGAAGTTTCCTGCCTAAGTAAGCTACTGGGTGTTCTCCGCCATCCTCTCCGACCTGGCTCAGTACTGGTCCCAACCCAAACATTGAAGCGTCTGCGTGGACAAGAAATCATTTAGACGGATTGGGAGCAGCCAAGACAGGGGCATTTACAAGAGCCTGTTTGAGAATCACTGCTCACACTCCACGGCCCATATTACTTGTCGGGGCAAATTATTTCAGGTAAAATCAGTGAGGGGTTTGGCCATGGTGCTGTAATTCGGTAAAAACTTCAGATTGTAGTCTGCAGTCCCTTAGGAAAGCTAGAACCTGGGTTTTAGTTCATGTGGTTGGCCACTGAGCTATGGCTTCAACCTTTGCGGGTTCAGGCCTATCATGGAGCTCATCGATCTGGGGCAGGGGTTAGGCATCTGATACCATCTTGTTGTTGAGCCTCTGGTAGTCCACACAGAAGCGGGTTGTTCCATCCTGCTTTGTCACTAGCAACGCCGGGGAAGCCCAAGGACTGTTGGATGCTTCTATAACCCCGAGATGGAGCATCTCCTGTCTCAGATTTTCCCGAACAGCCTCAGGGATTCGGTGGCTTTTTGGGAGTTTCTACCCGGTGGGAGGCAAGATGAGTGTAACCAGGTACATTCTAAAATGTTGCTTCTTTCGTGGCTAGTAATTGTCGTACCTGCATACGTTCTTGAGCACCCAGCTTTTCTCCTAGCTGGACCTCTTCTAGGGACCCTGTCTTATTGTCTTCCTCCAGGAGTATGGGTAATGGAAGATTTTCACAGTCGTCGAAACCCGGTGCGCATATGGCTGCCACATCCTCCTCTCAAAATAGAACTTGACAGATAAATAACTGGTTTGTTAATTCAATTTCTTTGTTGCAGATACATATTATAACTGAGTCTTGGGAGATTCATCATGGGTAATATTACAAAGGAACAACAAGTAAAAATAGTGGAATTTTATTTTCAAAATCGTAGGTTCAATTTTTTGACTTAAAGAGAATATCGTCCCATACAGCCAGGGCCACAATGCATCTCCTGAGACAGCTGTTTGGATAATTTCAAGAAATTCCTAGAATAATTGGCCACAACGTTTGCCTGATTACTTCATGTGGGGATATCTGAAGGAGCCGGTGTACATGAACTAACCGCTGCTCCTTGAGCCTCAAACATTAACTAATGTTATGAACAATGTAATCAAAAGATTTATATCCTCAAATTTATAATGTGACAACATGTTATAGAGACAATAATAAGATGTAACAACATAGTTTAGCAGAGCTATTTACTAAAGTGATAATTAGTTGAGAATTCAAAGCAATTAAAAGAGAATTTCAAACTTAGGGCCAAAATAGTAAAACTGGACTATTTTGATCTTACAATAGCACTCCAATCACCATAACCACTACTGCACACTTTCAGATGTAGGTTTGTTTATATAATGTAAGCAGGCTCATTAAGTTGCTTACTAAGGTTAAACAGGGTTTGGTTAAACTGTTTCTTCATATTTAATTGAAATCTGTTATACTGGATGACCACATAATTATTTAGTAAAGAATTGGTTAAGGTAGTATAACGCATTGGTGATACACTCATACAAGTGGGAACATGTTTATATTTTCCTGGCTACATGCAAAAAAGTGCACTCACATTTAAAGTGCACAAACATGTGCACTCATATGGACACAAGAATGCATCTATGTGCTTTGATTTACACTGCACACAAATCCAGTCAAGGTCTTACATGATACAGACATGTATTAAAGACACTTAAATAGACACTATAGGCACCAAAACAACTTTTGTGTCATTAAGCGATTTGGTGTATATATCATATACATATATAGCTTAAAAAAGTAGTACCTTTTAGTACATAACAATGATTCCATAGTACTTTGAGCAGGTACCCCTCACGGTATTTAGCCTAAGATGGTTCAAGCGGATGGTTCAAGCGGAATCCAATCCTATGACCCCCTATTTTTAGACCATAACATTACTTTAGAGATCTTCTGGAGGAACTCATGCATGCTTATTTACTCCATTGTTCCAACTTCCAACTTCCAGTCCCTATATCCCCTTCTACCAAAAATAGCAGCTAAAGTAAATGGAAATGAATAATACAATACAGTCTTCTTCCCCCTCCTCTCTATTTTAAGAAATCGCAGTTTCACAAGATTTGTGACAGATAAATTATTACTGGCGAATGTGTTACTGCCGCACATGTCCACTCCTCCATCCCCTTTAGTACAATACAAGGGGATGTATGGGAGATAGACACCAGATATTATCATGAATGACAGTCTGCTAAAGAATCTGATGAGACAAAAGCTACAGTAAAAATTGCTCTGCCCCGCTAAACAAACACTGCCCTTCTATCTCTGGTGCTGGCTGTGGGTCGGCAACAGAGATCGAAGTTATCTATTTCCCAAGCCACCCTTCATTTACCCAGTTTGCTTGATGAGCAGTCTGGACCCGGGCATCCCCAGTGGCCTCTTCTGGTGGGTACTAACCTACAAATTTCCTGTAAAATCATCCACAATAATCGTGTTCTTGAAAAGTCTTCATGTCTAGGTGACTGCCATTTCATGTGATTGTAGGTTATCCAGAAAGATGCTATTGCAGTAACTCGTCTAGCTGCCATCACATAGGGAATTGTTCCATTTGTGTTCTGTGTATGTGTGTACCAGTAGAATTACATACAACATTTTGGAAGATAATAGTGTTGTACATTATTGATTATTACATTCCTCTTGAGCTGCATGGTGCAACAATTGTATTTTCATTTGGCACATGCTTTTTAAACTGTACAAAACGTCAATGCATAAACTAACTTTTTTTCATAATAATAAATGGCAGTCAGGTCTCTCTTTGGATCAAGAAGCTATTGCCCTACTAATTAAAAATCATATCCCTGAATATTATGTTTTTGCAAGTATTCATCCAATCGCTGTTTAAATATATGTATAGACTCTGATAACACTACCTCTTCAGGCAGTGAATTCCACATCCTTATTGTTCTTACTGTAAAAAAAACCTTTAATTTTACGTAGACTAAATTTCCTTTCTTCTAGTCTAAATGCATGACCTCATGTCCTTTATATAGTCCGGTTTATGAACAGATTTGTAGGCAATGTTTTTTTTTTCCAGAATATATTTGTATAATGCTATATTTGTATAATTATCCCTCTGAGGTGCCATTTTTTCCAAACTCAAGAGATTTAAATTTGCTAATCTTTCTTCATAACTAAAATGTTCCATTACGTTTATTAATTTTGTAGCCTGCCTCTGCACTTTATCTAATTTCAGAGCATATAAAAAGGCTCTTACCAGTGATTTATAAAAAAGGCAAAATTACATTTTCATCTAGATAATCAATGGCCTTTTTATACATGACAAGACCTTACTGGCCTTAGCAATTGCCGTTTGGCATTGCACATTGTTGCCTAGTTTATTGTCTATATAAATTCCTAAATCCTTCTTGTGTTGTTATCTCTAATTCACTACCATTTAGGGTGCAAGTTGCTCGAGCATTCTTTGCCCCAAAATGCATAACTTTGCATTCTACATAAAATTGAATCTGCCATTTGAGTCAGTCTCATAATTTATCTAAATATTTTCTGCAGCAGAGCAATCCATCCAGCTCACATTGTATTACTTTACAGAGTTTTGTGTCATCTGCAAACACTGAAACATGACTTTCAATGCTTATTTCAAGATCATTTCTAAAAATGTTACATAGAAATGGTCCCACAGCAGAACTTTTAGGGACACTACATACCACTTTTGTATAGCTTGAAAATTTACCATTAATCACAACTCTCTCTACTCTGTTTTAAGTCCTTCTTCTATCTAAGAGCAAGACTTTTAATCCAGGCCAATTTTAATCTAGATAACTAACCTATTGTGAGAACTGTATCAAACACCTTGGCAAAATTCAAGTAGATCACATCCACTGCAACACCTGATCTATACTTCTACTTATTTCTTCATAGAATGCAAATAGGGTAGTTTGATATGACCTGTTTCATTAAACTATGCTATTTTACTGCTAATAACAATATTCTTCCCAGTGAATTCCTGAATATTATCCCTTAGTAACCCTTCAAATACTTTCCCAGCCACAGAAGTTAAGCTCACATGTTTATAATTATGCAGCAAATATTTTGAACCCTTTTTGAATATAAGAACCAAATCCTCTGGTATAATTCTGGAAAGAAAAGAATCCTGAAAGATTAATGCAGAGGTTCATCTATTTCCACGCTTAGCTCCTTTAGTACTTGTAGGTGAATACCATCTGGCTCCAGAGCTTTGTTTACATTAACTTCCTTTAGTTGCTACAGCACCTTGTCTTGAGTCATCCAATTAAAATTTCTGCAAAAGTTTTTTGCATTAATCATTTGCATATTTCTTGCCATATGAACCTCCTTCATTTATACTGAGGAAAAAGTTATTTAAAATGTCTGTATTTTTCTGGTCTTCATTAACTAAGTTTTGTTTTCAGGATACCTACACTTTAAAATTTTTTTAAATTTATGTACTTAAAATTTTTTGGGGTCAGTTTTGCTCTCCTTGGCTATCACTTTCTCATTTTTATAGTTTAGCTACTCTAATTGCCTTTTTGTATGCATTATTGGTTTCCTTATAGTGTATATAGGATTTGGATTTGTCCAATTTAAATGGTTTAAATTTCATATCTTATTGAAATTGGCTTTTTAAAAATAATATGCTTTAGTATACCCCATGTGCTTTTGCTTTTTTGAGTTTATTTCAAAATATATTACATTCTGATCACTTGCTCCGCTACTTGAATGTTGGTCAAAAGATCAACATTGTTTGTTATAACGACATCCAGACAAGCATTCTTTCTAGTTTGGTGCTTGCACCAGTTGTGACATGAAGGTGTCATTTAACACATTCAAAAACCTGATTCCCCTTGATGAACTACTAGTCCCTCTATCTTAATTTATGTCCGGTAATTAAAATCTCTAAAAATGTACGTATTACCCAGATGTGCAGCTTTCTCAATTTGCTCAAACAGCTGTTCTTCCTTATCAATATTATCATGAGGTGGTTTATAACATATTTGCCCCAAACAGATATCTTAAAGCTTCCACATTTTCCTTGTCACATTCCGTGTGCTTGAGATTTGGCTTTAACTCATGGTTTATAGTAGTGTTTCTTCCAATGTAATTAATTATTGCAAAGCAAGCTAGTTAACAATATTAGTATGGCACATATATTGTATACAGTGCACCACAAGAGGACACTGTTGAGGAGATAGAGAATGCTCTGGGAAAATAATTATTCTCCCTTGTTACATCGCTGAAAAAAAGTGACACTTCACAGTGGGACTGCACTAGTTCAGTGAATATCAAAACAGAGGAGATATAAGAATAACTATATTCAAAGGGAACTTTAGATCAATGGGAGAGAGGAAGAAAGGTCTAAAATATAGCCTATGAACACATTTGGCACTTTGAAAACAAACTTGAATCTGGAAATGAGGTTAATGTCCCATGATATCTAAACTATAATATCATACCATTAGCTACTGAACATCTGACTCAGAGGATTTACACACCTATGTGCTAATGGCCGTTTCCTTACCTTGATCTCTATCCATTCTCTAACGTAAAAATTCAAAATAAATTTCAGCTGTGCTTCCAATTCAGCTAATTTGGTCTAAAATTGTAAATTCACTTTGAAGCCCAGACAAGTCTCACTTTAGTTAATAACCTTGTAAGATTATATTGTCACTATACAGGCCTTATCAACCCGGGTAATTTTCCTGTTCGTTAACATTCTTAAATCGTATTATTGTAAAACAGAAAATGCATCAAACATATCATTTATGTTACCTACATTTGTGGTGTATATATACATACATACATTAATCAGTCACAATTTGCCTCACTCCCCCCCCCCTCCCCTAAACAAATCTGCACCTTGTGACTTTTGAATGTCTTACCCCTTTTAGGATATCTCATCCCCCTTTTGTGTCTTACACCCCCTTTAGTATAAATTATCGCTAATTTTTCCCTTTGCTTACTTCCTCCCAATTTTGTGTGTCCTTCCCTCAAACCCTCTTATGTGTCTCTCCCCCCAGCCCCCTCTGTCTCTTTTTCTTCCCCCAGAACCTATGTTTGTTTCTTTCTCCCCTTCCCCTTTCCTTTTTGTGTGTCTCTTACACCCAATCCCTCTCATGTGTCTCTTTTCCCCCTCAAGTCCCTATTGTCTTTCCCCCAACTCCTTTTGTGTGTCTCTTTCTTCTCCTACACACCTTTGTGTTTCTATTCCTCCCCTTACAGACCCTTTGAGTGTATCTTTCTCCACACACTTATTTGTGTGTGTCCCTCCCCCACCACCCCGGTTTCTCTATGTTTCTCGTCCTCCCCTTTCCCCTCTGTGTTTCTCTTTCACTGCTCCCTTTGTGGTGTCTTCATCTCCCCCTGTCCCTTTTGGTCTCACCCCTCCTGTGCCTGATTATCTCCCTCCATGTAGCATCCCCCACAGACCCTTTGTGTCTCTTGACCCCCACAGTGCCTTTATGTGTCTCTTTTCCCTCCCACAGTCCCTTTGTATGCCTTTTTCTCCCCATCTCTTCTGTGCGTCTTTTTCTCCCCCCCACAGCCCCTATGTGTTTCTCTTTCCCCAGCCCCTCTTTGCATCTCTTACCCATAGCCCCTCTGTATGTCTCATTCTCCCTCAGCCCCTCTTTGTGTATCTATCTCCCCAGCCCCATCTCCCACAGCCCCTTTGTGTGTGTCCTCCCCCAGCCCCACTGTGTGCCTCTTCCTCTCACCCCCTTTGTGTTGTCTTCCACTTCCTCCCATCCCTTTGTGGTCTTTAGAAGCCAAAGCAACATCTTGAACTCTTTGTCACATTCCTTAAATCATTCATTAAAAATGTATGCAGCATGGCAGGGTTCATGGTATGTGTCAACGTAACATCCACCTAAATGCCAGGACTCCAGCAGAACATTGCCAAGAGCATAACACTGCCCCCATCGCCTGGCTTCTTCCCATCCTGCTGTAATCTCTTCCCCAGGTAAATGGCTCACATGCATGTTACCATCTGTCTGATCTCAAAGAAAATGTGACTCATCTGACCAGGCAACCTTCTTCCATTGTTTTATGCTCCAGTTCTGATGCTTAAGTACCTACTGTAGGTGCTTTATTTGGTGGATAGGGGTCATCATAGCCACTCTACGCAGCAAACTACCATGCACTGTGTGTTCTGACACTTTTCTATCATGGCCAGCATTACGTTTTTCAGCAATTTGAGCTACAGTAGCTCTTCTGTGTGACCGGGCTAGACCCTTATGGCAATTCACTGGTTGTCCTTCCTTGCATCACTTTTGTTAGGTACTATCCACTGCATACCGGGAACACCCCAGAAGACTTGCCAATGTAGAGATGCTCTGACCCTGCCATCTAACCATCACTATTTGGCCCTTGTCAATGTCACTCAGATCTTTTCACTTGCCCATTTTTCCTCCTTCCAACACATGAAATTCATGAACTAACTGTTCACTTGCTGCTTAAGATATCCCATCTCTTGACAGGTGCCATTGTAGCCATGTAATCAATGTTATTCACTTCACCTGTCAGTGGTTTTAAGGTTGTGACTGATCAGTGTGTGTGTATATATATATATATTTATATATATATATATATATATATATATACAGTGAAGCAAAAAAAAAAGTATTTGATCCCCTCCGTATTTTGAACGTTTGCCCATGACAAAGAAATGATCAGTCTATAATTTTAATGGTAGGTGTATTTTAGCAGTGAGAGACAGAATAACAAAAAACAAAAACAAAAATCCAGAAAAAAGCATGTCAAAAAAGTTATAAAGTGATTTGCATGTAATCTCTTAATACATGTATGTTTTTTTGTTGTTTTTTTAAATCTATTCCACTTGGTAATACAGTATCATCTTTGCATTCTGTAGTGCCTAAGGACATTGAATATGAAACAGAGTCTCTCAGCTTTGTTGATGGCTGTATACATGTGATTTATTCACTTAGCCGTGTGAAATCAATTTTAGCACAGCCCTGTCTAGCAACATAAGCTTATAAATGGTATAAAAGTGAAGGAATGCCTACAGCCCCACCCAGTTACTGTGTCATAAAATGAGAGAGATAGAGATAGAGAGAGAGAGAGAGAGAGAGAGTGAGAGAGTGTGTGTGTGTGTGTGTATATATATATATATATATATATATTATTATTATTATTATTATTATTGCCATTTATATAGCGCCAACAGATTCCGTAGCGCTTTACAATATTTTGAGAGGGGGGGATGTAACAATAAATAAGACAATTACAAGAAAACTTACAGGAATAATAGGTTGAAGAGGACCCTGCTCGAATGAGCTTACAGTCTATAGGAGGTGGGGTATTAGAAACATTAGGATAGGAAATATCAAGTAGGAGTGAAGCAGAGCTGGAGGAGAGAGCAAAACACTATCCCATAGGAGAGCAAGAGACAGGTATGTAAGGGAGAGATTACTCTGGGAGGCCATTCGCTTTCCTGAAGAGATGGGATTTAAGGCCCTTCTTAAATGATTGAAGACTAGGGGAGAGTCTGATGGCAGTAGGCAAGTTATATATATATATATATATGTGTTTTTTTATTTTTTTAATGGTCTTGGTAGGTGTCCACACCATGCACAATTTTCAGAAGAAGAAATGCCCTGAAGCAATAGGTTGTGCTATCAAGAATGACCTGTTGTCTGATAGTAAGAGTGACCTAATCCCTCACCCAAAAAAACTAATTTGAAGCACCTATTGTGTGAGGGATTCAGCGGAGGCTCTCCAGCATTTCAGGGTCAGATCTTGCCATCTTTCCATTAAGCTCCAGGTAGTCTCATACATGTGGGGTATCTGTTTATACTGTCCCATCCAAGCATTGTATATAGCAAATTAATTTGCACTGGCTGATCTACCACGAAAATTTGGCACATAAAACATAATAATTTATAATAATAATAATAATAATAATAATAAAAAAATAGCATGACTCACTAACATTTGCTCTCTTTGCAACCTATTATGATATCTCTAACTTTGTATGTAAATGAAAGAACATTTTAGAAGATACACTACCACATACATTCAGAGTAGTATTTCACAATAGTATCTGTCATACGTTTGTAAGCAGTTGTGTTTCTTGTGAGATAGGCTGCTACTGTCTGGTGCTACTTTAGAAAAAAAATGAATAAACAAATAAAAATATTGGCCATCACTCCCATAGCATAGCTTTCCAGCAAAACAAGTATCCATTAAATGTCCACACACACCTGTTGAGACACACCGGAACAGGTTGTAAATTTCAGCTTCTAACACTTTGGTAAATTGTAGATAAACTAATAGCAACAATAATTATTAATCTGTATTCGGATACTCGTTTGCTAGTAGGTGTTTCTCTATGCCCCTCCTATCCTGCTGTACTGACTGGGAGACAGAGGGTCTGAATCAGTTCACAAGCAGAGCCGAGAGGCAGAGCAGCAGGATTCTGTCCAAACCAAGCCCCCTATCTATATCTACAGAGCTTCTCCTGCTTCAGCACATGAGCCTATTTATCAACAGAGACTGAGAAACACCACCAGCAGCAGCCATGTGCGGATTTAAACTTGTTCTGTACTTCTCTCTGGTGTTCAGCACAGTTACAGCAAACAGCAAGGTAGGAGGTTTTCACATACTTCAATATTATCTGTAGGGTGCTGCCAGCCCAGGGTTGTGTCAAAAACTCTGGAAAGTGTTAGAGCTTAAAAAAAACCCTGTAGAAATGTTTCGATCAGACATCTTTCTGTGTCAGTTTTTATCAACATGTGTATACTAACTACCTTTTGTTATGATCAAACTTGTCTGCTGCCGGATATTAAACAGAAACTCTAGAACCAGTATCAGGTTTCTTTAAAGTAATTAATAATTCTTTGTGTATATGTATGTGAACACACCACATTCACAGCAAACAGCCTTCTGTTATTTACAGAGCAGGGTATGGTTGGCACTGCCAAGTGTGGATGGCATGTAAGAGACATGGGTGATAAACTCTTGTGTCCTTTGATGTTTCCAGCCATTTAGTGATTTAAAACTATCACTTAGCAGTAATATTATATAATAACTATTATTATAGTTGTTTTAGTTAAAGGATATAAAAAAAAATTCCAGAACAAGAACTGCAAATGGTTTAGTATATGTTATAATATAAATGACTGGAAGTGGTTTAATATATGTTATAATATAAATGACTGGAAATGGTTTAGTATATGTTATAATTCAAATATAATGCTATGTCTAAATATTTGTTCATAGGACATCTTCCCCATTACAGCAAAGGTTAGGCAAATGAGTGCTAATAGGGTTTAAGTCTTTGTATTGAATTTGTGGATGTGTTTTTGTAAGAGTAATGAAAGCTGTCCAGGGCACTTTTAAGGGACACATTTTGCACATTTTGCCAACTAGTTATGGGAAAAGAAGGAATTGTGTCTTATTCGAGGAAAACAGGCTACATACTCTTTAGGCAAGGTTAACAGTTCAAAAATTGAACCTGTAGATTTTTTTTAAGTGTGTTTTTTAAATGAGCCTTAGATCACAATAACCACTGTAGCATATTGCAGTTGTCAAGGTGCATGGGGTCTTTTACATTTTCAAGTGGTTTGTAAAACAAATCCCGGACTCTCAACTGCCAAAGTAATAGTAAAGATATTTTACTTTCCACTATCTTTACAAATCTATCCAAATGTATATGACAATGGGACATTAGGTTGCAAGTAATTATTAACTGTTAGCCCAACAGTTTGAAAACAGTGGTCTGTAAAACCTTTAGGTTAATCCATACATCAATGCCTGTCTTAAAAAAAAAGGTTAATTATGTTTAAGAAAACAATTAGAATTTTTTTTTTTTCTATTAAGTGTTAATTTCTTGGAATCCTTGTCTGGAAAAATGCATATAAAAAAAACCTATCAACAAGACATTATTCAATGACCATTTTTAGCAGGTTATTTGACAAAACCTCACGGCCATCCCCAATTGTCATTGAACCTGTTTGAAACATGACGGAATAGGTTCAGGAATGCTTGTTCTTGAAAATATCACCATTTTTGAGGGTGGAATAAAAACTTTTTACGGTCAAGCCCTGAGATTTACCAGGTATGGAAATGGATCAAAGAAGTCACCGGCCTTCTGCTAAATGTCTTTCTCTTTCTTCTTTGTCATTGTTCGTTTCTGGTTATTAAGATGTGGTGCTGGCTCTGTGCTGATTTATTTCACAATTTGCTGTGAAAGCGGTGTATCGGCCATGTGAGAGGAAATTCTGATCCTTTATTGTTTGCGTCTGCTTCACAATCCTGCTGGTAGCATAAGACGGTTATCTACATAGACTCCTGGTTCTCAACCTCCCCCACACACCCTCATCTTGAATCTAGATATAAGATTTCATATTTCCCATTACATCTTATACAATTTTACCATGAAGCCAACATTGCCTTTATGTTTTTGGGTTTTCAACTGGAAGAACAATATCTAACATAAAGAGAGAGCGAGAGAGAAAAAGACAGACAGATTGATAGATAGATGAATAGACAGACAGGGATATATGTTACTTCATTACGGTGTACATCACACATACATTACATATACATTCATGATGAATTTGATGTATTCCTGTTGTTCCTGATGAGTTTCCTATAGATTGTGGTGAGACGTATCTTAATAAAAAATCTTACATTCTGGTGCCACTTGCTCATGTATCCTCTACCCCAATGAATCTCTTCTGATAGTTAATCCCAACTCCTTCCAGCAATATATACAT
The DNA here is from genome assembly GCF_036172605.1 of Pelobates fuscus. Lineage (NCBI taxonomy): Eukaryota > Metazoa > Chordata > Amphibia > Anura > Pelobatidae > Pelobates > Pelobates fuscus. The sequence goes on along the minus strand of NC_086325.1, from coordinate 110,066,024 downwards.
TTAATGTACCTCAATTTATTCATCATAATGTAGAAAACATAAACAAACTAACAAACCATGCCAAATTAAGCCTCAGCAAGTAGAACGGACACAAAAAGAGCCTTTCATAATAAAACTCTGTAATGCAATCTATGAATAACTAGTACAGGATTTCGTACCTCTTGCACAGTGCTGCGGAATATTTTGTCTTGTTCTACATAATAATAGTAAAACTATGCAAAATCCCCAATATGAAATCAAGAATATAAGTCTTCTTGCATTCTTCAAGCATTTGTAAGCTCAGAACATGGCATTAGAGTTTGCTCCCAGAGAAAATGACCATTCAAATTTTACTTTAAAAATACTATTTAAAAACAAACAGATGCAAACCACATTTTTCTAGTGATAGTAGTTAGACATGTGGAGATACTTGATGATACAAACTTTTTACTTCAAAAATAAAATAAACTAACCCAAACACAAAATTACCAATATAGACCTAAACAGGGGCTAATCTGCTAAACTTTATAAAAATAAAAGTGTATCCCAAATATATACTTAATAATATGCATTCACGAGGGAAGATTCAATGACACCAAGTAGCCCCAAGAAATAGAATTAAATAGCAACATTCTGGTTGCCTCCTATCCAATGAAGAAGGCACACAGAGCCTGGACATCTAAAGCCTGGTCTTAAAGGATGTGACTAGCTCTTTGTATGGTAATTGAGCGTGACAGATGTTAAGAACAGAATAAGAACTACTAACCAGACAACACATGACAAAGGCTACATTTCTTTTCTGAAATCTAGATGACTTTTGGTCTCGCTGAATCTTCTTTCCTAAAATAATTTGTACTGATTCACGGTAACTTGCTTTATGGTATGAAACCTTGTATTGAATTTACCATTCATGTTATATTATTTATTTATTTATATTTTATTTATTTATGAAATATTTTACCAGGAAAGGTACATTGAGATTTCTCTTGTTTTCAAGTATGTCCTGGGTCTACATGCAATGCTGTTTTTGCATTATACTCTGTATGATAACATTTCCTATTAAAGGGACCATGTACACAACATGATCATTTCAACAGATCAAAGTGATTATGGTCCCTGGAGCCTTTGGGCACTGGATCCTGCACTAAATGGCTTACTCACCTTTTAGCATAGATTCTCAGTACCCAGCAGTATGAAGCATCCAATGATGATATGATGGAGTCAGAGCTATGCTCCACTTCACCCCATACCAAAAGCAGAGGACAATGGTTGAATGAGAGTGTCAGCTGAGTGCTCTTAGCCAATTACCGCCCCTTATCTCTGGTATGGATTGGTATGGTGCAAGATGGAAACATAGCTCCGCCTCCACCATATTGTTATAAGGTTGCTGGGGACTGAGAATTTCTGCTAAATATTTCCAGGCGACATTTCAATCTGTTGAAGTTGTTTTTCTGCCTACATTGTCCCCTTAAATGTTTTTGTCTATATTTAATAAATAAAGACTCTGCACCAACTTCTTCATAAGATGAAGTCTTCACTTTAGTGAGTTTACATTTGCACATTGCCAAGGTCTGTTTTGCAATTTCATGCTGTTTTTGTTTATCTTTCTTTGGTTAAATTGACTAAACTGTATTCACTGGTGAAATGACACATGAGATGCAAAATGCAGGCCAAAATATTAGCAACATTTAGAAACCAGTTTTCTTGGCCATAATGTTGTTCCATTTTTAACAAATATCTTTTTAGCATTGGTGCAAAAAGAGAAACACTACCTAGTTTATCAGTTGTTTTGTATAGCAGGATATTTTATTGTTTTTCAGATTAATGTTTCTATACATGCCCATAACAATACAGTTTATTTGAATACTGTTAAACCCTGCTCCACTTTGATTAGAGTTCCCAGATCTCTGTCTGAAATAGTGAAGGTGGGGAAGGTTGCTGAAAGACCACAAGTACGAAGTCAGTCCGTTCTAAAATAGATTGACTAGTTATAATGGTGGGGAGGGCAATGGGGCACTCCTAGCACGATAGCCTCTACAGCACTCTGTAGTGGTTACGGTTCTTGAAAGAGTAATTTAATTTATTATTACACCATTAATAGTCACTGTTGTAATGGAGATCCTTTGGCACAGGTAATCCATTGAACATATACAGGGAGTGCAGAATTATTAGGCAAGTTGTATTTTTGAGGATTAATTTTATTATTGAACAACAACCATGTTCTCAATGAACCCAAAAAACTCATTAATATCAAAGCTGAATATTTTTGGAAGTAGTTTTTAGTTTGTTTTTAGTTTTAGCTATTTTAGGGGGATATCTGTGTGTGCAGGTGACTATTACTGTGCATAATTATTAGGCAACTTAACAAAAAACAAATATATACCCATTTCAATATTTATTTTTACCAGTAAAACCAATATAACATCTCAACATTCACAAATATACATTTCTGACATTCAAAAACATAACAAAAACAAATCAGTGACCAATATAGCCACCTTTCTTTGCAAGGACACTCAAAAGCCTGCCATCCATGGATTCTGTCAGTGTTTTGATCTGTTCACCATCAACATTGCGTGCAGCAGCAACCACAGCCTCCCAGACACTGTTCAGAGAGGTGTACTGTTTTCCCTCCTTGTAAATCTCACATTTGATGATGGACCACAGGTTCTCAATGGGGTTCAGATCAGGTGAACAAGGAGGCCATGTCATTAGATTTTCTTCTTTTATACCCTTTCTTGCCAGCCACGCTGTGGAGTACTTGGACGCGTGTGATGGAGCATTGTCCTGCATGGAAATCATGTTTCCTGAAGGATGCAGACTTCTTCCTGTACCACTGCTTGAAGAAGGTGTCTTCCAGAAAAGGGCAGTAGGACTGGGAGTTGAGCTTGACTCCATCCTCAACCCGAAAAGGCCCCACAAGCTCATCTTTGATGATACCAGCCCAAACCAGTACTCCACCTCCACCTTGCTGGCGTCTGAGTCGGACTGGAGCTCTCTGCCCTTTACCAATCCATCCATCTGGCCCATCAAGACTCACTCTCATTTCATCAGTCCATAAAACCTTAGAAAAATCAGTCTTGAGATATTTCTTGGCCCAGTCTTGACGTTTCAGCTTGTGTCTTGTTCAGTGGTGGTCGTCTTTCAGCCTTTCTTACCTTGGCCATGTCTCTGAGTATTGCACACCTTGTGCTTTTGGGCACTCCAGTGATGTTGCAGCTCTGAAATATGGCCAAACTGGTGGCAAGTGGCATCTTGGCAGCTGCACGCTTGACTTTTCTCAGTTCATGGGCAGTTATTTTGCGCCTTGGTTTCTCCACACACTTCTTGCGACCCTGTTGACTATTTTGAATGAAACATTTGATTGTTCGATGATCACGCTTCAGAAGCTTTGCAATTTTAAGAGTGCTGCATCCCTCTGCAAGATATCTCACTATTTTTGACTTTTCTGAGCCTGTAAAGTCCTTCTTTTGACCCATTTTGCCAAAGGAAAGGAAGTTGCCTAATAATTATGCACACCTGATATAGGGTGTTGATGTCATTAGACCACACCCTTTCTCATTACAGAGATGCACATCACCTAATATGCTTAATTGGTAGTAGGCTTTCGAGCCTATACAGCTTGGAGTAAGACAACATGCATAAAGAGGATGATGTGGTCAAAATACTCATTTGCCTAATAATTCTGCACTGCCTGTATTTCTGACAGGTGAAGCATGGGTCATTGATGACAATTTTACAATTTAAGAATGGGTCACCAAGCTGAAGCCACTGTCACTGCAAAAAAAAAAGTTAATTGTACTAATCTTTTCTTGAAATTGTCTTGAAGGGTTCTTCATGAATAGACTAGTGCTAGCGCCCACTTGGTTTCCTTTTTTCATTATATTTAGCTCTGTTAAATACTTGGAGAAGGGTCTTGTTACAAAGATGCAACTGCACTTGTGGATTCAGACAACAGGCATACATTCTTTGTGTGAACATTTGTTCATAATTTCTGACTTGATTTGTTTGTAAATGTTATTATCACTCATGTGTCTGTGTCCATGGTTGACAGACTGGTATACTAAAAAAAAAGAGATAAAATAAATGTTAATTGCTCCAACATACTGATAAAGTGGGATGTATTTTCCCATATAAGTATCATTTCTCAAACGATGTTAAAGTTAACCCTCATGCATTTTTGTCCCAATTAAATATCAATACGCAAATTTTATCTGTGATTGGTTCTGATCTAAAGCATGTCTTGTATTCCTGTCTTTAATTATATAAAAAAATAAAAAATAAAACAAGAAATCAGTATGTACACACACCTGGATATATTGCAATGTCCTTCAACAGTACCCATCTAGCGGTAGGTAGGCAACCTTTGACACTCCATATGTTATGGCCTACATCTTCCAGAATGTTCTTACATCCATAATGCTTGCAAAGAATTATGGAGTGCCGAATGTTGCTTACCCCTAGGCTGTAGGATTGGCATTTGCATACACCACTTTCCAACTACAATTTAAGATAATGCCTAGGGAGCAAGCATCATGCTGTCATAATCAGAAACAAGTCCAGTATGTACATACATTATGAAATTTGGATAAAATGTATTGAACATGATTTTTTTTTTTTGGTCAATCTTTCTTTTATTAAGGCATTTGCGATGAGGTACAGAATGAAGAAAGGGAAACATGTTGAACATGATTTTTATGCTTATTCTCTAGTTAACCTGTGTAGAGCAGTGGTTCCCAAACATTTTAGGTTCAAGGCGCCCTTAATATTTCAATATTTTTCCAAGGCGCCCCAAGTCAAAAATTTTTCTAGGTTTCTAGGTTGTGTATATATATATATATATATATATATATATATATATATATATACATCGCTGCAGCATATACTGGGCCCCTGTTCGGCAGAAATCCTTGCCATTGAGGCGCAGATCCAGAACCTTATCTTGGGAGGGGCAATGGTAGATTATTTAAAGATATAATCCAGGCTCAATAATCACTACAGCACTCTGGTGCCAGGAGTGCTGTGGTGGCCTCCCAGGGTAAGTAGTCAAACTGTTTAAGAACAGTTTGAAAACTTACCTGGAATCTGCCGGGATAGCTGGAGTAGGGGATAGGGGCAGTAGTGTATGTGTGTGTGTGAGTGGTGCAGCGTTCGTGTGTGAGGGGTGCAGTGTGCGTGTGTGTGTGAGAGTTGCAGTGCGTGAGGGTTGCAGTGTGTGCGTGTAAGGGATGCAATGTGTGTACGGGGGAGCATTGTGTTTGTGAATGATGTAGCATGTGTGTGTGTGCGTTAGGGTGCAGTGTGTGTGAAGGATGTAGTGTGTGTATGTGAGTGAGGGGTGCAGTTTGTGTGTGAGGGGTACAGTTTGTGCATTGGGTACAGTGTGTGGGGGTACAGTCGTGCGGGTACAGTGTGCGGGGGGGCAGTGTGTGTGTGTATGGGGGGATTGTGTGTGTGTATGGGAGAGCAGTGTGTATTGGGTCAGGGTGTGTGTATGGGGGGGCAGTGTGTGTGTATGGGGGTCAGTGTGTGTGTATGAGGAGAGTTATTGTGGGTCTGTGATAAATAAATATTTGAGGGGTTTTTTTATTTAAAAAACAAACAATTTTCATATCCTCTTTCCTTTCTTACCTTTGCCTTGGAGGGGGACAGTACTAATCCCTGGTTGTCGGTGGGGAAGCCCTGGCGGTCCTAGTGGTGACAGTAAACTCTAGCCTGCATCTCAGGCTAGAGTTCACTCTCACAAGATTTGGAGCGTTGCCGTGGTAACCGCAGCAACGCTCCGAGCTTGTGAGAGGAGAACCCGGAGAGCCAGCAGGGGAGAGGAAGGCACAGTTCCCGGTGCTATGATCATTTGATCATAGCACCTGTGAACTATGTTCGCGGCACACAGTTTGGGAACCACTTATGTAGAGCATTAAAATTAATTACCGTATATACTCGAGTATAAGCCGAGTTTTTCAGCACATTTTTTGTGCTAAAAAAACCCAACTCGGCTTATACTCGAGTCAATAGTCTGTATTATGGCAATTTGCATTGCCATAATACAGACAGGGGCTGTGGGGGCTGGCAGAGCTGTAACTTACCTGTCCTGCAGCTCCTGTCAGCTCTCTCCACCTCCGCGCCGTCCGTTCAGCACCTCGGTCAGCTCCCAGTGTAAGTCTCGCGAGAGCCGCGGCTCTCGCGAGACTTACACTGGGAGCTGACAGAGGGAGCTGCAAGGACGGCGTGGAGGTGGAGAGAGCTGACAGGAGCCCCCCTCCCTGCCATGTATCAAGCAGGGAGGGGGGACGAAAAAAAAAAATTAATAATAAAAAAATAATAAATAATAATACAAAAATAATAATAATTAAATTAAATAAAAAAATAATAATAAATAATAATAATAAAAAATTTAAATAATAAAAATAAAATTGCCCACCCCCCACCAAGGCTCTGCAACACACACACACACACACACTGCACTCATACACACACACTGCACTCATACACACACACTGCATTCATACACACACACTGCACTCATACACACACACTGCACTCATACACACACACTGCATTCATACACACACACATTGCATTCATACACACACACTGCATTCATACACTCACACTGCATTCATACACACACACTGCATTCATTATACACACACTGTAAATAAATATTCAATTAATATATATTTTTTAGGATCTCATTTTATTTAGAAATTTACCAGTAGCTGCTGCATTTCTTACCCTAGTCTTATACTCGAGTCAATAAGTTTTCCCAGTTTTTTTGGGTAAAATTAGGGGCCTCGGCTTATATTCGGGTCGGCTTATACTCGAGTATATACGGTAGGTGGAAAATGCTCAAGGTTTTACTGGACATGGACACCTCACTTACACTGTCTTGGACATCCATCCTATTATTTAATTGATCTATTTATCTATTGACTGTTTACTGATACTATCACAGCTTCCTGCTATCTTCTCTGTTTCATTGTATCTATTGCTTTTTCTTTTTTGATTCTTGTATTTTTAATTTCATCATTCACTTTTCTAATTTCCAATTCTCATTTGCATGTGCTGTTTCACAACTCTATGGAAAACTCTGAAAAACTGTGGGTAAAGTGGGTAAAAAAATGCTGAAAAGCCACATTGAAACTTGTATGGGAGAGCTGTACCTTCTCAGCTGGGATTTACCCAATGAAGAGCAAATCAAACTCACTTACACATGCATGTCATTGCATGCTTCACCATACCTTGCATGCATGATCAACTAAAGTACATCGCAATGACTGGCAGGATATTTAACAACAAAATATTTATTTTAACTCAATGGAATCTAACCACTACGCATCAAGTGTTGATTAGTTAAAGGAATACTCTAACAAAAAAAAATAAAATATAGTAATACTAAGATGCATTCCTTTATTTTTAGATTATTCAGCCCCCCCCTTCTTTTTAAAAAAAATTAAAAACATTAAAAAATCACTTTTATCCTGGGACAGTTTTCTCTTGGCATCCCTTCTTTCTCCACTGAGAATATCAGTTATGATAATTTCTGGTCCAAACTTATGTTTCTCATAGAAAAGTATTAGGGAACTAAGGCACACACTGAGCCGATCCAGTGAATTGTTGTTGTCAAATGTGAAGACATTCAGAAATTGAAAGTCCTAAAGAGGAAGTACATCAAGTAGCTGCCAGCCGGAAAGCATGTTGTCTCGCTCTCATGCTCTCAGCCTATCAATGCAGGCAAAGGCAAACTTTCCTGCTAGGGCACACAATTATTAAAAAGATAAAGATCAGAAATTGCAATGATTACTCATTACTATACATTCGCTCAGTGTGTTTCATTCACACACATAAAACTATCAACAGTCATGTGTGACACAACATTGTTGTCAGTTTTATAACATTGACATGCCTTGTTTTCTTTGCTTTGAAGGGACACTATAGTGTCAGGAACACAAGCCTGTAAAAACCCTTTCTTTCACATATCTGAATGAAGCGCAAAGGTCCTTCAGTACTAGATTGGTTTCCTCCTCCTGCAACATCCTGGTGATGGGGAACTTAAAGGATCACTATAGAGTCAGGAACACAAACATGTATAACTGACCCTGTAGTGTTAAAAATCTAGCCCCCCTGTGCCCCTCATGCCTCCATAAATATAGCAAAATCTTACTGTGTTCAAGTCAGAAGCTGTAGATCTGCATGCTGTTTGCCTAAAAAAACCAAGCAGTCTGCTGACACCAGAAGTGGTGGCCTGATCCAATCACAATGCTTCCCCATAGGATTGGCTGAGACTGACAAAGAGACAGATCAGGGGCAGAGCCAGCATGATTCAAACCCAGCCCTGGCCAATCAACATCTCCTCATATAGATGAATTGAATGAGGAAAGTTCAGTGTCTGCATGCAGAGGGAGGAGACACTGAATGTTTGGATGCATTTTAGGCATCCATGACCCAGGAAGGATCTATAATAGCTATATGAGGAGTGGGCAGTGAAGTTATCACTAGGCTGTAATGTAAACACTGCATTTTCTCTGAAAAGACAGTGTTTACAGCTAAAAGCCTGAAGGTAATGATTCTACTCACAAGAACAAATTCAATAAGCTGTAGTTGTTCTGGTGACTATGGTGTCCCTTTAATATGCAGTTGCATGCTTTAGGCCTTCCCCATAGGAAAGTATTAAATCAATGCTTTCCTATGGGGGTTTTGAAGATGCTGGGCAAAGTGTGAGGACGTCCAGTGTCGTTTAACAAAGTTCAACTCTATTAACCACTAGGAAGCACCTCTAGTGGCTGTCTAGGTATAGTTAACCCTGCAATGTGATAATGTTTTACATTGCAGGGTTATACAGACAGGTGCCCTGCAGCCAGGCCACTTCAATGAGAGTGTTCCATTAGTGTTCCTTAAAGCAGGTGTGCACAACCTGTGTTAAACTACAATGCCCATGATTCTTTAAATGAAACAGCCAACTCCCACGTTTCTTTGAATGAAACAGACAGCCAGGGAATCATGACTGATAGCAAGGGAATCACAGGATGTAGTTCAAACATCTGGGGGACGCAGGTTGTGCAGGCCTACTTTAAAGAGACGTAATAGGCGTCAGGTGAGTTTTTATGTATTAAAGCTGAAGGCTTTGATGTAACTTTTCTGCTTTTCATAAAGATACAATCTTTGTGGATACTCAAAAAGAATGCAGTGGCATTTAAGTGAAATTTCAATGTAGTCAGAAGATGTGATAAGATATCATTTTGTGTTATGCAAGTACCAAATGCTGGCAAAAAAATGGAAAACAGCTGGTTGTGCCATTGTGTACATTGTGCCATTTCCATAAGTTGTAACAATCAAAATGAAATATTAATTGATTAATTTCCATTTCCATATGTTAACCCTTTCAAGCCCCTTAAAGATATATTTCTTAAGTTGATCTATAGCGTATGTAGCACAATATGTTTAAAGAATGATCAGAATTCAGTTTTCTAACATCACATCATAATGAGTGCTTAGAATGATATATGCAGTATTGCTGGAAAACATATAATGGAAAGTATCTAAAGTACAAATAGCCATCAGGTTCGAATAGATTTTATTTAATTTTCTAACAAGCTTCTAGATTTTATTTAATTTTCTAACAAGCTTGCTTCCTCTAAATGACTGACTACACAATCAGAAGAAGAACAAAATTTACGGTTACACATTCATTTAAAGAATATTTCTATATGCTGGCAAACATTGCAATGTATCGTTTTTATTTGGGAACATTATTGTCTTTCTAAGGTTGATTATATTAGCATGCTTCCATGTCTCCAGAAACACATGAATCCATGAATTATAGCATTCCTTTCCTACCGCCATATTCTGCAATCTGTTTCTCTTGCTGTACTCTCTGCATGATCTTATCTGTCCAGTAGAAATCCATTAGCTTTGGACAGCTGCTTCGCACAATTCTTGCTTTCACCAAACTATTAACACTTTCTGAACTGGAGTACGATGAAATGTTTTCTTTAAGGGAGTGGTTAATATTGGTAAAACATCCTTCAGAATAATGTTAAAGTATTGTTAGACCATGGGCAGAGCATTTAATAGTTCTTCATCCTGTCCTTAGCTAAATCAATTATCAAAGCCTGATACAATGTAGTTATTCATTTAAAAACACCAGTTCAACATCATTGAATAAATAAACATTTCTAAGCTTTTTTCCCACATGTTTACCACCTCAGCCTATTAAATCTCTGCTCCTCTCTATGGGAATCGGACAGCAGGGATCCTTTTGATGTCGTACACTTGGAACCTAGCCAGATTCCTAAGGGATAAGGTGGCACTCAGTGATATAGTTTGTAGAATTCTGCATTAATAAAGTATGTAGTCTGAATCTGGTACCATAGCTATTAATAACTGCAAACGGATATTGGATGCAAGCACGGTTCATTTGTATTGCATATATTGTAGCAGTAAAGTAGCAACACAAGAGACACATGGTAGCTTCAGGATGTAGAAACACTACTGGTGTTTGGTGCAAGACTTGCCCAAACTCCTGCAGTCAAGGAGTAAAGGGTTGTTTTCCTCTGATCAATATGTTTAGGAGTATTTTGTAAAGAATTCTATTTAAAGAACACTCTGGGGGGTGGAGCCTGACTGTGGAGCTGTGCAGACACACTATCTGTGAGCACCAGAGCATGAGCCCGATGATCAGCTTTAATCACGGGCAACTTGCCTCATCTACAGCTGGCTTCGCAGTCATTGATGAATCGGGGGATACCTTGCACGTCCACTGGATTGCCCGAGCAGAGGCTTGCGGCCAACACCATGCAGAGCAGGGGAGAGACGGTCGCTCTCCCAGCCCTTCAACGCATGAAGCATCTAGCTATCCTCCCCCCCTCTGGACTGGCGGGGTTATTCCGTTCCCCATCGCCCCGTTTCACATACCTCTGTGGACTCCAAACACTGGCAACAGCCCCAATTATGCACCAACCCTGCCTGCCGCGAACCACTCCAAAATGGCGGACGTGCAGTCCGATGGTGTCTATGTGCCTCTGGAGTTCCACTACAGCGCAACAGAGCATCTACTTACCCGCTTGAATAATCTGTTTGACAGCTTCTGGGCATGGATTAAAGCTCGAAATGCTGCAGCACAGATTGGGGGAAGCCACAGAGGAGGTAGCCGGCATGGCAAGATTGCTTGTTACATGAACTCATGCATGGAAAAATAAAGATTGACAAAAAAAAAGAACACTCCCAGCAAAATAACCTTCAGAGTGCACATTAATGGTTATGGTGTCAATGGCTTACCCCCATTGTATGTAATCAAATAATTTTAGATTGGTTTGACGTCTTACTGGGAGTCTACTAGAAGCTGCTCTCCACCTTGTCTCAGGCTCCAGGATAGCCACAAACAGCTTGGCCCTTAGGGCCAAATCATTCACTGAGAGCATCAGCTGATTCTGCATTGCCAGGGTTACTGGAGAACTTTTGGCTGCAGTGGAAGTGGGCAGCAGCCTGTAACGAAAATATACCCCAACTCGCAGGATTCAACTCGACAAAAGACAACACAGAGGAGAGATACGTCTACGGGACCTTAGAATGGCTGGACTCAACGTATATGAGTGGAGATAGAGTCAGAAACGATCAGGTCAAGGGCACAGAGAGACAGCATAAACTAGGACTAGCCGGGGTCTGGTACACAGTAAACAGCAAGCCGGCAAACAGAACAGATAAGGATAAAGAGATAACGAGTCAGAAACAAAGCCAAGGTCAATACGAAGGAACACAACTGAACACAACAAGCGCGCGGCTCGAAGAGAGGACAGCAGGACCGCGCGCGTCTCGAAGAGAGGACCGCGGCCGGCCCCTGGATAAGGTAAGTAACGCTACACAGCCCCAGACAGACCCAGGTAAGAAATCAAACCATTCTAAAACAGTTCACTACTTACACTGGAGGGAGGCGCACCAAGGCACCCTCTGTCATTTCTCTCATTTTCAAGTATGTCCTGGACCGACTAACACTGCATCATAGTAGGGTACAATATAATTTTAAAAATATATAAAAAAAAAAAAATACACAACATATAGAAATTTAACACAGAACAGGTAAAACCTATAATTAACCATGATTATAGGTTCCAGGGGAGGGATGGCAGCCTTAGGCCTGGGGTATAAATCCAGTCAAGTGGCCCATTGCACCAAGAGGAGAGTAAAAACACCTTCCCATTTGAAAGGGGAGGGGGAGCAGTCACCTAAACAGACACACTCACTGACAGGCACACACACACACCTGTTGATTTGACACACTAACAAACACACACTCACTGACAGGCACACGCACACACTCCCTGACAGACAGACAGACAGACACACACACACACACACACACAGACAGACTGTTACAGGCATACTGACTCACACAGACATACATATTGACACACACACACAGGCATACTGGCTGACACACACACACACACATACACAAAAACTGGCACACATACAGAGAGTATACTTGCACACACATAGACAGACAAACTGATACACACACAGACAGTCATACATACTGGCACACACACAGACAGACATACTTGTACACACATAGACAGACATACTTGTACACACAAACACACACACACACAGACAGACATACTGGAATACACACACAGACATACTGACACACACACATACAGACACACAAACTTTACACTTTGAAAAAACCAGTAGTCGGGCTGAGTAAGGGGACAGGGCTGTAGTAGGGGATTATGGGCTGTAGTGGGGGGACGGGGCTGTAGTGGAAGGTATGAGCTGTAATTGGGCAGTTAGGAAATGTAGTGGGGGGACAGGGGCTGTAGTGGAGGGTATGAGCAGTCAGGGTTATTTTAGCAGTAAGAAATTACTCTGCTTACTGAATAGCAATTTTCACATAGACTTCAATTGGTCAATTGCCATTCAGGAAGCAGAGTGAACCTATCTAAGACAATAAGCCATATGATATTGGATAGCCCATTTTTGCTTCGGTATATCCCATCACTTTTGCTTAAAATGTCTGGAACTGAAATGTAAGTGTTGCTAAAAGTGTTGCTAAATTTTAACCTCACTTATTTTTATTCAACATAAAGGAGATACTCGGCCCATGTTTTGTTGTTTACCATCAGCCACGGATATTTACTTGAATTCTTGACTTAAACTGCCAAATACCTCATTTTGTTTCTTCACGTTGTCCATCCTAACTAGCATTTGAATACTTTTCCTTGTTATTTTCACATGCTGGTCTCGGTTTTATATATATAACGACTCAATTAAGATTCCTTTCATTTTCTAGTGAAAAAAAGATAATTAGCAGAGAGACCACAGTTTAAGACAGCAGTTGCCAGATTTTAGTCTCGTTCACTAAATAAAGATAGCCAGCGTCAACTTTTTTATGAGGGGAATTCACACCAAGAGAGACTTTGCTTTGCTGAAAGTGGGTCATTAAAACCATTTGCATTGCATTGCATTTGCATTGCATTGCAGGCGTCGACCCACGACAGGGCAGGTAACGAACCTCGCAGACCCGGGCATACACACCCACCTTGGGGGCTGGGTGCCCCCAAGGCCACGGCAACGTGCCAAAGCACAACACCACAGACCAGCAGGCTCCCACGCGGCTACCCAAGGCTGAAACCGAGCAGTGCACTGCGGCAAGGGTATCAGACGCAACACACAGAGACACTGCAGAAGCCGTACGGACACTTCAGACGCCAGGCACCTCCCTGCCCAGTATGGGTATCGGCTGACCACCGACTCACCAGACAATAAGGCCAGCGCACAGACGCCTCCGGCAGTGGGCCTCAACACTCACCTGGAACTCTGATCGGACTGCCCATGGAACTACCCACGAGTTAGACCGCAATTGATCATATTATTTTTCCTTTTGTTAATATTTCTTACTAGTGGTCTCACATTCTGTTAAATCTTGTTATAGCATAATCACCTAGATATGTCTAGATGTTACTGCGATGACACACTTTAGCAACAGGGTCTAGATATACTCCCTAAAGAAGCTAACTTCAATAGTTGCAGGATTAGCCAGTTATTACACTACTAGAAGCTGAATCCAGGGGCGGGCTGGGCCGGGGGGCAGGGTGGCAATTGCCCCCCAGGCCGCCCTAAATCGTTTGCAAAACGGCCGCTGCAGTGCTGTCCTGGGCGCCAGGAGGAGGGGGGTGCAGCGCGGAGCAAGCTGATGGCCTGTTACAGGGAGCCCAGCAGGTGGTCAGCTGGCCACCTAGGGCGCCCCCGGTAGCAAGGCAGAGTAGGCACCTGCTTGTCCCAGACAGCAGGTGCCTACTCTGCAGGAATATACCGGCCGCGTGAGGAAGGAGGCAGGCGGCGAGGGAGCACTGCCTCTGCTGATGATCTTCCTGCTCCCTCGCGCGCCCTCTCTGGTGATGCTGGGAGCCGGAATATGACGTCATTCTGGCCCTGCATCACTAAACTGCGCGAGGGAGCAGAGAAGAGCAGGAAGTCACTGGACCCCGGGGAAAGGACCCAGAAGACTCCTAAAGGTAAGAGCAACAAGGAATTTGTGTGTGTGTGTCTGGAAGTGTGTGTGTGTGTTTGTGTGTCTGGAAGTGTGAGTGTGTGTCTGGAAGTGTGTGTGTGTGTCTGGAAGTGTGTGTGTGTGTGTCTGGAAGTGTGAGTGTGTGTCTGGAAGTGTGTGTGTGTGTCTGGAAGTGAGTGTGTGTCTGGAAGTGTGAGTGTGTGTCTGGAAGTGTGTGTGTGTGTGTCTGGAAGTGTGTGTGTGTGTGTCTGGAAGTGTGAGTGTGTGTGTGGAAGTGTGTGTGTGTGTCTGGAAGTGTGAGTGTGTGTCTGGAAGTGTGTGTGTCTGGAAGTGTGAGTGTGTGTCTGGAAGTGTGTGTGTGTGTGTGTGTCTGGAAGTGAGTGTGTGTCTGTAAGTGAGTGTGTGTATGTCTGGAAATGAGTGTGTATGTGTATGGAAGTGAGTGTGTCTGCCTGTCAGTGAGTGTTTGTCTGTCAGGGTTTGTGTTTGTGTGTGTGTGTTATTCAGAGTGAGTGCCAGTGTGCCTGTCAGCAGGGCCAGCCTTTGAGGTGTGCAAGCTGAGTGTGTGTGTGTGTGGAAGCGTGAGTGTGTGTGTCTGGAAGTGTGAGTGTGTGTGTGTGTGTGTGTATCTGGAAGTGTGTGTGTGTGTGTGTCTGGAAGTGTGTGTGTATCTGGAAGTGTGAGTGTGTGTCTGGAAGTGTGAGTGTGTTTCTGGAAGTGTGTGTGTCTGGAAGTGTGAGTGTGTGTCTGGAAGTGTGTGTGTGTGTGTCTGGAAGTGTGAGTGTGTGTCTGGAAGTGTGTGTGTCTGGAAGTGTGAGTGTGTGTCTGGAAGTGTGTGTGTGTGTGTGTGTGTGTCTGGAAGTGAGTGTGTGTCTGGAAGTGAGTGTGTGTATGTCTGGAAGTGAGTGTGTATGTGTATGGAAGTGAGTGTGTCTGCCTGTCAGTGAGTGTTTGTATGTCAGGGTTTGTGTTTGTGTGTGTGTTATTGAGAGTAAGTGCCAGTGTGCCTGTCAGCAGGGCCAGCCTTTGAGGTGTGCAAGCTGAGTGTGTGTGTCTGGAAGTGTGAGTGTGTGTGTCTGGAAGTGTGAGTGTGTGTGTGTGTGTGTGTGTATCTGGAAGTGTGAGTGTGTGTCTGGAAGTCTGTGTGTCTGGAAGTGTGTGTGTGTGTGTGTCTGGAAGTGTGAGTGTGTGTCTGGAAGTGTGAGTGTGTGTCTGGAAGTGTGAGTGTGTGTCTGGAAGTGTGTGTTTGTGTCTGGAAGTGAGTGTGTGTCTGGAAGTGAGTGTGTGTATGTCTGGAAGTGAGTGTGTATGTGTATGGAAGTGAGTGTGTCTGCCTGTCAGTGAGTGTTTGTCTGTCAGGGTTTGTGTTTGTGTGTGTGTGTTATTGAGAGTGAGTGCCAGTGTGCCTGTCAGCAGGGTCAGCCTTTGAGGTGTGCAAGCTGAGTGTGTGTGTGTGGAAGTGTGAGTGTGTGTGTCTGGAAGTGTGAGTGTGTGTGTGTGTGTGTGTATCTGGAAGTGTGTGTGTGTGTGTCTGGAAGTGTGTGTGTGTATCTGGAAGTGTGAGTGTGTGTCTGGAAGTGTGAGTGTGTGTCTGGAAGTGTGTGTGTCTGGAAGTGTGAGTGTGTGTCTGGAAGTGTGTGTGTGTGTGTGTCTGGAAGTGTGTGTGTCTGGAAGTGTGATTGTGTGTCTGGAAGTGTGTGTGTGTGTCTGGAAGTGTGTGTGTGTGTCTGGAAGTGAGTGTGTGTCTGGAAGTGAGTGTGTGTATGTCTGGAAGTGAGTGTGTATGTGTATGGAAGTGAGTGTGTCTGCCTGTCAGTGAGTGTTTGTCTGTCAGGGTTTGTGTTTGTGTGTGTGTGTGTGTGTGTTATTGAGAGTGAGTGCCAGTGTGCCTGTCAGCAGGGCCAGCCTTTGAGGTGTGCAAGCTGAGTGTGTGTGTCTGGAAGTGTGAGTGGGTGTGTCTGGAAGTGTGAGTGTGTGTGTGTGTGTGTGTGTATCTGGAAGTGTGTGTGTGTGTGTGTGTCTGGAAGTGTGTGTGTGTGTGTGTGTCTGGAAGTGAGTGTGTGTGTCTGAAAGTAAGTGTGTCTGTCAGTAAGTGTGTGTTTATGTGTGTGTGTCTGGAAGTGAGTGTGTGTCTGCCTGTCAGTGTTTGTGTGTGTGTGTGTATGTGTCTGCCTGTCAGTGAGTGTTTGTCTTTCAGGGTTTGTGTGTGTGTTATTGAGAGTGAGTGTCAGTGTGTCTGTCAGCAGACCAGCCTTTGAGGTGTGCAAGCTGTGGGGTCACGTAGGGTGCCATGACAACAGAGGCGCCCGGTGGCCAACACAGCTCACAAGTTTAGGACACCAGCACATTGAAGGGACACTCCAGGCACCCAGACCCATTCTGCCCATTGGAGTGGTCTGGGTGCCAACTCCCACTACCCTTAACCCTGCAACTGTAAATATTGCAGTTTTCATAAACTGCAATAAGTACATTGCAGGGTTAACTCCTCCTCTAGTGGCTGTCTACTAGAGGAGGAGTTCTACGTCCTGGTTTATAGCACATGTTTTCTGTGCTATAGCGTCGCCGGACGTCATCACGCTATGTGAGGACCTCCAGCGTCGCTAAAATCCCCATAGGAAAGCAATGAAAGTATTGCGCAAAGCATGCGCAACCGGTCTCCCCTGCCGGATGACGTCACAGGGGGAGGAGCATGGGCGGACCCTAAACCAGCACAGAGGGACATCGGCGCTGGTCTCAGGTATGTCACTGAAGGGGTTCTAACCCCTTCAGCAACATGGGATGGGGGTGGGAGGGAGAGGGGACCTGCAGTGCCAGGAAGCCGATTTGTTTTCCTGGCACTGGAGTGTCCCTTTAATTTAAATGATTCCCTAGTGGTCCACTGGTGCACACCAGCAGTAGGTGCCTTAGATCATATCCTCTCCCTCGTGGTTCCGGTGCTCAGTTAGTGAGTCAGAGCACAGGCTCAGAGATTCTCAGCCTGCGCTCTAACAACATTGAAAGTCGGAGCCGCAAACGGTCACTAGAGGCGCTTCCAGCCCAATAGTCAGGTAAACTCTGTTACTAATTAAGATGAGACCATCATGAGTCCATAGTATGGAAAAGAGCTACTGATTAGCATAACATCAATATCCGTTATGAAACCAGGAAAAGGTGGGCATGGATGGTGAGCTGATTCGGGGGTGCAATGGGCCACTTGACTGGATTTGCCCCCCAGGCCTGAGGCTGCCAGCCCTCCCCTGGCTGAATCATATAAGCTTTTCGTGCAAATCTGTTTTTTTTCTCTAATAATGTAAACTGTGCACTGACTCTCATGTCACACTATTGTTACACAATTACCATGTACTTCATTGAACAGCCTTGTTTATATTATGACTGTACAGGTCAGGTTTTTCCTTCTTTGTCACTCCTCTGAAAACTCTTCCCTGACATATGCATCTTGCTAACTCACTTAAACTAAACGAGAACATAAACTGTTAAAATATTGATCTCATTAACTTAAAAATGTGCCTGAATAACGACTGCCACACCCTGTATTGCAAATGTTTACCAACTTACCCTGATGTCGCTGTTGTGGCGCACCAAGGCTAGTTGTTACTCTTGTGCACAACAAAAATTAAGAATTTTTTAAAAAATAAATAAATGCATACTTTCAGAGAACAGTGGGATATTCAGTTTATTTATTTTCTCCTCCCTGTTTGATAATAGGGTATGACTGTTTTCATTCAACATTGATAATAGGGTATGACTGTTTTCATTCAACAGTGTCTGCAATTTCATGGCTTGTTCCAGTCTGGTGTCTGCAAGTTATGGTTTTGACAAAGTTCTTATTTGAAGTGCTGTCCATTGAGTATTTTCTCTGTATTAGAGAAGGGAATTTACTTCTCTTGTTATTGCCCAATATGTTTGTAATTTCTAGACCATGTATTTATGTTTTAAGGAGGTTCTCCTCTAAACTATTTTATTATATCTAAATAGCAAGCCATAGTTACATAGGCTAAAAAAAAGACTTGCATCCTTCAAGTTTCAATCTTTCGCATATCTTTTTTTCTGTTGATTCAAAAGAAGGGAAAAATACAACAGTTTGAAGTGCTTACCATATTTTCAACAACCTAGGAAAAAAAAATCTTCTCCATCCCATTAATATGGTCTCTCCAGTAAAAAAGCTTAATTCAGACATGGAACGCGTGCTCACTGTGCCAAGAGGGCTATGGTACACCTTACTGATGAGGCCCAAAAATTGGCCAAAATTACCATCTGGGGTTGCTGTATAGATCGTCTGGGGTTGGTGTGTAGAGAACATGCATTTCGGTTCTGGATTGTCATTATGGGTGAGATCAGTCTGATATGCAAATGGTATAGCTTCAATCTTTAATGGCAAGAGTGAGCAAAACTATTTTGAGACCTGAGTTGAGATTTACCAAAATGCAAGCTGCTGAGTTTCTCTAAGCTTTTATCTGTTCTCATATTCTCTGTTTTTGTCGACCCCGAATAGCAGTCTAGGAATAAATGTCTTCTCAATCCCAGAATGGCAGCCAAATCTCTCCTTGGATCAAGAAGATGTAACCCCACATACTAAATATTATATCCCTAAATATTATATTTTGGAAGAATTCATCCAGTTTCTGTTTAAACATACAGTATGTACAGATTGATAAAACCACATCTTCAGGTAGAGAATTCCTCATCCTTATTGTTCTCACTGTATATAACCTTTGATTTAGACTAAATCTCCTTTCCTTTTATTAGTTTTGTAGCCACCCTCTGCACTTTTTCTAGTGCCATGATAGCTTTCTTTGGACAAGGTGCCGAAAATTGCACAGCATATTCAAAGTGTGGTCTTACCATTGATTTGTAAAGAGGCAAAATGATATTTTCATCCCGAGAATGAAAGGACCACTATAGCGTTAGGAATACAGATCTGAATTCCTAATGCCATAGTGTCCCTGTCTCTATTTCTGCTGGCCCCCTTATCCCTGGTAAGTAAAGGGTTAAAAACGTAATTTCACAGAGTTAAAGTAGCAGGAAGGGCTTCTAGTGGCTTGTGAGAACTCCTTTGATGAGATTCTGGATAAAGGCCCACAATATTAGTTAAATAAAGCAATCCTGATTTGGAGAAGGAAACTTTTTATTTTTAGAGAGATCACAAAACTATAATATTTTGGTTCATGAACTTTTATTTTTAATATTTATCTTATGGTTTGTTTCTAGCCATTCTGAGTGATTTTATTAAACAAACTCATGGAGTATGAGTAGTTGCAAATTGGACCAGAAGATAGAAGTTGATGAGTGAGAGAGAATGAAGATTTTAGAAATTAAGCACACATTCCTGGCTAAGTCGAAGCTCTGCTGAGAGAATACAGTGCTTGTAAACTCGATTACACTTGGCTTGTCAGCTGTGTTTTTTAGGAAATTATTGTAATGGGAAATAAACTGCTTTGCTGTTTTCACCCACCCTTAAAAGAAGCAGGACAGTGATTCAATGTTCCAGCTAAATTCTCCTGGGTGTAGGTGTTTCTCTGCTGCCTACGTAAGGGGGATTTCATTATTAAACTTAATTGTAAGGAGGGTTGCTGGTTTACATTAACGGTTATGTTTTTAGAAAGACATAATGCAGGGCTCTTTAGCTACAAATCGATTAGTAAGGAAAAACAAAACACACAGTAAGATGCTAATACAGAAAGCTAAAGTAACTTGCAGGACTCGCGCATAGACACAATGTGCCGCCCCAAAATCAGTCCTTGCTTGTTTAGGCCTGTGTGTCTCTTAACCCCTTTATGCCCATTTTGTGTATCTTACCCACCTTTAAGTCTTCTCTTCCCCTTTTGAGTATTGAATAAATTTTTGTCATTTTTATTTCCGATTTTGCATATTAATCCTGTTGTGGTCTTTTGTCACCTATTGGATGCTTTGGCCGTTTTTAGCGTATCTCATCCTCTTTAGTGTACAATACCACCATTTGTGTCCCTCTTGTTTCTTTTACCCTCCTTTTGTGGCTCTTATCCCCACTTGAGTCTCTTAAAGCGGCACTATTAGCATTAGCATTGAGTATTTCATCTTTATAAAATATTCATTTAGACTCTGATGGAAATTAACTGAAATTGATACATTGCTGTGTTTATTTCCTAAACTGAGAAATGTGGAGTGTTGACAAGAGATTGTAAATTGTAGAAAAAAATCTCAAATTTGCCTAGTTTGGTCTGAAAGGTGCCTTTCCCTTGTCAGTTCTCCACAATTCCCAGTTTAGTGAACAATCCTGTGAGTGCTCTGAGAATTAACGTTATTATATTTTTTAATTCACTATGTAAAATATGTGGAATTAGTTATGTTAAGTCAGCTTCAATTGAACCTTTACAGTAAGGATTTCTGGAATATAATTAGCAGACAGTCAAATTTTTTTTTATTTTTTTTATAGATACCCATCACTAACTGTTTACAATAAGGAAGTATCTATACAAAAAGTGTCCTGCAGGGTAGCAATGAAAAATGCATCCCTGACATTTAAAGTTATCATAACTGTGCCTTTAAACAGGGAGTCTGGTCATCCAAATGTAACACAGTCTGCATATTTGTTTAAGGGAAGGGCAGTGTAATTTATACCCCTAGGTTTGTGTGGTCCTGTTAGGACAACATGACCTATGCTGGCCTGTTTTGTTACACTGTGTTATTCCATTCAAGAATAAGAATTATTTACCAGACAAAGAAAAGATGATTATTGGCCATGAATTGCCAAATACATGGGATCCAATGTTCATAATACAACAATGAAATTGTGACATTTAAAAAATGAATAAAAATCTGTAATCTATCATTTGTGCTTGACAAAATCAAATGTATAAATTACAATGTTATTTAAAAAGCGTTATTAGGTTAATGTTTGCGGTATTTACTGTATTTTTTACTATATGTATAATAGACTGTACTCTACACTGCATGAGGATCTAATGAACAGCGGGACTCAATGCAAAGAATCTTTTTACTCCGTCAGGGTAGATAGATCTCCCTATCCTTGTGTCTCTTTTCATGCCCCCTATCACTGTTTCTTACTATATGATGCCCCTACTACTTCTTTGCCTATGACTTTATCTATGTATCTATGTATCTTCTCTGATCTATGTTTTCCAGTGGATTTCTCAAAAACTATTTTTTGTATATCTCTTCATATTCACTACCACTTTGTTCCCATGACCTCTAACACTTGGATCTCTCCCCATCCCTTGTGTTTTTCTCCAGGCCACCCTAAACATCTGCCTCTTCATTCTTTGCTTCCTAGCGTCTGTTACCATTCAGGGCCAGATTAAGAGCCCAGTGTGCCTGGTGCTGACAATTATGAGGGGCCTAAGTACATAATCTTATCGACCTAAAACAGTCATCCCTCTCAAGTGTTATGTATCTGGTGCAGATGTTGTCGGAGGGAAATTCATAATATGCAGCTATAAGAAAACTCAGATTCTCTTAAAATTTGCTAATCTCTCTCTAATTCATGCTTTCATCTTTCAAGTAAATCCATACCCCTTAACAACAGTGTCCAGTGAAGCAGGAAGTCAACGGGCAGTGTAAAAGGGTGGGCCACTGACGCGGATCATGTAACCAGAACTTCCGAAAGGCGTGTCTGCCCAAAGAACTGGAAGGCAAGCCTGGCATGAATGCATGTCAAGCTACCTGCCAATCATGCATGCTGGCCAACAGCATCCTGAGCTTGGCATAAATGCGTCTAATGGTGCGCTCGCTCCATGCTTTCTAAGGACTGTCCGCTAGCACTCACATGTCCACTTGTCTCCTTACCTTCTTACTACCAGGCAGAAGCTCCTGTTATACAGTCTAGGACAGAGAAAAGGTGGATGTAGTGAGTGTAGAAGAAAGAGAACATGCCACAGTGTTAGAAAGACCAAAGTCAGCATTACCTTTACTAATTTCATTTCAGCTGTTTCCATATATCCCTCTTAAGTTTCCATACTTAAGCAAGAGTATGTGAAGAGTAGTTAGGATTGCCACCTTTCTTGGAAAAAATACAGGCCTTACTAATTTGCATAACCAATTATGTATGTGTGACATCACATGATGTAAATCACAAAGAGTGACATAAGAGAAAATTCTGTGAAATCACCCAAAAACTACAGTTTGATTCTGCTGTATAGATGGATTGCTCCCAGTATCCCCATGTCGTTCAGTGTCCCCTAGTGTCTGTGTCCCCATGTCTCCCAGTGTCCCCATGTCTCCCAGTGTCCCCATCTCACATGGGGACACAGACACTTGGGGACACTGATCCTATGTATCACAGTGTCCCTATGTATCACAGTGTCTCAGTGCCTCATGTCTCTGTGTCCCCATGTTGCACGTTGTCCCCTAGTGTCTGTGTTCCCATGTCACTAGGGAACACTGGGATACTTGGGGACACTGGGAGACATGGGGACACAGATACTGGGAGACGTGGACACTGGGAGACATGGGGACACAGACACTAGAAGACATGGGCACACAGACTCATAAACACTGAGACACTAGGGACACTGAGAGACATGGGGATACTGAGACACCAGGGACACAAAAGGGGATATATATATATATTTTTCAATCAATGGTCCTATTCCATGGGCCTGGAGCTCCATCAGCCCCTATGTTAATCTGGCCCTGTTCCCATCCACACTATTTTGTGCTATTTGCTAGACACCTTGTAGGCTGAGGACATATTTTTTCCTGACATGAATGCTAAGTTAGCCCAACATTGGTAAAAATTATTATAATTACAGCTGCACACAGTGAAACATAGCTGCTGTTGGTGACCACACTGTCACCAAACCGCAAACATAATGCTGTAATTTAAATTTAAAAAAATACTTTAAAAAAAAAAAACCAGCATTTAACCTGAGAGTCTAAACATTGAAGTGGGTGCCCTCTGATCCCCAAGGGAAGTCTGACAAATGGTCCTCAACAAAGAGTGGAGGAAAAGGGCTGGATAACTGCTGAGCACCCCCTGGTGTATCCTAGGAACCCCCATTTGTTTGCTTTTTTTGTATGTTTGTATTTTGTTTCCTGCTAAAAAAAAGAGACATAAAATGAATAGCGGATCGCCCGGTCCCTACTTTTCTTTTAATTTTGATTTAATTGTGTCAAGATGGCACCTACTCTCAGCAAGCTGTAATTGTTTCAAACTACTTTTTCCTTTTTTGTTGCTGTGCCATGCCCTACACAGTTATTGGCAGAAACAAGCACAAATACCTTTCAGATTTTACTGCAAATATGTGTTAAAGTGATAGCGATATAAAATTAAATGTTCATTTTAGTGGTATCCATACAATCTCTAAGTTACAATGGGGAAATTAATTAAAATAGATTATGCATGCAAACTGTGCATGCATTTATATACACAAAATGCGCAGAGGACTTATAAATGTATTTCTTTAATTACCAAGCAACTTACTATTCTGTGATAAAGGAATACTGTGATTTTTGAAGTTCTGATATCCATTTAAGTATAAAAAAACAAAGCTGCAGCTCTTTAGAGAAATAAAAACAATAAAGTAGTACTGGAAGGGCTTTGCAGATAATTGTCGTATACCAGATTTCCTGTCTTTCGCACTTTGGTATTTGAAGAGTTTGGTAGGAAAATCTCAGAAGCGAAGAGAAGCCTTGTGTTTGTTGCAGGAGTTGCTCCTTCCCCACCCACCTGCGAAATATCAAACTGACAAAAAAAAAAAAAAATTCAAAGTGAGTTGGAGAAATGAAGGGATGAGTAATATTTGAAATCAAAGCCCACATAAAAAATACAGATAGTTATAATAAACATTTATTAAATATATGTTGCAATGGGACAATTTTAGAGACCTCTGATATTTTATTTGAAATTTGGCATGTACATAAGATACTGAGGACGTATAAATGGTAGCTTATTCCTATTATAAAGAATATACCAATATGGATTATTATAATCACATATTCAAAAAAGTGTCATAGAGATTGGCAGCGCCTGTGACCGGCACGTCTGTGTGTTGGTCTATTGATGAAAACCATCATGAGCTATCCTGCACTTTAATGGGAGCCACCAAATATAAGAGAATGCAAACTACTACACAAATAAGTTGACTTCAGTGGGATCTTTGACACATGTTCATTTATGCAGGAGTTGCCCAATTGTGCGGTATAATATTTATGCATAAGGCAAAGTAGTCCTTTCAGCAGGAGAGAAAGGTGAGCAGAGAGACATTCGTCCTAGTTGTACAAAATTGACACAGCGAAACAAGAACTAAGAATGGTTATGGTGCTTAGATTAACTCTTAAAATAAAAGATAGTAATAAAATGTAATTAACTTGTAAATACATTGGAAAACTTGCATTTTTACTATTAAACAGACTAAACCAAATAAAAAAAAAATCTATTTAGTTTGTGGCATAAAGCAAGTATTTTTATACATGTCTGCTTAAGCATTTTTACTTTATCACTGTTCCTGAAATTCTCTTGCTGCCGGAGTTAAAAAACTGAATACGTCAGACATTAATAGAAATTTAGACATTGAGAGGTTTGATGCTGTGCATAGTTTAACACAGGGTCACACCTAATTTAGAGTATACGTACGAAGAATGCTATGCCAATAATGTAATTCAACATTACTGGATGACCTTTGAATGTAAAATGCACTGCTTGAATGAAAGATGTCATGATGATTATGTCAGAGACATGGGTGTATGCAACACAGGGCAAGAGGAGGCAAGGGCCTCCCTTGGAATTTGCCTTTCCTTTGACTCAACTAATGCTTAAGAGGGACATTATCTCCCCAAACCGCAATAACTTTTTTCTACAAACACCTCTGGTCATCATACCACTCTGTCCTAGGAATGGCCGATTGTAATGTTATGGTTAGGTAATGTAATGTTAAGGTAGCAGGTAGCATAGTAACGTAGTAAACTAGGTTGAAAAAAAAAAATCCAACCATTTACAAATGTGCTATAAGATGGCAAACATGCCTTCTTGTGATTCCAAAAAGGCAATCAGATTTTTCCATGGATTAATTGCTAGTTAATTATGGCATTTTGTAATATTCTGTTTTTCCAAGAGACATCAGCTGGACTTTTTCTAAAACATTGAAGGTACCACTGAAGTCCACATGCATTTGGAATGTTGACTATATACAAAGTAACAATTGTTTTAGACAGGTTTCAGTAGTTTCATTGGAGTACCTGTAGGGCTTGTAGTTTTGTCCAGAAAGGAATCTTGTATGCAGTTGGCATGTGTTGCTGAATGGTATCTTTTAAATGAATAGGTAGGAAACTATGTGGGTATAGTATGTAATATGAAGACACCTTTCAGATCGTACTAATATATATATAGATATTACTACTTGCTATTACTTGCAATTTCTCTGATGTCTCCGATATCCCAGAAGAATAACCTGGGATGGCACAACATGGATCTCCAATCAGGTCTGCCCTTCACATCTGTGCAGGTGCAGTGAATGCTGTTTATTCTCTAGTACAAGCCAGTTGCATCTTGGCAGCCTGTGTTTCTACTACAGTGTATATGTAAGAGTAAACATGGATAGTTATGTACCCTGTTGTTATTCTAGGTTTCATGCAGTGTTCATCCAGAGCTCATTATGTATTACAACTACAAAGCAGACTTAAATGAACATTCTGGGCATCATCGTAATGTAAGTGCATTTGGCTTTGGCCCATTAATCATGCTGTGTTTTTCTCCTTGTTTATATCTTTTGTTTTGCACTCGCTGTACTTTAAGCCATGCTCCCTCTTTTCACAAAACAACTTCCTTGTTATGTGTATTCTGAGTACATACTCAGCTGAGCGAGTATGAACTGAGCTGCTGACTTAACCCCACCTTCATAGCCAATCAATGTCCTCTTATTATCTGGATAGTATGTCAAAGCCATGCTAAGGGGAAATGGTACAAATAATAAGAGGACAGTTATTAGATATGGGGCCTAGTGATGTTACCAGCTCAACTCATACTGATCTGTCCCTGGCTCAGCAGAGTATGTACTCAGAATACAAGTATAAGGAAGTTGCTTTGTGAACATAGGGAGTATAGCCAAAGTTATGGAGTTTAGAGGCATAAAGCTGCAAAACCTTTTTCTTTTTTAATAAAACAAACAGGATTTGGATTTCAAGAAAAACACAGCAGTAATATAAAGCCATAAGCGGGTCCTAACACTGACCCTTCAGCCTGCTTCCTTGAGCTTCTGGCAAAGATATCTCTAATGAGACAGAAAGGGGTATTTTTTATATACACCCCAATACTTATTAACCCTTAATAGGGAACACATGGGATGGGCAGCAGCATTGTAACCAGGCTGTGTGATACAAAGTAAATACAAATACAAAAAGAGAAGTCCTGCGCTTAGTCCCATTACTGCTGGACCAGCAGCAATGACTACAATACACATCAGCCCCAATATATAGTAAAAAACAAAGAAAAGAAAATGTTACTTGCGCTTTCTCCTTAATCCCTATGTATATTTAGACAAATGGAGGTCATTTAGTTGCTCCAATGGCCATTGGAGGGAATGCCCGCCTGCCAACGTCAAGGCAGACCCCCCTAAGCGGGTCCTAACACTGACCTTTCAGCCTGCTTCCTTGAGCTTCTGGCAAAGATATCTCTAATGAGACAGAAAGGGGTATTTTTTATATACACTGAGTGCAGTAAGTGACAATGTAAATAGGGTGTTGATAGTTTGAAGACTCCCCTGTTGGTCAAATACAGAAACAATTAAATGTAAATGCCAACTACACTCCTAAGGCTTTAAAAATATATATATATATCAGTTATAAGATATCGCATTTAAAAACATATATGATGTATATACACGCATTTTCCCCAAACAAATAAACTTCCAACACAACATAGAACCACTATCCAAATTAATGGTTACATAAGGTAAAGCGGCATGAGTGTAAATAAATAGTTCACACAATTCACAAAATAAAGAAAAATAACAAAGAAAAAAAATATATAGCAAAATATATCATTAAGCAATAGCAAAAGACACTTCGCAAAAAAAGAAGAGGTATAACACATTGTGCAGTGTTACTTACCAACCATGCATGAGCCTTCCTAATCTCTAATGTAGTGAGTGGCACAAGTAATATTTCTGAAAATACTACATTGGAGGCCCTTTTCTTCAGTTTATTTCCCAATTTCATAAACTCATTCTTTAGGACTCTGCATCTTCCTCTGACATTTGGACCGTGACAGCTGGCTCATCTCCAGCCCCTCCCATCCACTCAGTCAGCAACATGCCGAACCCAAGCACCCAGGAGATTGTTAGTGAGTTGTTATCATAATTACAGCCAAAATGTTATTATAAATACAGCTACAGACAAAATATAACATTTGCGCAGACAATGATTTTGTTTTGATTTTCTTGTTTTTACAATGAAAGGAAGCATTAGCTGGTTTAGTGTAGCATTCTGAAAGCTATTAAAGCTCTCTTGGCAAAAATAAACATTATCTAATTTGTTTCACTATAGTTCCCTGTGTCTGAATGCATTTCCATTATTTGCTTTTCATTATTATTAAGTGTTCTTGCATAGCAAGACCACTTACTGTTATCTCACATATATATTATTATTCTTATTATAGCCAAATTTACCACCCTAACTCCTCCCACAGTTTTTACACTACATAGACAGTATTATACCGAAACGTGCGGATTGTTCCTGATTGGTGTGCTATTACTTTGTGGAACGTTTCGCCGAATGGTTCTCGAAATATCGTCGTTCTTGTGGCGAAATTGGTCCCATAGGAATGAATGGCAAAATGTTCAAAGCAAGAGTGGGAGCTGGCAAAAGCTGAAAAATCAGGATTTCTAAACTGCCACCACTCCCTCATTTTCAGGCCCACCTATACAAATCTTATATCAAAACGTTCAGCTATCCCTGCTGCCACAGCTAAGCCATAGTCCTGATAGTTTTCACAATATGACCATTTGTTTGCAACTCACGTCGTCCATTGACATTCATTGAAACTGCACTCTACAAAGCTCACATTTGAAGGGCAATTTCTAAAATAAAAGTTTTTTATTCGTTTTCAAATAAGCATATACAAGTAGAATTCAGTGTACATCGAGATAACATTTCTTCAGAAATTACACAGTGTGGAAGCGGCAAGCAACTCAATACATTTATAGACTTTCATGGTTACATAGAAACTGATGGTAATTGCATATTACAGAAGGGCAATAATCAGTAGACTAATTTGTCCGTCAGTGGCATTACAGCGCCTATGTCTGGTTTATGGCCAAAGTACCGGTATGGTATCTAATAGTCGCGGTCGGGAAATAGACTAGACATATTCTGGATCGAGTCTGGGAGAGGGGTCTTAGAACATTGTCAAATATATATATAGATATATTTACGATTTTGTGAGTCTCTATCCTATCTTGGGGTACCTTCCTTGTTTAGAAAGTCATTCCACGGAAGCCATATGAGGCGGAACGTCTGGTATTTCTTGGATATAGCATATGTGAGTTCTTCCATTTGTTTTATTCCTTTCACCTTATGTATCCATTCCCTAAGGGATTGAGGGTGCGGGTTTTTCCACTTGGCCGGGATCAATAGATTTGCCGCTGTGAGAAGGTGTATTATGAGGGATAGTCCCTTTTTCGTAATGCCAGGGGGTGGAAGGAGGAGGATCAGGTATTCCGGGGAGGGCGGTATCGAGGTTCCTGTGATTATTTTAATTAGCTTAAATATACGAAGCCAAAAGGCTCGTATGTAAGAGCATTCCCACCAAATATGTGTGGTGTTGGCATTCGGTCGATGACACCGCCAACATGTGTGTTGAGTAGAGTTGTATATTTTGTGTAGTTTAAAGGGTGTGTAGTGCCACCTAGCTAGTCTTTTATAGTTGTGCCTTAATTTTTAATACTTCAGAGACATACTATACATCAAAATGTAGGTCTGGGTCTTGTGATTCTCACAATATAAAGCTCTTCGATGTAGGATGTATAGTTTCTAAAATACAACCGTTTGAAGATGGCAACCGCCAAAATACTCTGACCTGTGCCAGGCTGCAGCAGCAAGTGATGTCATAGACATGGCCTTTTGTACACCTGCTAATGTTTTTATAAATGTATGTTTTAATGTAACTGTGAAGCACTTTGGGCAACAACGTTGCAATTAAATGTGCTATATAAATAATAACAGTTACTCCGCCCACTCCAGTTGTAGACTACTGGTGGAGGCAAGAACACTTCACACAATTTCCCCAGAAATTTTAGCTTTTCTAGTTATTGTTATTATGCTTATAAAGCGCCACAAGTACTTGCAACAGGACAAGTTGGCCGTACTCAAAAGAGTTTGTATTATAAGGAGAGTGGGGTAAAATTACACAAGAGGTAAGGGTAAAATAAGGAAAAGAAAGGACAATGTTTCTTTATCTGTGGCAGCCAAGTTGACAAAACTTGGTAAGTGGAGTTTAAGCGAGGTTTTGTTTCATTTTCCAATCAAATTTATCTACAAACAATTAGTCAAAAGAATCCCACAGAAGGGCAAACCGCAGACGTCATGGGCAGAGGAGAAGAAAATGTCTGCACCCAAATGTTAACGTCCAGCACAAGGAAGAAAAGCTAATATATATAATATAAATAATGGCATGTGACAAGAGGGTTGATGAGTTTTGTAGAATTGTTTAGGTACAGTGTGCAAAAGGAATGGAAAACTAAAAAAAAAAAAAAAAAGATTAAACATGGCTTCATTAGACTGAGCATGCAATTGTATTTCTACATTGTGCTAGCAGTTTAGGTTAGGAGAAAAATATATATTTAGAAATAGATTTTTCTCCCAACTGTCAGTCAATGCCTCGGTGTGCTATGCAGAGTATGGCCAGGAGGTTGGTACCCATGAAGCGGCACTAGAATAGAGTAAAAGTGATTAAATCTTTATATTTTACTTGAATACACCATATATTTTAATGATGTATGGTATACTCAATGTATATGGGAGCAATTTCAGGTAAGTTGTTTTTTTTCACAACAGGTTCACTTTAAGGGACTGCAATTTAGATACCCTAACACCAATTTGATGGCTACTGCATATTTTCTCACAAATATATGTGACACGGAAAGATAGAAAGCCTTCTCTTTTCTTACACATGTTCTTAATAGAATGTTTTAAACATTTTTAAATACAGATTCTAATGATAGTATTCTGTTTAGTTAGTAGACTGAGCAAAATAATGAACCAGATTACAAACTAATTGCACAGCAGTACAATAGATCTCTGATGAACAACTGTTTCACACCGTTAAAAATGCAATACTCCTATACATTTTCAATAAAAAATTTAGGTTTCTATATACGCAAACTATTACAAATATTTTTTTTATAGTGCCTTGCACTTTAAAGGGTTATTCCAAACACCTAGGCCCCTTGCAGTGGTCATTGTGGTAAAAGTTTGCAAGTGCAACATTTCAGCTTGAAAAACTGCTCATCCAAAGATATAATCACTTTTGTGCCACGGGCTAGTTACAACCCCAATACACGAGTTCTGAGCTTCAGTTGTGTGCAAAAAATTACATATATCCACAGCACATTGGAGACAGATTTAGAGATCTTCTCCCTTGCAGGTAGCGTGCCTTTCCTTGCTCTCCCCTCCCTCTGTGTGATCATCCTGCCTCCCGTCATTGTTGAAATACCCTTCTTCCTTGAGACATGAATTGGTCCAGTCAGAAGTTTCTCTGAGAAGAATTGTATTGGACAATGGAGAGGGAGGCTATGATGTTTGAGGGGGCATGGAAAGAAGCATAAGGAACATGACTTGGAAATGAGACAGCAAGTTGTGGATGTCCTGTTTGGTGACTGGCATCTCGGCCCGCGTCATAGTAGATGCTTCTACCATAGGAGGCTCCTTTGCAGGCGGGTCATGTGTCAAGTTTGGCCATGATTTATCTCCTGAGCTCTGTAAGTAGATGCTAACATTTGACTCATGGTTATGACCCATTGATGTTTGAGACGGTTTCTACGACTTGCGGTCCATGGTAGTAGCTATTGGGGCTGGAGACGTTCACTGAAACGGGAAGGCAAATGCAGAGCTGTCCTCTCTCCAGAGATCATAGTTGGTCTGCGGGCGGTAGGCCCAAAGTCCTCGGCGCCAGATTTTAGTACTTGCGGTATACAGGAAAGGTATCCATCGGATAAAACCAGCTAAATTACAGGAAAAAAAAAAACTCTTTGGTTCCTTGTTGCAGCAACTCCAGTTCCACAGAGAAATTAAACGTGTAAGACAATGTCGACACTTACAATATTAAATTATCCCAGATCCTAATATTGGTGATGGATTAATCCCCTACGTAGAAATCACCAAAACCAGCATCAGAACAGGTATGAAATGCATGCATATCTTTGCTTTTCCCCTCTTCTGGCAGGTGCAGGTTTTTCCTTTTTGTATTTTTGTACTATTGCATATTTTGTGTACCTTGGACTCCCCTGAGGGAGAAAAAGTTTGCTTCAATTGACATGTGCTCGAAGATTTTGGATTGCCTGTCACTTATGAGATCTGCACATATTTTTATCACATGTTTATCACATGTTAAAACTACATATATAAAATAAAGTATGCACTTTCTATGATCTACCTGGTGGATTATTCTGAGCTCCTGATGAGTGTGGACAGTTTGGCTGGTTTCAGTATTTCTATGCCTGTAACGTGTATTTCTCGCAGGATTAAGGCTATTTTGCCGGTCCGGTACTCAGAGCTTGGAGATATGGTGTCTGCTCCTGACAGCTGCTAGTTCTGCAAAATGACATTTTTCTTTAATGCCATCATAATTTGTTTGTGTCTGTATGGAAAAAAAACTGCCAATTACAATTTAGAACTCTTTAGAACTATTAGACAACATTAATTCTTGCTAAAAAAAAAAAAAACCCAACAAAGTAGGATTTCCCCTTCATGGCTTTTAAAATAGCATCCATATCTGACGTCTGCTTGCTATATTTTAAATATCCAATGCATGTCAAGTGGTAGTGATAAAAATGGTCCCCAGCTGAACTGGTTTAATGCCACAGGCACTTGAAAATAATCAGATTGGTATAAACAAATCCTAAACAGCAGAACAAAGGCAATAACATATAAATGCTGTTCCTCCACAATCTAGCTATAATGTTGATATTTTGTACTACTTGCATCCCTTTCCATACCACTCTTTAGAATATATGCTAAATAACTTTGATGGCTAGACACATGTTTACAGCCAGAGTTGCTTTGGTGGACTGCATAATTAACCATGTGTTCCACACTGACTTCAAAGGTTGGAAATCATCAACTTGATCATCATCAGTTTGATTCCATGCAGTGACGGAGTTATATGTCCTTTGGCATCTCACATGTTCAGAACTATATTTGATGTAGTTTGATGTTCAAAGAGTCCAAAGGAAAATCCTGTTCAAAAACACATGGGGTGCCAAGTTTAGCCTTACTGACAAATAACCATGACATATGTGCACCTGAATATAATTAATGGATAAAAGAATCTGGAGCTCATAACCCAACTTCCAAAGCAATGAATTCTTAGACTTCTCTCATGCTACATTGCTGTAACTACAATGTGATGTATGATATATGCTTATTACATATAACAGAGAATATGCTATACTTAGGCAATACCAACGTGAATTTAAACAGCCATTTAACAGACTGTATAGTACAAGCATCTCAGATTATACAGAAATCTTTGAACTCTGGGACTCCCATACCAGTTGAATCCCATTCTCAAGTAAAATATATCTAGAAGGCCTTCAAAAAAAGGTCATAGTTACCTTGTATATTATACTAATTTGTCATTTTGTATACATTAAAGGAACACTATAGGGTGAGGAACACAAACAGGTATTTAATCCACCACAATTTTACAAACCACTATCGACCCAGTAAGCAGAATGGCAATGCCAACGGGTTTTCTCGACAAACAGAACCACGTTAGCATAGTTCCGGACATTCCCAAGTTGACCCGAAAAGGATCAAACTGGGTCTGCTGGAGTGTCCCACAAGGAGGGATTCACTTCAGGGTGGAAAGGGATTATCTACTGTTAGCCAGGTATGGTTAAAGCATTCTTAGCACACCACATTGTAATGATTCAAACCAGTTTTGAACAGTTTGACTTCATACCTGGGATCATCTGCGCTCCAGTACCATCACAAGAGAGCCTGTAGTTCCTAAGAAGGAACTTCTATTACGTCCCATGATCTAAGCCCTTCAGTGCAGGTCAGTCAGTGGTTAGTATTGACAGAGACGGGGTGAAAAGAGCTCAAGCAAGCTTACAATCTAAGAGTTTAGAAGACTTAATAAAAGTTAGCTTTCAACAATGGTAGTGGAGATGGGGAGCGATACCTGGCAGACCCCAGGTAATACGTTAAATCATTAAAAAGTTGTTTGGTTCCTTACAATGAGGGGTTTAAGGCCACTCCTGGAACCATACTCACTACAGTGAGCTGCAATGACTCTGGTACTTGGCGTGTTTCTTTAACAGAAGGACAAATGTGCTGATATCCCATCACCCCATTTTTGCAGGAGACTGCAATATGAGATGGACTACCTCAAAATACAAGCAGGCAGTTGCAACCTAAATGAGTTCTGTTAAGGTGGAGGCAGGCATTTCCCCTGAAAATAGAAGGATCTTTTAACATTTTGACAAATTGAAAGTGGGCTAGGTATGTAAGGTAGAGGTTACTCTGCGAGGCCATAAGCTTTCCTGAAGAGATGGGTTTTAAGGCCCTTCTTAAATGATTGAAAACTAGGGGAGAGTCTGATGGCGGTAGGCAGGCTATTCCACAGGAAAGGAGCCGCCCACGAGAGGTCCTGCAAGTGTGAGCTGGCCGTATGGGTGCAAGCAGCGGTCAGGAGGTGGTCACAGGCAGAGCGGAGGGAACGAGGAGGGGCATACCTATGGATCAGTGAAGAGAAATAAGAGGGGCTAGAATTGTTCAGTGCTTTAAATGTATGGGTTAGCACTTTGAATTGACTCCTATAGCATACAGGGAGCCAATGTAAGGACTGGCAGAGGGGTGAGGTGTGAGGACCGACTAGAGAGGAAAATCAGTCTAGCTGCAGCATTCATTACAGACTGTAGCGGGGCAATACGGCTTTTGGGGAGACCGATCAGGAGAGGGTTACAGTAATCCATGCGGGAAATTACTAGAGCATGGACAAGCTCCTTGGTAGCATCTTGCGTAAGAAAGGGGCGGATGCGGGCTATGTTTTTGAGTTGGAACCTACAGGACATGGCAACAAACTGGATGTGAGACTCAAAGGTGAGACCAGAGTCAAGTATGACGCCAAGACAGCGTGCTTGCAAGGATGGACTTATGTGGATATCACTGACTTGAAGGGAGAGTGAGAGAGGAGGATCGGTATTAGGAGGAGGAAAGACAAGGAGTTCAGTTTTAGAGAGATTGAGTTTCAGGAAGCGTGAGGACATCCAGTCGGAGATGGAAAAAAGGCAAGCAGTGTCACGTTGCAAGACGGCAGGGGAGAGGTCCGGGGAGGAGAGTTATATCTGAGTGTCATCAGCGTACAGGTGGTAGTGGAATCCAAAAGAGGCAGTAAGTTTGCCAAGAGAGCTTTCTTTGCAAGAGGCGCACTACTGGAAAGGAAAGGAAGGCACAGTTATTTAAAAGACTCGAGTCTAAGGTTATGGTTAACATGCCATGACATCTGTTTTGTTGCATTTTCCCTTTGTTTTGTAATATTGTGCTAATTTATAAAGAATACATCTGTTATCATTTGTAATGTATTTCTTGGCATTTAAATTTTTAGGAAATATATTTCTGCTGTACCTTTAATATGTAACAAATATATAATTATATGTAATATCGTTAAAGGAGCGCTATAGGGTTAGGAATACAAACGTGTATTCCCCATAGGAAAGCAATGGGAGGCTATCATGCATATCCTCAGAGATGAATTAAATCAATGCATCTTTATGGGGAAAGTTTAGCATCTCCATGCAGAGCATGGAGACACTGATCCATGAGGCACCTCTAGTAGCAGTCTGAATACCAGTGTTTACATTGAAATGTTTGTAGGGACATACTATACTCACCAGAACAACTACATTAAGCTCTAGTTGTTTTGGTGACTATAGTATCCCTTTAACCCCTTCCCGCCGTTACGACGTACCATGCCGTCACGCATTAAATGGGCTTTAAAGCCGTTGCGACGGCATGGTACGCCGTAACGGCTTGCAGCCCCAGGAGGTATGATTTACTTACCTCCGCCACGATCCTCTTCTGGGGGACTGCCTGACAGCCCAGGCAGCCCCCTTCCGGCAAATGAGGCCCCCGGGGGCCATGTGATCGCTCTCAAAGAGCGATCACATGGCCCCCTATAGCTGGCTATGGATCTGCCAGCAGGGGGACTGTTTGAAATATCAGACAGTCCCCCTGCTGGTAGGAGGTGTAAAAAAAAAAAATTAGACATGTGTAAAAATAAAATAAATATAATTTTATATATATATAATATGTATATATATTATATATATAATATATATACATATTATATATGTAACGTCATGCAAAGTGTATTTTAATATTAATATAAGTATATATATTAATATTAAAATACACTTAGAATGACGTTACATATATATAATATGTATATATATTATATATATAATAGATGTACATATATATATTATATATAAATACGTATAATTAAAATAATAAATAAATAAAATAATAAAATAAATAAATAAAATATTGAAACAAAATTTAATATAAATTATATATGCATATGTAATTTCATTCTAACTGTATTTTGTTATTAATATATATATATCGGTAACAAAATACACTTAGAATGACATTCTATATATATCTATCTATATATAAAATACAAATAACCGCAAATATATATATATATATAGATAAATACATATAATTACATAAAAAATTACATTAGTATACACGTAGAATTTAAATACCTTTAAATGCATATATATTAAAATTCTACGTGTATATTTAAATAATCTTTTAACGTAATTATGTGATTTGATTAATTAAAATTTGATTGACATGCCTGACAACACAGGGAGAAAGTGCAGAGAATTTAATTCGCAAGCACTATATTTGACCCTGTAACTCTCCAAGACAACATAAAACCTGTACATAGGGGGTACTGTTTTACTCGGGAGACTTCGCTGAACTCAAATATTAGTGTTTCAAACTGGTAAATTGTATTACAACGATGATATTTTAAGTAAAAGTGACTTTTTTCACATTTTTTACAAGCGAACTGCACTTTTATGGTCTATATTATTGTTGTAATATGTTTTACTGTTTTAAAACACTAATATTTGTGTTTAGTGAAGTCTCCCGAGAATAACAGTACCCCCCATGTACAGGTTTTATGGTGTTTTGGAAAGTTAGAGAGTCACATATAAGGCTTGCATTTCATTTTTTTCACATTGAAATTTGCTAGATTGGTTATGTTGCCTTTGAGAGCGTATGGTAGCCCAGGAATGAGAATTACCCCCATGATGGCATACCATTTGCAAAAGTAGACAACCCGAGGTATTGCAAGTGGGGTATGTCCAGTCTTTCTTAGTAGCCACTTAGTCACAAACACTGGCCAAATATTAGTTTTTTGCTTTTTTCACACAAAAACAAATATGAACGCTAACTTTGGCCAGTGTTTGTGACTAAGTGGCTACTAAAAAAGACTAAACATACCCCACTTTCAATACCTTGGCTTGTCTACTTTTTCAAATGCTATGCCATTATGGAGGTAATTCTCATTCCTGGCTACCACACCGTCTCAAAGGTAACATTACTAATCTGGAAAATTTCAATTTAAAAATGGAATGTTCTATATTTGACCCTGTAACTTTCCAAAACAACATAAAACCTGTTAATGGGGGATACTGTTGTACTCGTGAGACATCGCTGATTACAAATATGTGCATTTATTTGCAGTAAAACCTAACAGTATTATGACATTCACAGTTAAAATGTCAGACGGAAATGCTAATTTAAAAAAAAATCTTATTTTCTCACATTTTTTTCAATTTTGTTCATAATAAATTATGTTCCATATATGAATAGTGAATGATAGATTAAAGCCCTGTTTCTCCTGAACAAAATGATATATAATAAGTGTGGGTGCATATAATTTGAAAGAGGGGAACTACGGTTGAAGAGACATATAGCGCAAATTCCAGTTTTTGTTTACGTTTTGTTTTGATCAGAACGTGCACTATTGACTCCGTCCTGAAGGGGTTAAAGCTTAATAGTGTAGAAACACTTTTGTACTAGCATACAAACTATCACTATGGCTAAGACATAGGAATTAAATATGGTGTTGGAACAACTCAACTAGTGCTTTCAATTTTAGTAAAGACATGCGATTATATTTTTAATCAGTACAGCAGAGCATTGCAGGCCACAGTATTCAAAAACAAATGTTGAACCTATTACTGTTCCCCACTTCAATAAGTTCCAGCAGCATCTGAATTGCACCATTGCATCGAGGCCCAAGTCAGAATTGTCAGGCTGTGGCTCTGTTGCTAATACACAAGTCACAAGAAACTCAACTCACAAGTATCTAGACCTATACAATTATAAAATATATACAATTAATAACAGGAAGGGAAAAACATTTGTTGACTTGTTAAAGGTGTTTAGAAGGGTATATAGAATATATATGGAAAGAGCACAACAGTTCTCTGGTAACCTTTCCAGTGCAGCTGTATGAGAATTCTTTGCAAGGCAGGAGCAATTGCCTGCCTCTTGAGTTTAGCTCTACTGAACTAATCAAACCAGGAAGTAACTGGACCTGCTGTCTGTATGAAGGTCAGGGGTGGAACAAGGCTAATAAAATGCTAATTTCTATTGAAAACAACACTTTTGTAAAAAAAAAAAAAAAAAAAAAATGGAGGGCACCTTTCAACATTTCAGCAAGCCAAATTGCTTTATGGGACCTCGTGTTATATATATTCTTTCTAGCAGAGCCAGAACTAGTTCCAAAGAGTTGTGTTTATCCTACACCTCCATATCTACTTACTTATTTGGGACTCTATTTAAATCAGAAGGACACCATTGCTAAATGATGCATATATCAAGAGGAATGTGGTCATGGCTAGACATGCTCTGGTGCATCTGAGTTTGCACTTACCTATCTTGTGAATTCAGGGATATAGTAAGAATACAACCTTATAAAATAGTTTGTACATTGTGTTTTGCAGTATTGGTTTTCATTGTGTATTAGAATGCATTCCATCTACAGAAAAAAAAACTTTCTATTACAAACTAATATTTGTCTACCCCTGGAGCATGTAATAACCTGTTTTTTTAGGCTCTGTAAGATAAAGGAATATTGAAAGCGATTTTACCATTGAGACAGTTTTCTATGTTAGCTGTTAAAACAAAATTTAAAGAAAAAATATCACATTTTTGTTTCGGATGATTTATTTTGTATAGCGTATAAGTAAACTCTGTTAAGATTATTCACCAATTCACTTGTTTGGCAAATTGAAAACTGACTTGTAAAACTTGGGCAAAAATAGTCAAATTGCTATTAATTGACCATGTTGCAAATTGATTTATTTGTCTTTCAAATAACAAGCAGATCTGTATATAAATTTGAAACATTGACAATGTTGTTATTATTTAAGAAGCAAGCACCAATATATTCAAAAGCACTGCACAATTTGATGGTACAATACATACAAGTAAATTCAACAAGATATGTTTGGCATATGTGAACAAGAAGTAGTGAAAATCTTTGCTCACGTGTTCAAATTTTATTTAAACTTTCTTCACAATTGCTCTTGTTCCTGAAAGTCTTAGGGACGATGAGTCAATATTAACTTAAGTGGGAACCGATGAGGCAAGGATGAAATTGGAATGAGTGGGGATGGGACCTGTGTGGGGACATGCCAATACCTAGCCACATAACCCTAACCCTAACCCACATATGTCATCGGGGTACTTGCATAGAAAGATAGCATGATACCCTGCAAAGAAGCCAAGAGGGATGCCAATTTGCAGAGCAATGCTGATTCACTAGTGTATGGGCTGAAGTGACCTTGAATACTTGCCTAATTGTGAAGCAGGTCATAGTGAAAAGCCTTAATGAAAGTTTCAAGCACAAACGCATCATCACTATTGGTGGGAGTTAGGAAACAGTATTTCAGAAGCCCTGTAGTGGAAAAAGCTGCATTGAAATTGATATGGAGTTATTCTTTGTCTTCTAGATTGTTATGTGTGAGTCACAAACCAGAGGTGCAGGAGAATACCTTTAGGAATGGTTGGGTATAAGGTCTAGGTAAAGAGGTTGCAGCAATATTTGGGAGTGCATTGGGATAGTCAGTCTCACCTCTGTGGATATCTAGTTCGGCAAGTAGATGTCAGTAGGTGAGGGAGTCCTCTGGTGCCACATGATGTAAGTGCTTACTTATGTATAAGGCAGCAGGTTGAATCACCTTGGTATTTAAAAGAACCGTTTCAGAGGGTTGAGGACAGTGCATTCTGCAAGCATCTCTGGGTAAAAGTAATAGGGTGAAAATTGTGCTAAAGGATCTCACATTTACTTTGATCTACTCTTGGGTGTAGGAATGCAAAAATAAAATTACATAAAAATGGGACACCTAGACTGGGCCTTGGAGGCAGATTGCCTGTTTGCTCTGTCAAGTGATATTCAGGAAGTTTGCCTCAGATAAGGTTAAACACACGTTTAACAGATGTGTAAACCTGTGTTTTAGAGCTACGTGGTCTGTAGACCCTAGAAGCCATTTCTCTGGGTTTAGATAATAAATACTGGGAATGCAGGGGGAAAAGTTTTATATTCTCTTGATGGAGGTGACTGTGTTTTTATAGCATACGAAATATGCTAAATGTCAAATATTAGACTACATAGGGACCGCCCCCCTTTTGTGTCATTGTCTACCAAATTTTGTCCAGGGCCTCTTATTTCCTAGCCCCATATGGCAGAATGGTTAGATCTCTTGAAGACAAGATGCAATTTCCCATACATGGCTGTAAGGTGGTAAAGATATAGGGGTCATAAGAGGTCAGGGCCATCTCTAATAATGACTGGACCCTGGGCAAGCATTTCTTTGGCCCGCTGGACTATACCTGCCCCCCCCCACATTTCTTGGCATGCAATCGCGGCATCCATCCCAACACAGTGGGGGAACTAAAGTAGAAATACATCTTATTGGGCCCCCCAATTGCAAGGTTGGACAAAAGGTAGAACACTCTCTGTCGTGCAACTCCAACAATGCTTTGACAGCTGGGGCTCTACCAATTTACCAGGTTTGCATGGTTGTATTTAGCACTGTATATAAGCATGTGTTTGTATGGAGTATGTTTGTGTGAATTTGTATGTGGTGTTGAAGTTTAAATGCAAGTGTGCATTTATGTGTAGTGTTGGTTTTTTAATGCAGGTTTTTTTTTTATATATAATTTTGGTGTTTAACTGAGAGGTGTGTTTGTATGTAGTATTGACGTTTCAATGCAGGAGTGTGTTTGTAAGTCATGTTGAAGTTTGAATGGATTGGTGTATTTGTATTTAATGTTGGTGCTCAGACGCACAGGTACACACATTGATTATATACACACACTGACAACATACAAGTACACAGACACATACAGATACACAGACACATACACTGACACATACTGACACACGCTAACAGATATACTGACACACATACACACAGGCATATATACAGACATACTGACACACACACTGACAAACGGAAACACATACACAGGCACATACACTGACAGACATACTGACACACACAGAGACACACATACAGGGCCGGCCTTAGGTCTTTAGGCGCCCTGTGCGAAAAATCGTCACTGAAAGTTCACAGTTTATATGTATCGGTATCGGCTCTAAAAAAATCAATATCAGTCGATCCCTAGTATTAACAGTGTGTGATATGCGTGTATTGGTTGTATGTGATATTTGTGCTGGGTTTATTGGCTGTGTGTGATGGTTATTTAATTCAGTTAAAAATATGCATTTAGGCCTGTGTGTGAATGCAGGTGTATATTTTTGCAGAGTTATGTGCACACATTCCCACAGTCAGATGCACACAGTTATACATATACACTATCAAATCCACCACATGCACATAGTCGCAGGCAGATAGTCACATACACAGGATCAGGCAGAAACACACAGGTAAAGTCAGTAACACAGATTTACAGGTAGATAAACACTCACACACAATTACAGGCAGACAGCCACACACACATACAGTTTTACACACACACACACACACACACACACAGTCTTACACACACATACTTACATGCAGACCACACACACACACACAAAGGCAGACAGAAACCCACACACACGCAGAAACCCACACACACACATGCAGACAGTCACACACACAGGCAGACAGTCACACACACAGGCAGACAGTCACACACACACACACACACACAGGCAGACAGTCATACACGCAGACAGTCACACACAGGCAGACAGTCACACACACACAGGCAGACAGTCACGCGCACACACACACACAGGCAGTCACGCACACACACACAGGCAGACAGTCATACACACGGACAGTCACACACACACAGGCAGAGTCATAAAATAAACACACACACGCAGACAGTCATACACACACACAGTCACAGACACACACAGGCAGATAGTCAGACACACACACACAGGCAGACAGTCACAATCACATAGTTACCTCTGTTCATTGTGGAGGCAGTGCAGCTCCTGGAGACTGTTTGTTGAGGGAAGCAGGGACTCCTTCCTGCTTCCCCTGCAGCACTTATCCGGCACTTTTAGCTCCGCCCCCGCCGCACAGGAAGCTCCGCCCTGCCACACGGGAAGCTCCGCCCCACCACCATTTTTTTTTTATTCCGCTTGGCTGTGCGGCCGCACAGCGCACCCTGCTCCATGGCGCCCTGTGCGGCCGCACAGCTCGCACACCCTTGAGGCCGGCCCTGCACACATACACTGACAGAAATACTGACACATACAGATATTCTGACACATACAGGCATTCTTACACACAGATACATACTGTCAGACACACAGATAC
The DNA here is from genome assembly GCF_036172605.1 of Pelobates fuscus. Taxonomy (NCBI): domain Eukaryota; kingdom Metazoa; phylum Chordata; class Amphibia; order Anura; family Pelobatidae; genus Pelobates; species Pelobates fuscus. The sequence goes on along the minus strand of NC_086325.1, from coordinate 110,023,505 downwards.
AAGGGGCAATGGGTGCAGTTCATTTAATAACCTGTTGTTGACATTAAGAGATTTAACAATTAGAAGCTCATCTGAGCAGGGCCCTCATCAATCTATTGTACCTGCACAAAGTTGTAATTGTCTTATTTATTGTTAAATCTTCACTCTTTATAATATTGTAGAGCGCTACGGAATAAAGTTGGCGTTATATAAATTCCAAACAGCTTTTTCACTCGACCAGCAGGTGTGGTGAAAAAGAATCAGAGAGGATAGTACCAGTCTATTCTGGGCACGAACCCTGTAGATTAGACAACTACAAAATGGTGGAACACTAGGTTCCAAAAACGTAAATGTTGTATATAGCATAAAATAAAGTATCAAATAGTGTACAGGGGTAGCTAAGGGAGGGCTAAGACTAAAATCAGTAAATGTTTATCTAATCAGTCTTTATTGAGTTGTTCCCTCAGATACACTAACTGAAATAGACAAAATAAGAGATAGCAGATAAGGGGGAAGGAATCTCAGAGAACAGTGGTAATGGTGGAAACTGGTTCTCATATTGCAGGTATAATCATATGGCCAGAGGCAACAAGGTACTAGTGCTGTATGGATCTCTACGTGTACATCTTTGTTACAAGGTAAATAAAAGACTACTATGACCCAAAGGAAAGTATGAATAGTGACAGGTAAACGCTGTTCTAAGGAAAACAACAGCCTACTACCAGCACAGGACAGAAAATGAATACCTGCAATAGAACATAATACCTTAGTTGCTGTGCTAAATCAGCAACTTACCAATACCAAAGACCCCCTCCCCCCCCCCCCCCCGCAGAACAGCGATGATGGTCGTTACTGGTTATTTTATTGCAGGAAATAATCATATAGCCAAGGTAACAAGGTATTAGTGCAGTATCTATCTCCACTTGTACACCCTTACCAAAAAGGTAGACAAAAGGTTACTATGACCGAAAGGAGACTATAAATAGTGATAGCAGGCTAATAGCTTGGCTGTTCCAAGGCAAGCAACAGCCTACTACCAGCACAGGACAGGAAGTGAATACCTGCAATGGAGCATAACACCTCTGTTGCTGTGCTAAGTCAATACCAATACCAAAGAACCGTCACCCTTACAGAGCAGCAACCCAACTGACACTAATACTATATTATATACAGTAATCTACAAACTCAAATGTGCATAGTGCAAAGTGAAAATGAGAAAAAGGAAAGAAAAGCTAGTGAGCCCGTTTCGGTGCTAGATGCACCTTTGTCGAGGGCCAAACGTTTATTTTAAATGGCAATAAATATATTTTAAATCATACTATATATTATCTTCTTCCAAGCAGAGGGGAAAGCCTTAGCATGCTTGGTGTGCACCAGCTTTAATCATACCTCATGAAAATTATTTGATAAAGAACCGAGGATCTGCACTCATAGCTTTCTTGTGCCATAAACACTACAATAACTTTAATGGTTATGGTGCTTTAAGTGTCCCTTTAGCTCTTTTATTACAACAATTTCAGAATCACAAATATGAGTAATATTTACATGACCATGTAGCTCATCTTAAAAGTATGCATTTCACTCCATTGGTAGTTCTCATAGAAGACCTCAAGGAATCGCTCATAATGTCAGAGCATATAAATGAGTTATCAATTATGTAAAGCACTCTGAAAAACTAATTACACAGCTGCATACCTCTGGACAAAGATAAGTATGGATGGTAAGATAGGCAGGTGGGTGGACCAGACGGGTATGGTACAGTAGATGGGACTTCTAGTTAAAAGGGCAGGCCCATCCATAAAATTGACTGCTATGCTTAAATGGCATGCATGCCAGGCTGGAATAACAGCCACTCTGGCCTGCCCTATTGCTCAGGGCAGCAGTGCTTATGAAGTGTTCGGAGCATGAGCTTAGTGTCCTGCGGTTACTCCGGTCCCCATGATACACTTGTGGTATGTTTATTTGAGGATTTTCTCTGTTGTTCCGGTATGCGAGACAACAAGGAACAAACATGGAAAAGACACTGAATTCAGGATGGTCCCACTTAACCCATGGTATTTGGAAGATCTGCAACAGTATGTTGAGACCCACCACCATGTTTTGACTAAATAGAGACCTTCATGACAATACAAAGGTTGTAACTGTTATCAAGAATGTTGACAGAACTGACAAACATTTCCTGTCTGATCTTCCTGTATGCATCTCTATTTTTCCTGCTAGGAAAAATAAATATGGTGTAGATTTTTTTTAAACATCTACCAGGTTATCATATGAGTCTGTCAAAAATTCTTTATTTGTATTCATAGAGCGTATCAGAAAATAATGTTGGGATTATTCACTAATTCACTTGTTTGGCAAATAAAAACCTGATTTGTAAAACTTTGGCCAAAATAGCCACGTTGCTATAAATTGGACACGTTGCAGATTTATTTATTTGTTTTCCAAATAGCATGTTTGAGCAAGTTAGAGGGGAATGATCATTTAAATATACTTATGCACTTGCTTCACAATTGCTCTTGTTCCTGAAAGTCCCAGGGATGATAAGTCAATATTAACTTACGTGGGAGCTAAGGAGGCAAATATGAAATTGGAATTAATAGAGAGTGATCTTGTGGTGACATACCATTTCCTAGCCATTTTGGACTATTTCATCTGGGTATTTGCATTATAGGATAGCTTGCTACCCTGCAAAGTAGCCAAGAGAGATGCCCATTTGCAGAGCACTTCTGATTCCGATGCCTATTTGCAGAGCACTTCTGGGCTGAAAAATCCTTTGACTCTAGTTTACTTTTAGCTTTCTTTCTTTCTGTATTATGAAAAGCATATTGTCGTTCTTAATACTGCTTTCATATTTTAGTTATTTAGAAACCATGTCATAACTTGTTTTCTTGTTTGATGTACTAAACCATTTACCAAATAATACATGGTTTATGTGCTTGATTGAGGTAAATGGCACAGAATGTAAATGTTTTATAATCCTTTTACATCCTTCTTCCTTCCTTACAGTAACACAGTGCCGGTTATTATAATTAAAATATCGCTCACACTGGTGGCGATGAACTTTGTGAATGGGTTTGACAAGGATCTTATTTTCTATTATTTTACAGGTGTTTGGTGACACAGACCATGTGCGAATGACCTCCGAGGGGTCTGATTGCCGCTGTAAATGCATCATGAGGCCCTTAAACAAAGAAGCCTGTTCTCGAATGAAAGAAGGCAACACACGCGTAGAGGATTATTATACGGTAGAAACGGTCAGCTCGGGTTCTGATTGTAAGTGCTCCTGCACTGCACCACCATCTTCTCTAAACCCATGTGAAAACGAGTGGAAGATGGAAAAGATGAGAAAACAAGCTCCTGAGTTGTTTAAGGTAACATTTTAAATAATTCCTTGATTAACTTTTAGGCCTGTAGATGGTTGATGTTAAAGCTATAAACGATTTACATTTCAGCTAACCATTACAAGTTTTGCTAATTTGATCATTGACGAAGGGATGAGAAGAACTATATAACATCAATGACAAATTCCCTATATTTAGTTACTTGTGAAGAAGTGCTCTATCAAAGCATTTAAGTCTATGGTGATAAACTGCAGCTCACAGGTTGTTGGAATTCTCTGTTTTTTTGTTGGCTACATTATGTCTGAGGAATATGTTAACTGTAGTCCAACAATTTCCACTAATTATATTTAATTTAAATTCCTAAAGTGCAGAATTGCTAATTAAGGAGTATATAACAATATACCATTTTGATAATTACTGACATTCTAACTGCTGTCAATTATAGTAATGACAAAATAATCACAATCTCACGGTTCAGATACCTTTTAACAGTATTGTTTCAATTAGTGGTTTGGTGAAAAATGGCATGCTTATAGCCAATATTAAACAATCAAGATTCTTTTGTTTCACATTTCTGAAGAGTTATTGGTTATTGACTTGCAGTTCAATGCTACAAGTCACACCAGCAAGCCCTGAGAGTCTAGAGGTGAATTGATACTTGGTAAGATTGGTAAGATTTTCACTCGCCAATAAGTGGTGGTGTGTTGAAATATTTTTTTTTGTCAATCTGTATTTTATTGAGGCATATTAGATGGGGTACAGAATAGAGAAAGGGAAATTTGCAATTCGAATACAGTATAGGGTTCAATAACAATGGCATCTAACATTTCCTTAGTATTAATACCTCTTTTTTATATATTATGGTTTAATGTCGCATTTGTAAACAGGTTTAGTCTATATGCAATTGAAGTCGCTTAACATTAACAAGTTGTGAGGAATTAGGTGCGCAATCTTTGTACAAAATAAATGTGCAGGTTCAGTATTTCCTTTTTGCGTAATTGAACTAAAATAGGAGGAACACGCTTGCACAATAAATGATTAGCTGCTTGCAAAAGTGGTTATAACATGCTAGGAACAGGAACAGGCTAGTGTGGTTGCATGGGCTAGAAATGGCGTACATGTGATGTGGACTGACCGTTTAGCCACAACGTGCTAGCTTCGCTTATTAGAGCTACTGTGTATAATCCGGAGGCTTTTCATGTGGTTATGCGGACTATTGACATCAGGCTAAGAGGACGTGTGTATTAGTGGCTGTGTGTGTGGGCAGGCTAGCTAAACATGAATGCATGCATGCAGTGGAAACAGTGTGCCACTGGGTACAGGCCCCGGTACATCAAACTGCGGGACCTATATGGTCAAAAATCACAAACTGAACAAGGCTGAGCTAATATGACCTCAACATAAAATGGGGAGTCTCCAGCATGCTGTGCACACAGTAGTAACTGTGGACCTCACCTCAAAATTCGCACTGTTGCTATGTAGTAAATGAAGGCATGTTCAGCTTAGTGTACTAGCGGTAGTATCTGCGAGTTTTAAAGTATGTATTAACTAAATAAACATTAGCATGATAAGAGCAGGAGAGACAACATATACATATCGGTCAGATGTAAGGACGTCGTGTTGGTTCTTGCAGGTAGCAGACCTGGAAGGTTGCAGAGAGGGCTGGAGTGCGTCCATAGTGACTCATTAAAGGTGAGTAGGGCATTGTCGGGTCTCGGGTGCCGTAATTCCTGCCAGGGTATTTAAAGTCCCAGTGGGCTACTCAGCCGATGCCCCTCTGTGTTAGGCCGTCGAAGATGTACAGCTGGTGTCAGACCTTCCGGCATCCGTACTCCGGGGACTTCCGGGTAGACGGAGCGCGGCCACTCCCCCTCCTCTGACGCGGTCACTCCCAGGATACAAAGGGAAACCGCGGCAACACCTCAGTGCTGGATCAATTTGAAAGCCTCCCGCGAAAACTTCAAAGCTAAGTGTATCTGTGTTTACCTCTCCTGTGTATCGGACCCGGACTGTTTATCGTATACCTGCCTTCTCCTCTCCTCGACCACGGACTTGCCTCTTTTGTCTGCAGCCAACTTAATCCTCTCTGAGAAACATCTCTCATCAAACCGGATTACCACCCCTACAAAGCTAAGTAGAACTCTTCTGCCTAAACAGGAGTATTGTTATCCTGCATCTCTGCTTACCTTCTTTTGCTTCAACCTAACTAATTGTTCTGCTGCCAATTAACAATTCTACATTGGAATCTCATCTCTGTTCAGACTAAAACATTGCCTCACCCTAATCTTCTCTGCAAATCCTGCTGCTGCTTAATTTTCTGACAAGGAATTAAAGAGACAGTTCAACTTGAATTTTACTTTATTTCAATTATAACAATTTAATAAACAATTTCAGTTATCTACAGTTGTGATCCATATTGTCAATAAGTGACCATTACAGATTGATCCAGCCCTCTTAATGGATCCAGTAGATCTCACTTCTGAAATCACAAGATTGAACCAAAGAGTGGATACGCTTACTCAAGGCATGCAAGACCTACAGGTCACCAATGAACGAATCCTTACTTATGTAAGGGACTTACAAACACACACTCCTCATACCGTTACACACTCGGCTAGTGATCCTGCTGTTTCCAACCCCGAAAAGTTTTCTGGAGACAGGTCCCAATACCGAGAATTTATCAATTCTTGCAAATTGTTGATTGCCTTGAAACCTAGATCATATCCCACCGAAAGATCTAAGGTTTGTTCTGTTATTTCATTTTTAAGAGGCGAACCCATGGCCTGGGCTCATTCCTTCCTGGAGAATGATGACCCCATATTGGATTCCCTGGATGAATTCTTCGAAGCCATGTCTCTCCTTTACAAGGACCCTAATAAACAAGCAACTGCAGACTTAACCATTAGAACACTGCAGCAAAGAAACAGGCCTGTCGAGGATTATATTGCTGAATTCAAACGATGGGCACCAGAAACCCAGTGGAATGACATAACACTACGTAACCAGTTCCGTATTGGGTTATCTGAAGCTGTCAAGGATGAGCTCTCCAGGACAGAACTACCTACTACACTGAATACTCTTATCCAATTGTCAATCAGCATTGACAGACGACTTAGGGAAAGAAAAGCTGAGAAGTCACTCACTAGCTCCCTATGGAAAAAACCCTTCACTTCTTCACGAGCACCAGAGAAACCTGTAACTCCCACAGAACCTATGGAAATAGGGGTTTTGAGAAGTCCTCTTACTCCAGAAGAGAGAACCAGAAGAAGACAAATGAACCTCTGCATGTACTGTGCTTCACAAGAACATGTGGTCCCAGAATGTCCTCTATTGAAACGTCCTAGAGGCGGTAAGCATGGTTCTACTACGAATGTAATGAGTGTACTTCCTCCTAAAACTACCTCTCATCTCTCCTCTGTTTCTCTCATATTACAGTGGGACAAAGAAAGGATTACCACTGATGCCATTATCGATTCCGGTGCTAATGGGGTTTTCCTGGACTCATCCTTTGTTTCAAAAAATAAAATTCCTTGTGTTCAAAAACGTAATTCCGTCTCTGTCAGAGTTATTGATGGCTCCTTAATATCCTCGGGGCCCATTCGGTCTGAAACTATCCCTTTAAGAACTACTACCAATCATATCCATTCTGAATTTCTTGTTTTTGATGTTATAAATTCTCCTCTTTATCCAATTATATTAGGAATCGACTGGTTGCGGACTCACAACCCATATATTACATGGGCTCCTTTCTCTCTCACCTTTAACTCTGCATATTGTAAGGGAACATGTCTACAACACATCCCCATTCTACAAGTTACTGAAGAAACCCCCATACCTTCCATCTATTCTGAGTTCGCCGATGTATTCAGTAAAAAGGAAGCGGAGACACTTCCTCCTCATCGACCTTATGATTGTCCTATTGACCTTGTTCCTGGTGCTCCTATCCCTTTTGGACACATTTACCCTCTCTCTGAATCAGAGTTAAAAACCCTCAAAGAATACCTGGATGAGAACCTCCGTAAAGGGTTCATTAGACCTTCCTGTTCACCAGCCGCTTCCAGCATGTTTTTCGTAAGGAACAAGGATCAGACTATACGCCCAATCATCGACTACAGGTCATTAAATAAAATAACTATCAAGAATCGTTACCCTCTTCCCCTGATCAATGAGTTGATCGAAAGATTAAGAACAGCTACCATCTACACTAAACTTGACCTTCGTGGGGCATATAACCTTGTTAGAATCAAGGCCAATGATGAATGGAAAACGGCGTTCAGGACCCGATATGGCCTTTACGAATATCTTGTCATGCCCTTCGGGCTCTGTAACGCCCCTGCAACCTTTCAGCATTTCATAAACGATATCTTCAGAGATCTCCTAGATGTTTGTGTCATCATCTACTTAGATGATATTCTCATCTACTCCAACAACCTTGAGGAACACAGAAAACATGTGAGATGGGTATTATCCAGATTAAGAACACACAAATTATATGCTAAACCTGAAAAATGTATTTTTGAAGTCAATGAAATCACTTTTTTGGGATACGTTATCTCCCCTCATTCCATAAGTATGGATACCTCAAAAATAGATTGTATTGTCAATTGGTCTACTCCTGCTAATATTAAGGACTTACAACGTTTTTTGGGATTTGCCAACTTCTACAGGAAGTTCATTAAAAATTACTCCAATGTAGCTCATCCGCTTAACCTGCTCAATAGCAGTAAACGTTCCTTTGCTTGGAACGAAGAGGCTCAAGCAGCCTTTGATGAATTAAAACGGAGATTTACAAGTGCTCCCATTCTCCAACTCCCTAATCCTGATTTTCTCTACGTCATGGAAACAGATGCTTCTGACGCAGCTATCGGGGCTGTCCTTTCTCAGCAACGATCGCCTCAAGATCCTCTCCATCCAGTGGCTTTTTTCTCACGATCTATGTCTCCTGCTGAACGAAATTATCCTATAGGAGAAAAAGAATTGTTAAGTATTAAAGCAGCATTCGAAAACTGGCGACACATACTTGAAGACTCACGCACTCCTGTAATTGTATACACTGACCACAGGAACCTTGAATATCTTCATTCGAACAAAACTCTCTCTGCCAGACAAGTAAGATGGAATCTTTTCTTTGCCCGATTCAATTTTCAAATTATTTACAGACCTGGATCCAGAAACAAAAAAGCAGATGCTCTGTCCAGAATCCAACAAGATCTTCCTGTGATTGGAACTCCCCCACCTAAAATCATAGGTATCATTTCGTCATTAATAGATGATATTAAACATCTTAAAGAAGAAGATCTTGAGCTTCCCAAACAAAAGAAACTATCAAAAAAGGACGGTCTCTACTACTTCAAAAACAGGTTATACATTCCTCCCTTGTTTAGGAATAAAATTCTCACCTTAATACATGATTCCCCTCTGGCTGGTCATCCGGGTACAAGGAAAACACTGGAACTGTCTAAAAGATATTACTGGTGGCCTCGCCAGGACAGAACCATAGAATCTTATGTCAAAACCTGTCCAACCTGTCTGAGATCAAAATCTGACCATCATCCACCATTCGGTCAACTATTAAGCCTACCGATCCCAGAAAGACCTTGGCAGTCCATTTCAATGGATTTCTTGGTGGAACTCCCTCCTTCGCAACATCATAACACCATTCTAGTAGTGGTAGACCGTTTCACCAAAATGTCTCATTTTATTCCTTTAAGGAAATTACCCTCTTCATCTGAGCTTGCAAAAATATTCATCGACAACATAGTGAAACTCCATGGACTTCCTGAAGAAATCATTTCAGACAGGGGAACACAGTTCACCTCCAAGTTCTGGAATGAGATGTGTTCCTCTCTCAGTATTCAACGTAAATTGTCTTCAGCCTATCATCCCCAAACCAACGGACAAACAGAGAGAGTTAACCAGTGTGTTGAACAATACTTGAGGTGTTATTGCTCTCACTTACAAGACGATTGGATCACATGGTTACCTATGGCAGAATTCTCATATAACAACTCTGTACACGCTAGCAGTAAAATGACTCCATTCTTTTCAAATTACGGATTCCATCCCTCTTCGATTCCTGATCAGGGACTCCCTTCTTCTAATCCATACGTCTCCAACCACAACGCTTTCATGTCTGCCCTCTTCCTCAAGTTGCGTGATAACCTCAAAAATGCATCATCTGCTCAGAAAAAGTTTTTCGATACTGGCAGACGACCTTCCCCTGCTTACAACGTTGGTGATCTCGTATGGCTCTCTTCAAAGAACATTGTCACAAACCGTCCCTCAAAGAAACTGAGTTCTCTCTTCCTTGGCCCTTTTCGTATATTGTCTCTTATCAACGAAAACGTGGTCAGATTGAAACTTCCACCTACCATGAAACTTCATCCTGTCTTCCATGTGTCTCTGCTTAAACCACACCGCTCCGACCCTTTTCTAAGGGATGCTCTTACCACTCCTGATCCCCTTCTGGTACAAGGTGAGGAAGAATACGAGGTCCAGAGGATCCTGGATTCGCGAATCCATCGTGGTTCCTTACAGTATCTTATCCGGTGGAAAGGCTACGGAGTTGACGAGGATTCCTGGGTGTCGTCCTCCGCGGTGCATGCTCGTCGACTCATCAACGCGTTCCATGCTCGCTACCCTTCCAGACCTCGTTGACAGCATCCGGTGGCTGCTTCTTATGGGGGGGGTTCTGTCAGACCTTCCGGCATCCGTACTCCGGGGACTTCCGGGTAGACGGAGCGCGGCCACTCCCCCTCCTCTGACGCGGTCACTCCCAGGATACAAAGGGAAACCGCGGCAACACCTCAGTGCTGGATCAATTTGAAAGCCTCCCGCGAAAACTTCAAAGCTAAGTGTATCTGTGTTTACCTCTCCTGTGTATCGGACCCGGACTGTTTATCGTATACCTGCCTTCTCCTCTCCTCGACCACGGACTTGCCTTTGGATACTCTTTTGTCTGCAGCCAACTTAATCCTCTCTGAGAAACATCTCTCATCAAACCGGATTACCACCCCTACAAAGCTAAGTAGAACTCTTCTGCCTAAACAGGAGTATTGTTATCCTGCATCTCTGCTTACCTTCTTTTGCTTCAACCTAACTAATTGTTCTGCTGCCAATTAACAATTCTACATTGGAATCTCATCTCTGTTCAGACTAAAACATTGCCTCACCCTAATCTTCTCTGCAAATCCTGCTGCTGCTTAATTTTCTGACAAGGAATTAAAGAGACAGTTCAACTTGAATTTTACTTTATTTCAATTATAACAATTTAATAAACAATTTCAGTTATCTACAGTTGTGATCCATATTGTCAATAAGTGACCATTACAGCTGGTAGGTTGAACAGTCCCATGTGCAGCGTAAATCTGACACTCCGCTTCGATGCTCAGAAGCCGGTGATTATATGTCAATAGGAGCTGGAGGCAGGTTTTTAATCAAGTGTTCTATGTGGTGCGGGTGTGTGCTCGCTATCGCCTCCCGAGCTGCCCCCAGGGTGCAGGGGAAGTTTCATCATCACCCGATTCCCGTGGTTGCCAGCTGTGAAGCAGTCGCTTGGTCTTCCTGTAGGTCGTGCAGGCGTAAAGAATGTGGTGGCTGTGTGCTCCGGTTGGAGGGGAGCCCAGAGGCCCCTGCGGCTCTGCTGATGGTAGCGGTACTGCGTGTGCCGTGGCGGACCCCGCTCCAGCCCCAGGCCTTTTGGAAGGTCCGCATCTGTGTGCCACAGACTCGGGTATGCAGTGCAGCCGGGTCTTCCCCTTTATGGGCGCTGCGGAGGGCTCTGGTGGTGAAACGCCGCCAGCGGCGCGTGGTCCTCCGGCGTTGTGGGCGATGCTGTGGGGGTATATCTCATTTGGCCTTCGGCCCAGGTGGACAGAGAGCCTGGGTGGTGTGTGCTCCAGGGCGGAATCTGCCCGAACGGGGCTCGCTCGGCCCCTGCTTCTTGGCCTCCTTCGTCTCCTGCACGTACTCTGGCAATTGCGGTGCCATGCGCTGCTCCAGTCTTTCCCAGAAGCGCTGGAAGGCCTCATCTATCCGTCGGAGGGAGCGCGCAGTCGGGTCTTCGCTAGGGTCTGCCTGTGTAGGTGCCATTCGTGGTGTGGCCTGTATGCGAGGCCCGTCTCGCATCGAGCCCGATTCTTCACTTGAGGTAAAAGTGTAGGCGAGAACTTGTTGCTGAGCCGCTTGGTCACCGGTGCAGGCTAGGGTGGACCGGGATAACCCCCACCGGTCCTGGGGGGGGGGAACAGGGCTCCATTCAGGCTTTGGAGGGCTCTAGGTCACGCAGAGCGTGGGCTGCAGACCCGGGGCACCTCGGTCGGGTCCTGAGGAGAGTACAATCAGGCTTTGGTCGTTTTTACAGTTCCTGGCTGGCTGGAGTGCAATTATGTCGGCTAGAAGGGAGGATTGAGCTCGGAGCTCTCACGAAGCACGTCCAGCCGCCATGAAGCTCAGGCCCCGCCCCCTCGGTGTGTTGAAATATTGATCCCTGAATGGAACCGGTTGCAAACAAGGACCTGACCCTTATTTTTTACACTTATATAATGTTGCAAAGTCACTCTGGGTGAAGCAATTATATATATATATATATATATATATTTAAGAAAACATGAGTGATTTACTTGGGTAAAAAGTAGCGTATATCAGAGTTTAGGCCTTGAAAATGGCTTGGTATTGGAACTTGTTCCTAAATCTAATGATATAATAAAATACTGTAGAATATGTTGGTGATAGATAAATACTACAACTAATAAGTAAATAATATACACTAAGATGTTGTAGAACCGTTATGTGGAAAAGGGCAAACTGAGAGCACGAGGTTTTACTGAATCTCAGAGTGATCAACTTAGTGGTTAGGCATAACTGGGGAAAAAAAAAATTACCTTCAATTTGGCATAAATACGAGCAAATCAATGGTGTCAAAATGGAGAATAGTAAATAACCAAGCCAGAAAAATCAAGGAATCTGAACACAAACTAGTCAAACAAAGCCTACAGTCAAGCTCAGTTAGTATAGATTTTACTAGGAATCTGAAAACCTCTTAAGATACGTTCTACCCTGGTACCAATTTCAATAGAAAAAGTTACACCTTTGTCTCTGTCTGCCATACTCCCTTATTGACAACAACAAAAAAAAAAACCTGTTAGACATTTCTTAGGTCTAGTTAATGGAATCTATTGGTGTATCTAAAATAAATATAGTTATTTGGGTCATCCAGGCCCTAAACTGTATTGGACAGACAACATTATGTACATAGAGGAAACCATTACTTCTAAATGTGGTAAAACCTACAAAACATAAAAAGCTTAGCCAGTGTTAGACATGAAATCATCATGTAACCTGGATACCTTTTCAAGTGTTCAGTGTGTTTTGGAATAGAGGCAGTCTTATTGACACTATGGTCAGAAAACTTTCAGATTCCATATTTCGTTTGGCAGTGTCAAAATGTATTATACAAACAGTGTAACATAAATCATTGTAAAAAAAAAAAAAGATAATGTGTGAAATTGTAGTTTGCAGAATATTTTGCTAGAAGAAGTACTGTTGGTATGGATACATTTACCAAATAATTATTGTTAATTAAAGCTGCGTGTGAAATATATAAGCATCTAAACAATACAGGATGGTGGAGATCATTTATAGCCACTCTCCATGTTCCTAAAGGATTGAGTCTGGCAGATAAAATATTTTGTGTGCTTGGTGAAGACCAGTGCTGAGGTGGGCGTGGAGATAAATAAGACTAAGTTTTGTATTGCTTTCCAATGCCTCAAACCTCTGTATTCATGGGGTAAATAAGTTCTCAGGCGTTGTCTGTGGAAATAGAATCTGCATACACATTTTCTTCACAGCTAATTTTATCTCTATCGTAGGAAGTCATGGGAAAACCTCTGTGTTGTCGGATGATGGTTTATTTATCCCTTAAATCTAAAATCTATTTTCTGCAGAAACTCCCTAAGGCTTCCCTCATCTTGTAAAGAACAAATCCAGTCTTCCAAACACCACACTCACTTGTTTAAATGAAGACATCTTTTGAATTATTACATAGTAGAAATGTGTAACTCATAGCTTGTAACATTCCCATCAGTCAATTAATTGTTCCTTTTCATTTATTAAAGATCTGCCACACAGTTTTTATTTTTCTCTCTGAAATACCCTTGAGGCTACTTGTTTCTACGAGTCGTAAACTTGTTTACGAGTATAAATGTAGGAATTTTATTTGGCCAGAGGCTATTTACCCCTTGTGAATTTGTCTGTAGTGTGGATCAAGTGTGGGTGCAGATATTAACCATATCGTTCTCTTATTCTCTCTGGGTATGCTCTATCACAGATTAGTGTCGCTGGAATGTGTCAAGGTTTGGTCGGAAAGGGGTGCTGACCATAAGCAGCAACCACTATTACTAGGAATCCATAAGGCAAGAAAACCAGAATACAAGAAGTGAATCATATACAAATACACAAATGAATAACAAATGCAAAACAGATAACTCTAAATAAGGAAAGGAGCGGGCGCTCTGGATACAGGGAGCCGGGCCTCTGGAACGCTGAGGGTTTGCATAGGAAAGCAGCTTGCTCTTGAACATGGAGAGGAATAAAGGGACCAGACCTCAAGCCAAATGAAAAAACTAGCCAACAAGAAGGGGCAAGTCTAAACCAAATGGGGAGGAGATAATTACAAGGTAGGGCCAGCTGGGAACAGAGTCAGATCTCTTCAATCTGGGTGCAGAAGCCTACAACAGCACCACAGAAAGGTAGTGGCACTGTGAGGTGCTGCACCAGATTGAAGAAACAAAAATATAGAATCATGACAATGTGTGATATATACCCCAGCACCCTCTGTCTTTAAAAGATAAATAAATTAGTCAAGAGATGTATTCTGCTCCCATCACAAGATAACCAATGCTGCAATTTTGAATATATCGTGTCAAAAAAACTAAATGGACAAAAGTCATTTTAAATATTCAGTTGTCCTTGTTCTTCTGTTCTCTGCATTTTAAGGCCAATATGATCTAGCTTGAAGTATAATTGTGTTGGATAATTTTCCCGATTTGGCTATTTTGGCCTACAATGTGCTAGTGTCTGGTTAACTCCTGACAAGTTTTAATATTAAAGCTCATAAACGATATCTGACAGATTATGCATGCTGTGCGAGATCTCAACTGCTCTGGATTGTGGTTTGCGTCTGCTTGCCATTAGTGGCTAACTCCAGGGAAACATTAGTCACTGACCAAATAGCATCCGGCACACACCACCTCCTGGCCACAATAGCCTTTAAGACTACTCTACCCATAACAACAATTCTTTTTGTTACTGTAAAAAAAAAAAAAAATACATGTAATGTGCTGTATTACCGAAAAAATGCACAGAAAACGAACTTGTCTTCATTCTGTGGAACAATTTACATCAGTGCTTTGCCTTATGACAGAAAGTCTCTTGTAAAATACAGTTCTCCTTATTATATGATAAATCATCTGCTTGACAAAGATCCTATAATACTATCTGACTCGAGCAGCCACAGCTGACCTCAGCTGCTTGAAGTTTCAGAACAGGGTTTGTGATATCTCCCCACACCATATAACTAACTGGGAATGGATGGGATGATGGTAAACTAATAATAACAAAGTATTTAACCATGAACTGATAGCATTCTTCCTTTCTACACGTTATGCTGGAGCCTGTTGAAATAGATCACATTTTTATGCCCCATTTACATGCTTGTTAAATTGTTACACATAATTTACATTTGCGATGATATACTGGTCTGTAGCCATGTGCATATTATTAAACAAAAGTGAATAAAAAAGACACTCCTCTAAATGATATATACTGTGTTTGACTTCGCAAAAACATTCCTACATTGGCCCCTCACTCTGCCATCAAAAATACAGAGTGAAAACCGAACATAATAGAAGGTGCGTTCTAAAATCAATAAAAAAAAATATTATACTTACCATAAATATTATGAGGGTTTTCAATATGAAATGTCATATTTTAGTGTGCCTCCTATTATGTTTGGGTTTTATTGTATGTAACCTTGCTGTTTTCTTTTTTTATTATTCTCTATTTTAGTATGAGTTTTGACAATTGTGTATAATAATGACAGTACATCACAAATTCTGAGAATCACAGAAAAAGAGCATTTTGATATATTTTAGTTTATCTATACATCAGTCTTGGTTTGACAATTTATTGTTAATATACACTGGGATTACATCAAACTCCCCTCTATCTGGTGGGAGAGCAGTTAGGTCTACATGTTTCCTTGGTCTTCGAAGAGAGACAGATCACCAATGTTGGTAAGGGTGTGCTTCCTCCATGTGCCATTCTTTCTTCTACTTAATAAAATAAATGAAAAATGTATTTGAAATAAACTTAGAAAACACCATAAAACAGTTACTGGAGTTACTGATAGCACCCATATTTAATTGATCTCTTTTTTTTGCTGTCACTGTTGAGCAATACAAATATTAGTTATTTAGGAAGTTCCACCCGCCCCCCTCGTTTAGCTCATGTCCCCCCATCTCCTTGCATAACTTAGTAGAATCTAATGTTTTAAATGGACAAAGGGTATGGGGATGTAATGAAAATTGTTCTTAGAAGTCAGGATAAATTCAGAAGTGTTTAGGTGACATCATGGCCTGCAGATATATATTTATGCCTACTGATAATTATTTATGGATTTGAGAGTTACATTTAGAATACAAAACAAAGTGGTTTATATACATTCATTATGATACACTAATTTGTTGTGGTAAAAAAAAAACAAAAAAAAACACAACTGCTTACACATATTTTGAATTGAACACTAGGTCAAGAGCAATAGGTTATGCATGGAACCTGTCACAGATGCTTTTGTTTGTGAAAGGCGTCTTATCTATGCAGAATAATTATATGGTAGTCATACTCTCTAAATATCAGAGCCAATTAGCTATAAGGTTAGCATTGATTAATTGAGTTGCGTAACAATTTTAATGAATTAAAAATATCTATCCTCTAACTTACATAAACAGATAAAAAAAAATGAGCAAGAAGTCTATTGACAAATAGATTTAGCTTGAATGTAAGTTCCCCTGGCATGGTGATAAGTTTCTAATGTTTGGCCTCTACAAAGAAGCCTTTGAAAACCGAGTGTGGCAAATGTCACAAGTCCTCACTAAACGTTGGGCTCTGGAAAAATACATGTGAAAAATTCTTGTTCCTTTTCTGACTTGTTCCACATTAAATCAATAGAAAATCCAGATCTACTGGATGTTAAAACAAACCAATAATAAAACAAAAAAACTTGTTAAATTAAAGTCTAAAACATAATAATTTACATTAGCACAAAGAAGAAAATGAGAATTACAGGTAGAAACTTGATTTAAACAATATCTCCCTAATTATTACCATGAACAAAAACCATTACTAAAGTGAACCCGACAAGTGAAAATACTTTTACACTTTGAGTGTTTGGAGCTTGCTCTAAACAAATCCAGGGCCGTCTTTAATATTGATTGGACCATGGGCAAAGCATTTGCTTGGGCCCCCTGGTACCCTCTCCCCAGGTGTGCAATCCCGTCCTCCACCCCAACGCAGTGGCAGTCCTAATGTAGAGAGGTGCAAGAATTTTTTTGAGCCTCCCTATCGCACGGGTGATTAAAAGGTAGTTCCCCATCTGTCGTGCAACTCCAGCAATGCATTGACAGCTGGGGCTCTACCATTTACCCATGTTTGAAGGTTTGTATTTAGCACTAAGCTGTTTTTATGTGTTTGAATGTAAACAGGTTTTTGTATGGAATGTATGTGGTGTTGGCGTACTTGCATGCATGTATTTATGTGTAGTGTTGGTTTTTGAATGCAGGGGTGTGTTTACATATAATTTTGGTGTGTGTTTGTACGTAGTGTTGGAGTTTGAATGCAGGGGTGTATTTGTATGTAGTTTTTGTATATGTGCATACATCTCCGCATTCACACACTCACACACATAGATATTTATACACACACACACACACACACACTGAAAAACATGCAGACACACCGATATACACACTGGCACACATGTAGATATACAGACACATATACACACATGCAGATACACAGACACACACACAGATACACCAAAACACACAAAGACAGCATACAGATACACACTGATACACATACAGACACACAGATATACAGACACATATAGACAGACAAACTGACACATACATACTGACATATGGATACCGACACATACACTGACAGACATGCTGACACACACACAGACACATACTGAGACATACTGACATACATTCACAGACACACACACAGACCTACTGACAGACACACAGACAGACATAGTGGCACACACACACAGACATACTAATACCCAGGCAGACATACTGGCACACTGACACACACACAGACAGACCTACTGACAGACACACACACACAGACCTACTGACAGGCACACAGACAAACTGACACACATACACATACCTACTGACACACACACATACCTATTGACAGACACAAACACAGACCTAGTGACAGACAGAAACACAGACCTAGTGACAGACAAGACACACACACACAGACTGACACACACACACCTATTGACAGACACAAACACATACCTAGTGACAGACAGACTGACACACACACACACGGACACACACAGTCCTACTGACAGACATAAACACACACATACTGATGGGCAAACTGTAAATACACATGGGCAAACTGTAAAGCCCCCCTCCAGTTTCCTACCTTCCATGGGGTTCAGTGTGCTGCCTTGGGTGGTTGGGAGTTGGGGACTGGCTCTCTTTGCTCAGTCCCCCTCCTCGCTGCCTCCTGGCTCAGCCTCCCTCCCGCGCGGGTCATCATCTCTGAGGGAGGAAGTGACTCCCGGACGTCCCTTCCTCCCAGGCTGCCGTAAAGCAGGAGGCCCAGTCGTGCTGATAAAGGGCCACAGCATCTGACTGGGCCCGTGCTGAAAAGTGCTCACCGGGTGGCCCTAAGTGTATTGGCCACCCGGTGAGCACCCTTAGAGTATGGGCCCCGGTGCAGCCGCAATACAAGCACCGCGGGCCCATGGGTAGGGAGGGAATTTTTCTTATGCAGGCTATGGGCGGCGGGGCCATGGGGCAACTGCTTTGGGCCCCCCAGGAGTAACTGGGCCCGGGGCAGCTGCCCCGTTTGCCCCGCGTTAAAGACGGCCCTGAACAAATCCAATGGATAGACAGATAGATTGCACTTCTCCCAGTTTATTTTAGTTGCTGAAACAGTAAAGGACAGATAGAGCTTTGTTTTAATGCCACGGCCCTGTTCTCTAATTTTTTTCTCTTACTATATATTGTTATTAGGATAAAGGCTGTTCCCCTACCCTCAGGACTGCTGCCCCTATAGATATTTCAGATGCACTACATATCCTCTTAAAACCTCTTCATCTCTAATTTCCTCACACTTCTTGCACTCCCTTGACTTGGCTGTCCCACTCTGATACCGCTTCTCCGGCTTCTTTATGTTTTGGTGGACTACAATTCTCCCACAAACCCAGACTCAACTGTAAAGGTGGCGGTGTACTTTTCAACCTATCCTCCCTGCACTTTCCTTTACTTCCTCTGAAGTTCACCATGTCGGCATATTTAAGCCCACTCCTTTATGAATTGTCATCATCTATCGCCCTCCCCTCCTCCCCCAGGTCATCCTAGGCTATTCTCTCCTCTAGCACTCCTTCCCTCATACTCCTTCCCGCAACTGCCCTGATGCCTCCCATCTGCTCTCTGTAACCTCCTCCTTCGGCCTCACACAGTGATCTACTTGAGCAACTCATACAGCAGAAAATACTCTAGACCTCATCTTCACCAATCTCTGTGCCACCTCCAATCTCTCCACTATTCAATTTCCTTTATCGGACCACCATCTGCTAACCTTTGACATCAGCATATCCCATACCCAAATTTCACCACCATCAACTCTCCAATCTCGCAGAAACCCCAAGCAAACTCGAAACTGTCCTTTTACCCTTCTCAAATCTCACTTGCCCTAACTCTGCAACCTCACTCTACAACTCCACTTTCTCCTCTCAACTAGACATCATGGCATCTCCTACATTGAAACGCAGCAAGCGGTCCCAATTACAACCCTGGCACACCAAGCTAACCCGATATCTCCAAAAATGTTCACGAACTGCTGAATGCTGTTGGAGAAAGTCTTACTCTGCACCTGACTTTCTCCACTATAAATGTATGCTGCGCTCCTACACTTTGTCTTTTTCCTCTGTAAAAGTAAATTACTTCAATACCCTCATAACCACACTCTCCCGTGAACCCAAATGACAATTTCACACTTTTAATTCTCTCCTTCGCCCTGTTGCGCCCCCTCCTCCTACCAACCTGTCCGTCTCAAACATTGCAACTCACTTCACTGAGAAGATTTCTACAATCAGGGAAGATTTTCAACCCCTCTCCTGTTCTATGCTCATTCGCACCTGCTACAACGAAAGAGGATTCTGCTCCACCACCTGTTCCCTTGATCCTATTCCCTCATATCTCATCCGCACTCTGTCTCCCTCTCTTGCTCAACCTCTCACTAAAATTTCCAATCTCTCCCTTTCCTCTGGCACAGTTCCTTCACCCTTCAAGCATGCAACCATAATGCTGATTCTGAAAAAGCCCAACCTTGACCCCCAACTCCCCATCCAACTACCGCCCTACATCACTACTGCCATTTCCCTCCAAGATCCTTGAGAGAGTTGTCTCTGCTTGACCCGCTTCAGTCTGGATTCCGCGCTCGTCACTCTGTTGAAACAGGTGTGACCAAAGTATCCAATGATTTAATCGCTGCTAAATCTCGCGGCCATTACTCTATCCTAATTCTCCTTGATCTTTCTGCTGCCTTTGACACTTGATCATCAACAGCTTCTTCTCATTCTCCGTAATCTCGGTCTTCAGGATACAAACAAGAAAAGTTAAAAACAATTGGATATGGGTGGATTGGCGCTATTAAATTGTTAGAGATGCAGCAACCCTAGTGTCAATAATCACTCAGAAGACACTACATAAAGTGCAAAAACAAGTACAAAATACAGGGTGCGCAATTAAAACCACCACCACCACACAATGTGATATACTTATATCAAGGAGGACCTTACAATTTGTCTCTGGTTATCTGTAACATATAAAACTGTACATGTAATACTGTATATATACAGATATTTAAGTACACAAAGGTAATGGGTCATTTACTCTTCCCAGAGCCACATAGGGCAGGCTCTTGCTGTGATGGCTTATCAGCAGATAAAGTTGCTTGAATGAATCCTGGAATTCTGTTACTCCCAAATATTCAGGAAACTTGAAGGTTTTTCTCAAATGGATTTACTTCAATAAAGTCCAGAAAACAAGATATAGCAGCAGACAAATAATTAAAAATGTCCAAAGTAAAAGCACAACGTGTTTCAACCATGTCGATCTTCCACAGGTGCATAGTTCCTCATTCCCTATGTTTGATTAAATAGTAGTCTGGGGGTGTTGAATTTTGGCGCCATTTTCGCAGTATTTGATCACTGGATGGCTGCTCACTTCCTTAAACTCAACCTGTCCAAAACAGAACTTCTGGTCTTTCCTCCCTCAAGTGTTGCTACTCCCGTGTCTGTCTCCCTCCAAGTCAACGGCGCCATCATCACCTTTAAGGCTCGCTGCCTAGGTGTTCTCTTTGAGTCCGACCTCTCCTTCACCCCTCATGTCCAGTCGATCGCCAAATCCTGCCGCATATTTAACACTAGACGCAGCTAAGGTACTGGTCCATGCCATTGTTCTTTCTCGCCTTGACTACTGCAATTCCCTTCTCAGTGGTCTTACGTGTTCCCAGATTGAACCGCTTCAATCTATAATTAATGTGGCGGCGAGGCTCATTTTCCTGTCCGCCCGCACCTCTCACGCCTCCCCCCTCTGTCAATCCCTACATTGGCTTCCAGTTAGATATAGGGCTCAATTTCAGATTTTGGTGCTTGCTTACAAGTCCCTACATAATGCTGCTCCAACCTACCTATTCTTCCTAATACACAAATGTGTCCCGTCGAGGCACACACTCCCGAAAACCTACGCCTATCCTCCGTCCGTATTCCCACATCTGATGCTCGCCTCCTAAGACTTCTCCAGGGCTGCACATTCTCTGTGGAAGTCCTTTCCCTTCTCCGTTGGACTTTCACCCAGTCTCCACTCCTTTTTTAAAAACACTTCTTCAGGAAAGCATATCATTTAAACTGTTAGCAGGTTTTCATCCCCCCCACCATGACTCCTCTCCTGCAACTGTCAAAAATAACCTACTAAGTTCTCAGTGATTACTTTTCTAGCAACCCATTTCATTACCCCTACTTATACCCATTGTGTCACTATACCCCACTCCATCTAGCATCGGTTTAGTATTGGGGCACACAAGTTGTTAAGTTTATAAGTGGAGATAAACATAGGACTAAGGTAAAGGGTTTATTTTCAAGTTTAAATTTGAGTGCTGGAGTTTGAAGGGTTATTTACAAAGTCAGGGCCGGTGCAAGGATTTTTGCCGCCCTAGGCAAAAGTAAAGTTTGCCGCTCCCCTCCCCCCCTGTGACAATGCCCCACCCATATGACCTGCCATGTTAACTAACGCTAGTGCTGCAGTGCCGCCGTGTTTACATTAAAAGGCCTGCAGGGACAGGCTATATACACCAGAACCACTACATTAAGCTGCAGTGGTTCTGGGGACTATAGTGTTTCTATAATGTGAGGTAAATTAGAGATTAGTGCCACAAATGATATACTAGATTGCCTACGTACAACCAGATGAGGATGATGATGGGCTCTAGCTGCAGTCTGGCTCCACTGGTCTGATGTAGAACAGGATCTATGGAGGCTCTTTGTAACTGTAGTCACAAAAATCAATGTTCTGGGAGAACGGGAAGCAGTTCCATTTTTTGGGGGCCCTTTACATAGCTCAAGGTCTGGGTCCCAGGGTCCACCTTCATGTTCCACCAATGAGTTTGTTCACAGGGGGTGGAGTGTGTAGGGGATGTCCTGATTTGTGTGTAAGGAATGCATTGTGTGAATTTGTGTTTGTATGTGTAAGGGCTGCAAGGTGTGTTTCTGTGTATGTAAGGGATGAATTGTGTGAGTCTGTAAGTGGTGCTTTGAGTGTGTGTAAGGAATGCATTGTGTGTTTCTGTGTGTGTAAGGGATGCATTGTGTGTAAGGGTTGCATTGTATGTGTGTGTGTGTAATGCATTGTGTGTGTAATGCATTGTGTGTTTTTCTGTGTGCAAGGGGTGCATTGTCTTTGTGTGTAAGGGGTGCATTGTGTGTGATTGTGTGTGTGTGATGAATGTCAATCTCTCCCCCTCCCTTGTCACTCTCTTCTCCCCCCTCCCTTGTTACTCTCATTCCCCCTCCCTCCCCTGTCACTCCCCCCTCCCTGTCAGTTTCTCTCTCCCCGTCAATGTCTCCCCCCCGCCCTGTCAGTTTCTTCCCCCCGTCAATTCCCCTCCCTGTAAATGTCTCCCCCCCTCCCTGTCAGTTTCTTTCTCCTCCCGTCAGTTTCTTTCTTCCCCCCCCTCCCTGTCAGTTTCTTTCTTTCCCCCCTCCCTGTCAGTTTCTTTCTTTCCCCCCTCCCTGTCAGTTTCTTTCTCCCCCCCTCCCTGTCAGTTTCTTTCTCCCCCCTCCCTGTCAGTTTCTTTCTCCCCCCTCCCTGTCAGTTTCTTTCTCCCCCCCTCCCTGTCAGTTTCTTTCTCCCCCCCCTCCCTGTCAGTTTCTTTCTCCCCCCTCCCTGTCAGTTTCTTTCTCCCCCTCCCTGTCAGTTTCTTTCTCCCCCCTCCCTGTCAGTTTCTTTCTCCCCCCGTCAGTTTCTTTCTCCCCCCTTCCCTGTCAGTTTCTTTCTCCCCCCCTCCCTGTCAGTTTCTTTCTCCCCCCTGTCAGTTTCTTCCCCCCCCTCCCTGTCAGTTTCTTTCTCCCCCCTGTCAGTTTCTTTCTCCCCCCCTCCCTGTCAGTTTCTTTCTCCCCCCCTGTCAGTTTCTTTCTCCCCCCCTCCCTGTCAGTTTCTTTCTCCCCCTGTCAGTTTCTTTCTCCCCCCCCCTTCCCTGTCAGTTTCTTTCTCCCCCCCGTCAGTTTCTTTCTCCCCCCATCAGTTTCTTTCCCCCGTCAGTTTCTTTCCCCCCCTGTCAGTTTCTTTCTCCCCCGTCAGTTTCTTTCTCCCCCCTGTCAGTTTCTTTCTCCCCCCCTCCCTGTCAGTTTCTTTCTCCCCCCCTCCCTGTCAGTTTCTTTCTCCCCCCTCCCTGTCAGTTTCTTTCTCCCCCCTCCCTGTCAGTTTCTTTCTCCCCCCCCTCCCTGTCAGTTTCTTTCTCCCCCCCTCCCTCCCTCCCTCCCCGTTTCTTTCTCCCCCCCTCCCTCCCTCCCTGTTTCTTTCTCCCCCTCCCTCCCTGTTTCTTTCTCCCCCCCTCCCTCCCTGTTTCTTTCTCCCCCTCCCTCCCTGTTTCTTTCTCCCCCTCCCTCCCTGTTTCTTTCTCCCCCTCCCTCCCTCCCTCCCTGTTTCTTTCTCCCCCTCCCTCCCTGTTTCTTTCTCCCCCTCCCTCCCTCCCTGTTTCTTTCTCCCCCTCCCTCCCTGTTTCTTTCTCCCCCTCCCTCCCTCCCTGTTTCTTTCTCCCCCTCCCTCCCTGTTTCTTTCTCCCCTCCCTCCCTCCCTGTTTCTTTCTTCCCCCCCTCCCCTACCTATGATGTAGCGTGGCCGAGCTCTGTATGGTCCGGCCGGGTACAGGGAGCTTTTGTTTCCTGTACCTGGCGGGACTAAAAGGAAGTGAATGTGGCGAAACCAACCTCGCTACTGAGAACTGGAGAAGCCTGGTTGCTAGCCTCCTGCCCAGTGATTATGGTCCCTGGGAGATATTGCCCTTTAAGGGACTGAATTGGGGCTTATGGACTGCTACCATAATGTACTGACCCTTTAAGAACTACTTGTGGGCATGTGGATTGTATAATACTGTCCATAGCCCTTTAAATACTTTGGGGACAGATTGGTACTTTTGTATATGGCACTTCGGACACAGTCGAAGCTGTCGAAGCCGTCGAAGCTGTCGAAGTTACCGAAGTTGTCGAAGTTGTCGAAGTCGTCGAAGTGGCCGGTATCGGACAAAGGACCACGTGGCGGCGGCCATTTTAACTTCGAACACTGCCGACCCTTAACATCAACTCCACTTCGACACTTCGACTAAAGTCGAAGTACAGGCACACTTCGAATGGGACTTAGCCGTTTTTATGCCAGGAATTGACCGACCGCACAGCCCAAATCTATGGAACTGTTTTGGGCAAGAAAATGTGCTTGCGGTCGGTCATAAAAGGACTTCCGTGTAACTTTTGATCCACTGGAGGGATTTGCCTGAATTTTGGAAGTGTTTATGTTTAAAGTATGCTGAGTCTGACTATGTGATGCAAATGTGATTTGTATGTGAATGTGATGTATGGTTTTGAAGTTACAGATATTGTGTAAAAGTTATGTTTTAAACTGTATAATAAGTGGATTATCTCTCAGGCTAAGGGGAGGGGATGTGTGGGTTGTACCATATCTCGGATTGGTTATTTTATGCCTCCCCCTGGGTGTGGCCTGTATGTGTGAGATGGAAATAAAAGCCAGGCTGGATGAGCCTGTCCATAGTTCCTGTTTAACCCTCAAAGTGAAGTGTCGTCTCATTATTGGGGGAGGATTTATTGCATGCTGTTCCAGTTTGACTGCTAGGAGTGCAAACCTATTCGTATGGTTCCTATTCAACTGTCTACAGCATTCAGAGGCTTGAGAGGATTCATATGCTTCTCTGATTCGGTGATTGTGGTGTCGGCTAGAGTGCTTGGAATCCTCAGGAAGCGCTAGGAGCATCCATTAACGGAGGTACCCAGTCGGGGTGCCAGGCGATCCGTTACAGTGAACACTCAGTATTCACTTCCTGTTAGTCCAGCCGGGTACAGGAGACAGATGCTCTCTGTACCGGCGGACCATACAGGGCTCGGCCACGCTACAGTGAGGGAGTGACAGTAGGGAGCGTTGATCGCTTCCCTCCTGTCAGCCCCTCTCCTCTGGCTGCGCCCAGGCAGTGCGTCCTCATGGACGCACCAGCCCGGGCAAAGCTGCAGCCGCCTGAGGCTCTATGCAGAGTGCTCGGGCGGCTGCAGCATTAGGGGGGCCGGCGCTCCTGGCGGCGCCCCTTCCCAAGAGGCACCCTAGGCGGCTGCCTAGTCCGCCTAACAGGTAGCGCCGGCCCTGTACAAAGTACTCACCCCCCTATGTCTTCGGTAACCCAGTCAGATTGATGATATTAGAGCTGCTCCTTCTGCAGTGTTCTTCCTGTGTGTGAGGTTACTAGGGGGCAGGTGGGATCACTGGTTAGTGATCCTTTCCTCTTCCTGTCCAGCCTCACACACAGACACTGGAAGAGCTGGGATGGCAATACTCAAAGATACACATTATTTAGTGCTATAAATAGGCAACCCCTATTCTGCCTAATTGAAAATATGGCCCTGGAGATTCATCATTTTCAGTTGCAAATAATAAACATAAAATTAAACATTTCAGTTTTCAAACCTAAACAGAGTATAACATGAGAAAACAGTGGTCTCATTCTGGTTATATTTTGTTTCATGTGTTTTCACATGCACACATACCATTGTACTTTCCAGGACACGAGAGAAATCTCAATGTATATTTTATAAATAAATAAATAATAAATAATGTTGTAAACCTGATGTGGAGCAATGCAGAAAAATCGAGTTTATCACGGCATTCTTTAAAACACATTACATATTGAGCATGTGGGCACTTATCTTCTCCTAGTTTATGTTTTATGCACCAGTTGTAAATATGAAACAGAGATTTAAAAAGGTAATAAGATGAGCCAGTTAGGGAATGGAACTCATGTACATGCAGATAGAAATAAAATTCAAAGACAAATGTGGTTTTTAAAGAGATCATCATGCTTTTCAAACGAAAAAGACACTTTAATATAACTGAAGTCATAATGCCCATCTTTTTTTTTATTGTCAAAACATTTACAGGAATTCCATTGATATAAAATAAGGTGCACAAAAGTAAAGCATAAATCCTCATAATCGTATGCATATCAGTTTAAAGGGAAACTGGGTAAGAAAACAATAACTTGCATTGCCTCTGTGGGGGGCCAAAATAGTAAAGAGTATACGTCACCCAAATCCTGAGAGGTTTTAGTCTAGTCCACATGCGGTGGGAAAACTGGAATATTGGCTTGAATTGCATAAGAACACAGAATCAGATCTGAATGGAAGTAGATATATAATTTTGTTGTGGTGTCTGAATGGGGACCACAGTAATGAGATACCAATGACACATCAATCTGTGAATGCATGTAATGCTTGTGACTTGGGCTGTGGGTTGGTTGTGCAATCTCTGTGCCCCCTACATCTTCTTGAGTGGGAAAAAGGAGGGGGGCAAAAGTAGCAATGAGGATTAGTGAATTGTACCAAAATACATCTGTAAAGGCAGAAATGATAAAAAGGAGGGAATAGAAAAATATAGAATATAATAATGAAAAGAACAAAAGCAATGGTGATTTGTTATTTACTTTCCATGTTTTGTACACTTTTTAATTACAGCTACAGTCAATGGTTGACCTGTTGGAAGGAACTTTGTATAGCATGGATCTGATGAAGGTTCATTCATACATCAACAAAGTGATGTCACAGATGAACACACTAGAAGAAGTAAGTTTCTATCTTTTGTATCTATTCACAGACATTTCAACATGCAAAAGCTCATTTCAGGGAGGTCGCTTCGCCAGCTACTGCACACCCCAGGCACACACACACACGTGTGCCCCAAAATGCGCTCAGACATCCCAACATGTATGAAAAATGTACATGATATATTATTATGAGAGAACACAACTATTTACACATACTATTAACACACAGACACGTACACTGACACACATGAGAGACTCATGTTAAATTATTAAATATATCACTTGCAATAACCTTTAATACTAGAACTTGTTAGTTGAGTGACTAGACCATTTAATAACAAAATTATTTCAACACTAAATAGTAGTTAGCTACAGTACAAAATACAGTCCTACCACTTTACCAATTTTACTAAGTGATGTGACATACTCCAACTTACTATACTCACATCATGAAAAGTATGACTGAAAAAGGTTGATTTAGCAATGAAAAACTACTTCATATGGAATTGCTTCTGTGGGACTACTATGTTCCCTCAATGTATTCTTTAAACATATAAGCAACCCCAGTTATTGAAGATCTCAAATGAAAATTCAGTACCCATGTTGTGATTGAACCATAGTATTGGACTGGGGTGTAAAGTAGTTTTGCACTGAAAGCTCAGCTTTGATTAACTAATTATCCTAAGTGTTTTGACATCTTCCATTGTATGTCTTTAACAGCGTGTTAAGACATTGAAAGCTGTTTTACCCAGTTCGGAATTCACAAACTGTGGCTATATGTTGACATATGTGTTTAAACGTAAAATTCCACTATGCGTGGAATTCTATTAACCATTTGATTGTAAGAATTAAATTGCAAAACATCAGTTCTGGAGACAATTACTGCAAGTTGCTTTGTAGGCTTTTGCAACATGTTTTCTAAGCATTAAAGAAGAAAGGAATTTAACAAGTACAGGTGGGGAACATATTTCAGGGGAAGAAATGAGAGAAAAGGGGTATGCTTTAATGGTGTGTTGTGGTGTGGCATTTTGAAGGAAATTTTAAGGTATTATTGGTTGAACTGTGAAAAAAGTATGAAATAACAACTCTGCTAGAATTTATATCTTGGTAATTGTGCAGTTACATATTTGAGAATGAAATAAGCTTGTATAAGTTAGGGACTGATTTACACTACAGTACACTGAAAATACTGCATTGGTACTTTGCATTTTGCTTATCTGTATTTGGGAGCAGTTCATTTCTGCTGTGGTAAGCATGAAGATCAGTTAATCAAGTTAAGAATGTGAGGCATGCTTGTACCAGGGCATTAACAGGAGAAATGTACACTTTCTTCTTCTTTCCAATGGGTCAGTTGAGTTGTTGCTTTTACATCAGTGCAGGCTTTCGGGATTTCTTCATATCTCCACAGGTAGAACATTTACTGTCACAATCAAACTGAATTCGCTACTTCTCATAGTAAATGAGTCCTCTGCTATAACTGAATTACATCACATCAAGTGGCTGAAAGTATGTTAACATATGCTATGGCTCGGCATTTCTATGTCACAATCCATTCTCACAAATGGTCTTAGGGAAAATTTGCAAAGGAAGGTAACAAAACTAAAGGAATGTAAGCCAACTTATGAAAACAACAAAATATTGTTGTGGCGGTTTTCAGGAGGTTATAGAAGATGAAGTGCCATGCAATGCAATAGGCCAAAGCGGCTTACTTTAATTTGGTGATCTGTTGATGCCCTTAAATAGTGGGTGTCATGCTCATAGCCTACCTTGTAACTCTGAGGCCCTATCAAGTTGGACACTGGTGGGAGGGGCAAAATTGGGGTGGACCAGTGATCTGATTTTCATCTTTTTTTTCTGCGTAACTCCTTGTTCTATCCTCCCTAGCCGCTCTGCTTCTCCATCCAGACTCTCTATGTGTCTCCCCAACCATGCCCATTGTCTGTCTTTTTCAAATGTATGTGCACCATTTCTTATCCTTTTCTTTCTCTGTAAATCAGTAAAATGTTTTATGCTTGAAATTTACATTTAATAAATGCATGCATGGATGATTTTATATATGGCTGCAAAGTACAGTTGCAAGTAGAGGTCAGATGAGATCATGAATACAAGTTCCATTTTTTAATTTATCTTTGTATTTAGGTCCAGGCCCTTGAAGTCCCTAGTCTAGCACTGGTAGCCTGACGTTTTCATTAAACAAACTGTACAAAAGGCGTACTATTATATAAAAGGAGTTAAGGAAAGGATAGTTTACTTTCAGCAGCAGACATTCTTGTGAACCAGAATGACTTGGGTGTTACTGCCTAGAGAAATTGTGCTCTGCTGCCACCAGCAACAAAAGGAATGGGTCAAACCAAAGTTTCCAACTTTCTTTCTGGTTAATTACTTTTACTGTTTTTTTTTTTTTCCAGACCATCAAGACAAACTTAAGTCGAGAAAATGACTTCATGAAGGAAAGTGTCATTAATCTTTCAAACCAGATGAAAAAATATGACAATTACTCAGACATCATGATGAGTATAAAGAAGGAGATTGCCAACCTTGGATACCAGCTACTTCAGAAAGATGCACCAGAAAATAAAGTACAGGTAATGAACAACTCTATTACAGAGCCTTTTCTTAACCCCTTAAGGACACATTACATGTGTGACATGTCATGATTCCTTTTTATTCCAGAGGTTTGGTCCTTAAGGGGTTAAGCACGACATTGACCACTACGAACACATCTTTTTGACAATTCATTTTAGAAGTATTCATTTACAGCCAAAGATTTGAACATCTCAAGTAGAGCAGGTATTAAAGTTCTGTAAGAGGCACTTGAGTATAAATAAGATTTTAAATTGCTGTGGTGTGCCTGTGATCTTGTTGTATACGTCGTGGTCTGTAACTTTCTGCATTGTGTGACTGTAAATGCAGTGGTGGTATAGTCAACACTGAAGAACATTACAAAGATAGTGGAAGAAGACGGCAAATTCCAAAATCACAGTCAGTTGCAAAGATTAGGAGAGTTTACCAACAATCAACAAATAGTATATTAACATATCAAGGACTCCAGTAGACTAAATAAGCTGTGTGACTTGGGTGTGTTCCATATAACCAAAACGTGTTTCCTTTGTTGGATTTACTGACACAAGAGTGACAGTGGGTTATTTCAGATGGACAGTGAAAGACACTGGACAGATGGGTGGGCCACGACAGGCCAGTCTTAATTTTAGCTGGACATTTCAATTTAGTTTTTAGGCATAGTCTTTTGACTAAAAAGCCACTTTAGTTGTATTTTAGTCATCTGAATTGTTTTAGTCGACTAAATCTCCAGTAGATTCTAGTCGAATGGGTTTAGTTAAAGAAAAAGAACAGCACTGGAAGGAAATGGATCGGATCCATCCGCCAGTGTTGTGGTGGTTATAGGATACAGTGGGGCATAACCCCTAGAAATATAGAGAAAAAATAGGGCTACTGGATGGCAACTCGAGAACGAAGTACCTTCCAAATAGACCTTATATCCTTATGTTATACAAAAGGCTTATACTGCAGGTACCCACTAGGGGGATTCTTACATACAGGTAGCCAAAAAACAAAAAACTCTTTAATAATCCCTCTTGAGGAAAAAAATGTGAATATACAAGTGTAATTTAAAATAAGGACCTAGTGGGGTAGAGTCATAGCTACACCAGCAGGCTATGCCAAGGAGAACAACTAAACTGTGGAAATATTGATGTGACTTTAAAAATGTGTCAAATATTCCACTAGTATAGTTGTATCGAAAAAAAACGAAGATATAAAGTATGCAGCAAAAGTTGCTATAACAGCAGGCTATATTTTGTATCAAATAGTAAAGGATATAATATATGCATCCAGAAATGTAAAATACAGACCCAATAATACCTAGAAATGCCTTCAATAATACCAAGGATAAATATCACTTATTAGACAGAAGACAGGTACAAGTATAAAGGGTATTAGCCTAGAGGTAGCTGAAGGCTACAGGTAACAGTACACTTCAAATTTAAAAGTAAAGTAGAAAGATTCCCATAAATGCCATCAAAATTATATCCCATGCAAAAAGCACATATTGATTCCTGAGGCAAACAGTATAGGGAAACCAATTCTAAATTACACAGAGAAGCGTAGTAGGAAATATGTAGCAATATGTAACAAGATGCCTAAACAGCTAAATGTGATTTGGGGGTAGGAGTCCCTAGCATCTTGTACATATCTTATACATATCGGTAAGCAGTCCTTAGCAGTGCCCAGGATCGTAGGAATGTCAAACCCCAGAATTGTCCAAACAAGAAAAAAAAATTAAAATGAAATCATCCGCTCTATGTGAGCTGCTCAACGCGCGTTTCGGCGATACAAATCGCCTTTGTCAAGAGCAAAGCCTCTGTCTCTTTTGCCCCTTCCCCAGCCCCTCTGTGTCTCTTTGTGTTCTCCCAGCCCCTATGGGTGTCTTACTTCCAAGCCCTGGTCTGTCTCTTTTGCCGCTTCCATAGTGTTAATTTTAGCGGCCAATTTTAAATTTAGTTTTAGCCATAGTCTTTTGACTAAAATATAATTTCAGTTTTATTCGTATTTTAGTCGTCTGAATTGTTTTAGTTGACTAGATCTCAATTTGATTAAAAGTGTTAGTCGATAAAATTAACACTGCTACAAGGATGTGGTTGTTTAAAAATAAATTGAAAACACAAATATGGAATTAAAGAGGAAATATGCTGGACCAAAAAAAGTAAAAAAAAAAAATGAAAAAAATGGAATATGGTTGTAGTAAGAGGAAATTGATGGATAACACTGCTTTCCCCAAAGAATAGTTAAATGGCTTATTGTAACAGAAACAGTGCTTATACATGTGATAAGCTGATGTAATTGAGGCCATGGTTGGAAATGTTGGAAGATAAGGGATACTTTTAATCTCCACAATATTTCTGTGAAGAATGAACCCTTAAATTAAACATTAAAATTGCATTTGCAAAACTCTTTAGGTTTACTTTAAAACCAGGGCTCCGGACTTCCCATTTGCCATTAGCAAATAATAATTCAACCCAGGAGAGTGTCAGGATCTTACCTGGTATGGAGTCCGACATGCAGAGTTATATACTCACCCTTGCAAATAAACATAGACCAAGGTGACCAGGTAAGAAACCACCTGGGCTGTGAGTCTGTGCACAGGGCTGTGCAGGAAGTAGTGATCCAAGTCGCAGTACAGGCAAGGACAAGCACAAGGGTAGTCAAGGTATATCTGAAGTCAGGAGAAGCCAGAGGTCAGAGTAAACGATGAGATAAGATCAAACTGAAGAACACACGATCAGGATACACAATAACAGGAACCAAAAATGAGAACCAGAGTCAATGAACTGACACTGCCCTCAGGGAGACTAATTAGGCATCTGCTTCAGGTGGACTGAGATTGACAGGAGCAGCAACAGGAAAAGTCCAACCCCCTAGTGCTGGAGACAAGACAAGGTTAACATCAAGCTGAAACAAGAGCTGAAGTGTGGCTCAGAGGCAAGACAGCGGGATTAAGGACAGAGAAAGACCACAGTTCACATCACCTGCCTGGCACCTGTGGGGTGGCCACGCCTGGCAGTCTGGATGGCATGGTGTGAGCTGTGTGGACTTGACCCGCACTATCTCTGAGAAGCTTTCCAAGTTTTCACTTAAAGCTGTGTGTCTTTCCACTATCTACTCCTTATAAGTGACTTCTTCTAAGTAATAACTGGAAATGGAGAAACAGGCTAATGATATTGGAAAGGGAGAAGGGGAAGGGACTTTTGGGAGGACAAGGACTTGTGTTAAAACAAAATTAGAAAAAAAAAATTAACTTTAAATCCTGACTAATAGTTTGGGGCTTAACATTTTGAGCCCTTCTGAAACAAATTCATATTATATTGGTTTTTAGTTTGTTCTTCTTGCATATGTTTAATACAAATATTTTACTTAAAGACCTAATGAAATATCTTTATTATCAGTTCACCCACTGACAGTGCCAGGATCTACATACACAACAACAGATACTTGTCACCCTTTCCCCTCCATAAAATGAAAATTACTGGAGAAAATAGTATAATATTCAGAAGGTAGCTACATCCGCGACAAACGTATGATGCACCACTGATTTAGTTTAATGCATTTGTAGGCCATCATGAAACCTTAAAAATAAAAGTAAAAATGTACCTTAAATGTAACTTAAGAAGAATACTGGTGTGATAAAATCTAACATAATGACTACATAAAGTCTATAGAGAGTATATTATTACTGGCATTGCTAAATGAAAGAACAGATTTTAAAAGACGTTTGACTACAACGTCAAACTTGCAGTCCAAACTGTAGTTATAAAGCTTTAAATATACTTAATATGTATGCTTAAGTATGTGCATCATTCGTTTAGCCTCATTTAATCCTACATAATTTATGGAGCCATCTAATGTTTCGCTTGCTTTCAGCTTGCAGATCTTCTGAGTCTTCAGAATCAAGATTTCTAAACCATCTATCAGCTGAAACAATTTCCTTCTATAATTCACTACCACTAATAGCCACCAAGCACCTGCCCTTCAAACATTCTAATAGCTCATCATTGACCTAATGCACTCAGAATTCCATCAAGCACTTATTGTGAAAGTATTTACTGGATTCAGTTTCCATCTTTTTACCGTACATCACAATTTACATAGTCTACATCTGTTTCACATTTTATTGAAAAACAAAAAGGTAAAACATACCTATTACATCATACTATATGTGTATTTGGTACACAGAACTTTAGGATGGTTCTTGTTTCAGGATGATATTCTTTAAGCTTAAAGGAACACTATAGTCACCTAAATTACTTTAGCTAAATAAAGCAGTTTTAGTGTATAGATCATTCCCCTGCAATGCACTGCTCAATTCGCTGTCATTTAGGAGTTAAATCACTTTTTTTCTGTTTATGCAGCCTAGCCACACCTCCCCTGGCTATGATTGACAGAATATATATAAAAAAATACAGAAAAGGTAAAGGAGTCGAGAGCAAATGCTCAAATCACCACAGATGTGAATCACTCCAAAGCACACCAAATAAATATAATGCAAATAACGTGAGAGTAATGGTGAGAGCAAATAAAATACTAGATAACAATAAATGAGAGGCAATATTACCATATATATCTGTCTGTTGTGCTTGTCCTAAAACAATAGAATAGAGGACATAGTATAGCCTGTAAAACAGAATATATAAATAATAGATAAAAAATGCCCACTCACATGGTGCTGAGCCGTTTAAAAGTGGCTCAGACTATCAGCGCCTTGTAAAGTATATTGGAGACTGAAATGCCGGAAACAGGTTTTTCAATGCATAAAATCCATCTTGTAAAATCATCAGACTGGAAAAGCAAGTAAATGTAAAAACCCTTTATTACTAAAAACACAGCATAAAAATTCGTCCCCCAATTGCACTAACGCGTTTCGACCAATAATGGTCTTTTTCAAAGTGCTACATGCTTCATCAAACTTTACATTTAAATATGTTACATGATTGACAGAGCCTGCATGAAAAAAAAAAACTGGTTTCACTTTCAAACAGATGTAATTTACCTTAAATAATTGTATCTCAATCTCTAAATTGAACTTTAATCCCATACAAGAGGCTCTTGCAGGGTCTAGCAAGCTATTAACATAGCAGGAGATAAGAAAATCTTGATTAAACAGAACTTGCACTAAAGAAAGCCTAAATAGGGCTCTCTTTACAGGAAGTGTTTATGGAAGGCTGTGCAAGTCACATGCAAGGAGGTGTGACTAGGGTTCATAAACAAAGGGATTTAACTCCTAAATCGCAGAGGATTGAGCAGTGAGGCTGCAGGGGCATGTTATATACACCAAAACTGCTTCATTAAGCTAAAGTTGTTCAGGTGACTATAGTGTCCCTTTAACCAGTCAAAGAGCAGAAGTCTGTTGTGAGTGGACTATAATGCTAAATATAGTTTCTATTTCAAAGTATAAATACTTTGTTTAGCAAATAATAGTTTATATATATATATATATATATATATATATATATTTTAAATCAGCACAGAACTAAGATAATTTCATTGAAAGGGTACAAACAGCAATGCTATTTGAAAAATAGTCCAGCACTTCTGGAATCAGGTTCCCTTCATAGTAACTGCAATACCCTTTGCAATGTTTCACTTTCAGCCTCTGCAAAACTGCAACTTCTGCAGCCTCTAGTTTGGTCCTCTTTCTCCGGGTGGGGTTTCCACCACTTTCATATTGTGCAGCAAAGCACGTGAAAAAAATCAGCTTGACAGACTGGAACATCAGATGCCCATAAAAATACTGATTTTTAACAGGTTGATGATGTGTGTAAAAAGATGATCTTTTGAGATAGTAATCTCTTTGAAACCTCAATGGCAGCCTAGTATCTAAGTGATACAAAACAAAAGTAACAAAAGAACAATGACATAGATTTATAAAGCATGAATGGGTTCACTACGCCACACAAACTAGAATACTGCAGGCAATCACACATAAAAGCAGGCTAAAGCTGTATTTCATTTGGCCTTCATTTAGACATTGATCTTATTTGACTCGTCTTATTGTCCCAATCTGATTTTTGTTCCTCTTTTGAATTAAGACAAAAGGTCCGAGTAACAGACTGCGAGATGACAATCACAAAGTATTTCTCTTAAATTGTAGAAATACTCACAAAATAAGGCATGGATTCCCTGATAAAGGTGTAGTACTTTTAGCAATGAGACTATTTTCAATGCGTGGTATTAAAAAAATCCTACCAAACATGTCCCAGTGGCTCTGTTTTCCTCATCATCTCTATCTCTGAAGCCAAGTGGTTGTCTCAGCTTTCCTCCCTCACACATAAAACACAATTTAGGAAAATATATTGTACTATATTAAATACCCAGTTGCTTTCTCTGGTCGCTTGACATATAACTGATGAAGGAGAGGATTCACCTGAAGCATGGCGAAGTAAAGCCATCTTTTCATGAAGACAGTGCAAGAAAAATCAGTGTGTCAGCATCTGATGTCCTGATTGCCGCACTGTGATTTTTTCACTTTGTCTTCAATAAAATATTGTTTTACTTATCCATAAGACCTGTGAGGGCTCTTCTTCATTTGTTAGATATAAATGTGTATATAAATATATATAGATACATGTGTGCGTATTCAATATACGCAGTACCTACTAGAATTGTTTTACATGTTAGATGTTGCTTGTTTCCTAGGACACATCTGGAGGTAAAAACAAAGATGCCACCAAGTTCTCAAACAATAAAAGCACAGGGGACAAGTCAAGCACTAAAACAACAAGGGAAAGAACACCCAAATCAGAGAAACCAAAAAAGGAGACCAGCAAAACAAAACAAGCATCTCCACCAACACCAAGAGCTAGAGTTCCATTGCAACAGCCAGTGGTCATAAGAGGGGTCACCTACTACAAAGCTGGAAGGAATGAGGAGGCAGACAACAGTGGCAGTAACAAAGGTATGTAGAATAAATATATACAATTTCTGAGGGACGTGTTCAGTTAAGCCATATGCAAGCTGATACAAAGCTGAAAATATTTAAATATATTAAGAACATTTAATTAAATTAGCATATTAATAGCAAGAATCCTAGCATACCTCAGGACTATTTCCCTAAACTCAGAGTTTGGTAGGCCACCAGAACATTAATCTAATTCCAGATATGGGCAGAGACTCCTAGTTTTACCTCCTTGTCTATATGGACCACTCTCCACATTTCCACTACTGAACCCCAATCTCTGTATAATTTATCTCCTCCATCACTCCATTCTTTCAGTCTCCCAATACTTATCTTGTATCAAGAGGAAAGAACTTGCAGGAAAAAATACATTTACTACAAGTTTAGATTTTTTTGTTTTTTGGACATACAGATGACCCTAAACAGCACAGACCAATGTAGGATCTGCAATTTTTTTATATAAGTAAGTTGAAAATAATCTTGTATACAATTAAGACATTTCTACTGCTCCTCCTTTTTACTGCTCTTTCTACTTCCCTCGTTACTCACTTCTCACTTGATCTGTGAATAAAATCAACATTTAGTGGCTGTCTCCTAGTCATTAACATTTTTTTTGCCATCATCTCTTTTTTTGGCGCCACAGGCAGCATTTAGAATCTCAATTCAAAATGGACATGCTTGACCACTGTGCAAGTCATTTCATGATTAGTCTATATAGCGGTTCGAAAATCATGAATTTATATATCACCGGAAAAGCCCAAATTTAGACAAATTGCGGTTTGTAACTTAAAAAATCTCCATTGCAGTGTACAGTGAAGCCATAATGAAGAGTTCACTGAAAATGACTATAGAAGATTAACTTCTGACATAGGAAATATGATACTAGATATGGATCAGCAGTTAGTCAGCAAAAAACAAACAAAAACTGTAATAAATTGTAAAATGCTGCAAAACACATATGCATAGTTAGGAGATATACCAACCAAGAAGGTTTCATTAACCATGCTGTCAGTCACTTTAGCGTTTACACCATCAGTCAGCTGATTCCTAGCCTTATGTGAAATGGCTAGTCCCAAAGAGTCCCAGGTTTGCCCTCCCATGAGTTAGGCTTCGGCCTTCATATTGACAATCTAGGTTCTCCACGAAAGACCTGACATTTTAACTCCACTGTGGTGCTCCATT
This sequence comes from Pelobates fuscus, assembly GCF_036172605.1. Lineage (NCBI taxonomy): Eukaryota > Metazoa > Chordata > Amphibia > Anura > Pelobatidae > Pelobates > Pelobates fuscus. The sequence goes on along the minus strand of NC_086325.1, from coordinate 109,985,846 downwards.
GGAAGCTAGAAGCTGCCCATAGTGTACACCTAAGACTGTGGCTTGTAATCTTGAACTACTTCTTGTCACTCCAGGTTTAATTTAAGAGGGGGGCCTCTTAAAACAAGCTTAAGCCTGAGGAAACTTTTCCATATTTAGAAGAAGACCTTTACAACATCTCACTGATATTTTTCTCATGAATACTAGAGGGGCACTCAACAGTAAAGGCTGTTGGCTTAGTAGGCTCTTCTCATGAGACATAATTGTAGCAGACACCTGTCTATGATGGAAATTATGCCTAAAGTTCTCAAAGAAGGGCAAAATTGTGCTGTTTACAGGTCATAAACTATTGACCCACTTTCCCTTTTAAGAGCTACAGCCATTTTGGGAGCTTGCCTTGTCCATATTGACAGTTGTAACATGCAGTTAATGCCTAAGACCAAGGTAAGACCAAGTAACTCTTGGTAAGACCAAGTAACTCTAAAGCCACCTCATTGTTACCAAAACCTGTCATAAGAATTAATAATAATTACAGGCTAAAACAAGTTTGGGGTAACCCTTTATGATGGTTTTCTAATGTGTGTTCAATTGGCATGGCAGTAAGACTGTCTCCAGGTTTTCACTTTTTCCAAACAGCATAAAATGTTAACAAGATTATCAGTTTATGACACTGATAGAACAGACCACATTAGTGGGGTGTAGAAGTGCTTTAAATGTTTAATACCATATAATGAAGTGTTTTAGTGTAACTGTTAAACAGTTTTAAATATTATTAGTATTATTATTTTTGGCAAATATCAATGAACAATCACTGTTGTACAACTAAACTACATTTAGGATTATAGTACTATTAATAATGCAGTGAATATTAATAGTTTTAGTTATCTTATATTTTCCATTGCTATTGTTATACTTTTTCTGTAAACTAACATTTTTCTGTAGTGTACTGTATCATCAGCAAAAAGACCAGTCTTATTGGTGAATGATTATATAAAGTGGTAGAATTGGATTGCTTAGAATATATATATATATATATTTTTTTTAAATGACAATTGAATGACTCTTCAAGCCAGATTACATGCTGTTAGATTAAGTTGCTACCTCATTTATAAATCATAGAAACCACAAACTGTCTCACATATCAAGCATTTTTGTCAACTTATATTATATACAAAGCATGGAAAATTAAGAAGAAAATCAGCTAAGACGAAAAAGGGAAGTAAAATTGGCATAATCTCAAGAAATCAGCTGTAGACAATGTGGTCCTTGTAATCCCACAATTCACCCTGAAACCATGAAATTTCTCCAAAAAGACCAAGACTCAAAATCCAACTGTGCTTTTTCCTTGCATTTATCTCAAGGATTCCCCCACAATTATATATCTGTATGATAAAGCTGCATATGTTACATGCATCTAGATGTCAGAAGGCGAAACGCCTGTTAAAAAAGGATTCCTAATTCTGGGTCTACATGCCTATTGCCAAGGCTGCAAAATAAGTAAAGGGTCTACATTTAAAGTTGCATTTCAATCTGGATAATGACCCCCTTTATAAAATGAAATAATATATGGAAATTTTACATTTACAAAAAAAAAAATAGGATACTCAATACAGTACTGGTATTGCCCCTCTTGCAAAAAGTTCCAGTTGTATAACAGAGCTCAAAAATCTATGTGAAGTTCTTATAGTTCATAATAACAAAAAAATATAAAACACGAGTGATTACTATGTTGTATCCTTTGAGTGTAAACCTGAAATCTGAAAATGATCCATAGATTCGTAATTTGGTCACTGCTAGAACAGAATATAGCCATCTCATTATCACTTTTTGATTCTCTTGATCCATGACCTTTAACATCTTTACTTGCTTCAGGAATTTAGCCTTTGCATGGTTGGTTAGAGAACGCCAGCCAAAGGAAACAGGTTTGTAAAAACTAGACTTGTGCATCTGACTCTTGGGGTCCCAAAAACCAAGTCTAAGAAAACATCAATGACAATAGAAACAGCCAAAACTAACAAAACTGTAGAGGTTTCACAATAAAAAGCAGTATGCCATCAGAAACCGTATTCCGGAATCCAAGTGTTTTTATCGCATCATTTAAAATTATTATTTGCTGTTAAATATGTAAAAGAAACAGCAGATATTGTCCAAACCTGCTTTGAATTTCACAAGATTTTGCATTCCATCACATATGTCTTTTTTAAGATAAAAGCCTGGCAAAGAAATAAAAACAATAATTTAAAAAAACAACAACGTGTTCTATTCAGAGCTAGATCTGTAAGTCATAATTTAACTAATCAGTACCATATAAAATGAAATAATTGCTTAACATATGCATACAGTTGCAAGAAAAAGTATGTGAACCCTGTGGAATGATATGGATTTCTGCACAAATTGGTCATAAAATGTGATCTGATCATCATCTAAGTCACAACAATAGACAATCACAGTCTGCTTAAACTAATAACACACAAAGAATGAAATGTTTCCATGTTTTTATTGAACACACCATGTAAACATTCACAGTGCAGGTGGAAAAAGTATGTGAACCCCATAGACTAATGACATCTCCAAGAGCTAATTGGAGTGAGATGTCAGCCAACTGGAGTCCAATCAATGGGATGAGATTGGAGGTGTTGGTTACAGCTGCCCTGCCCTATAAAAACACACACCGGTTCTGGGTTTGCTTTTCACAAGAAGCATTGCCTGATGTGAATGATGCCTGGCACAAAAGAGCTCTCAGAAGACCTACGATTAAAGGGAAACTCCAGTGGCACTGGAGGGTCCCTCTCCTTCCCACCCCCCAATCCCCGGTTACTGAAGGAGTGAAAACCCCTTCAGTCACTTACCTGAGGCAGCGGCGATGTCCCTCGCCACGGTCTCCTCCTCCGCGATGTTCCTCCCTCTGATTCCGTTTAGAAAAAACTGCAATAATTACACTTGCAGGGTTAAGAGTAGTGGGAGTTGGCACCCAGACCACTCCAATGGGCAGAAGTGGTCTGGGTGCCTGGAGTGTCCCTTTAAGAATTGTTGACTTGCATAAAGCTGGAAAGGGTTATAAAAGTATCTCCAAAAGCCTTGCTGTTCATCAGTCCACGGTAAGACAAATTGTCTATAAATGGAGAAAGTTCAGCACTGCTGCTACTCTCCCTAGGAGTGGCCGTCCTGTAAAGATGACTGCAAGAGCACAGCGCAGACTGCTCAATGAGGTGAAGAAGAATCCTAGAGTGTCAGCTAAAGACTTACAAAAGTTACTGGCAAATGCTAACATCCCTGTTAGCGAATCTACAATACGTAAAACACTAAACAAGAATGGATTTCATGGGAGGATACCACAGAGGAAGCCACTGCTGTCCAAACAAAACATTGCTGCACGTTTACAGTTTTACAGTACACCTGGATGTTCCACAGCAGTACTGGCAAAATATTCTGTGGACATATTCTGTGGACAGATGAAACCAGAGTTGAGTTGTTTGGAAGAAACACACAACACTATGTGTGGCGAAAAAGAGGCACAGCACACCAACATCAAAACCTCATCCCAACTGTGAAGTATGGTGGTGGGGGCATCATGGCTTGGGGCTGCTTTGCTGCATCAGGGCCTGGACGGATTGCTATCATCGAAGGAAAAATGAATTCTCAAGTTTATCAAGACATTTTGCGGGAGAACTTAAGGCCATCTGTCTATCAGCTGAAGCTCAACAGAAGATGGGTGTTGCAACAGGACAATGACCCAAAGCATAGAAGTAAATCAACAACAGAATGGCTTAAACAGAAGAAAATACGCCTTCTGAAGTGGCCCAGTCAGAGTCCTGACCTCAACCTGATTGAGATGCTGTGGCATGACCTCAAGAAAGCGATTCACACCAGACATCAAAAGAATATTGCTGAACTGAAACAGTTCTGTAAAGAGGAATGGTCAAGAATTACTCCTGACCATTGTGCACTGATCTGTCTGATCAGTGTGTCTGATCTGCAACTACAGGAAACGTTTGGTTGAAGTTATTGCTGCCAAAGGAGGTTCAACCAGTTATTAAATCCAAGGGTTCACATACTTTTTCCACCTGCACTGTGAATGTTTACATGGTGTGTTCAATAAAAACATGGTAACATTTAATCATGGTAATCATTTTTTGTGTGTTATTAGTTTAAGCAGACTGTGATTGTCTATTGTTGTGACTTAGATGATGATCAGATCACATTTTATGACCAATTTGTGCAGAAATCCATATCATTCCAAAGGGTTCACAAAGGGTTCACATACTTTTTCTTGCAACTGTGTGCATTCACATTCTTGTTATTTCCAAATCATCATCTATACTGTATCTATTGTTTGAAGTTTTTTTTTTCCAAAAACATTCATTATGTTCCCACCAGAAATTCATCAGACCACAATGTTTATATGAATTGCTAAATTCTCTGATCAAATGCATGAAATAATATGGGATGGATTGTCTTATCAGAGTAGGGGTTTAATCTGCATACCGAATATTAATTTTCCCATAGTCATCAATGGAGTAATTGCTTGAAAAGAGAGAACCAGGAAAACGGGTTTGTTTTCCTGACACTGGAGAATCCCTTATAATAGGCAGAGATAAACTTATACATAGGGCTGGATTCTCTTAGAATAAGTGTTTACTCTGCTTACTGAATAGTAAGTTGTCATTACACATTTATTTTGCGTTGTACGAACAAAGAGAACCACGTGACACAAAATCTTGTAATAATAAGAATGTATATCCACTTATGATATGTTTACAGCAATAATATGAAGGCATAGTGCTAACAAAATTAAAAGATAACTATTTACAACAAATACAAAATACAGATCATAAAAAAAGGCTTGAAAAGAGAGAACCAGGATAGTATACAGAGTAGATGGTCAAACTGGTCACATTCAATATAACTATCTGGGAGATTCCATATGGAATTGTTTCAGTATACCATGGAAGTCAACAGTTTGAGAAATTTGCTATAGATAGAGTAATAATAATGCAGGTTTAATTGAGTTTAAAAAAACACATTCGTTGTTTTAGATTTGTTATTTAGGCATGGACTACAGGTTTTCCAGCATAATATGGTAACACACAGGGCAACCACGTATGCAGACATTCTTTATCAATTAACTTATCTTCTTATCTAAACCTGTCTTCCTGGCCATCGCCAGGGGACCAGTCCACCTTCTAACATAGAATATGAGACCTTACTTTTGCATCAGAACCAGCGGCAATGGCTAAAAAAAAAGATATTTACACATTATAGTGCAGATTTTCTCAGTGCTCAATACCAGAGCAAAAATAAAATCCATTGTAGTTTTTTTTTTTTAATATATCAGAAAGTTTAAATGACAGCCCAATGTTATCTGTTCATTCTACCTGCCTGTATAGCAAATAATTTGTTTATTCTGTCTGTTTTCAGTCTGTAGTTTAGACAATGCGACAGATAGCCTGTTTCTTTTATACAAATGGAATGTACATCAGAATACCAAATTTGAAAAATTTACTTTTTTTGAATCATCCCAACATTCATCTGTTTTCTATCAAAGTGTTTCTTGTTGTACCTGCCGCGGCCCAAATAGGAATGTTTTTTTTAATAAGAAAGTTCCTGTAGGGCTTTTAAAATCATAAACAGCATGATAATATATCTTACAGCAAATTCTGTCCTTGTTGAAAGCATAATTGTAATACACTACAGAATCAAAAACCAAGGCTTCCACGGTGTATCAATGTAAGCCAGACATCTGAATCTCATCCAAATCTTATCCTAAAGGAAACCATTACAAGTAAATATATTTATTTTTTAACTTCAGAGTGCTCATTTTATTTGTTAGATGAATGGCCGGCCCCTCATTGTTTGAAAAAATAAAAGCTTGAACTCACCTTTCTTACATTGCTTAGAAAGCTTACTCTCTGAAGCCTGATCTTCTCACATTGAAATAATCAATACTGATTATCTCTGGTTCAATACAAATAAGCATTGGAAACCTACAGTGTATGAGTGTCAATGGTCGCTCTCCACATGTCGATGCGTGTGTATATGCAAATATTAATTTCTGTGAGCAGGAGAACTTGTACGCTGTCTTCTTCACATCTAAGAGGGATTAGGGAGGTGTTTTATAAAAGTTCTGATTTCTCTTGAAATCTGCATTTTAATGAAATAACAATGAGGGGCTATACTGTTAACCTCTGAAGCACTTTAGCAAGCTAAGAAGTATCCCTTTCTTGCTATCCCCGAATAATTTTCAAGAATACACAATTAATAAATAAGAAAGAGATGGTATTTGAAAAACACGAATGGCTTGCCAAAGGCATATATGTTGTGTTCATTAGTTTTAGTGGTACTTTTTGGCAAGTGAGCAGGATGCTCCTACTAGCAGATGTTAGACTAATTAAAATCAATTGACTCTATATCGTATCACCAGATGCTCCCTTGAGGGATATCTGACTGGCGTCTGAATACATGTGCAGAATATCAAACCCACACATAAACGCGAACAAATCCATCAATATAGCAAAAAAAAATATATATATACCCGCATCTCTCCCCATCTGTACACCTTTTGTACATCTCTCCTCATCTGTACAAATATTCTAGGTATTTATAACAGGGTTGTTTAAATGTCTTCAAAAAATAAGTTTTCAGTTTTTTTCCGTGTTTATTTGTAACTTCAAAGCCATTCAAAGTGTGAAGCACGCCAACTTGCACACACACACGTGTATGCATATTGATCATTTTGAGTTTTACCAACAAAATAGTTGTTACAATATGCTCCAATAGCTCACACATTACATTTCCATAGTTATTTCATAAGAAATATACATCAAACTGTACATTATAGTTACGCTCAGCATATGCTGCTAATTAGCAAGGAGGTAATAAGCCCCATACAATTGAATTACTCCCTATATAGTGAATTATCCTACTACATTATAGTATACAGTATAGATATCGGCATCATGCATTAAAAATAATTCCTGTGAATATACAGTTAGCAACCTTTCGCATCCCACTTTATTTCCATTTCACTTCTTCCGTTTTTTTTTTTTATTAGTTTTCCAGAAAATAAAAACACAGCTGGTAAAATCACATGTTGGCATAATGCTCCTTGTCAGGCAACATTAAATAAAACATGAAATAAATGTCAACATATCCTGCTGCAAATAATACCGTATATGATTCCTTTGAGCTCAAAGGAAGAAGAGGGAAATGGTAAACTATAAGTAGGGTAAACTTGTTCATAAAAAAATAATTGTTTTTCTGTCATAAGCCCATCCTTCTTGGCCTATTGACCTACCTGCAACCTGTCTATCTTAGTGACTTGATAGCATTTCAAGAAATTCAAGCATTTCAGTGAGGTAATATGGATGCTGGATTGATTGGTGGCGAGAAATCAGAACATTCCAATATAGTTTTGCGTATGTATTTCAAAATGGATTGATTTGTTGGCTGTGCTGCTTGTCGGGTACCTATTCAGTATATCTATTCTCCATACGCCCTCACACATGGACTCGAGGAAGAGGGAGGGCAATATGCCCTGGTTACAGTCCGATCAAATGTATCTTTTTTTGTAACTGTAATTATTTATATGATTTTGAAAGAGATTATTACATCTCTGAAGGAGCAAATCACAGACACAACATGTATGATTGTTAAATGTTACTTTCTCTCTCAAAGCCACAGGTAAGAGCTCTCTTTTGGGGCACTGAATAAGTTACTTTGTGTGGCTCTGCTCATGCAGTAAGACCACTAGGCATTGCAGTTATGCAGAGAAATGGGCTTTTGCACGTCTTTGAAACCACAACACATTTAGTAAACAGTAATTTGCATTTCTGTCACATTTTCTCATGTTAGGCTTTAGTTAATCTAGCTGTTAGTAAGTGCATTTCAGATTGTAATAAAAATGACTATGTCTTTATGCCTTTCACTTTGTCCTTAACCCATTTGCTCTTCTTCTTGTCAGTTACCGCATGCCCTCTGTGTCAGGATCCCGCGGGCGGCTGCGAGGGGAGGCTGCAGTCCGCTTGCGGCACTCACCCTCCAGCCGTCCGCGGTCCCCTTCTTGGTATGTGCTCGGCGGGCGGCATCCTCCCAGCCACGGATGCCGCCCGCGTCTTCCTCTCCGTCCCCCAGCGGCAGCATGCATGACGCTGCACGCTGGGAGACCGCCCAGTTTTATAAACGCCAGGGTCAGCCACCTGACCCGGCGTTAAAGGCACAGTGCCTCAATCACAGTGGGAGGTATAAATATCTCCCACGTGTGATTGTTAATTCTGATTGGAAATTATCCAATCAGAATTAATCAATAGGTTTAAATACTTTCCTTTCCTGTCTCTCCCTGCCCTGTTGTGGTCTTTGCTTGCTAGTATTGCTACTGAACTTGTGTTTCTGGTTACGTACTCTCTGGCTTGTTTATCTGACTTTGTGACTTTCTCCTACCCTTTGACCTCGGCTTGTTTCTCGTTATTCTGTCTTCTGGTTCCCCTTACTCGGCTTGTCTCCTGACTATTCTTTGTGTGCTTAGCCCGGCCACTCTAAGGTCCGGTACAGCACCTTTTCTGTGTGTGTGTTAGCGTGTTTGGTTCCCGGAATCATGACACTCTGTCCATCACCTTCATGTTTTCATATGAGTTCTACACTCCTTCATGCCAGTCCCCCTTCCTCTACTTCAACATTTTGTGCCAGCTTCTACTTCTTTTTGCCATTATACCTTTGAGTCAGCACCACCTAATGCCAGTCTTCATGAGTGCTCCCCAACTTACCAACTTACTGCTAAACCCTCTCTCTCACCCCTCTCATGTCATCATCACTCCTACCAACATGTATCATAGATTTCCCCTGCCCCTCCATGTCTTCTACCTTTCCCTCTACTTCCACATGTCAGCTCTTTCTTTCTTGCAACCTTAATGTCAGTAATGAGGTATGTTTATACCTCTATTAGCTTACCTTCAAACTTTCTCTCCTTTCTAACACAAAAGCATAAGGTGGAGCTAATAATACTGCCCTCTCTTCAGCCAACAATGCTGAAACAGAAAAAGTGGAATATACAATAGGGCAGATTATCTTTATTACAGCATACACATATGGGGATCTCATTAAAGCACACTCACAAGAATAGAGCCATATTCAGAACCTGGCTCTGGTGTGTATTTCCTTAGGAACCTTTTTGAGAGATCCAAGCCCCACTTCAGATGGTAAAAGGGTGATCCAATATCTTTCTAAGAATGATAAGTAGCAGGAATTATGAAAAGGTGAACACATTTATTGATATAAATAAAACAATAAAAATTAGCATAAAATATGAGTCCAATAATCACCAAGACGCGTTTCGCCACGTGTGGATTCTTCAGTTGGTGCATACGATATTGCTGGATCCTTGTGGTTTTTTTTTCATATGTCCCTTATTCCATTTTCGTGGTCTTTCTACGTGGTGGAACACATCATGCATTCCACCCATTTGTCGTCATCTTCTTCCTGTTTCCGTGCGTCACACGAGCGGATCCGGCAGCCGTGGAACGCAATTTTTCTCCCCGTTCTGATTATTATCTATTTAGGTCAGTTATGCTCTACCCTCTCTTCCTTTCCCTTTCTATCCATATCTACTCTTCTTTTAATGTCTTTTAATGTCTTTCCCCCATATCTACTCTCCATTATATGTCCATTATAACTCTTTCTTTTCATAACTACTAAACCTTCATTATTTTCTTCCCACGTCTAATGTTGTTCCCTGTGTCATGTGTCTCTCCTCTTACTAGACATTCAGGTTTTCAATAATTGTTTGTGGAGGATCTATTATCTCTGATGTGTATAGCCTTGGCAAGATTAGCATAGGGGTTAATGAAGCTGCAGCTCAAGGCCCATGCAGTATGCCAATTGTTTCTAAAAAAATATATATGCATGCTCTTGCTCTATTATATTGTGCGGAGGGAATGGAGAATGAACACGTAGGAGGGATGTAGGAGAACAAAACTTGTGTGCAAACTGGCTATAAAATAATTAACTTGAAGCTTACTTTGTGCACTGCGCAAATGCTCTTGCTGCTTCTATTTCTCTTCCCAAAATCCTCTTGTTTTGCCTCCTTTCTGATACACTAACTACACCCACCTCTTTTTCTGTCCCTGGATGCATACTAGGAGCACACTTCTTCCTACTAGTAAAGGTAAGGAGTGTACAAGTAAGTCCTGAGAAGAGAGGATTCAAAGTTTGTGATTAATGAGAGGAGTTGAAAGCTGGGGGACTTGTACAATAGACAGACTGGATTGAAGGATAGCGAGATATTTAATACGCGTGGGCTTAAAATACACCCTGCAAGTGTCCATCCACTACCACTTCCACCAGATATGAGGTATGGCCGTATTAGTAGTTTCAGTCTATAAGATTCTGTATTTACGGCCATCATGCTTGTCAGCACAAGTCCATCTCTACTTGTCAGAACTCAGCCCAACAGGCTCTTAATTCAGCACTGCTTTGTAGCAGTAGCGCAAAGCATGACACAACCAGAAATCATGTAACATTCATCTCCTAATGAAGCCGCAAAGTTCCTGTTATACATGCAAGCAGTCATTTCCAGGATCAATATATTAGCACGCCTTAGTGTAGTAATTGGTGATAAATTCATCAAGGGTTTCACTCCCTAAATTATAACAAGCAGAACTCATTTGCACCAGGATCATGCGTATGTATATGTATTAGGGTGAGTATATCGTTTTGTATGTTGAAAGGTATGTTTTGCCTGAACTTAGTATCATACTAATCATCTCTGTATTCTAAAAAAAATAAAGTTTAAACACTAGAAGAATGGATTCTTACGTAGAACACATGTTGAACCTTGAAAAATACAATTTCTTTTCAAATATTTTTTTCAAACATTTCTCAAACCTAGAGAAAATGTTACAATCTCTTAAAATATACCAGCTGGTTTTATCTATGTATTCTCCCACAGACTTGGTCAACGATTAAAAAAAAAAAAAAAAAGAAGAAGAAAGAATCATGCATACACCTACAGGAAATGGAATCCAGCACTATGCTGGGAGTTGATGTTGAAAAAACAATCTTCCTAAGATTATTAAGCATTTATGAGAAAAATAGTATTTTTGTAGCTGGATATTGCCATCCTGCTTTTCTTTCCTTTGTTATGCTGCCAGGGTGTGTATAATATCTTTAAACACTGCTAACGTTCAGGATGTTGAAGACAATCAACATCACTGGTACTGGAGGATAACAACAGAAAACATCAAATTTAAAAGACGTCAAGCTTGTGCAAATTGGTAGATACACACAAATAGGAAACCATGTAAACACCACGGGGAAAAAAACAAATAAATGTAAAAATAAAATATAGATAGATAGTAAAAGGAACGGGGTATAGTTACATACTTGAAAAGAGACACGCGTCCACTAAGTTCAGCCTTTCTCACATTTATTTTTAAACGGTAGACTGGTCCTCAGCTAGGGATCCAGATCTGTCCCACTACGTTGTCTGCCCTAGTTTAGTTAGGGGAAGGTCTTGTCCACTACCCAATAACCAGGCAGATATTACCCTACTGATTGCTTCTTCTTACAGATACAAACTCCGTTACTCTGAGTGCTCCAGACACAATTTTTACAAATACACTTTTGGCTCACCGGTCCAAATGACCTGTTTAGGGGGTTAACAATACCCAAACATATTTAATCACCACAAGACCTAGACTTTAACAAGTTTGCATTACACTTGTAATGACACAGTTAAAATAATATACAAACTATAAAAACAGGAGAAAATTAAATATAGTAATAACTCACCTTATTTCCAGTGTTGCGCTGGTCCATCGGGTAAGTAAGTTAGGAACACACTTACATCAAAATGAAAACAAATGTGCCTGCAACAATCATAATACTTAGATGTATACAAGTTAGATAATTTAAAAATTCAATTCCCTTACTGAAATGCGAAAAGAAACCACTTCAACGGCAGGGACACTTAGAATGACATCCCATAGATTTAATCTGAAAGAGTTCTTATTCATTTTAACTGTTATTTTAACATGTTACATTTTCTATAACATTTTATATGTATTTTATGATACTGATACTTTATGAAAAGGTAAATAAATATATATATTTGGTGTTCTTCAACATTTCCAGCTCTAGAATTATAGAACACAAAATGTTACGCACCTACAATTACTTATCAAGAAGAAAACTATTTATTACTCAGAAACTTAAAACATATGCAAATAAACACAACATCACAGCATAAAAGTGACACAGGCAGATGGGAAGGTGAGTGATATGCTATTCCTTGAGAAAGGCACTGTTTAGGTGTGTGTCCAGCTCTAGTAGGCTCATTGTAAGGTGTTGGTGACTACTTGTCTTTTTGAAGCTTCTGTCACTTATTACTGTGTTAGTTGTGACCATCTGCATATGTACCGGGTCTCTGAGTAATAAGTATCAGTTTCAAAATAACCCCTTTTTAACTTCTAATTTTATTTTTAGAGAATGCAGCCAGGGGAATATCACGTACAGAAAAACATGACGTAAAAGCGGAAGAGGCTATTTCAGAAACATATCTCATCCAAGAAGAAAGAATTGCAGAATCCAAGAGAATAATCCCAACCACTACTATCCTTACCACCACTGAAAACATTACTACTACTACTACTACTACTACAACAACAACAACCACACCAACCACTATTCCTACCACCACTACAGAACAACCCCTGACTACGTTGTCTTTTCCTGGACTTGGATCTGATTCAGAGTCAATCAATAAAGGTAGGTTATGCATTGGTTATATATATGATATAACTCAGAATTTGTCGTAAAACTAGAAGCAACCACAACTTAGTAATGTTACCTGAATTAAACAGTACTACTTTGAAGTGTGGAACTGTGCAATATAGCACTCTGTGTGGATGATGGAATTATATTTATCTTTTTTTTAACATTTTGGTATTTTAATAATTTTGGTATGTTTTACATGGTTTTGGAATCCAAGAAACCAATATATCATTTTCAGCCACATAGCAATGCACCATTTTTTTTTTTTCAAGGAACAAAAATTGAGTATAAGATAATCTTGCTCGACAAACATGTCTAAACGTTACATACAGGCTGACATACATCAGTGAGGCTAGCTAGGGATGAGGGGGACTCATTAAGTGTTGTCGTTGTCAGACTTGTGGGTCATCATGAGAAGGTGAGAGGGGTAAAAACCGCTGGAACTGGATTAGCTGCATAGCTACTTAACTTGTGTAGGTTTAATAAGTGCCCGTTCTTTTGCCTGGGTTCCTGTGGGAGTCAGAGAGTCCTGCGGTAGGTTCAGGGTTGGCAGCAGAGCTTTGGCTTCATCTAGGTCATGTATGATCAACTTTTCTTCATCCTGGAGCACCATGAGGGTGTGTGCCGTGCGCCACCGGTATTGGAGGTGGTGTTTTCTGAGCAGGGACGTGAAGAGCAGTAAGCATCTCCTCCATGCCAGGGTGCTTCCAGAGAGGTCTGAGTATACTGTAAGTAGCATATTCTCAAACTGGTAGGGTGTGTGATCTTTGATGGCGCCAAGGACTGCCCTCCTGTCCCCTTCGCTCCAAAAGCAGACTATTAGATCTCGTGGTGCTCCGGCTGGGGCCTTGGGTGGCTTAGGAATGCAGAATATGCCCTCTAGCTCCACCATCTTGCTCTGTCTTGGGGTCAGGAGTGCTGCCATTAGGCACCTTATAAAGTTCGATAGTTCCATTACTGGCATGTCTTCGCTTATTCCACATATTTTCACGTTCTTCTTGCACCTTAGATCCTCCAGTTCTGCAAAGCGATGGTTGTGGGATTTGTTTTGCTTATGCAAGCCCAGTATTGCCTGCTGCAGGGAGGTGATTTGTGTTGTGTGTTCTCCCATAGTGGATTCCTGCACTCCCAGCCTGCTTGACAGGCCTTTGATGTCAGTGCGGATCGCTGCCAGGTCTGACAATATGTTTGTCTGAAGGTCCGTTAGGAGGGATTTAAGCACCTCTGTGGTGACAGGTGCTTTGTCTGGACTCCGTGTTGCCAGGTCCGGAGGCTTTATAATCGGCAGAGCTTCCATCTCATCCTCGAGGGAGAATTCGTCGGAGTACTCTGAGTAGGCCTCGGAGTCCCACCGCGTTGTTTGCTTGGCGCAGGAGGTCTCTGATATGCAGGCTTGGACGCGGCTTGTCCTGTTTTAATTTTTTGGTTTTGCGACCCATTGCGGTGTTAATTAAAGTAGGTAAATTTCCTGGGGTCCCCAATTTGGCGTTTTGGGCTCTCCAGTGGGTAAAGTTATCGGTAAATGCCTGGAGCTCTGTCTCAGTGCGGCCACTCTGCTCGGTTGCTTGGCTCTGCCCCCCGCATTTGCCCCATTTTTAAAGGTGGTTTTAGGTAATCTAATGCAAATAGATTTGTCTTCAGTAATTGTATGCAAGTCAATGCTGTAACTGTACTTCCAAACATCAAATAGGAATTACACACATATCAGACTCCCAAATTAATTATTCCTGGTGCTCCAGACTCTGAAGATGGCAAGTCCCCAAAGTCACTTTGATCAAACAATAGAGAGTCTGGGCACACAGGTTATTCTTCGCAAGTGCAGATTGTAAAATGGATGTTGGCTGCTTGCAACTTGAAAAATGGCTAGCTGATTCATATTGAAGTTTGTAATTGTGAAGAAAACATGCATGCCCAGACTCTCTATTGTTTGTTCAAAGTACTGTAACAGTAGACCAAAAAACGATTCCATAGTATTCTTTATCTCTCTCTCTCCTTTCTGTATATCCAACTGTGTCTCTAAATTGTATTCTCAGTTATCTGATGCCTCATCCCTGACCCATAAGTTATGATTACTAGAAAAAAAACAAAAAACTTTTTTTTAGATCTGAAAGGGAGCCTCCCTTATTTCACCACAACACTTCCAGTTTACGTGCAGACATCAGAGCAGAGATATATGACACTCGTTAAACAGAATCGCCATGGGTTCCAAAAAAGAGCAGGTTTACTTAGTGCAGCTCAGTCAGAATTAAAATGCAATATATTTCTACATAGCACACTGAGATGAAGTAAAACTAAAGTACAACCATAAAGCTTGATTGTTAGCTTCATACATTACAGCTTAGTGAACTCAATCAGAGCATTTAAGGTGGCTGCAATAGGTAAGTTCGCAAGCTCACTACAAGTCAGTTAAAGGAAATGTTGCAAGCAAATTACTAGAACCAGCAAGCAAAACAAAACATGGCATTGTTTGGAGATATATTGATAAGAGTTTCCCTGGTTTTAAATGTAATAGAATAATTATCGCAGACAAACCAAATATGGGAAAAATATATTGCCTTATTCACATTTATATTAATTCATAAAAAGAGATATTATAGAGAATGGAAACATATGTCATACACAGGTTCTTTCAATGTATTCTATCTTTGTTTACATTGCAAGCTATATATCTGTGGTTATATGTATATTGTAACATAAAATTTTTCATTTCATTTTTCTAAAACAGGGATAGGCAACATTTGGCACTCCAGATGTTGTGGAGTACATCTCCAGAGTACGCTGGTGTCAAAGTATCAGGCTAGATGTAGTCCAAAACAGATGTCGTCCACAAAATTTGAAGTGAAGTGAAGTGCCATTTATTTTAGAACATGCCTCAGCTATAGTAAAATGTTTTATTCTTTATGTATGTGGTGTGTTATAGTTCTTTATTCCGTAGATGTTATTGGGATGTCCAGACTCCATGCAATTAAACTTCTGTGCAGATGATCAGACCACTGTATTTGCATATCGTTCTAGTACTTATATTTTGTAAAATGACCCGTTTATTATTTATATTCTAGGTTCCTACATGCATTTTGACTGTTACTGATATACAGTGTAGCATATTGTACTGTAGAGTAATGAGTTTATTTATTGAATCATTTACTCAGACGACAGTCATTATTTAGGGAAAATCCGAAGAAGACCGACTTGAATGTGTGGCTTGGGAAAAATAACATATTAAAAACTATCAGTGTCAGATAGTCAAAGTGAATTCAAAGATACTTTCAAATTTAAGGCCAGAGTAGCTTAACGTTAAGCACAGCTGACTTAGAGAATTCTTCCAGCTCAGCTATTTTTAGCTTACATTTAAAATTCACGTTGAATTCTCACTTTATTGAATAACCCGGTAAATAAAGCATGTTGAATTTAATCATTTTGTTTAACTTTTTGTATAACCCCGTATCACAAGGATTTAGATAGACTGGAGGACTGGGCACTCAAATGGCAGATGAAATTTAATGTTGAAAAATGCAAAGTTATGCACTTCGGCGTTAAGAATACACAAGCAACGTATACCCTTAATGGAAGCGAATTAGGGATAACAACACACGAAAAGGACTTGGGAATTGTTATAGACAACAAACTATGCAACAATGTGCAATGTCAATCAGCAGTGGCCAAGGCCAGTAAGGTATTGTCATGCATGAAAAAGGGCATTCATTCTCGGGACGAGAATATCATTTTGCCTCTCTATAAATCACTGGTAAGACCACATATTGAATATGCTGTGCAATTTTGGGCACCTGTTCTAAAGAAGGATATCATGGCACTAGAAAAAGTGCAGAGGCGGGCTACAAAATTAATAAAAGGAATGGAACATATCAGCTATGAAGAAAGGTTAACAAATTTAAACCTATTTAGTTTAGAAAAACGTCGCCTGAGAGGGGATATGATAACATTATACAAATATATTCGGGGCCAATACAAACCATTGTGTGGAAATCTATTCACAAACCGGACTTTACATAGGACACGAGGCCATGCGTTTAGACTGGAAGAAAGAAGATTTCGTCTAAGGCAAAGGAAAGGTTTTTTTACTGTAAGAACAATCAGGATGTGGAATTCTCTGCCTGAAGAAGTGGTTTTATCAGAGTCCATACAGATGTTCAAACAGCTACTAGATGCATACTTGCAAAGACAGAATATTCAAGGATATAATCTTTCAATGTAGGGTAATAACTGCTTGATTCAAGGATAAATCTGACTGCCATTCTGGGGTCAAGAAGGAATTTTTTGTCCTAGCTTGTTGCAAAATTGTGCTTCAAACTGGGGTTTTTGGTTTTTTTTTGTTTGTTTTTTTTTTCTTTTGGATCAACAGCAAAAAACAGGTGTGAGGAAGGCTGAACTTGATGGACGCAAGTCTCTTTTCAGCTATCTAACTATGTAACAAGCCTTAACATGATTTCTCGTGCAAGACCAGATGTAGAGGAGGGGAGGTTTGGCAAGATAAGATAGTGTGTTTGATTAAGAATAAGTGACATATCAGTTATATTCATTGCTTACAGGTATGCACAGAAAGTTCTTTTCTCATCATATCATCAGTGAAATCATATTATTAAACATGGAAAAGTATGATGTTAGAGAATGTATTTTTGTTGAAAAATGTTATGTTATCATTTTTTCTGTATACATATAAACTTGTTCACACCAGAGGTATGCGTCTGTATAAACCACATGTTTTTGAAGCACCTTTTTTATTATCTGTGGAATGAAATCCATTAACATGTATTTTGTAATGTTTGCAATTTGATAAGCACATGCACAGTCTATTACACAGCAACAGTTCCTCACTCTCTTTTCTAGCTGACGATATTGCGCTACCTGCAGACTTTCATTAGTCTAATCTTTTAGAATGTCATTAATTCTAAGGCTTCTTTTTCATTTTACTAAATCTTAAAGGGAACGGTAACTTCTCTAGAATTGAATTCATTGAGTAAGTCATTTAAAAAAAACCTCTAACTTGTGTTAACCATTGTCATGAGACTCTCTATTTATTTTACATTTATATTAAAGATTTAGCGAATGCAGCAATAATTTAGTTCAGTCAAGGTAAAACCAAGGCAGACACTGCAAAGAAAAAGCCCAGTTCAGGAAAAATTTAGGTTTTCATCATACTTTTAAGAAAATCTACTTTATAAAAAGAATAAGCTGTTGGCTTAAAAAATATGCTTCTAAACTTCAATGGTAATTTGGTTTTGCCTGTAAACTAATTTGAATTATCATAACCCTTTAAGCATCTTATAAAGTATTGATTGATACCATCAAAGTGACTTCTGTTAGGTACTTATTCCGTAATTTATCATAAAATATACTATATTATTATGAAATATACATTACATTTTTTTTTATCATTGTATATTTAGTTTTATCGGTTATATACTTGTCAAATATTTGGATTTGTCCTAATTATGTCAGCAATAAGTTTAACTTATTTGTCAACTTAATATCAAATTATAGAATTTAAAGCTTTCGTATCAATACATTATGTTTTTTTCTTATTTAAAAATGTTGCTTCTTTATTTCGCTTCTACTCCATCTGCCCTTTTGGTTTACCACCATTTTAAAACAAACTATGTTGTGATCACAGTGCTTTGATTATGTTATCTTAGATCAGGTATACATTCTACAGAAATATTCGTAATCAAACCCAATATCCAATTAATTTTGATTATCTCTGTTTTTTTTCAGTCAGAGAAGGTGAATGTGAAGGTACTATAGCATCTGTGGAGACACCAAAGAAACATCACAGCTATGGGCGTAATGAGGGTGCATGGATGAAAGATCCTGCGGCCAAGGATGACAGAATATATGTCACCAATTATTACTACGGGAATAATCTTGTAGAATTCAGAAATCTTGACAATTTCAAGCAAGGTAAGACATTTCTAGAGACAATATTGTATTAAAAAATAATCCTTCCATTATATTCAACTCAAGAAAACAAGAAAAGAGATAGTTAGGTAATCACATGGTAGGAGAAATCAAAATTGCAATATTTCTTTATGCCCCACGAAAACTGGATTTGTATTATTAAATAAACTTCTTTCACAACCTTTTCACATAGAACAGAGATCTGTACATTGATAGTGGCACTGTCACCCCCAGCTTACATTTATCCTTTCGTTTTCACTTCTCTTCCTTGCTTCAGGATCTGTTCTTCTCTTCTTCATTTCTGATCTATTCCTCTTTAAAAGTATGGACTACTTTGTCTTGTGTATTTTCCTATGCTTGACAATTGTGACAAAAGGGTGGAGCTTAAGGCAAGCTTCACTTCCTTTGTCAAACCATCAAAGGGTGAAGCCTTTGTCAAGTTTGCTAAGTGTAGGAGAAATGCATAAGACAAAGTTGTCTATGTTGTCTTATGTTTCAAAGAAAACTAGATCAGAAAGGAGGAAAAGAAGAACAGATTCTGAGAGAAGAAGAGAAAATAAAATAATAGGCGAAAGGTAAGTTTGAGGTGACAGAGCCGCTTTGAGGCAAGGATTGCCCACCTTCTCCAGATTTCCAGAGGTTATTGAGACTAGACAGCCATCAACTCCCTGGAGGCTCAGGGTCTGACAGCAACTGCACACACTCCAATTAGATCAATAAAAACAGGGGTTCAATTTAACAATATCACTCCCATGAATTGAAAGCACATTAAAGGGACACTATAGTCACCAGAACAACTACTGCTTATTGAATTTGTTCTGGTGTGTAGAATCATCAGAGAAAATGCAGTGTTTACATTACAGCCTAGTGATATATTCACTGGCCACTCCTCAGATAGCTGTTAGAGATCCTTCCTGGGTCATGGCTGCCTAAAATGCATCCAAACATTTAGTGTCTCCACCCTCTGCATGCAGAAATTTCCTCATAGAGATTCATTGATTCAATTCATCTCTATGAGGAGATGCTGATTGGCCAGCGTTGTGTTTGAATTGTGCTGGCTCTGTCCCTGACCTACCTCTTTGTCAGTCTCAGCCAATCCTATGGGGAAGCATTGTGATTGGATCAGGCTACCACTTATGCTGATGTCAGCAGGCAGTGGGCATGTATAATTGAAACAGGCACAAAGCATGCAGCTGCAGACCTGAATACAGGTAAGATTTACTATATTTAGGGAATCATGAGGGGACCAGGGTGGCTAGATGGTGGTTTTAACCCTATAGGGTCAGGAATACATGATTGTGTTCCTGACCCTATAGTGCTCCTTTAACCCCTTAAGGACACATGACATGTCTGACACGTCATGATTCCCTTTTATTCCCGAAGTTTGGTCCCATGGCTTAACGCTATAAACACAAAGATGCATATACAGGAATTACCTTACACTAAATTTGTCTTGGGTCAGCTATTATACAATCAGTTTTACTAGATAACTTACATACTTACATATGTTCTGGTGTTGTCATAAGGATCACTATTATAGAAACCCACATGTTAAGAAATGTATCAGTGTAAGACAATCCATTATCCAGTTAGTCAACATGGGACCAAAGCATGTGACGTTTCCAGTGAAAAACTACGGTTGAAGTTCCTTCAGTTTTTGTCAAACTGTTTTCAAGCAGTTTTGTATAAATAGTGTGTTCTAAGACTGCCTGTTTTTACTATGACATCATGATGACAATGTTTACTTCTTCATCATCCATTAAAAAATCCATGCATTCATTCTGTAATAAGATGCAGAGAGTACTGGGCTGTAGAATGAGTCACCGGAATCACAGAGTAGGTACCTTATAATGTGCTTAAAGGGACACCCTAGGCACCAATACTAGTTTAATGCATTACATTATAGGTTTTGGTCCCATTCATATGTTGTATTTTTTGCATGCTCAAATATTTACATTTTTTGCATAAAATAAATGTTTTGTAGAATGCTGCAGCAGAAGCCTACCTCTTAGCCACACCCCTTTACTCTATAAAAATACTTCCTTATCAAAAAGGTATGCATATAGCTCAACCACAGAAAGTACCGATCGATCTAAACAACAAACCCACTAGAAAGGTCAACCAGGGAGACATATTTGATATCACTGTTTGCAGTTTCTCTGGCTGTCTGCAGCCAGGTTGTGAATTAAAAACCACTCACTCAGTGCTGTTGTAGTTGAGACGGAAGTGTTCCTGACATGAGGGGGCGTGGCTAAGGCAGGTTTATGGTGCAGCATTCTGAAAAAACATTGATTTATTTTATGTAAAAACTATAAAGATTTAAGCATGCAAAAAATACAGCATATTAATGAGGCCAAAATCTATCAAACGCATTAAAGTTGAATTAATGCCCGGAGTGACTCTTTAAGTGGGCAATAGGAGAGATATGAGCGCCAGGAACCTTGACCAGTGTCCACCATAATTTAGTCAGCCTCATATGCACTATAGCAGAGCTACAGGAACAGTTATGGAGAGTGTAAAACTGTCCTTTCTCAGCTCTTTAAGTGTCTGTGTTTGAAGCTGAACAAGAGGGTGAATACATTGCATGTAGCTCTTCAAACTCCACATGCCCTAAACACCCTTTTCTGTAATCCTAAATTTAATCTCTCCCAAAATCTAAACAAAAATTTCTAAATTTAAGCACTAAACTAGAATCTAAACCTGAAAAAATAATTTATTTTAATTCCAGTTTTTTTTTTTTTATTCTAAAAATTTCATGTAACCCGATACTAACTCAACTCTAACTTTAAACCCAATAAGCCTAAATTCTACTTATGCCAACACTTTAACCCTTCTCAGGTTTTTAATCCTCTCAACACTATACACCCCATGTTATCTAACTCTGACGTTAATCCCTTACTAACCTTAAACCCCCCCTTTACCATAACCACTTTTAACACTATCTGTATACCGTGTGCATGAACTCAGTGTACTCACATGTTCAAACACAATATGTTAGAAGCAGAAATATGCACATTCATACTATGCAAATATACATATGCAGTTGTAAAATAGAAATCTATGTTTTAGATGTTTTATGCCTGCAATGTCCAGTTAATACTATGTATCTGCGGTTTCTCTTATTTTTTTGGTGGGGGGGAGGGGGCGAGAGAGAATAATTTTCTGGCACCTGCATTGTAACATGTCGTTATGATGCTAGGAACGTCCATTTTGGATATTCACAACACCAAATTAACAATAAATTAAGGATTTAGATAAATCTGTATGAACATTTTTATTTTTTCTAATAATAAAACTAACTCTGTGTTGCAGGTCGGTGGAGCAATCTCTACAAGGTCCCTTATAACTGGATTGGGACAGGACATGTGGTGTATCAGGGATCTTTTTACTACAACAGAGCATTTACCAAGAATATTATCAAATATGACCTAAAGCAGCGCTTCGTAGCTGCATGGACTCTTCTGCATGATGTTGTTTATGAAGACACCACCCCTTGGAAGTGGAGAGGACATTCTGATATTGATTTTGCAGTAGATGAAAGCGGACTTTGGGTCATCTACCCATCTGTGGATTATGACTATTCCCAGCAAGAAGTCATAGTTATTAGTAAACTTGATCCTAATGATTTATCAGTCAAGAAGGAGACCTCGTGGAAAACAGGGTTGAGACGTAACTCCTATGGAAATTGTTTTATAATATGTGGAATACTGTATGCCGTGGATGTTTATAATCAAAAGGAAGGACAGATTTCGTATGCATATGACACTCATACAGACTCCGAGGCTAATCCAAAATTGCCTTTTATTAATGAACATGCTTTCACAACACAAATAGACTATAACCCAAAAGAGAAGGTGCTTTATGCCTGGGACAATGGTCACCAGTTGACATACAAAGTAAACTTTGTTGTCTGATTTAGTTACTGGCTTGTTAATATATAGGCAAGCCTTACACAAAGAACGCACTTTTAAACATCAGTTAAAACATGTTGCTTGGGGAGCAACACAAGTATTGTCCTCTGGCTGTTAGGAGGTGAAAATGCTCTTGCCATGGGAAGTGTAATGACTTAGCAATGTGGTATGTGAATAATTCATTGTTCAGCAACAAAACACAATTGTAAAATAGTGAATGGACACAGTGCTGAATGCCTGAAAGGTATATAAAAAAAAAAAAAAACTCAACTTATTGTCAGACTTCTGACATCCAATTTTATTTAGTCTAACCCAGGCCTTTTCATCAATAAAGGAGGTCTAACAAGGACCACCAAAAAGATGACCAATGACCTCTAAAGCGACTTTGAAATGCTATATATATTTTCTACCTTAACTTTTTCTTTTATAATTCTTTATGTTGTGACTTTAAAGATTATTTACTTTCAAGAAATCCTCAAACTGGGTTTTATCTGCTTTTCTTGAAAGGACGTCTTTTAATGTGTATGTTTATATTTGTGTGTGTGTGTATATATATATATATAAATATGTATATAATTTTTTTTTATTCCAAGTGGGTTGAGCAATGCATAACACAATTCATTAGCATTATTTTTTCAGAGTAGGTTGCCAACTGATGCAAAATTCCTCGTTTTTAACTAGTGCATTGGCCATTTTTGTCACTCTACAGCATACACCCCAATATCAGCATCCCATGAAGCAGGTCATTGGTGAATCTTGTCACTAGCAACACTCAAAGGGGCTTGACCCATCTGGAAAGCGGGCATGTCTGCTCAGAGAATGGGCTGGTTATCATGTTGTGGATGCACACCCGGCTGCCTACTAGTAAAACAGACCAGCCACCAGTGCAAACCATGCAGGGAGCACAGTTTCAGATCCTGAAATCGTGACTTTCCCACTGAAATTGTGAATGTTGGCAGGCATGCTACAGTGAATAGTAAAATGGATAGTGAGCCTAATTATTATTCAAGCCAGTGTTTGAATTCAATAAATCCAATTTTGTGATATTTTAATGGGACCCCCTAAAACACTGCAATATAACCTATAAGATAGTGTTTTGTTTTTTATAAAAGTGGTAAAGCTATAGCTATGGGGAGCCGCAAACTCTCATTCAGTGCTAATCAGTGTCAACCTGCACTAAAATGGTATAACCCTGATTGGAAGGACACTGCCATTGGACTCTGGGCACTATATTCCATTCAACGAGATTAAATGGTTTTACTGCCTACAGTGCCCCTTTAAGCATTAGGACAAACACATACAAATACATTGTGATAAGAAATAGACATGTAGTTACAACTTTTTTGCATTTAGCACTAGTCATAATTTAATCAAATTGCTAGTTTTTACATGTCATGTCTGTGCAAGTATATTTGCAAAGGAATAACTATATTAGGTCAGTTTTTTTGTTTTATTCCCCTGCTAGTATTTTTCATTCAAATATTATCTCTTATTTTGACATCCTATCAGATATTTTTAGTAGTATATTTATGTAAGTTCTAAAACACTCATTCATCTATAACCACTTCAAAAAAGAATCCATTTATAAATTTATATTCGTTATGATAAATTAGTTTAAAATTTTCATTTTTCATGTAAAGAAATGTTATACATATTGGCTGACTGCATGGCAAAAATACGTACTGACGTGGCTGTTTTAATTACTATTTCTTCCAAGTGATATTTTTTACATGCATTTGTATTTACTATTTTCATGGTGTTAGTATAATATTTGTTATACTTCAACAATATTTAACCAGGAGGTTAGACGTGTTGGATACTCTGTACTGACCTTGTCAGATTTAATGTAAACCCTGTTTGCAGTTGCCCGAGGTAACTTTAAATTTAAGGGGCATGCATTAATTCACGAATGCATTAAATACAGTTACAGTTGTATCAGGATGGAGTTATGCTCCAAGTCTGCAGCTGCCAGCATTAGTTCTATCCCTCTTCCATTACAGATATCCCAGGAGATCTGCTGGAGAGACAGATGCAGTGTGAAAAAAATATTTTAGGGGTAACAATGTCTATTCTAGCACTTGTTGCTAATTACATTCTACTTGCTTAATTTTTGTTGGTCTTGGAGATTTGTTTCCCTATGAACTGAAATTTGTCTGAATGTGGACCAATTGGATGATCGGACTACTTCCCATATGCTAAGACAAAATGTAGCTGAATCACAAACCACATGAATTACACAATTCAACCCATGGCACCAAGACAATAGATGATTGATGGGAGAATGAGATTGATGGCTAAGGGACATTCACTAAGTGTTGATTTTATTTTCAGATCATTACCAACAGAAGGAAAAAAAGAGGAGCGGTAAAAAAATACATATGTATATATTATATATATATATATTTAGTAAATATATAATATATAACTATAGATTTCTTTTTTTACTGCTGCTTCTCTTTTTCCCTTTGTTGGCTACTTTTCTCACTAGGTTAAGTTGGAAATGCACCTATTGGTGTTAATGCAAATATATGCATAATTTATATTATATATTACATCATATAATATTAGTGTATTGCAATACACCGATTGGCCCATTTGCACACCTTTTGATGCATCTGATTCATTTTTCTTAATTTTTTTCCACCGGACTAAATTCTGATGAGTCGAAACACCACATGCAAGAAATTGTTCTGTCTCGAATTTTTATTTATTTATTTTGTCCAAACTAATTTTTTTCGCTGTGCACAGGTCATGTTTTTATATATTGGGACTGAATAGTTCACACAGGGATATAATATGACAAAGGGATCACCCGTTCTCAATATTGTTATATTACTAGTTTTACCATTGTGTTTTCTAAAAATATTTTAAAATAAAGAAAAAAAAGCAGGATATATTTTTCATATATAATATAAGACAAATCTGTAAAATATGTTTACTGTATGAAAATCAAATCTGAAAACAAAATATGTTGCAGGAAAATATCTTTTTGTATATTTGTCAAATGCGCAAACTCAAAAAGGTTTATTCACTAACCCCTTCATTACATAAATAATATTAGCATTAAACTTTATAACACTTCACTTACAAAGCCACCTTTTTAACAGTCAAAGAGGGAGTGTGGGAGAAGTAGGGCTATTGTAATTTAGATTGCATTTATATTATTATTATTTTTTTATTATTTATATAGCACAAAGCGTGATATTTCAGAGCCCTGGATTTCTAAAAACAAAATCTACTTGTCCAAGGAGCTAAAGTGGTAGTCCAATCTACTTGTCCACCATGGCAATCTATTTGTTCTGACACAAAATATTTTAAATTAAAAAGATTAGGACACCTACCAAGAGCCTAAGCATTGACAGGGCTATTTGCTGAACTCTGAATTCTCTCAAAATTATTCTGAAAGGAAAAATGGAGGCAAAAGTAGCTGAGTGCAAAAATTTGTAGTCTCGTTAATTACCCTGAGTGTCTCACCCTCTGCCCTCCCATAGTCTCCCCCTTTTTCATAATGTGTGTGTGTGCTGTGTGCGATGTGTACTTACTGTGCATCAACTGTGTGCAGTGTGTGCTTGCAGTGTGTTATGTATGTGCAGTGAGTGCTGGTTGTGTGATGTGTGTGCTGTGTGCTTGCTGGGTGTAGTGTGTGTGATGAGTACTGACTGTGCTTGGTGCAAGCATGGTGTATGCTGACTGTATGTGTATGTGTGGTGTGTGCTGGCTGGATGTGATGTGTTTGTGGTGTGCTGACTTTATGTGAAGTGTGTGTTGGCTGTATGTGACTGTGATGCATTGAAGCACACATACCGTGACTCACTGACCCCTACACAAACACACTGCACACTGACACACACATCCACTCACACTCACAGACCGACCCGAACACACATAAACTAAATATTCTCTGACGCTCATACACAGCACAGATTACCTGAAGCTGATGTTTAATAGAATTTTACTTTTACACAAGTGTTTTTTTTATGCACTGAAACACTGTGTTATAGAGTATACACTTTGAGTGTTGTACTATTTCACAATAATTTGGAGTTTGCGCACCATGTAGTAGATTATATTTATGATGTAAGAGATGTATGACCCTTATACCATGTATTGTTCATGACCATTGTAAAGAAATAAATTAATGAAAAGCAAAACATGTTTTTATTCATTTATATAAGTCGATGGGACCTGATGGAAAACACCCAAAGTAATTAAAAGAGCTTAGTGGTGTACTAGTAAAACCATTAACGGATTTAACCAGATATTGTTAATGGGAGTAGTTTCAGAAGATTGGAAATTAGCTAATTTTGTGCCCATTCACAAGAAAGGTAGTAGGGAGGAGTCGCGTAACCATAGGCCAGTAAGCCTTACTTCAGTAGTGGGGAAAGTGATGGAAACCTTGTTAAAGGATAGGATTGTTTAACCTAAATACCTGAATCTAAAATCGCATGGATTTCAAGCTCAGATACAACATGGGTTTACTACAGGGAGATCATGCCAAACTAATCTTTTTTGATTGGGTAACTAAAATAATAGATCAGGGTGGTGCAGTAGACATTGCTTACCTCGATTTCAGTAAGGCTTTTGACACTGTTGCACAGAGGGTTCATCAATAAACTGCAATCTTTAAGTTTGGATTCCAATATTGTTGAATGGGTTAGGCAGTGGCTGATTGACAGGCAATAGAGGGTTGTAGTCAATGGAGTATATTTGAAGCAAGGTCTAGTTACCAGTGGGATACCTCAGGGATCTGTACTTGGACCCTTTCTCTCTAATATATTATTAGTGATCTTGCAGAAGGTCTTGATGGTAAGAAATGTCTGTGTGCTGATGATACAAAGATTTGCCAGGAGGGATAAGCCAACTGATTTAGGTAAACTGGAAAAATGGTCAGAGTTTTGACAACGGGCATTTAATATGGTTAAGTGCAAGATAATGCATCTTGGGCGTAAAAACCCAAGGGCAGAGTACTGCAGGATAAAACTTACCAGGAAAGATGAAAGGATCTCAACATGTATGGCTTGGAGGAAAGACAAGACAGGGGGGATGTGATAGAAACATTTAAATACATAAAGGGAATCAACACAGAAAAGGAGAAGACTCAAGTGGGAGGGTGATATGGGTGTGGAGTTTTCTGTATCTGAGTGGCCTAGTTTAATATTGTCCTTGAGGGGAATCACTAGTAACATCACTCATTTATGTTGACAAGTCCATAAAATTTACTCCTTTAAAAAATTAAAACTCCCTTTCTGCCTTTGATTTTCTTTCTGGCACAATTAATTTTCTCCCCAACTCGCATTAATATTAAAAGCCAGAAACATTGCTCGATTGGATTCTCTCCAGTTGTCCTGACAGGATCCAGGAGGCGGGCATTCTCCCATACAGTTTCAGTGACCGCTGTCAAGTGTACTGCATATGCAAAATAAAGGCCACTAAATCCCCTCCCAAGATTATAATCACTAGGTTGTTCCAAAAATTAAATCTTGAATCCTTTTAAAACAATCGGAAGAACATACCATGCCACAGATTAAGTCTAATACTAGATCTAGACTCTGTAATTGTATTCTTTCAGTATTCTTTCAGGGCACTTGCGTGTTTGGAATTTACATGCCCCTCTGTGTAAAGTGCGAATACAAGGGACACACCTGCCCTGGGTTACAGCTGACCTAATTCAAATGTACCAGTTTAGAGATTCACTGTGGCCAAAGTTCAAGCGTACTGGCTCCATGAACGATCACTGTACCTACAGACAATGGCGAAATGCATGCACAAAACAAACAAAAACAAACTTTTGGGAAATCATAAATAACATACAAACCCCCACAATCTACTCCCAACCCTCCACTGTTAAAATGGACAACCAAACACTGCAACACCCCCTGGATGTAGCAAATGTGTTTAATAATTATTTTGTTGGATGTGCTACCCCCCTGGTTGCTAAGATAACAAATGACACCCATTTTCAGACCGCAAATAAAGATCAGACCCTGCCAAATCTTCAAAATCCTCATATAGAGAAATGAAATTTTAGACATGTGCCTGTTAGTTTTGTTAATAAACATCTTAATAATTTAAAAATGAAAAACCAGTGTGGACCAGATCAAATCCCAACAATGTTGCTGAAGCTCAGTGCGCCAGCAATTGCTAAACCTGTCACTACCCTTATCAATGAACCCATGGTGTCAGGATACATACCCAAACTTTGAGAGACTGCAAAAGTTGTATCTATTCATAAAAGTGGTGACAATATCTTTGGTATCTATTTAGTCTGCCAAATTTTCTAAATACTTTTATTAGTCTCTGGTCTTATCTTATAGTTAGGATAGCCTTATGCCTATCCTACGCATGCTTAAACTCCTTTACTGTGTTAACCTCTACCACTTCAGCTGGAAGGCTATTCCATGCATCCACTACCCTCTCAGTAAAGTAATACCTCCAGATATTTTTAAACCTTTGCTCCTCTAATTATCAACAATATTATCAACAATCAAATTATCTGACCCCTGATCAATCAGGCTTTTGTTCAAATCACTCAACTTCGACTGCCCTCTTAAAAGTTTGCAATGACATCCAAATTGGCATGGAACAAGGAGACTCAACTGGAGCTATTTTCCTTGATTTTGCCAACGCCTTTGATACAGTAGACTATGGCATTCTTTTGCAAAAACTTAAAAACTCAGGCATTGGTGATCGTCTGCTACCCTGGTTTCGATCATATGTTTCTGTCACATCACACCCATGTTCTGCGGAGATGTCTGGCCTTGGCTTCTGGTATCCAGTACTCTTTTTACAATTCTTGTTTTGTTTTGGGGGGGTTTCTGGTTTTATATTCCATGTCTGGATTTCTTTATGCTGGGTTTTCTGGGTTCATTCCTGTATTGCGTTCCTGGTATT
Organism: Pelobates fuscus; assembly: GCF_036172605.1. Lineage (NCBI taxonomy): Eukaryota > Metazoa > Chordata > Amphibia > Anura > Pelobatidae > Pelobates > Pelobates fuscus. Next base: position 109,956,390 of record NC_086325.1, on the reverse strand, counting down.
CCCAGTCTCCTGGATTCATTTAAATGTTTGTTTTACGTTGCCTCACCCGTTCCTTTTCCATGATTCCTTTTGTTTCATTCTAGTTCCTGCAGGCAGTTGCTGAAGTTCTCTGCCTTTTCTTGCAGGTACGTGCTGTATGTGCTTTATTATGGTTAATTTAGCAGGCATTAAGCAGTTAGAGTAGGACCTGCCAGTTATGGGGTACATTGACGTTGTGGCAGCCTTATGCAATTTAACATCATATAATGTAACTAAATCCCCATAGTTTTCATATATAGTACTTAGTTTTTTCTCCTCTTGTTTTGCCTATTATATCTTGTCTTGTTTTATTTTGTATTCCCAGTCCATGTACAGTCCTGTACTGCCCATGTTTTGTTTATGTTTCCCTTATGCATTGTGTACATGTTCTGGGTTTTGCTTTCTGTCCTTCTCTGGTTCTGGGTTCTACTAGTTTTGTCTTGTTTTCTTGTTTGGTGCCTCTCGTAGTCTTGCCTTGTTTTTTGTACTGGATACATTCCTGCTGCAGAGCCTCCCTATTCAGCTCCTGGGAGGTCTGCTTATTTCCATGCTCCTAGTTCCTGGGATACGCTGAAGCCGCAGGGTCCTGGTATGTGGCCGCACAAACGCTGGTGCTCAACACCAGGGGGCGTGCAGTCACCCTGCACCAGACCCTGCTAATCCACTTCCACACTGAAGACTCCCAACTTCTCATCAGGCACTCAGGGTTCCTGGTTTCCGTACCACCACCCGTGACAGTTTCAGACCGATTGCAATATGTGGCCATTTCTGATAGTGCCCCCTCCCTCTTCCAGTCATGTGTGGCGTCCCCCAAGACTCTATAGTCAACCCCCTGCTATTCACATTATTTATAAATGATCTGCCTAACGTCTGCAAATCCTCAAATGTACACATGTATGCAGACGACATTGTAATCTACGCAAGTAAACCCAAGCTACTGCAGCTTGAGGCTGTGCTACAAAACCAATTCACAGAGGTAGAAACGTGGATAGCGTATAACAAACTCTTCCTAAACACTGACAAAAAAGTTACAATGATCTTTGGAACTGTACCTAAATTACGTAAGCTACAAAATCAACAACTGTGTATCAGAACAAATTCAAATAGCACACTGACAGCAGTCTGTTCTTTTAAATATATAGGTATGTTGCTAGACCTCAATCTATCTTTTGGCCTTCACATTGAAAAAAATAAAAAATAATATATATATATATATATATATATATATATATATATATACATATATATATTGTTTGTATATTATTATTTTTTTAATATTGTATCCTATTGTAACAATGCAATCTTTTGTGGACCCAGGACATACTTGAAAACTAGAGAAATCTCAATGTATCAATCCTGGTAAAATATTTATAACAGAAAATTGTTTCATACTTACCGTAATTTTATTTTCCTGATAATTATTCATGGCAGCATTTACTCATGGGTTAGCTCCTCCCCTCACAGCAGAAAGGACAGGAAATAGAACTCTGAAACTGGTATAAATAGATCCTCCCCCTTCCCATCAGGCAGTCTTTGTAACTAGCTTCACAACTCCTATAGTATATGGGTGGGAACGTAATGCTGCCATGAATAATTATCAGGAAAAGAAAATTACGGTAAGTATGAAACAATTTTCTGTTTTCCTGACCATTATTCATGGCAGCATTTACTCATGGGTAATACCCAAGCAATATATATATATATATATATATATATATATATATATATATATATATATAGGGAGGGACAGAGTTCAAAAAACAGCTAATAGCTATAAAACCATTATTGAGCTGTATAATATAAATCTAAAAAAGCCAAACAAGAATCAATAGGAAATTGTCATAAAATCTGCTCAAACAAGATAATTTTTCCTAGAGGCTGCAAGGTCAGCAACCTCCTGGCATGCAATATCTGAAATATTCTGAATAAATATAGATTGTCATATAGGAATTAAAGCCATGATAGCATAGGCTAGAGAAGGATAATGTCATTCTGATATAATTTTTAAAACCAAATTGATATCAACAAATCAGAACCTTGACAAAGGCATAAACTTCCAGAGATCATACTGGAACAAACAGATGATGTTGAATGAGAACGGACACACCATGCTGGTTAAACACGGGGAGAATTACACTGAGAATCCTACTACTTTCTGGATGTATTTATTAAATACAATTCACACTGCTTCCTCTTGCCTTGTGAACTACTTACCTGAAGATACAGGAACAAAATCAATATCTGCCTGTCAGAAAGAGGCAGAGCCTAGTAGAGAAATAAGAGCCTGTTATTAAAACACTGCAACAATGACCCGATGTTGCAAAATTCAGATTCACAATACCTCACACAGAGGATGAATTGATACAGCAATGATCAGTCACAGGAGAGGAATAAACCAATAACATTACTAGGCAAAGGCAAGAAGAATAATATACAGATTAGTTGAGCAAAAAAAAAAAAAAAAAAAGAAATATTGGTATGAACCATAGAATTTGTGGCAACTACTAAATTATAAAGAGGCCAACCATGTCAGTACCTACATTCAAATATAAACTTATTGTAAATAGTACAGATTATGCTAAGCAGTATAATCAAATTTATTAGAGACTGTTGTGCAACATAAAGAAGAGAGATATATATAATAGGTAAGATACTGATGGGAAGGTGGTAACCAGAGGCACATTATACATTGTGGCAACAGACACATAATAAGCAGGATGGTAGAAGATGTTCAGTTATCCTTATGAGAACAACAACCACATACAACAACCACATACCTTATCTTCAGATAGTGATGTTGATGTGTGGACTCAGAGTTAGGTTTTTAAAAACTGTTATATACATGTGTGTACTTCAATCAGACACCCGAGAAGGTTCTCTTACCTTGGATATTTCTCTTTCTTCAGGCTGTGGAATACCAGCACACTTCATACAGCCAGGATATCCATTATTCAGCACTCCTTTGCACAATGCCTCCTTGCATTATCAGCACTCTTTTGCACCAAACATCCTTGTATAAACTTACCTAAATGCTCACCACACAAAATCTCCTAAATGTGAGCCTAAATGTGAGCCTAATGTAAGCAGCTGGGAGGGACTGAAAGAACAGAGACCCAGGTGCCTTACTAACTTTAATCTAAATTACTAATGCACTTACCTGAACCGTTGCAGGCCTGTGTTTCAGCGGCAAAATGGGGATTTGAACAACTGACAGCCTAAACTGTTTAAACTATAGGCTTCCATCTGTACCCCATATGCCGTCCATCATCACCATACAAGGTGGAATACATAGAATAGGTATACCCCGGTAGTCACAACTCTGTTGGGCATCATGTATGCAGTGTACCGCTGTCATCCCCTCAGGGAGAGAGAAAGGTTAGACTCCTGATTGCTGAAGCAGGTACCCAGGCTGGCAACTCTTACACATGTGTTGTTTGCTGGGTCTTCAGGAATAAGGGCTTAGACTCAACTGGGCCTCATGTATGCAGTGGACTACTGTCATCACTTCCGAGAGAGATAGGACAGACCCCTGGTTGCTGAAGTAGGTACCCAGGCTGGCAACTCTTACCGGTATGCTGTTTGCAGGGTCTTCAGGGGTAAAAGGCTGAACCCTGGCCTGGCTTCATGTAGGAAGTATATCACATCCATCCCCTGAGGGGGTACCCAAGCTGGCCTGTTGCTGGGTCTTCAGGGATAAGAGGCTGAACCCTGGCATGCGGTGGATCATTGTCATCCCTTTCAGGGAGAGGTTGGGTCCGACCCCTGGTCACTAAAGGGGGTACCCAGGCTAGCCACTTCATCTTAGTGCGTTTTGCTGGGTCTTCAGGGCTTAGAGGCCAAACCCCGGCAGGGCTCCAAAAATACTGCCTGGTGAGCATAAAAGAAAAAATCTAGGTCTGCATAAGCAGACTCCTTCCAAACTGCTGTGAAGGACGGGAAAAAAGACTGCCTGATGGGAAGGGGGAGGATCTATTTATACCAGTTTCAAAGTTCTATTTCCTGTCCTTTCTGCTGTAAGGGGGGGGGGGGGGGAGCTAACCCATGAGTAAATGCTGCCATGAATAATGGTCAGGAAAAATAAATAAATACATTTGGAATCTCACTTGAAATGATTATATAGATTTTTTCCCTTTTAAATTACATTGTCTAAATCTTTCCCAATCTAAATTATGCTTGAGGGGATGTGGTCAAAAAAGTACTCTATTTCATATTTTCTGGTCGTGTCCAAAAATCCAAACTTATTGGCAAAACATATTACATTTAATTATTTAAATTACAGAATTGATTTGACACCTTGTTTGTGTGTCCTTAACCCCTTAAGGACCAAACTTCTGGAATAAAAGGGGATCATGACGTGTCACACATGTCATGTGTCCTTAAGGGGTTAAGTAATTTCCAGATGGCTTAGCATATCCTAAACACGTTATGCTGGGCCATCTCCTTATTTCGGCCACCACAGCTATTCCCCGCTTTTGGAAATTGGTTGCTATTACATCTATCACAGATGTTCCTATTCTTCTATTTGAAAGTAAGAGATGCAAGCTTGTTCTCCGCATACCATCAGCAAGAGGTGTCCTCTTGTAATGAGGAATACATTTAAATTGGTCTGATTATCCATCTGATCGAATCTAATTTTTAAAATTTCTCACCTTTTTTTAATCTTTTTATTTCTTTCTCATTTCAATTTTATCTGCATAAATTATTGAAGACATGACAACCTTTTTTTTCTTGTATATGCTTATTTTTTATTTTTTTTTACTTTTTTATTGATGATGGTTGTTGGGCTGCATTGCGGACGCAATATTGTTCCCTTCCCCCCTCCCATTTCTCCCCCCTTTTTATTTTTGTTTTTATTTTATCCCTGAGTTTATTATTATTCCATCAGTATTATAAGTTTTCTATTGGTCACTATGACATTTACACTTTTAACTTAATAACTTCTAGTTCATTATCTCAGCCACTGTATTCTAGTTATGTATATTTCTGTTTGTGACCATAACCTGTTATATTATCTTTTGTAGCTCATTACCACTTTTGTTTATTAATTAACATTATATTTTTCAAAATAAAAAAAAACGTTTGGAAGAAAAGAAGGAGACTATATTTAAAAGAAGAAAAACTACCACAACAAGAGGACATAGTCCTAAATTAGAGAAGCAAACGTTTGAAAATAATTTCAGGAAGTATTACTTTACTGAGAGGGTAGTGGATGCATGGAATAGCATTCCAGCTGAAGTTGTCGAGGTTAACACAGTGAGGGAGTTTAACCCCTTAGTGGCCAGACCATTTTTCTATTTTCTTACCGTTAAGGACCAGGGCTGTTTTTACATTTCTGCTGTGTTTGTGTTTAGCTGTAATTTTCCTCTTACTCATTTACTGTAGCCAGACATTATGTACAGTGTTTCTCGTCATTAAATGGTCTTTCAAAAGATACCATTATTTACATCATATCATATAATTTACTATAATTTGTTTTGATAAAATATGACTTTGACTCCCAAAATCTGTTACGCATCTGCAACCGCCAAGAAACACCGGTGCTAAATAGTTTCTAGATTTTGTTGTGAGTTTAGAAATACCCAATGTTAACGTGTTCTTAGCTCTTTTTTGCAAGCTACAGGGCTATAAGTACAAGTAGGACATTGCTGTTTCAAAATATATATTTTTAAAAATGTATCAATAGTGACATTGTAACACTGTTATCTGTCATAAATCTCTGAATCACACCTCACATGTACATATTTTTTTAAAGGAGACAACCCAGCGTATTAAATATGGGGTATGTCCAGTCTTTTTTTAGTAGGCACTTAGTCACAAACACTGGCCAAAGTTAGCATTTATATTTGTTTGCGTGTTAAAAATGCAGAAAACAATTACGAACGCTAACTTTGGCCAGTGTTTGTGACTAAGTGGCTACTAAAAAAGACTGAACATACCCAATTTACAATACCTTGGGTTGTCTTCTTTTGCAAATAGCATTCCATCATGGGGGTAATTCTCGTTCCTGGGCTACCATACACTCTCAAAGGCAACATAACCAATTTGGCAAATTTCAATGTGAAAAAACATAAAATCAATCCTTATATTTGACCCTGTAACTTTCAAAAACACTATAAAACCTGTACATGGGGTTACTTTTATACTTGGAAGACTTCGCTGAACACAAATATTAGTGTTTTGAAAACAGTAAAACATCACAACAATCATTACTGAAAGTGCCGTTTGCGTGTGAAAAGTGCAAAAAAACTTTACTTTTACTGACAATATCATCGCGATGATATGTTTTACTGTTTTATATATATATATATATATATATATATATATGCACACACTTTTATTTCCTATGTATGTATAATATATTGTAAAATAATGAAAGCTTTTTATAATATATTATACATATATAATGCATATGTATGATTACATTATAAGTGTATTTTGAGATATATGTGTATATATCTCAAAGTACACTTATAATGAAACCATATATATGCATTATATATGTATAATATGTTATAAAATGCTTTCATTATTTTATAATATATTATACATATATAATATATGTACAATATATTTATTTGTATATTTTATTACATTTTAACTTTTAAATTAACTTTTTAAATTAACTTTTAGATGTCATGGGGACTGCCTGACAGCTCAGACAGTCCCCCTGCAGGCAGCTCCATAGGCTTCTATTGCGGCCATGTGATCATTGTGATCACATGGCCCTGGAGGGCCGGGGTGGCCAGAGCTGCTGCAGGGGGACTGCTGAGGTCTTGGACAGTCCCCCCGACCGAGATCACCACGGATCACTGGTCCAGGTAAGGTTAGCGCTCATATTTGCTCTGGACGTACTAGATACGTCCGCTGTCCTTATGTTGTTAAGGGGTTAAGCATGAGTGGGATAGGCATAAAGCTATCCTAGACTTAAGATAAGGCCAGGGACTAAGGAAAGTATTTAGACAATTTGGCAGACTAGATGGGCCAAACGGTTATCTGCCGTCACATTCTATTTTTCTATGTTTTTATGAATATGGCATTTTGGCTTGCAACCGCTGCAGATCTGATATTTGCTGCAACTACTAGCTCTCCTCTTCTTCTTCGGCACAGTCTTTCTGTGGCTGTTCATTCACATACTTCTCATTGAGTTGTATTACTGATCATTCTGATGTCCTTGGAAGGTAAATGATCTGGGCAATTCCCTGCCTCTAAATTTAGGTACACCAACCTCATCTGCTAGGAAGCAACAGGACTTGCTGTCTAAAAGCAAGTGAGATGTAACATGGTTCACTTTTAAAAGTGCCTGTTTCTATTGAATTCAGCACTTTTATACAATTACACACTATTCATGCCCAGTAGGCATGATTCATTGCCTATTGTAAAAATGTGGTTAATTAATGTGATGTGTGTAGTGGATGCATGGAAAGGTTACCCAAAAAAGGAGGTATGACTGATCACAGCATGGTAAGGGTTATTTTTTGCTGCATTTAAGTAAGACCTGTGAGGTGAACTTTCTCTGGAAACCAATGGTTTGTGTCTGGAAAATACCCTCAACAGTACAGCAATTTAAGGCATATTTTATTTAAAAAAACAGTGTAGAGGGATTTTATTACTGATCTCTGAATTCTAGTGAACATTATTACTACCATTGGTGTCTTATCAGATAAACTGTCATAAAAGACAATATTTACAATGTATATTGTAATTTAAATAAATGGTCACTCACCTAAAGGTTTTGAAGTGATTTTATGTTATTTTGGTTTGTGGGCATTATTATAATAAATATATCTTCTTTGGTCTCAAATTAATTTGAAATATTAAGTGGATTTACTGATATGATCTAGTCACAAATACATCAGAAACACTTATATATATATATATATATATATATATATATATATATATATATATATATATATATATATATATATATATATATATATATATAACACATTACATATTTTGGAATATATTAATTGGCACTCATTAAACTGGAATTCCTGCAACTCCTGGTCCTTCCTCAGAGGGCTAACCTAACCAAAAAGCACTTCTGGGACAGTAAGACTTGTACTTTGCGAGTACTACAAATGTTACAGTTTTCTGTTAATTTGCGACCTTTTTTTAAATTTTATCTGTTTATTGGTGCATCTGGTGTTTAATGGATGCCATCAGAATATTACATCAAATATCTCAATCACTGGTTAATGTGACATAAACTCATTATATAAAGTTCAGCCCCGGCAAGAGAACTTCAATAGCCCAGTCCTGAGTAGGGCTGTTCAACACAGCTGCATGTCAACATGGGTTACATCAATGCTATAGTTTACAACCCCCTTTTTGTAAGCCTGATCGTGTAGAACCGGACATGCCCTTGTGGTCTTCACCACCTAATTTTCCACCTATTTACTCTCAATGTTGAGTGGTATATTATAGGTGTAATAGTAGCTACTCTCTTGTTAATTTTTTTAATCTAATTTCTGTTTCTGTGAATAAACCCCAATGTGTTAAGCAGCACTGTCTCATCATATTTATGGCATCATTCCAATAATAATTGAACGTTACCCAAGGTTACTATCTCGTATCATGCTATACATATCTTACTTGTATTTTTGTCTGTTGTAATCTAGGTATTTTTTCCTGTGACCCAGTTCCTTCCTCATGACTTTTCACTCAACAAAATTAATTTGTGATTTTTTCTTTCATTTTGTTTCAGTTAAACATTGTGTATCCATTTCACATGTAATACAATGTGGAGCTCTCACAGTTTTGATAGTGTTAAATAGATATCTTATTTTATAAAACATGATTATACATTTGAAACACTCAGTGATTCAGAGATCAAACTGCAGGAGAAGCATTATTAGTTTTTATTGAGACACATTATAATGTGAGACTATCATTATATGGGGATTTAATGGTAAATTGAAAATAAATGTGTCTGTCAGCGTGTTAATCCCTGTATAGAGGTTGTCTGATTTGCTTCGCCTGTTCATCAATCTTCAGGAAATCACAACATTTAGCTTAGTCCTATTTTTCAGCAGTTTTAAACAAAATATTTTTACCTTGACATGTTATTTTTTTAAGGTGTCATTGATGAACCAGATATTTATACTTTTTACCAGGTGCATTTCCTATTAAATTTATCGTGCATTTTTCTCTTATCTATGGTTCCAGAAATGTATGGGACTCCATGTACATTTAAAATGAATGCTCTATTAAAAAAGCAAGTTTAAAATGTTCCCAGTCAACAGGACAATGTAATAATGAGAATGGGCTCATACGACATGCTAGTTTCAGAGAACATATATGATTGTCCAATATGAGTGTCTTGTTTATGAATAGAAATGATTCTGGCTCTCAAGAGTGGTTGGTAGTTCTTTAGGACACTGGTATGCACATCTGTACATCTACTTTAATAGACCCAAATGTCTGCCAGTTTGAGCTATCCAGAGTGTACAATAAAACGGAGAGAGGAGGGACTAGGAGCATTTGGTTCACAGATCAGTTGAAAAGAAGTAACCAAAAGAAGGAAATAAAGGTGGAGCAAGAAAAAAAAAAAACAACCACATTTATATATAAACTATTTATTAAAAAATATAATATTTCTTATTGCTCCTCTATTGGTCACTTTTCAGTTGATCTGTGAATAAAATCACATTTAATGTCTTCCCTTAGATACAATAATTGAAAAGTAAAAGAAGATATCACTATATGCTAACATTAAAGGATGTTTACCAGAAACTCCAAAAACTTGAAATATAATGCCAAAAACAAAGAAAAATGCAGACTGAAAAATTGCCCTTACAGTAGGGAGCATAGTCTCAGGGTGACAGACTCCAGCAACCACCTAATCCTGATGTTTTGCCTTCGGGATCTGTTATTGAGGTCTTCCAGACCATCTTCTAGGAACAGCAGTTTTTCTTTTAGTATATCAATGTCCCGGTCGTGGGAGTTTGTTTCGGTGTGGCTGGTACGTGAGGCCAAGGCTTCCATGTCCTCCTTCAGGCCAGCGGTTTGCTTCTCCAATTCAGCCTTGATGTCATTGGATGTTTCCCAAAGCATTTTCCTGAGGTCCTCCCTGGTAAGAGGGGCTCCCGAGCTTTCCCCAGCATTGCTCTCTTTAGAGTCGGAGCCCAAATCAGTGAGTCCTTGGGGCAAAAATGGCGCCCTGTTTCTTTGGCGTGGACCATCGTGGCCACTGATGGTGTTTTTTTTGCTCTTTTTTGTTGCCCCCCATTTCGGAAAAGTATAAAGAGGGTGTACTGCTCAGAGGGTGTATTGTTGTGAGGTGAGATGCGCCGTTATATTCGCTGATGGAAACGGATGTTGAGCCCGGGGTAGGAGAGATCAAACAGAGTTCAATGAGGTAAATCTGTAAGGGGTATTCAATGAAACTGAATGAATGTTCCAGCAGATTTAGTGGGAGGAGGGTAGTCATGTAGGATAAGAATGAAGCCATAGTGTATGAAAGAGTCTTCAGGAGTCGTAATAAGGATTTCCTGTAGTGCCTGGCCTAGGTGAGTGGGCTAGTTGTTTTGCCTTTTCTTGTAGGATGTTTGCCATTTCTGGCTTTGTGGCAGTTTTGAAGGCATGTGAGACTGGTGAGGTGCATACCAGTCTTGTACCTGGGTATCTGTTAAGTCCAAGGCCTATAGGAAAGGTGTCACATCAAAATAGGATAAAATTAAGTGTGTGGAGCCTGTATGGGTAACACGAATGGGATGCCCCAATGGCATTTGATGTTACAATTCCTCAAGTGATCTGTAATAGTTTAAGGACTCTTTAGGCTTGGAGAGTGAGCCAGGACAGGTCTCGATAGATTTAGATTTGGTTACCATGGAAAAAAGTGGCAGAGAGGTTGTGTGCAGCATGAGCACTATATTATTCTAATAGAGTAGTAGAGGATTCAACAGATGATGTTGCATGGGGACTCTGAAAAGGAGCCTGTGGGATGAAGGCAATCGTGTGCTCTGTCCAGAACAATATATGTGCAGGTTGTGTTCCCTAGATTCAGGTTAAACAACTCTGGATGGTCTTGAACATCCTTGTCTGTGTTTTCAGGGAGGCCCCTTATTCTAAGGTTGTTACAGTGTTCCCATGTTATCTAAGTCCTTTAGTCAGCGCTGTAGTGATGTCAGGTAAGTTGATTAGTTGTCTAATACCATGGTGAGTTGTTGTACCTGTGCATGGAGGAGGTCTCTGTCATCTTCAAGTTCAGTAACTCTGTGGCCAATATGGCAGATGCCTGTACCGAGGCTGTCCAGCTTCATATGACAGGAGATCTCCAGCTTACCCAACATGTTAAATCACTTCTGGAGGGAAGGTTCAGAGGACATCACTTATATCAGGGACATCCCTTATATCAGAGGCAGATGAGCATAAAGGAGCCACCAGGTAGAGCGGAAGAGGAGCTGATGGCACCATGCTGCAGTCCGTCTTGAAAGAACTTTAACAGAGAGGCAGATTTGCTTATTGGCTTCTTTCCCGAAGTGTGGTGATTGTGCTGGGGTTTTTTGAAGTTCCCCTTTATAATAGATGGCCTAAACAGATCATCAACCTGCTGTACCCAGAACTAGGCTATCTTGCGCCCATACAGCTCCGTGGTTAACTACACACCCTCGCTTTTTTTTTATCTACACTGCTTGGAATATCATTTGTGGAGAGTGGATTCTGCTTCTTTCTTTGGAAACCACTATGATGTGGAGATATGCAGTTATACCTTCTAAAGTGCAATATTGTATTAATAAATGTTTAACATTTTTAACATCTAAAAATACCATCAGCATTTTCTGAGTATTTACCTCCTTTTTTGTTTGTTTTTCTCCTAAATGCTAATCAGATATCCCCCCATCAATCAACTATTTTTTTTCCACCAGGGACAGAAGTCAGAATCTTGAAACAAACGGTTTGATCATTGTGCATTTCGGTTATATGTTAATATGACACTTCAAAGATACTGAATTCAGATCACCCCCAATCTCCCAAATTTAGATGAATTGCAATTCATTTAAAGCTGAATACACAAGTCTAGAAATAAGTGAAATAAGTCAATCCCCTGTCTGTGGGTTGCCTCTTCAGCAAGCTGTATGAGTGTTGTATGTGAAATAGGTACCATGAGGCTAATGCAAACTATTGATGGGTTATATACAAAATGGCTGTGTGCTCATGGCTGCATGGCTGGAGTTAAATTTGAGAGGGGGCTTCATTGCCAGTGTGGAAATCAAATATCTCCCTCACGGGCCAGGCCGTTTTTACCAAGGTGCTGACCGGAAGGAGTTGGAAGGAGCAGCTACTAGAGGCAAGGTAAAATCTGTCCCTGTGTGTGCTATTACTATTTGTAGAAATCCTACATTTTCTAAAGTGTTTTACAGTATTATAGTGGATATGTAAAATAGCAAATTAATGACATTATCAACCAATTAGAGCACTGCCTTGTAACTGGGAAACCTAGATTTGAATCCCAGTTAGACCATCTTACCAGTAAATGTCTATGGTCATGACACCTAATGATATATATCTGTCTACTCCAAATCCTCATGTAATGTAAGTTTGTTTGAGCAGGCCTTCTTAACCTCTAAATATGCTCATTCTATTGTAATTGTAAGGTGCTGCATAATATTTTGGTGCTATACAAATGCTGACAATAATGATAATTCATGTGATCAGAAAGAGTGCTATGCTTAGACAAATTTGCAATCTTGCGATGTGTATGTCCACAAGAAGAGGGAGAACAGCAGCCAGGAATGAAAGATTGAGAGGTATGATACCTACAGTATATCTAGTTATTTACATGGTGGTGGGAACATAGAAGTTTGAAGCACTACCACATTGTGTCTGGCCCCTCATTTTACATTTCAAAATTATGGTTGATGTCTGGTGGTCATACTGTAAAGGATGTAAGTTTTTGGGAAATGCTATTCTTTCATTTTCCAATTCCCATATCTAATTAAACAACTAAATATAAAATAAGTGCATGGGAAGTCTGTAGAGTTTACTTTGAAACCTCATGTTATGGAAATAAGAATGGGAAAGAACAGTGTAGAGATAAAAATTCCCAGTAAATTAAAATAATAATACAATTAAAATATTTCCAAAAGCTTAGAATCCTACATAAATAGTATGATTTTGGGTCACACATTTTACCCAATGAATGCTTAACAAATACCTATCTCGTGTCTAGATATAGTTCAAATCATAAGCAAGGTGCATACTGAACCATAATCTAGGCATTGAACATGAGGGGTGAAGGTATTTAGAGTGTTCCTTTGAATATCAGCATTATTGATACATGGTAAGTGCATTTGTAAAGTTGTAACATTTCAAAATTTTACAAGGCTTCATAAAAATGTAAGTAGCATAAATGTGTTATAGGTCTAGGCAACTTATATATTTCTTATTATCTCAAAAAAGTGCTTTTACAGAAAGCTCCTCAATACATAACTGTATATGTAAGAGAAATGATCACAGAAAATTTTGCATCTTTTGACTACCTGACAAGACTATCATCATCATTGGGAAATTGCCACCAGATGGTATGCAATTAGTGTTTAATGAGACACCATCTACAATCCCAACCGACACCATCACAGAGACCAACAAGCTCATATATGACACAACATTAGTGGTCCTCCAAATGTTTGATTACAAGGTAAGACTGAACCAGAAACAATGCCTACCATGAAGACTAAGAATGTAAGCCAACATGTAAGGAAGTTAGGATCAACTTCACAGAGGATCAACTTCACAGAGGTGGAAAGATCAAGGATATATGCTGACTACTAAGAAAATATACGGGGATGCCAAAACCAGAGACACTGGAGACAGCCAAGTTAAGACTGGCAGCACTGACAACCAGACAGTGCAGATACACCAGAGAAGCAAAGGATAAGAGAAAAAATGCCATATTTAACAAAGAACTATGAAGGGTGTACTCACAGCATATCCATCTTAGAGCAACCTAGAGCTGAGACTGAACAGTCCTAGAAGAACATCTGGGAGAAAGAAGCATCACATAACGCCAAGGCCCAGTGGCTGTTAGACCTGAAAGCAGACCACTGCATGCTCACAGAACAGGAATCAGTCACAGTAGAAGATAATCAAAGAGTAGCCCACATGCAAATTGGTCAGCTTCAGGACCTGCCATAATCTACACCTACTGGATAAAGAAACTGATAACAATCAGGGCCGGCGCGTCCATAAGGCGCACCGGCTCCGGGGGCGCAAAATTTCAGTGACCGGCAGGAGGGAAGCTCTCCCACCTGCCAGGCCACCTTCTGGACCCCCAGCGTGGCAGTGATGTGATCAGACGCGCTGTCTGCTGATGCCGCGGGAGCCAGAATATGACGTCATATTCCGGCTCCCGCGGCATCAGCAGACAGTCCGCGAGGGAGCAGAGCGGGGAGATTAGAGCTCCCTCGCCGCGTCTGATCACATCACTGCCGCACGCCACCCAGCAGCCCCACTGGACCCCAGGGAATGATTCTTCATCCACACCAGCTCTCCAGGTAGGGAGGCTGGGTGGAAAATGTTTATTTATTAAAATAATTAGTGAGTGTATGTGTGAGTGTGTGTCTGTGTGTGAGTGTCTGTGTGTCTGTGTGTATGTGTGTCTGTGTGTGAGTGTGTGTGTGTCTTTTTGTATGTGTGTCTGTGTGTGAGTGTGTGTGTGTGTCTGTGTGTGTGTCTGTGAGTGAGTGTCTGTGTGTGTGTCTGTGAGTGAGTGCATGTGTGTCTGTGTGTGAGTGTATGTGTGTGAGTGTGTGTTTGTCTGTGAGTGACTGTGTGTCTGTGAGTGACTGTCCGTGTGTCTGTTAGTGACTTTCTGAGTGTGTGTGTGTGTGAGTGAGTGTATGTGTGTCTGTGAGTGACTGTCTGTGTGAGTGAGTGTGTGTGTGTCTGAGTGTATGTGTGTCTGTGTGTGAGTGAGTGTGTCTCTGTGTGAGTGTGTGTGTCTGTGAGTGATTGTATGAGTGTGTGTGTCTGTGAGTGATTGTATGAGTGTTGCATGTGAGTGTATCAGTGTATGTGTGGGTCTGTCAGTGTGTGTTTGTGAGTGTCTGTCAAATCAGTGAGAGTATCTTTGTCATTGAGTCTGTGTGTGACTATCAGTGTGTCTGTCAATGAGTGTCAATCAGTGTGTGTGTGTCAATGAATGAGTGTGTGTCAGATCAGTGAGTCTGTGTGTTTGGCATTGAGTGTGTGTGACTGTCAGTGTGTATACACCACTGAGTGTAGCATTGCGGAGCGCAGTACAGGAGCTTCTGTTTCCTGTACCCGGCCAGACTGACCGGAGGTGCTCACTGAGAGAGCACTCCCTGTCAGTCTGGCCAGGTACAGAAAATGTAAGCTCCTGTAGGGGATATCCTCCTCTCGGCAACGCTACAAGAAAGGTAGGAGGCACACCAGGAAGGGGAGAGCGCCTGCTAAGGGGGTTGGGGGTGCACCAAGGGACAGGGAGGGGAGAGAAATACCAAGGGACAGGGAAAAGAGGGGGGAGGTTAGAAGAACACTAAGGGACAGGGAAGGAAGGGGACCACTAATGGACGGGGAGAGGGGCTGGTTAATAGGCACATAGGTGAAGATGTTATTAATCCTTGCACCGGCCCTGATAACAATACTGGTCATGAAGGACCCTCACAAGAGAACAACACCATCTAACTACCGACCAATCACCTACCTCCCGACAACATGGAAAGTCCTGACAGGTATCATAGCCTCCAAGACTGATGGACCAATCTGTGAACATCCTGTATTGGCTACAAGGAAACCTTTGACAGAATAACACACACCTAGATACTGGAAAACTTGGCTCTATACAAGGTCAAATAGAAACAAATAGCTCTTTATAAAAGAAAAAAGTTACCTGCGCTCTTTCCACATCCCTATGTATTTTTAAACAAATGGAGGTTTTTAGTTACCTCCAATGGCCATGAGAGGGTATGCCCACCTGCCACGTCAAGGCAGACCTCATAGGTAGAGAGCAGGTAAAAATTTTCTTTGGTTTTTACTATGGATATTTTGGCAGATGTGTATTATAGTCATTGCTGCTGCCCAGGAGTAATGGGAGTTTGAGCGCAGGACTAGTTTCTTTGTATTTGTATTCACTTTTGTATCACATAGCTAGGTTGCAATGTTGCTGCCCATCCCATGTGTTCCCTATTAAGGGTTAATAAGCATGTAGGGATGTATATAAAAAATACCCCTTTCTGTCTCATTAGAGATATTTTTACCAGAAGCTCAAGGAAGCAAGGTGAATGGTTAGTGTTAGGACCCACCTAAGACATGGCAGGTGGGCATACCCTCTCATGGCCATTGGAGGGAACTAAAAACCTCTATTTGGTTAAAAATACATAGGGATGTGGAAAGAGCACAGGTAACTTTTTTCTTTGGTTTTTATCAATAATCAGGTACCTAGCCGGAACATCGACAAGGCTAAGAGTAGAGATGGACATCATGGACATCAAGACCCAGAAACTACTCTCAATGAATTGAGGATTTCTCCCAAAATCTCAAGCCAGAAGTAAGGAGGTCAGGATCTAATAAATGTCAAGGCCTCAATAATGGATGAGACATAGAGCATACACAAGCACATGATAAAAATGGCTTCCAAAGATGAACTGTTAAGGGAATGCCTGCGACAACAAGAAGACGGATGATGCACAAAGGATATTTGAGAATGACAGGGATAAGACCCTGTGGGATTTTCAGATACAGACAGCAAGCAAGTACTGGCCAACCAACCTGACATTGTGGTGGTTGGCAAGGAGTGGTGGATATGGCAATACCCAATGATCCTAATATCAAAAATAAGGAACATAAAAAAGTAAATAAACACCAAGGACTGAAAAGGGAGCTAGAAACGATTTAAAAAGTGAAGGTGGGGGGCGGAGCCAACTGAGGACCGGAGCGGACGCAACGCTCTGAGCCCTACTTTGCTGAAACCGTGTTAAAATATGCATTTTCAGCCAAAACTGACCCCTTACGCACGCAACGCAAAGGCTGACAATGGGCAGAAAAACTAAAAAGCCCCGAGCCGACAAGTGCCCGATCAGCAAAGATATAGGGGAACTGCTAAGGAACTCACAGCAGGCCGCATGGGCCAAGATGGCGCGCAGGGATGAGTTATCGTGCTCATCCGATGAGGCCTCCATAGATCTCGAGGAGGGAGCCTCCTATGACCCACCGCAGAAAAGGGCAGTCAAGCCCCTGCAAACCAGGGAACCAGTGACGGCGGACCTGCTTAAAGCCATGTTTGCGGACCTGCGAAAAGACCTGGCCGCAGACAGGGCCTACTTCAAAACCGCCATAGAAAGCGTAATGACCAAAGCCACACAACTTGAAGCCACCTCCAGTGTCCATGACACCCGAATCACGATGGTGGAGAATCATTGGCAGACCTCCAAAACAAGCAACTAGCCATGGAAAACCGTGTAAACTCACTTGAAGACCAAAGATGAAGATACAATTTAAAAGTCAGAGGAATACCGGAGACCGTAGGCCCCACTTCATCAGACGCCTGTTTGAAGCTATGATGATGCCCAAACAGGCCAAAGCCATAAAGCTAGACGGGATGTTCCGTCTCCCCAAGCCTGCACAGGTACCACAATCAACACCAGCAGATCTCATCCTCTGCTTCCAAAACCTCCAGGACAAGAACACCTTCTCAGCCGCAATAAGAGGGAAAACCCCCCTAACCTTTGAAGGAGCCACGCTCCTAGTCTTTCCAGACGTGACGAAAAGTACCCTATCCTGGAGGAAATCACTGCAGCCTCAGCTTCAACACCTGCGCACCAAGAACATACCATACCGATGGGGCACTCCACGAGCACTACTCTTCACACATGAAGGGAATACCTACAAGGCACGTAGCCTACAAGAACTAGAAACACACCTGCATTCACTCAGTTTTACAAACCCCCAGAACGGGGCAGCGCGGGACTCTGCTCCACATAAACCCTGCAAACATTGCGAACTTTACTCCGAGAACGACCCTGAACGCGATGCCGACCTGAACGCCAACAAGACGACCGAGCCAGAAATGGTCTGTCTGCATAGATACCTAACCGCTGTGCTGGACTGATTGTTGCTTGCCAGGTTTCTCTGACGTCTTTCTCTCGTTCCTCAGCATCAATGTTTTCTTGTTTTATTTTACTATTTTGTGTTTACTAAGTGCATTACCGTCACTGTTTAGCATTATTTTAACAGTAACTGCCTCCATGGTATGACCGACTAGTTATCACACCACCTTGACTGTACCCGAGTACTAGTCCGCTCATGATCCTCAGACCTAGTATCTCTCAACTGGCCCACACACACCTTCCCCGAACCCCCCCAAGAGAACCACTCTGCAAACCTTTACTTCAGGGCTCGGTAGGGAACAAAGTTACCTACAGACAGGTGACTCCTTAACATTTTGTCTCCACTCATAGCTCCAGGTCCACACTAAGGAACCACCAAATACCCTACGGGGAAAGTAAACTACAGGGATGAGTCACATAGGGCCCCAATAAAATACCCCAATTAAAACAACAAGGAGCAGATGAAGCCTAGGACCCACTGTCTCACTATAGTGGATTCTTAACATGACATCCAAAATTAGACCTGTTTTGTCTTCTACTTACACTATAGTAGTGTCCTGCCCAAAGCACTAAAACACCTCAGGCAACCAATGCCACCGCCTAATTTGATGCCCATGTGTGCTCAGCTGCCTAGCTATGTTTATATAAAAAAAAAATAAAAAAATGTGCAATGTTTCTCACCTGCTATGTGCTTGTTTTCAAATGCATGCCAGTTATGGGCTCACAAATGCTGTTGTAGCAGTGCAAGCCAATTTGTGATCTTTTTCGCACAATAAAATAAAGAATAAAAAAAAAAAGTGAAGGTGGTAGTAGTCCCAGTTGTGATAGGGGCACTCAGTGCTGTAACCCTCAGGTTGGGAGAGTGACTTCATCAGTTTCCAGGTGGAACATATGAGACCTCTGTCCAGACACAAGAGTGCATTAGGTTACTGCACAGAATCCTCAGACTGGTAGAGGACCTGAGAATGAGGAATGCAGAACATTCTACCCAGATGAGTGATAAAATCCATTTTGTATTATAACTAAACAAAATGTAAAAACAGAAAAGTTCAACTAAACATGACTATACACCATATTATTAGATTGTAATCTCTTTTGAACAGTTATTATAATTTAGAAAGCGCCCACACATTTTGCAGAGCTGTACAATGTGTGCATCAACCTATTGTTCCAGTAACTATTTGTAAGTGTCTTATTCATTATTAAACTCCCCCCCATTTTTATTATTTTAAAGCGCTGTGCAATAAGCAGGCAACATATAAATGCCCATTATAATGATATTATTAGCTGGTTGCAAACTTCATATAACAAAGAATGTCTAACGCCATTATTTCTACTGACAGCAGCAGAGATAGGAAGCAAGTTGTCAAAGAATAGACAGTATAATCATGGTGAACCAAAATGTATAAGGAGAAATTAATTAAATAAATCAATTTGCAGGATGTATTTTCCAATATATTTTTTGTGATTATAAATTGTAGTGAATCCACAATTATAGTTGTCATATTTTTGGATTTCCATATCACAACTACTATTTTTCTGAATTTTAAATGCCTAAAAATAACAAAAAACATGCCACTTAAGCCTGTTTTCAAACATCCTCCGATCAGAGAGGATCAGAGAGGGTCAGGACCCTTTCAATGCATTAATGAAAGACGTCTTGGAGGCAGGATATGACACAGCTGGAAAGCAACCAAGGATTAAGGCTGTAAACCAGTGATTTACATTTCGAAGGGGTCAATTGCAATTTAACTAATTTGGCAGCTCTATTAATTTCTTCAAATTATATTTCTCCACAGGGTATTTAACGAAAATTATAATAGGCAACCTTGTCAAAATCTCTGTGTTACTATACAGCTGTGACATATTCAGACTTTGACAGTTCCTCTATATTGTAAAAGCTGAAATGTGCAAATAGCTGATGGAATTCTTTTAAAAAAAAAATATCAATTACTCTGAGATATATTTACATTACGAAAGCTACAAAAAATGTTTAGTTTGCAAATTGCAAATATTTACTCTCTTGTAATATCAGTTTATTTTCTGTTATGTACATTGCACATTATTGATTACAGAAACATGTGTACAGTGGATTCTCTAGCTTTATATGGACCATTGAGCTTTCTATGCCTCTAGCACAAGCAATGGACTTAATTATGTATAAAATAAGGTATGCAATATCTGTGGTTGCATTTTTAAAAGCCACTTAGGTTATATCACATTACAAATAGTTTGTGTCATAACTTCTTAATCAATCCTTTTTACATGAAAAGAATTTACATTCACAATCAGGGTCATCATATACAGTCATAGGTAAAAGAAACTACACTCTCTTTGAATTCTATAGTTTTGCATGTCAAGTCATAATAACAATCATCTGTTTCTCAGCAAGTCTTAAACTTAGGTAAATACAACCTCAAATGAAAAACAACACATGACATATTACACTGTGTCATGATTTGTAAAATCATATAATTAAAAAAGGGTGTACTTTATTTTACCCATGGCTGTACTCATTTATAAGTGTATGCTTGGCTAAGCTAAGTTATTGTTGCTGTCCAAATTCAGATGGATACCGAGGAAGTGAAATTCCTCATTCATTTAGTAGTAGCACTCATATGGTTTGACATAAACTGCAGGAACATCACCCATAGAGTCGAAACACTAAAGTCCACACAGCAAACTGTACTGGTTATGGTGGTTAGAATGACCATTTAAATACTCTTTACTCAAATTATTTTGTCTACATTTGCACATAAAGAAAATATGGTACTATATACAAAATCTCCCAAGTTTGTGTAAGTCTTTCTTCTTCAATTTCTGAAATGGGTCTAATGCATCAACATGGATTGTATAGTGTATTCAAGGGCGGACTGGGCCGGGGCAAAGTGGAAAATTCCCCATGGACCTCTCAGGATGCTCCTTAAAATGGCAGCTCCTATCAAATCACACATATGGTACCACCCAATAAAACAGTACAATGTGTATGTGATTTGAGGTTGGCAATGTGATGCAGCTGAGTTGCTGAGTAAGTGAGGTGGTGGAATTGGGCTGTGGGATCGGCAGATCATGTGGGAGCATTTTGTGGGCAGAGTGCAGCCAGGGTTTTGCTTGTTACCACACACTTCACCCTTTTCATTTCTGTGCATTATTTCCTGCTGCTGTCCAAGTATGTGCAGTGTGTGACTGGCTGCTGGGTGTATCAGAGTTGTAGCAGGTGGTCACTGAGTCTAGTCGGGTGAAAGAGTTCAGGAGAGACCCAAGTCAAGTTTCGGTGACTGGGGCTGATGCGTTCCATGCTCCCTCCCTTAAGGCTAGGAAGAGGATTGAGAGGAGGTACTCGGTTAGAGTACAGGAGCTCGGTCACTGCCTACGATGCCGGCCCATGAATACACTCACAGGGAGTGGAGTATATGTGTGTAGGAAATGTGTTGTGTCATTGTAAAGGATGTAATGTGTGTGTGCTTATGGAATGTAGTGTATAGGAATTCCAGTTTGTGCAGGGGATGTAGTATTGTGTAAGTGATGCAGTGTGTATATGTAAGGTATGCATTGTGTGTGTGAAAGAGATGCATTGTTTTTCTGTGTGTGTCTTTGTGTGTGTAAGGCAAGCAGGGTGTATCTCTGTGTGTGTGTGCGGGTGCATTGTGTGTTTCTGTTTGTGTGTAAGGGGTGCATTGAGTTTCTCTGTATATCTGTAAAGGATGCACTGTCTGTTTTTTTTGTGTGTGAGTAATGAATTGTTTGTTTCTGTGTTTAAGGTATGCATTGTATGTTTCTGTGTGTGTTTAGGGATGCGTTGTGCTTTTCTATGTGTGTAGGGGTGTATTGTGTGTTTCTGTGTGTGTCTAGGGATGCATTGTATGTTTCTGTGTGTCTGTAGGAATGCATTGTGTGTTTCTGTGTGTGTCTAGGGATGCATTGTATGTTTCTGTGTGAGTGGTGTGAGAGATAGAGTTTGTGGTGAGTGTGAGTGTTGGAGGGGTTGAGAGTGGAGCAGCTTTACCTACTGTCCCCCCCCGGCCCCCACCCCTGAGCGGTGGGTGGGGGCCCTAAAATTAACAATAAGGGGGGACCTACTGCCCCCCCCCCCTGGCCCCCACCCCTGAGCGGTGGGTGGGGGCCCTAAAATTAACAATAAGGGGGGACCTTCTGTCCCCCCTGGCCCCCACCCCTGAGCGGTGGGTGGGGGCCCTAAAATTAACAATAAGGGGGGACCTACTGTCCCCCCGGCCCCCACCCCTGAGTGGTGGGTGGGGGCCCTAAAACTAACAATAAGGGGGGGACCTATTGTCCCCTCCGGCCCCCACCCCTGAGCGGTAGGTGGGGGCCCTAAAAACAAAGGGGGGACCCTAGTTAACCCTCCCCCCCAAAAAAAAAATATATCTCCCTCCCTACCCCCCTCACCCTAAAAATAATGAGGGGGGGGGGACATTTAACTAAAAACCTGTAAAAAAAAAATGAGATAAAAACAACTTACCATTCAATGTTTTCTTTCTTCTAAAATCTTCTTTCTTCAGCCCCAAAAAAGGCCAAATAAAAAGCCATAATAACCGACGCAATTAAAAAAAAAAACACAAAAAAACGAGCGCCCCCAAAAAAATCCATGTTCACCCATGGAGGGCTCCGCGCAGACTCAGATTTGCAGGGCGGGGGAAGGCTTCTAAAGCCTTGGTACGCCCTGCAATTAGGCTAAGAAAACTCTGATTGGCTGGTTTAAGCCAATCAGAGTGCTCTTTGTCATTTTACACAGCGTGGGAAAATTCCAAATAATTTTCCCACGCTGTGTTAAATGACACAGAGCACTGTGATTGGATGGATTTCAAGCCATCCAATCACAGTGCTCTGTGTAATTTTACAAGCGTGGGAAAGTTCTTTGGAATTGTCCCACGCTTGTAAAATGACACAGAGCACTGTGATTGGATGGATTTCAAGCCATCCAATCACAGTGCTCTGTGTCATTTTACACAGCGTGGGAAAGTTCAATTTTCCCACGCTGTGCAAAATGACACAGAGCACTGTGATTGGATGGATTTCACGCCATCCAATCACAGTGCTCTGTGTCATTTTACACAGCGTGGGAAAATTCTTTGGCATTTTTCCACGCTGTGTAAAATGACAAAGAGCACTCTGATTGGCTTAAACCAGCCAATCAGAGTGTTCTTAGCCTAATTGCAGGGCGTGGCAAGGCTTTAGAAGCCTTCCCCCGCCCTGCAGAGCTCAGTCTGCGCGGAGCCCTCCATGGGTGAACATGGATTTTTTTTTTTGCGCTCGCTTTTTTTTTTTTTTTTTTAAATTGCATCGGTTATTATGGCTTTTTATTTGCCCTTTTTTGGGGCTGAAGAAAGAAGATTTTAGAAGAAAGAAAACATCGAATGGTAAGTTGTTTTTATCTCATTTTTTTTGTTTACAGGTTTTTAGTTAAAGGTCCCCCCCTCATTATTTTTAGGGTGAGGGGGGTAGGTAGGGAGATACTTCTTTTTTTGGGGGAGGAGAAGGGTTAACTAGGGTCCCCCCCTTTGTATTTAGGTCCCCCACCCACCGGCTCAGGGGTGGGGGCCGGGGAGGGGACAGTAGGTCCCCCC
Organism: Pelobates fuscus; assembly: GCF_036172605.1. NCBI lineage: Eukaryota > Metazoa > Chordata > Amphibia > Anura > Pelobatidae > Pelobates > Pelobates fuscus. Next base: position 109,932,713 of record NC_086325.1, on the reverse strand, counting down.
CTTATTGTTTAACAATATGTGTGTTTGTATGCAAACACTATATATAGAGAAATCTCTATATATAGTGTTTGCATGCAAAGTTTGGAGTAGAAGGGGGGCGGGTATAGAAAGCGAGCTGAGCTTTCAGTCAGACAGCTCAGCTCGCGAACGCGCATTCCGCGCACATGCGCGGTAAAGCGCTGAGTTTCTTCATAGGGCGGCTGTCAATACAGCTCTATGAAGAACGCGATTGGTGCAGCGCGAAGCCGCGCATGCACACCACATCGCGATGAGAGAAGCGTCCTATTGGGCCCCGCGATTTCGTCATTTTGACGAAAAAGGGGGCGCGGCATGGCTGGGAGCTCGGCGCTGGAACGGAGGTAAGTTTTTAATATAAAAAACCTCGAAAATATTTTTAAATACATGAAAGTTCATATTAAAGCAAGAAGGAAGGCTGGGGGACCTGTCTTTCTTGCTTTTATATGTTGACTATAGAGTCCCTTTAATTATCTAGGAAGGGCACAGGGTTATGGCTTCATATCTATTCAGGGCCGCCATCAGAAATTGTGGGGCCCCTAACAAAGCTCAAGGTCTGGGCCCCGGTGCCTGCCTCCAAGCCCCGCCTCCAAATCCCGCCCACAGGAATACACACACACAGACACAAATGGACACAGACACACACACAGAAAGATACACAAATACTGAAACAGACATACACACGTTTAGACACATACACAGATACACACACATACTGACATAGACATACATACATACATACTGAAAAACAGATATACATACAAACTGACATACAAACATACATATATACATACAAAAACTTACATATATATTGACATACATACATATTGACATACATACATACTGATATACATACATACTGATATACATACATACTGATATACATACATACACACACAGATAGATATATACATACACAGATACATACAGACATACTGACATACACACACACAGACATGCATGCGTACTGACATTCATGCTAATAGATAGATATATACATAGATACTGACATACACACACACATACATACATACAGACATATATACATAGATACTGACATACACACACACATACATACATACAGACATATATACATACTGACATACACACACACATACAGACATACTGACATACACACACACAGACATATATACATACTTACATACACGCACACATACAGATACACACACACACAGACATACACACAGACATACATACACATACATCACACAGACATACATACAGACATGCATCACACAGACACACATACAGACATACATCACACACATATATACATACTGACATACACACACAGACATACATGCATACTGACATACACACACAGACATACATGCATACTGACATACACACACAGACAAACATACATACTGACAAACAGACATACATTTAGACATATATATATACATACTGGATATATAATCCTGATATTTACAGAGTGAGTGTAGCAGGAAGTGGAAAAGAGGGAATAAGACAGAGGGACAGTATTTAAGCTCTAAAACTGGAAGAATAAGAGTTCACCAAATCCTATAAAAACTTGCAAACAGTACACAGTAAATGTGGGTATCCGGGAGCTTAAAAAGTTAAATAACAATGAATAAAAATAAATATAAATATAAAGTGCCGATATGAATTATACTTTTCCTATACCCAAGTATGCAAATCGTTAAAGACATATAGGGAACAGCAGATACATTGCTTCTCAGTCTCTCAAACCATATAAATATAAAAGTCCATAAGATGATCACTTGAGTAAATATTTCAGTCCCAACAGTGTTAAGAGTCTCTTATTATGTATCATGAACAACCTATGTCCTGCTTGCATAAACAATACAGGATTAGTTAGGTCCTTATATACAGACTGACATATACACACACAGACATACATACTGGCATACATACATACATGCAGACACATACATATACATATACACACACAGACATACATACATACTGACATACATACATACATGCAGACACATACATATACATACACACATACATACATGCAGACACATACATATACATACACACTGACATACATACATACATACATGCAGACACATACATATACATACACACAGACATACATACATGCAGACACATACATATACATACACACAGACATACATACATGCAGACACATACATATACATATACACACACAGACATACATACTGACATACATACATACATGCAGACACATACATATACACACACACAGACATACATACTGACATACATACATACATGCAGACACATACACATACATATACACACACAGACATACATACTGACATACATACATACATGCAGACACATACATATACATACACACAGACATACATACATGCAGACACATACATATACATACACACAGACATACATACATGCAGACACATACATATACATATACACACACAGACATACATACTGACATACATACATACATGCAGACACATACATATACACACACACAGACATACATACTGACATACATACATACATGCAGACACATACATATACATACACACAGACATACATACATGCAGACACATACATATACATACACAGACATACATGCAGACACATACATATACATATACACACACCTCATTTACCAGCCACCCTCATCTTACCTTTAAGTTGCAGGAGGGTGGCTGGGGATGATGGGAGTGGATGCCTCTGGTGTCCTCTCATCTCAACTCATCTCAACTCCTCTCCTCTCCTCTCTTCTCCTCTCCCCCCGCGCGGAGTTAGCTGGGAGGAAGTGACCGGCCGTCACTTCCTCCCAGCAGCACTTGCGGTGTAGCCGCAATTTTTTTTAAAGGGGCCCGGTCGCGCAATTACCCGGCCGCAGCGCTGACCGGGCCCCTGAAGATATAGGGCCCAACGGGTGGCCCTAAATGCTTGGGCCACCTGATGGGCCCCAGTGCAAATGCACCTGCGGCAGTTTCGCCGCTCCACGTGGGGCCCGGGCGGCCGGGCCCCCCAGGGCCGCCGGGCCCGTGACAACTGTCACGGTTGTCACCCCCTGATGGCGGCCCTGTATCTATTCACCTGATATCAAGCACCATATACCAAGCAGAGATCCCCTGTGAACTTCCATATCCCAGGCAAAGTGAACTTAGAATATTTTATATATTATTTATATATAATCATATGAGGGAGAAGACTGCTTTACGGCTTTGAAGTACTTTCTCTGCTATAGCTTGTGTGATATATATATTTTTTTTGTTTGCTTACTTGATTCTCCAAAGTTTAAAAATGCTTCTGTTTTTTTGTTTGTTAATTACTGTTTATGTATATGAGATTAATAAATTCTTCAGTATTAAAATGTGATTTATTATTTAATTTCCATCCCCTGAATTTTGTTTGTTTTATTTGAATGAGTATGTGTGTTTGTGTGGAGGGCTAAGTGGGCCTTTGGGTTATGCTTTCTGGCTCAGTTAGCCCCTGAGTGAATCAATTATGATTTAGTTTTAAAAAGAATGAAGCCAATTAATTTTAAATAAACGATAAAACATTCTGTGAGTCCATTAATACTTTATCAACACTTGAGTTTGGATTGGTATTTTGGCTCCAATTACACTTAACTTGTTTTATGATGCTATAGAAAATATGCATTTTCTGTAATTGTTTCCAAATGAAACACAGCACATTCATTGCAAAGTCACAAGTATCAAACAGCCATTTTCTGTTTGTGTCTTCAACACAGCCTTCCATTGAGGATACTGTCTTTCATTTCTACTGTCAGAAATGCTGAGTGTGTTTGTTTAGTTCTGAGGTTTTAAGACACTGCCAGATGTGTTATAGATCTGGAATCACTTAATGCAGATAAGGATTTAGCTGACAAAATATACCACATCTAGCACAGATTAGCTTTTTTGGCACTGAAGTGGTGGGTGTTGGATTTCAAGCTGGGCATATATATTAGTGAAAACATTTAAGTAGAAACAAATTTTGTCAAAATACTTCAAAGCACAGTTATCATGGTGTTCAACGCATGGCTGTCGTATTTCTACTGCATTTATGATGACTTTGTAACATTTGGTGCTTACTTCTATACAGTTATTCAGCCCAGGGCCGGATTTACATGTTGGGTGCCTCTAGGCACAGACGTCCTAGGTGCCATTTGCTCAGCCCCATTCCCCCATCAAAATAAACAACAGAGAAAGTGAGTTTAGATAAATTAATTAACTGGACATTGCAGGCATAAAAACCTCTAAAAAACAAAAACTTATACTCTTACTTATACTGTTATTTGACAACTGCCTGTGTATATATGTATTTCTATATATATATTTCTGCTTGTAATGTATTGAGCTTGAATATGTGATTATAGTAAGTGTATGCAACTCTGTAAATGCACGCAGGGTTAAAGATATGATGTTACAAGTGGTTAGGATAAAGGGGGTTTGAAGGTTTGAGATGACTTAACATCAGAGTTAGTTTAACTAGGGTATTTCGTTTCAAGAAGACTTAAAGCATGAGAGCTGTTACAGGTGTGGTTGTGGTATAAGGGGTATTTAAGAATATTTGGTGTTGAAATTGAGTGGAGTTGAATTTAGTATTTGGGTACAGAGGGTGTTTAACATTATTTAGTTTGCAGTTAGAGTTGGGTTAAGTTTAGTACTGAGGTACAGTTAAACCTAGGATTAAGGCATAGGACTTTTTTTAGGACTTTAAGAGCTTACGTTTGGACCCAAGGAAAGGTTTTCTTTAGGTTTTGGAAAAGGGCAAAAGTATAAACCATCCTATGTATTTTGTAGTAAAGTCACCATTCTATGATTGATTGCTAAGCCGCAGGAAGAGTGTGCATCACTCAATGCTGTCCCTGCTGCTGTAAGAAATTTCCTGTATGAGAGGTTGTCGGTGAACAGATTGAAAGTGATCTCTTCATCTTCCTGTCCAGCTTCCTGTCCAGCCACTGAGGATGCTGAGAGAGCACTTGGAGAGGTTCTTATCCTCTGTAACTCTTTCTGCAAGTCAAGCAAAAGAGGCTTACCAGACTACAGAGGAAACTGGTCAAAGCTCCTGGCACCAATCTTTACCTACCAGCCTACCTAAGCCCCAAAGAGCATATTTGAAGTGCTTTACACAGGAACCCCTACATGATAGGTACCTGTAGGTAATTGTCTACTTTGCCTAGTGAGAAAGCTTGCCATTACTCATACTCAGGCATGGTAAAATTTATTCCTTTGTGGAATTTGTGCAGAATCAAGTGTAGCATCAGTAACTAAAATAATTAATCTATAATATTGCCTTCTTCAATTCATGATCTATTATAGATGCATACGACATACATGACTGAACTGACACTGAAGTATTGCATTCTCTTTAATTTACATTATTCATCCAAGTATTAATCTCTAGTTGTAATATTCTCACCAGCTCAGCTGATAGATTAATGTGACATTCCAGGCAACATTTGTTAGTTATGGTGCAGGTAACCTATGGCTGGTTCCCCTCTATTTTTTTTTGGTGAACCATTTTCAAAGGGTATAACAGAAACCTAATGTATCCACCTAATGTGCCCTAAACCATACAATTATGACTTCCTTGATCTCCCTATAAGTTATTAAATGTTGTGTAGACATTCAGTGCCTTTTAAAAGTATTCACCCCCTTGACTTTTTACCTATTTTGTTACATTACAGCCTTAAGTTCAATGTTTTATTAATCTGAATTTTATGTGATGGATCAGAACAATATAGTCTAAGCTGGTGAAGTGAAATGAGAAAAATACATACATAAAACTATATTTTAGAAATAGAAAACAGAAAATTGACATGTGCATATGTATTCACCCCCTTTGTTATGAAGCCCATATAAAAGTTCTGGTGCAACCAATTACCTTCAGAAGTCACATAACTAGTGAAATGATGTCCACCTGTGTGCAATCTAAGTGTCACATGATCTGCCATTACATATACACACCTTTTTTGAAAGGCCCCAGCGGCTGCAACACCTAAGCAAGAGGCACCACTAACCAAACACTGCCATGAAGACCAAGGAACTCTCCAAACAAGTAAGGGACAATGTTGTTGAGAAGTACAAGTCAGGGTTAGGTTATAAAAAATATCCAAATCTTTGATGATCCCTAGGAGCACCATCAAATCTATCATAACCAAATGGAAAGAACATGGCACAACAGCAAACCTGCCAGGAGATGGCTACTCACGGACCGGGCAAGGAGGGCAAGGAGGACATTAATCAGAGAGGCAGCACAGACACCTATAGTAACCCTGGAGGAGCTGCAGATTTCCACAGCAGAGACTGGAGTATCTGTACATAGGACGACAATAAGCCGTACGCTCCATAGAGTTGGGCTTTATGGCAGAGTGGCCAGAAGAAAGCCATTACTTTCAGCAAAAAACAAAGTCGCAAAATGGAAGGTGCTCTGGTCTGATGAGACTAAAATTTTACTTTTTGGCCATCAAAGAAAACGCTACATCTGGCGCAAACCCAATACATCACATCACCCAAAGAACACCATCCCCACAGTGAAACATGGTGGTGGCAGCATCATGCTGCAAGGTTGTTTTTCAGCAGCCGGTCCTGGGAAACTGGTCAGAGTTGAGGGAAAGATGGATGGTGCTAAATACAGGGATATTCTTGAGCAAAACCTGTACCACTCTGTGCGTGATTTGAGGCTAGGACGGAGGTTCACCTTCCAGCAGGACAATGACCCCAAACACACTGCTAAAGCAACTCTTGAGTGGTTTAAGGGGAAACATGTAAATGTGTTGGAATGGCCTGTGGTCAGACTTAAAGATTGCTGTTCACAAGCGCAAACCATCCAACTTGAAGGAGCTGGAGCAGTTTTGCAAGGAGGAATGGGCAAAAATCCCAGTGGTAACATGTGGCAAGCTCATAGAGACTTATCCAAAGCGACTTGGAGCTGTGATTGCCGCAAAAGGTGGCTCTACAAAGTATTGACTTTAGGGGGGTGAATAGTTATGCACATTGACTTTTTCTGTTATTTTGTCCTATTTGTTGTTTGCTTCACAATAAAAAAAAAAACATCTTCAAAGTTGTGGGCATGTTCTGTAAATTAAATGATGCAAATCCTCAAACAATCCATGTTAATTCCAGGTTGTGAGGCAACAAAACACGAAAAATGCCAAGGAGGGTGAATACTTTTGCACTGTAGTTTGTGCTCAATCCACTGGGCTTAGTGGCTGAGAGCTCTCAGTTATAAGAGGCTTGCATTGATTCTATGAGAACTCTGTACGTTTCAGCAGAATCCGGTAGATAAATGTTGTTTGTTTTGTATTATAATTTTATAATTTCAACCCCAAGTATTCATTTTATGTATCTGAAATTACAAGGTTGATTGAGATGGGATCCTTAACCCCTTAACGACGAGTGACGGACGAGGTCCGTCACTCAGGGGAATGCGTTAACGCCGAGTGACGGACCTCGTCCGTCACCCGTTAAAATTAACCCCAGATCGCCGCAATCGCGGCGATCGTGGGGTTAATGGTGCTCCGGTCTGCCTCTGCATTAGAGGCAGACCGGGAGCACCGGATCCGGCTGCCCCAGTACATGTGCCCGCTCTGACAGCATGCCAGAGCGGGCACATGTGCTGTGTATACTCACCTCCACCTCCCTGCACTTCCGGGTTCAGTTTGAAGTGCAGGGAGACGGATCAGTGTTGATCCTGCCCCCTGGTGTTAAAAAAATAAAGTTGATTTAAAATCCCACCCCCCTTTACCCCCCCTTTACCCATTTTAATAAAAAATTAACCCCTTCCCTGCCAATTGATGACTGACTACAGTGATCAATTGGCAGGGATTACATTTTACTATGATCTGATTTTTTTTAACCCCTGAGGGTTAATTCTTTTTTTTTTTTAACCCTCAGGGGTTCAATTTATCTTATTAATTAATTTAAATATTTAAAAATTATAAATTTAGCTAGCTGGGGAGGGTGGAAGTTAGTGGGGAATTGGGGGATTTAGTATTAGGCTAACTAGGGGTTAACATTAAAAAAAGTTTAAAAATAAGCTTTAAAAAGTTAAAAAATTAAGTTAAAAAAAGTTTTAATAACGTTTAAGTAAAAAATGTAAAAAAATAAACCCTTTACCCAGTCCAAATAAAAATTAACCCCTTCCCTGCCAGTCGATCACTGCCTACAGTGATCAAAATACAGATCACAGTATTATACTGTGATCTATTTTATTTTTTTTAACCCCTGACGATTAACTTTTATTTATTTTTTAACCCTCAGGGGTTAAATTTATTTAATTAACTAATTTAAATATTGTATAATTAAATATTTTGCTAGCTGGGGTGGGTGGGAGTTATGTGAAAATGGGGAATTTACTGTTAGTGCTGCTCACTGCTAGTTAGGGGTTAACGTAAAAAAAAAGCTTAGAAAAATGTTAAATCTGTAAAAAAAAGTTTTATGAAAGTTTAGGAAACTTTAAAAAAATGAATAATCAAAACAAAAGTTTAAAAAATAGTTTTAAAAAGTAAAAAAAGTTTTAAAAATTAAAAAAATACATTTAATAACGCTCATTACCACTACACCTGGTACAAGCTAGCGGAAAAATAATCCCACGCTAAGGTTCAAAATATGCCTTTTGGAATACCCTGGGATGTCTTCTTTAAGAAATGGTATGGCTTTATGGGGTATTTGGTTTATATAGCCTGGTAAAATACTCTAAAATGGGACATGGGCACAGCGTAAAAATGTAAAGTTTGAAAAAAATGGAATGGCTGTGTCCCAAATGTGCCCCTCCGATGTCCACATATACCTGGCAAAGGTACATACAGGGGTATTTTTGTACTCAGCAGACATAGCTGAGCAACATATGAAGTATTATACAGTGGTAGTACACATAAGGTTTGCAAAATATACTGTGCAAACTCACTTTGTGTGTCAAAAAGGCAGAAAAAACGCTTATTACCACTACACCTGGTACAAGCTAGCGGAAAAATGATCCCACGCTAAGGTTCAAAATATGCCTTTTGAAATACCCTGGGATGTCTTCTTTAAGAAATGGTATGGCTTTATGGGGTATTTGGATTATATAGCCTGGTAAAATACTCTAAAATGGGACATGGGCACAGCATAAAAATTCAAAATTTGAAAAAAAAATGGAATGGCTGTGTCCCAAATGTGCCCCTCCGATGTCCACATATACCTGGCAAAGGTACATACGGGGGTATTTTTGTACTCAGCAGACATAGCTGAGCAAAATATGAAGTATTATACAGTGGTAGTACACATATGGTTTGCAAAATATACTGTGCAAACTCACTTTGTGTGTCAAAAAGGCAGAAAAAAACGCTTATAACCACTACACCTGGTACACGCTAGCGGAAAAATGATCCCACGCTAAGGTTCAAAATATGCCTTTTGAAATACCCTGGGGTGTCTACTTTAAGAAATGGTAGGCCTTTGTGGGGTAGTTTGAATTTAAAACCTGCAAAGATGCTTGGAAATTGCACATAGGCCCGGCGTCAAAATTCAAAGTTCGGTCAAAACTGATATGGCTTGGTCTCCTATATGGCACTGTAGCTTCACAAAATAGTGCCATAGACATACAATGGGGGTGTCCTTTTACTCAGAAGACTTAGCTGAGCATAATTTGGGGGGTTTGAACTTAGTGGCACACATGAAATATACAAAATGCCCAACAAAAATGCAATCCGTATGTAAAAAATGCACAAAATTATTTTTTACCACATACTTTGGCATGTAATGGTAAAAAAATGGGGGCATGTTAAGGCACAATATGCACCTTATGAGATACCCTGGAGTGTCTTCTTTTACAAATGGTAGGCCTTTGTGGGGTGTTTTTGAACAGTCAAACTGTTATAATACCCCAAATGGAAGCATAGGCTCATTAAATCCGTCTCTCAAAATTCTACTGTGAATACTGAAAAGGACAGGTCTCCTGTATGGCACTGTAGCGTCACGAAATAGTGCCATAGACATACAATGGGGCTGTCCTTTTACTCAGAAGACTTAGCTGAGCATAATTTGGGGGGTTTGAACTTAGTGGCACATATGAAATATACAAAATGCCCAGCAAAAATGCAATCCGTATGTAAAAAATGCACAAAATTATTTTTTACCACATACTTTGGCATGTAATGGTAAAAAAATGGGGGCATGTTAAGGCACAATACGCACCTTATGAGATACCCTAGAGCAGTGATGGCGAACCTATGGCACGCGTGCCACAGGTGGCACGCCGGGCCCTCTCTGTGGGCACGCGGCCATAGGGTTGCCATCACTGCAGAGTAGGCGCCTGCCTGCCCGAAACTGCAGGCGCCTACTCTGCTTCCGTGTCGGCAGGACCGGAAGCAGGGGGGGAGGGATCGAGGAAGCAGCTCTCCTGTCCTCCCTCGAGCTGTGTGGAGCGTTGCCGCGCGTTACCATGGCAACGCTCCACACAGCATCGCGCGGGAGGACAGGAGAGCTGCAGGACCTGTCCTGTCCTGCATAACACCACCGGACCACCAGGGATGGCTGTGTTCCCCCCCTCCCCTTCACCAAAGGTAACAAGAAGGGAAGGGGGGATACTGATTTAATTACCTACCCCCCTTACCTACAGCACCCCCTACTCCCCTTACCAACAGACCCCTACCATAGCACCCCTACCCCCAGCACCCCTACTCCCACTACCCCCAGCACCCCTACTTCCACTACCCACAGCACCCATACCCCCCTTACCCACAGCATCCCTACTCCCAGCACCCCTACTCCCAGCACCCCTACTCCCAGCACCCCTACTCCCAGCACCCCTACTCCCAGCACCCCTACTCCCACTACCCACAGCACCCCTACCCCAGCACCCCTACTCCCACTACCCACAGCACCCATACCCCCCTTACCCAGAGCATCCCTACCCCCAGCACCCCTACTCCCACTACCCCCAGCACCCCTACCCCCTTACCCCCAGCACCCCTACTTCCACTACCCACAGCACCCATACCCCCCTTACCCACAGCATCCCTACCCCCAGCACCCCTACTTCCACTACCCACAGCACCCCTACTCTCAGCACCCCTACTCCCAGCACCCCTACCCCAGCACCCCTACTCCCAGCACCCCTACTCCCACTACCCACAGCACCCATACCCCCCTTACCCACAGCATTCCTACCCCCAGCACCCCTACTCCCACTACCCACAGCACCCCTACTCCCCCTACACACAGCACCCCTACCCCCTTACCCACAGCACCCCTACCCCCTTACCCACAGCACCCCTACCCCCTTACCCCCAGCACCCCTACTTCCACTACCCACAGCACCCATACCCCCCTTACCCACAGCATCCCTACCCCCAGCACCCCTACTTCCCCTACTCTCAGCACCCCTACTCTCAGCACCCCTACCCCAGCACCCCTACTCCCACTACCCCCAGCACCCCTACTCCCACTACCCCCAGCACCCCTACTCCCACTACCCACAGCACCCATACCCCCCTTACCCACAGCATCCCTACCCCCAGCACCCCTACTCCCACTACCCACAGCACCCCTACTCCCACTACCCACAGCACCCCTACCTCCCTTACCCCCAGCACCCCTACTCCCCCTACACACAGCACCCCTACCCCCCTTACCCCCAGCACCCCTACCCCCTTACCCCCAGCACCCCTACCCCCTTACCCACAGCACCACTACCCCCAGCACCCCTACCCCACTTACCCCCAGCACCCCTACCCCACTTACCCACAGCACCCCTACCCCCCCTACCCCCCCACCCCTACACACAGCACCCCTACCCCCCCACCCCTACACACAGCACCCCCACCCCCTACACACAGCACCCCTACCCACAGCAGCCCCACAAACACAGCACCCTTTCCTCCCCCCACACACAGCACCCTTTCCTCCCCCCACACACAGCACCCTTTCCTCCCCCCACACACAGCACCCTTTCCTCCCCCCACACACAGCACCCTTTCCTCCCCCCACACACAGCACCCTTTCCTCCCCCCACACACAGCACCCTTTCCTCCCCCCACACACAGCACCCTTTCCTCCCCCCACACACAGCACCCTTTCCTCCCCCCACACACAGCACCCTTTCCTCCCCCCACACACAGCACCCTTTCCTCCCCCCACACACAGCACCCTTTCCTCCCCCCACACACAGCACCCTTTCCTCCCCCCACACACAGCACCCTTTCCTCCCCCCACACACAGCACCCTTTCCTCCCCCCACACACAGCACCCTTTCCTCCCCCCACACACAGCACCCCTCCCCCCACACACACACAGCACCCCACCCCCCCCCCCACACACAGCACCCCCACCCCCCCCACACACACACAGCACCCCACCCCCCCCCCCCCCACACACAGCACCCCACCCCCCCCCACACACAACATTACACACAGACACATATACTGCATTGAGGGGTGCAGTGTATGTGTGTGTTCAGCAGTCTTTATGTATTCAGCAGTGTGTGTGTGTGTGTGTGTGTATTCAGCAGACTGCGTGCGTGTATTCAGCAGACTGCGTACTCAGCAGTGTGCGTGTATTTAGCGGACTGTGTGTGTATTTAGCAGTCTGTCTATGTCTCGGTGTGTGAATGTGTTCAGCAGTCTGTGTGTATGTATTGCATTTGTTGGAGATACTAATATAAGCTTAATTTATATCATTATTTAAAATTTGTATAATTTAACTCTATGTTGTGTTCTTCTTTTAAAACAAAAGTTGTTAACTGTACGAGTAGTTTTTTCTAAACGTAAACCTCAGTATTCAGGTTTAATTGTCGTGTTGGCACTTTGAGGGAAAAAAAGTTGGCATGTATTGCAGTTTGGGCACTCGGGCTCAAAAAGGTTCGCCATCACTGCCCTAGAGTGTCTAATTTTACAAATGGTAGGCCTTTGTGGTTTTTTTTTGAACAGTCAAACTACTATAATACCCCAAATGGAAGCATAGGCTCATTAAATCCGTCTCTCAAAATTCTACTGTGAATACTGAAAAGGACAGGTCTCCTATATGGCACTGTAGCTTCACGAAATAGTGCCAAAGACATACAATGGGGGTACCGTTGTACTCAGCAGAAGTAACTGAACACATAATAAAACTTTGTACAGGAATCGCACACACCAACTTTACAAAATACACATGAGAAGTTCTTTGTTATAAGTTTGTGTGCGAAAACCCCCAAAAAACACAATTTTACTCCAATATTTAGCAGAGGTTGGCGGTAAAATGGCTACGTAGAAAGTGTCAAAACAACCTTAGGTAAATAGCCTGTGGTGTCTACTTTATATAAATATATACTTTTGTGTGGCAATGTTGTTTTCTTTTATGGCTATTAGGCTTACAAGACAAACATACCAAATTCTAAAATCGCTCCACATAAAACGTTTATTTTACTCCTTGTGCTTTGTGACCTGTAACTACCAAAAAAAACGTAAAATCCCAGACACATTATATATTCTGTAATTCAGAACAACTAAATGAATTTATGTTTAATTACTTTCCTTAACCTGCACTAATTATGTACACATTATTATTGCAAAAACTGTAAAAAAAAAACACACAAAAATTCATTTTTTTGCATATTTCTGTATTTTTTTTATAATAAATAAGCATTTATATATATATGTGTTACATCAAATTAAAGCCCTTTCTGTCCTTTAAAAAACGGTATATAATATGTGTCGGTGCAATAAATTAGTAAAATGCAAATTGCAGTTGAACGCAAATAGCAAAAAATGCAAAAAATGCCGTTGTCATTAAGTGAAAGACAAGCTTCTGAAGCTCTGTCCTTAAGGGGTTAAAAAACAATTGTTTACAGGAAGGAGATAACTGGTAACACTCTGTTTCAAGCCAAGAGTTGTCACCTAAAACCTAATTAAAATGTATTACTTATTGCCACTTCATCAGTAATAAAACTCTATAATAAAAGATAAAAGAGCAGGGCCTCTAATCCATTTAATGGGATTCAGTTTTACAATAAACTTGTGCATGGTGGAAAAATGTGTGTCAGCTGAACCACGTCGTATAAAAAAATATATATTATTTTGCAGGAAGGATGGAGTTCATGCATGTGGTGTTTAAGCCTGGACCTCAAGGTGGCAGGTGAGCTTATATTCAAATGGCCATTAGAATGAAACTTAAAAGCCTCCATTTTGTTTAAATGTACATAAGGATTTGGGCCAGAGCGCAGGTAACTTTCTCTTTGTTTTTACTATGTATTTTGAGCTGTTAGATACTAAGCCACTGCTGCTGTATGCGCGGTGCTTTATTTTGTGTTCGTATATGATTTTTGTATCACACAGCTACGTTATATTGCTGCCAGCCACCCCATGTTTGCTTTATTAAGAATTTATAAGTATGTAGGGGCAACACCCCTTCCTCTCTCAACAGAGAAATTTGCCTTTTAGCTGATACCGGCAAGGTGATTTGCATGTGTTATAGCCCTACTTATTAAGTATGTAGGGGTTTATAAAACACCCCATTCATGTCTCATTAGAGACGTTTACCTTTGTATGTGTAGAAGCCCTATAATGTGTTAAATGTGAAAGGGTTTATACAATACTCCTTTCTGTCTTATTGGAGATATCAGCAAATTGAATTGGCTAGTGTAGGACTCACCTTTTGGGGCTTGCCTTGATGTGGCAGGTTAGCTTATATTCAAATGGCCATTGAAATTAAACTAAAGAGCCTCCATTTTGTTTAAATGTACATAGGGGCCAGAGCGCAGTTAACTTTCTCTTTGTTTTTTAGATGTAATCCTAAGTAGTAGAGCTTCATGGTTTTTGGTCACTGAAATCCCACAGGGCTTATTATGTCAGTTTTTTTATTTTTATTTTAGTTTTGCGTAAGGTTGTTGATTTTCTAACATCCACGATTGCTTAGCAAGAAAGCTTTTCTAAATTCTCCTTTGTGTTCTTCAGGGAGTGCAAGGCTGGATATTTCTCAGGTCTCTCACACTGCCATGGACTTGTCACCAAATTTCTGCTTTCCGCTTATTCTCTCAGATCTGGGAAAAGGCCCGTTAGAAATAACACACACAGGACAGAGCAATGTTTTGGAATGCTTTCATTTTTTCCTTCACAGCAAAGGGGGTATATAGATTTTTAGTCTAACAATTCTAACACATCACGTACAGTTCTGTATGTTAGGGGTAGATAAGCAAGCCTGTTCAGCATAACTCAGGGTGTGGTATAATACGTGCTTTGCAGGCAAGGAAGAAGCCCCTACAAAGCATTTTAACACATTTCACTGAGACAGCTAAAAAGTATTTAATCAATAAATCAAAGCAATACAATTGACCCTAGCAGGGAGATAGTCACGTCTCTTGGCTTATGTTTAGGTAATACAGCATCGGCAAATAAAGAATTTATTCAATAAACACCAAATTGGACTGAATTGAAAACAACATTGCAAAATATAGCCTAAAAGAGCCAAGATGTCGTTAGAGGTGAATTGGAGAATTTTTCTAAATCGACTTTTTTTTCCCCTAAATTTCCAGTCCACCTTTAAATTCACAATTCAGTCAATGCAGTCTCAAATAATACAGGTTTAATTTTCCCGTCTCACTTTATTAAAAATATAGCCTATTCTTGAAATTTTAAGGATTATAAATTGGAAGACTGGACTTGTTTTGTTTACACGTTCTGTGATTTAACCATGTAAGCTTTCATACTTGTTTAGGTAAAGTTGCAAATTCCTCGTGCCATGGAATAAAGATATTATAAATATAATGCAATCTTGTTTATGTAGTGGAAAATGATTTGTTTTTCTAAATGAACTCCTCCTCAGTCTGCTGCATACAAAGAGTTACTTCTGTCTGAAACCCAGCACCTCCCATTGTTTTCCCGTGACTGCCATTTAAACCCACTCAGATGCTCCACATGTCCTCACACTGGCATTAGAACAGAACCAGCTTTGTAAAATTAACATGTCTTTCATTTATATGTCTGTAATTTATGAAAGATTGTAATGGAAAGAAATGCAGTGCTGTGGAATCGACCCCTTTATCATTTGATACAAGAAGGCATTGTAAGATTGAAGAGCTAGGTAGCAATTAACTGAAAATATTAAAATTCACATATTTGAAATACACAGCTTCCCACCATCCATATATCTTGATGAATCCCTGGCCGATGGATAGAGAACTATTATTTCACCATTTTCCAGTTTGCGGAGACATGTTAATACACAAATGTTGGTACGCAGTATTTTTGCTTTAACCCCTTAAAGACCAAACTTCTGGAATAAAAGGGAATCATGACATGTCACACATGTCATGTGTCCTTAAGGGGTTAACGCTCTATTCTTTGCTAATTGTTAATAATAATAATCAATAATATATGGAATATACATCGCCAATTTATTAATATCGACAAACTTATTCTAACACACAATTTTCTTATTGTGATGTTTCTATACCGGTCTCTACAGAGTACTTAACATTATTTTTAGCTCTTTAATATTTAGTATAAGTTTGTGAATATTAATAAACCGGAGACATATTATACAAAATAATTTATTATTATTTATCTTCTGCATGTATTAATTATTTGATTGAAACACTTGTGCAACCTTTTATTTTTATGCTTACCATTTAGAATCCACCAATTTATAATGAAAAGTCATCTGTCTTTATGATTTCAACAGCTCAATTTGTTTTTGTTATTCTGACTGAATTTTTGGTGTGTAGGGATTTCTTCTTTTCTTGTTTTGTTTTTGTATTGAGTACAGTTACATCCAATATGTATGTATGTTAACTCTCAGTACAATACTAACTTATAGATTCTGCTGTATCATAGCGGTGTGTATCCCTTATCTCTTAAAATAAACAGAACATTGACGCAATCAGCTTGTCATACTTTTTTATCTTGGAATTTTGTTTGAGATATATAATAGGGTACTAAAAATATAACTGATATGTTGTTAAATCCTTCCAAGATAACTTGTTCGAGTGTAGACTTGTTTAGTTGTTCTTCTGTATATACTATGATGGAATAACAGAACATTAACACCCATGATGCTGGAAATGAGATGAGAGTGCAAAAATAGTACAGTAACAAAATATTTCTTATAAAAATGTATGCCTTATAAAGATAACTCCAAGGATGGCACTATGAGGGTATAAGGTAGCAGAGTGATAAATAGTCAGGGGTTGGTGGTTTTTCATGTTCACGTTCATGTTCAGACTAGTGCAGTCTGCTTCATAGAGTCACATTAAGGAACAGCACACACACAAGTAATACAGTTTTACAATGCTACTAAAAGCCCCCCATCTTAGCAATGGTTCTGAAACTTAATGTAAGAATGTGTAATAAACTAAAAATTAGATTTGTTTATTTTCACCAAGATAAACAGTTTATCCATATGAGCTGGTACAGTGGCACCTTCCAGGTTATGTTGCAATAAAAAAAAATGTACCGTATATACTCGAGTATAAGCCGAGTTTTTCAGCACATTTTTTCTGCTTAAAAACCCCAACTCGGCTTATACGCGAGTCAATAGTCTGTATTATGGCAATTTGCATTGCCATAATACAGACAGGGGCTGTGGGGGCTGGCAGAGCTGTTACTTACCTTTCCTGCAGCTCCTGTCAGCTCTCTCCTCCTCCGCGGCAGTCTGTTCAGCACCTTGGTCAGCTCCCAGTGTAAGTCTCGCGAGAGCCGCGGGGTCATAGTGCGGCCGCGAGACTTACACTGTGAGCTGACAGAGATGCTGACCGGACCGCCGCGGAGGAGAAGGGAGCTGACAGGAGCTGCAGGAAAGGTAAGTAACAGCTCTGCCAGCCCCCCTCTCCCCCCCACTGAACCAATGCCACTGGACCACCAGGGAAGGAGAGCCCCCCTCCCTGCCATGTATCAAGCAGGGAGGGGGGACGAAAAAAAATAAAATAAAATACAAAATAATACAAAATAATAATTAAATTAAAAATAATAATAATAAAAAATAATAATAATAACAAATTATTAAAAGAATTTAAAAAAATAATAATAAAATTGCCCACCAAGACTCAGCTACACACACACACACACACACTGCACTCATACACACACACGCTGCACTCATACACACCAACTGCATTCATACGCACCCACTGCATTCATACACACCCACTGCATTCACACACACACGCTGCACTCATACACACACGCTGCACTCATACACACCCACTGCATTCATACACACCCACTGCATTCATACACACACACTGCATTCATACACACACACTGCACTCATACACACACACACACTGAACTCATACACACACACACTGAACTCATACACACACGCTGCACTCATCCACACACGCTGCACTCATCCACACACGCTGCACTCATCCACACACACACTGAACTCATACACACCCACTGCATTCATACACACCCACTGCATTCATACACACACACTGCATTCATACACACACACTGCACTCATACACACACTGCACTCATACACACACGCTGCACTCATACACACACGCTGCACTCATACACATACTGCACTCATACACACCCACTGCATTCATACACACCCACTGCATTCATACACACACTGCATTCATACACACACACACTGCATTCATACACACACACTGCATTCATTATATACACACACTGTAAATAAATATTCAATTAATATAAATTTTTTAGGATCTAATTTTATTTAGAAATTTACCAGTAGCTACTGCATTTCCCACCCTAGTCTTATACTCGAGTCAATAAGTTTTCCCAGTTTTTTGGGGTAAAATTAGGGGCCTCGGCTTATATTCGGGTCGGCTTATACTCGAGTATATACGGTAATAACATTTGCAGGGTAGACTACAGATATGTGTTTTAGGAAAAAAAACAAAAACATTGTGCCCTCCATATATTGATGGCTGGTGAGAGGTTGAGCAACTGATAATGTTGCTCATAATGTCACACTTTTTGGCTATGGATCCCTTTTTATGTCACTCAATAAATTTGCATTGGGTCATCAGCTCTCCACCATCTTGAAACTCCACCAGCTGCTACTGTTCCCTTCCTCCTACAACCTGTATGTCCATTAAACCTTTTATGGCATGAGGACCTTTACATTTTCATTGTCTCTAGTGCTGATTTTTCCACTGCAGAGAAACACCGTTCTTTTCCAAGATTCAGAAATCTCTCATTCTGTCTGCAGAGGGACTTAAAAGTAAAATTATCTCTCCTCCTGCTCTCGTTTTTAGTAATTTGATGGCTGGATTCAATCACCAAGTAGATGGCTCTGACAACACGCAGATTTTAGAGATTCATTGTAGGTTGCATTATATGCAAATGTTTGGTGAAACATTTAGACATTCTAGTGACATTTTCAGGAAGATGCATTGCCAGAAATGGCACACGTATTGAATGTGACAAAATGGTATCTATTCTTTTGTGAAAATTATACACCTTGTTTAAAATATTGCTGAATAAGAGATAGCATATCATCTCTCAATTCTATGGTAACAGGGGGTGAACCAAAACAGAAGCAGGATCAACCAAGAAAAAAAAAAAAAAGTGGTCTTGTAGTAAACTTATAGAGGTTTAATTATGTGTAATAATGTCAGACATCAGCATTCTTAAATAAGGTTATCAAGACTGTAGTGAAGATAGTGTTGGGCAAAGAACAGTTACAGTAGTTACAAGCATTATCAAAGCAGGAGGTAAATTTGGAAACAGCATAATAAGAAATAGCCAAGGCAGACAGATAACATTTCAAAGTTAAGTTCATGACCTAATTCAAAGAACAGACATTTAATCCATGTTTTGGGTTTGGATACAGGAAACACTTGCAAAGTACAAGCATATAATCTTAAAACGGATAAAACAGGATAACAACAGATAGCTGCAAAGCCTTGTGCTCTGAAGGAAGAAGATGATTAATAAAAGTATATTACATATAGAGACATAGAGGAGGAAATATGATCCAATTAGATTATGCACATAACACAGAATATAACACTATAGCACAAAACCAGGGAATTATTTGAAAGGTCTATTAAAATGATATAATTGGCATCAAAACAACTAGCTTAATGAAGCAGTTTTGATGTATACATCATGCCCCTCTAGTCTAACTGCTCTATTCTCTGTCATGTAGAAGTTAAATCTCTTTTGTTTTTGTTTATGCAGCCCTAGCCACACTTCTCCTTGATATGGCTCACACAGCCTGCATGCAAAAATGGTTCAATTTTTAATCAGATGTTAACTTACTCTAAACTCTATGAAATAAACTTTAATCACATTTAGGAGGCTGCTGCAGGGTCTGGCAATTCACAGAGCAGTAAATTCTAAATTAAACAGATTGTGCAATAAAGAAATGTTATACAAAGAAATGTTACACAAAGTGTTTATGAAGGCTGTACAAGTCTCATGCAGGGAGGTGTGACTAAGGCTGGATAAGCAAAATTATTTAACTCATTTAACAGAAATGTTAGAGAATCGGGCAGTGAGACTACAGGAGCATGGTCTATACACCAAAACTGCTTCATTAAGCTAAAGTTGTTTTCGTGCCTAATGGATTCCTCTAATACCTGCCTTGTTCGTTCTATAACAAAAAATTGGCATGTTTTGCAATTTTATTTGCATTATGTTTCTATGATTGTTTGAAAGATATCCCATATACTAGTTGTGGATCCTAAACAATAGCATAGAACTATGCTAGAATGTGTGCTGATACCCTCTAACAGTTCCTCCCCATGGCTGCTATTCAGCAGCACTTTACACAATAAGCCATGCATGCTCCTGTACAGTTTAGCAGGGGCAATTGTCATTCACAATCTATGTAAAAAATATTTTGATGTCATATTTCATGATCAACACACAAACAGCATATGTACCACTCCAAAGATGATGAGCTCCACCACGATGGCTAGCAGAGGATATTATACAGGCATGCCATTCTATACAGCCAGCTACTTAACCCTTCATTCTTCAGATAATTGCTCAAAAACCCCGTAAAATTGTGAAACAACATTGAATTTTTTTTCTGAAAATTCATCCCATATAGAGGTAATGCTACAGTAATGACAATAGGCACATAGCTCTAACTGTGTACCAAATAGGCATAGAGATTAGTTTCAGTCCAAAGTGCCGTTCATCAGAATTTGAGCTGATTGTGTAATTAGTCATATCTGAACTCTGAGTTGAAATGCACCTGAACCTCCAATGCACCACAAACCAACCAAAACACTCAATATCCATTTCAGTTTGTGACTCTGAAGTCCATCTGGGGTGCCAAGATAGAGATGAGTGATGGGGAAGAAGACAATTGATGGCTAGGGGACAGTCACTAAACATTTCTTTTATTAACAGGTCAAGTGAGATGTTAACAATAGAGGAGGGGGGGGTGGAGAGGGTCAGTAAAATAAGTTATAGTTTTTAAATAAATATATAATACTTTATCTCACTTTATCTTTAAACCAAATGTCGAGAATATGTTCCCATTAGTGTACTGCTAAATATATACACATTATAATATTATGTGCATATTTTGCAGTACACTGATTGGTCCATTTTTGTGCCCTTGTGGTTCTGTTTCCATATGAGGTTTTGGAACCAAAAGTCTGCCGGAAAAAATGTGAGCATCCAGAAAAAAAATTCTGTTTTAAGGAAAGTGGTTCAGCTCAATGAAATTTTGGTCAAGTCTAGTACCAAACACTGTTCTTACAAATGTGGTGATTTGGTGGATATATTCCTATTCAGAGTTAGTGATTCGTATTTCAGTTTAAGTCACATCTTAAAATATTTACATAAAATGTTTTAACATTCCTCTATAATGTAAATGTTCTTGACTTATAGAAGATTTTGTCTTACGTATGCTTGGATCTACTTGAATAAAGAAGATTTACTTACAAAATCCTAGAGTGTCGGTATCTCTTTGAATATTATACTCTGCATGGGGACGCTGACTTTTCCTCATAGACATGCATTGATTCAAAGCACCACTATGAGGAGGTGCTGATTGGCCAAAACTGCATTTGCCCCCCCATGGGAAAACATTACATTGGCAAAAAATTTGGCAAATTCTGATAATGTCACCGATGGAGGCGGGGCCAGTGCCGGCGGACCTGCACAGCGCTGGAAATAAGGTGAATTTTTCACACTTTTAAGGGAGGTAAGAGCGTGGCAAGCCACCTTAACCCCTTAAGGACACATGACATGTGTGACATGTCATGATTCCCTTTTATTACAGAAGTTTGGTCCTTAAGGGGTTAATGGTGGGTTTTGCACTTTAGGATCAGGAATACATGTTTGTGTTCCTGACTCTATGGTGTTCCTTTAAGGTCAAAATTGCTGAATTGGAAATATTCTCTAAGTCAGGTACCCTTTCAGTTCAGCTACTCTAAACTACTCAAATTCACTTTAAAACATATAGTGTCGTTAACATGGAGCTGTATATTTTCTTTTACATTTTTATACAAAATGCACAGATTAGAAATTTGATGAAACAAAACTGAAACATGACATTTGATTTCAGTTATTTAATGTCCTACTCCCTACTAGTTTTGCTGGTGAAAGTGTTTGCCAGGAGTTACACCACAATCTTCTTACTGCATTATTTTCACATATGCACAAGATAACAAAATGGACTTTTGTGGAAAAAAGGTCTGACATGACATGGAGGCCTTCCCCAAGACCGTATTGCACATGCATATCAAATTCATATTCTTCAACTATGCATTGAACAGGAACTACCTGTGGAGTCAGTTATTCTTGATTTACAGTTGGTATAAGTAGGAGGGGCTAAAGACTCCAAATAATTTGAAAAATCTAAAAAAAAAAAAACATAACCCGTGATAACCGGGCTGAAGTGGACTGGAAGATCAGACTAGCAAAATCAGATATAAGCAAGCCAGTAAAACGAGATCTGCTAATTCAAATGAGAAATAAACTTTCAGCAAAATGTATGTTTCCATTCTCACTACAGAAAATATACAATTGCTCAACTTTAAATAATAAACTGTATACCATTTGAAAACTGTATAAGATAAGGTTGGACGTCCAAGATATGCATGAATATGTGATTTCCTTAGATATTTAGATATTAAGAACGATGGAGTACACGTGAGCCAACCCGATTGCACCAAATTCACAGAACCCAGCCACCTTATTTCCCCATATATGTATGGTGGTCAAAATTCAGCTCTATGGAGGTGAATTATAGATTAGAAAAATCAAAATCTCTGACTAGTGCAAAACAAAGTATGTTATAATAGCTGATAACTATTTTTTTTTAAAATAATTTCATTTTATTAACTATTTTGGAAGCTGGGTTGTCATCCCTCGTCATTGGGCAGAAAGATCAGGGATCATGTATAAGGAGTATATATGGCAGAGCTACAAGAAGCTAAAACTTTATTTATTGCTTTTCACAGTTTGTATTCAGTAGAAGGGGGTACAGCTTGCTTCTGTTTCTATGACCCTGAGTCTGTTGTAGTTTGTTGTTAAGTTATAGTCTAACACCTGTCTTTACCAGTAACATTTTATGCCCTACATTCTTTGGAATCCTGCTAAAGATCTTTCGGAAGCATAATGAACAACTGCCATAGTTCTCACATGCCACCAGTTATCAATGAATTAAAAGCCAGCAATAGGTACAAGGGAAGGAAAATAGAATGTTTGATGCATAAAGCATATTATAACATAATCGTATATACAACCATTAAATGGCTACGTGAAAATTCCAAACTGGTAAACGCACTCTCCTGGGACTCTGCAGTGCTGGTGTACAGACAATTTTATTACATGACAGGAGGCTTCCTATTTTGCATAACTTTCTTTACTTATGCCTCCAGCAGCACAAGTCAATCAATCAAAAAACTTTAACCAATCCTAGGCCAACATAGCCTGCATATAAGTCTTTAGTGGGCGTGTCTATTCCTCTTTCTTTGCTGCTTCCAGAAGACACAGGTCAGAGTACTACCTTCAGAGCTTATTTATTTTATATTCATTTCATATTGCTAGGATAATATTCATTGTTTTCCATTATCTAATGTTTATTTGTATATGTTTATTTTACTAGTCCTTTATTTTTTCTCCCCCTCTGCCCTACCTCTCCTCTCACCCTTTACTGTCTCCTACCCGCGGCGTTTTTTCCGCGACCGCGCTTTTTTCTGGGGTATGGAGCTCGCTTAGGGACCCTTTGGGAGGTGGGTGTGGGGTTGGAGGGGCATTCCGCTTATTTGTGCGGCATTTAGAGGCTTGACAGCGGACCGCGATCACGATCGCGGACCGCACTGTCATTTTGGCGCGAACGGCGGCCATCTTGGATCTCGCTTCCGCGAGACCCACGACGGCCATTAGCGCTCCTAACGGTCGTGATTCAAACGACCCGTCCTTCTTTCTCCTCACAGGTTTATGTCAATATGTCATTTTGGTTTACCTACACTGTGTATATTTGGTGATATCAGTACCCTAAGACTTCCCCTTGCTAAGACATATTAAAGGCTCAGTGCATACAGGCTCATCCCCTGCTGCATATCTTACAGACACAGCTTAAGCAGGCTCATCCCCTGCTATACTTTTAAAGGCACAGTACAGACAAAAGGCACAGTACAGACAGGCTCATCCCCTGCTGTACATCTTAAAGGCACAGTTTTAGCAGGCTCATCCCCTGCTATACTTTTAAAGGCACAGTACAGACAGGCTCATCCCCTGCTGTATTTCTCAAAGTCACAGCTCAAGCAGGCTCATTCCCTGCATTACATCTAGAGTCACTAGTGCAACAGGCTCATACCCTGTTATACACAGAAGAGTCAAAGAGTCACTATATAAACAGACCCATCATCTGTTTTAAATAAGTGCCAGTGCCAGCAGGCTCATCCCCTGCTATAATCAAGTGACATAGTGCCAGCAGGCTCATCCCCTGCTATAATCAAGTGACATAGTGCCAGCAGGCTCATCCCCTGCTATAATCAAGTGACATAGTGCCTGCAGGCTCATCCCCTGCTACATATATATATATATATATAAGTGCCTAGCTGCAAACAGCCTCAAACAAGTGACAGCAGGCTCATCCCCTGCTATATGTATATATTAACTGAACCGATACAATCAGAATTACCCCTGCTATTAAATCTAGTGACTCAATAACAGCAGGCTCGTTCCCTGCCATACTATCATATATATGTGACTCTATACATGAACTGTATCATACGGCACTCCACGCATTTCAGTTCCTAACACTTTCCTGTCTTCCACAGACAGACCCAACACACAACACAAGATGAGTGATTCACCACAGTTACCACCATCAGATTGGCAGGCACTCATTAACTCGGCGGTAGCCGCCTCCGTGGAGAAAGCTATCGACAAACTGCTTATGCAGAACCCAAAACCGGACACGGCTATTGAACAACCCACGGTTTTTACTGACGATGCCCTTCTCGGAGATTACCACGCTACAAAACGGCAACGGAAGGGCACCATATCGAACACCCAAGGAAAGAAAGGAAAAACACCGCTGAAGAAGAGCCGCCAGACAATGAAGAGAGGAACTTCCCCTCCATATTCTCCGTCCTCGGAGGACGATGATCACAACCCCCCACCATCACTTGACATCATGGATGAATGGAAGGCGGGAGATTCACACTCGGAAGACGAGGAATGGCTAGACCTCCAGGGAAACGACAGAGACTATGATCAAGACTCATACCTTGAACAGGAATTCCCTCAGGAAGAGGGCACCTTCATAGACCCCCAAGGAGCAACCATGTTCGATCCCCGCACGATCCGACATCCAAGATCAACGGAATGGGGATTGCCAGAACACCTGACTCAGTTCGTCCATTTCTGGCTGAGAAAGCCAATGGACAAAGAAGTAAGGGCGAGACTACGGGCAGAATGCCCAAGACCCACACTACCAGATAAAATCGCACTAACCCCGGAATTTGATACTACCGTATCCCTGTTCATGTCCCGTGCAGGTCGGGACCCGCGAAAAGGGATAGAGAAGGGCCTTAGGGAATCCCAAGACAAACTCTTAGACATCCTGGGCCCTCTAGCAAAAATGCTATACTTGGCCGACTTAGCCCTATCCCAGGGCACCACACTGGATGCCCACACTATACGTGAATGGGCGCAACGGGCCATCTGTATGCTGGGTAACACCAACGCGGCAATGTGCACAGAACGCCGCAGAACTGCATTACTCAAGATGGACCCAAAACTGATGGAGCTGGGTAAAAAAGAAATGGGACCGCTGGCGAACGGTCAACTTTTCGGTGACTCTTTCATAACTGAACTCAAGAAACATGTAAGCATCTTCACCACTCTGAATAAGGCTCAGACCTCCATCAGGCAAGTTTTTCGCACCACCACACCACGCCGTGGAGTTTTTGGCAGGGCTGGTCGCCAAAGGGGCCGAGCCACCAGCCGCTTCTGGCCTTCAGGCCCCAGATACCAGTCATCTCAAGCCTTCTTCCCAACCTCAAGAACCAACTTCCAGAGAGGATCTTTCCGTTCCAGAGGCACCCGCACCCGCGGACGCGGACGTTTCAATACAGGTGAGCATCCCCGACACACCTTGTCTCTTTTCCCACATAACTGCAGGCAGACTGTCTCTCTTTTCACAGGAATGGGAGAAGATATCTTCGGACAGCTGGATCCTCAATACGGTAACCGGCTACGAGATCGAGTTCTCAGACACCCCGGTACAAGACCGACGCCCACCTCCAATAAGAGCGTCGGCAACACTCACAGGAATCATAGACAAGGAGATTCAAACCCTCTTCGACAAAGGGGCGGTGGAGGTCGCCCCGGACGATACGGGTTTCTTCAGCAACATCTTCGTAGTCCAAAAGAAAACAGGAGACTACAGACCAGTCATCAACCTACGGCAACTGAACGTTTTCGTCACATACAGGCATTTCAAAATGGAAGGAATCCACCTTCTAAGAGACCTACTATTGCAACACGACTGGTTCACTCGACTAGACTTAAAGGACGCCTACCTATCGGTACCGATAGCCTGCGTCAGCCGTCCTTTCCTCCGCTTCACATGGAACCACCTTTCCTACCAATTCACCTGTCTCCCATTCGGCCTCAGCTCAGCACCATGGTGCTTTACGAAACTCATGAAGCCGGTAATGGCTTACCTAAGGGAGAAAGGCATCCGCTGCCTAATATACCTGGACGATATTTTGATTTTCTGCGAATCAGCGCCCAGGCTTCACTCTCAAACGAGATTCATAGTGCTCTTGCTGGAATCTTTGGGCTTCATCATAAACAGAGAAAAATCTTCTCTACAACCTGCCAAGGTGGTTCAGTTCCTGGGATTCGAAATAGACTCGGGGACATGTACCCTCCGTTTACCCACTGCGAAGATTGCGGCAATACGGAAAGAGATACGCCGGGTACTTCGAAAAGACTCAATACCGCTTCGCCTCCTAGCCCGAATGGTAGGCCTTTTATCGTCCTCCATACAAGCGATCTTCCCGGGACCGCTACACTACCGGGCCATGCAACGGGCGAAGGCATGTCACTTGAGACAAGGTCAGACATACGACCACTGGATCCCAGTGTCAGCAGAAATACGGACGGAACTCAGATGGTGGCTCCTGCACATGGAAGCCTGGAACGGCAGAGCCATATTTGGTCCGAATCCGGACTTTGTCTTGGAGTCAGACGCCAGCCTATGGGGCTGGGGAGCCCACTGCACACAGGCGTCCACCGGAGGGCCATGGTCGGAGGAAGAAAAACTCCTACACATCAACTGCCTGGAGTTGATAGCGGGCTCCTTCGCGATCCGGAGTTTGGCCAAGAACATGTCCAATTGCTGCATACTCCTGCGCATGGACAACATTTCGGCAGTCCAGTACATAAACCACCTGGGCGGAGCCAGATCACGGGCCCTGACGGAAGCGACGAGGGACATCTATCGATTCTGCCTACCCCGCAACATCACGATCAAGGCAGAATATCTACCGGGTGTCAACAACCTCACTGCAGACTGGTTCTCTCGACACTGGAGAGACAGCAGCGACTGGCGCCTGGACACCACCATCTTCCGCAGGATAAGGCAGATACGAGGTCCGCTACACATAGACCTCTTCGCATCACGGACGAACACTCAACTACCGAGATATTACAGTTGGCTCCCGGACCCTCAAAGCGAAGCAGTGGATGCGTTCCTGCAACAATGGCCACAGTCAGGAGCTTACGCATTCCCACCTTTCTCGATGCTGGCGAGAGTCCTCCACCACCTACGCAGAGCGGGGACCTCTCTGATTCTGATCACACCGTTATGGAAGAGCCAAGCATGGTTCCCGGACCTACTAGCTCTATCACAGGACCATCCGCTACTATTACCAGTGTTCCCATTCCTCCTGGTGAACCCAGACGGGGAACCTCATCCGTTGATTACACAAGACCGGCTGGAACTGGTAGCCTGGAGTCTTTCCGGGGATCCTGGAACGTCTCAGGCCTATCGCAGACGACTAGAGACCTGTTATGGGACTCCTGGGCACCGGGCACTAGACGTAGCTACCTATCCGCATGGAACACATGGAACCGCTGGTGCATGGAAAGGGACCTTGATCCCTTTACAGCACCTATTCCCTGCATTCTAAATTTCCTGTCAAACCTGTTCTCAGAAGGCAGAGCATTCCGCTCAATTAATATCACCAGATCCGCCATCTCGGCGGCCCACACCCCGATAGACGGTACACCAGTGGGTCAGAACACTCTGGTATGCCGGCTACTGCGGGGCATCAGACTAGCCAGACCTCCAGTACCGAAGTATAACACTCTTTGGGACGTTGATATAGTTATCCGATTCCTTAGGAACTGGCCTGACAACGAGACCTTGTCACTGAGACAACTATCAGCCAAACTAACTCTCCTCCTATGTTTAGTTTCGTTTCGTAGGGTCGCAGACGTTAGAGCTTTTGACATAGATGGTTTCACTATTACACCAGTAGGGGTTACCTTCTCGGTATCTCGCAGGACTAAGACGGACTCCACATCCGTGTCTTATCCATTTTTTCCGACGGTTCCGCGGCTATGCGTCGTGACCACTTTGCTTCGGTACGTAGAAGTTACCGAACCACTCCGTTTTTACCGATCAGGTCAACTTCTGGTATCTTACACCAAACCATACAAACCAGTAACTACCACTACGTTGGCCAGATGGGTACGATGGCTCTTATCCCTTGCAGGGGTAGAACCGAATTTCGGGGCCCACTCGGTACGCGGGGCGGCGGCTTCGCGTGCATACTCGGCGGGAGCTTCACTCACGGACATCCTGCGCTCGGCAGATTGGACTAGAGAAAACACCTTCCGAGTTTTCTACTTTCGACAGACATCTCACGCATCTTTTTCGTTGTTACCGCAGCGTTAAAAATGCAAAATAGGAAGCCTCCTGTCATGTAATAAAATTGCAGATTATGTTAACGTAGTGTACGTATAATCTTAATTTTAATAATGACAGGAGGCGAGTATTTTCCCCCCCATAGATCTTGAGATTGTTCCCCCCCTTGATACTCGCTGTTTATAGCATTTTACAGACAATTGTGACATCATGACAGACTGTTACATTCCTAGCATAAACCTCACGTAAACAGTATAGAATTTACTAGTTAACTTCTCATAGTTACTGTCAATACTATAACCTAATACTTAGTCATGTTTAGTAACTGAATCAGGTCTAGGTTGCATGCGGACAATAGTTCACTTCCACACCTTTCACCTATTTCCGTTTTTTTCCAGCATAAGATGACTTGGGAGCCGGACAACAATATCCATCAAGCTCCAATCCAAGCTACGTTCGTTCAAGTTACAGAGTTCCAGTTTAAAAGATACCTCACAACCTGACGTTACAGGACTTCTCACATCAAAGAAAGAGGAATAGACACGCCCACTAAAGACTTATATGCAGGCTATGTTGGCCTAGGATTGGTTAAAGTTTTTTGATTGATTGACTTGTGCTGCTGGAGGCATAAGTAAAGAAAGTTATGCAAAATACTCGCCTCCTGTCATTATTAAAATTAAGATTATACGTACACTACGTTAACATAATCTGCAATTATACCATCATGATTAGGTAGATGGTGTTCACACATTATTATTATTATTATTATTATTATTATTTTATTATTTATATAGCGCCAACAAATTCCGTAGCGCTGTACAATGGGACATGACTTCATGACAAAAATATTTCTGATATGCCTTACTAAGTTAGGAAAATATATTTCTA
Source organism: Pelobates fuscus (assembly GCF_036172605.1). Taxonomy (NCBI): domain Eukaryota; kingdom Metazoa; phylum Chordata; class Amphibia; order Anura; family Pelobatidae; genus Pelobates; species Pelobates fuscus. Next base: position 109,902,519 of record NC_086325.1, on the reverse strand, counting down.
TAAATAGTTTGACACGGTATTATATCTTTGATTTAAACTGCATCTGACTACATTTTATTTTTGGAAAATAATGTATAATTGTCCTCTGTTACATTGAAATCGTTTCACAAATTGTTATAAGATTTTAAAAAAGTTTGGAGTTTTATGTTGTTATTTATTTACTTAAAAGTTACATATGCCACCCCTAATGAAGTTGTGCTTTAAATCCCAGCATTGCTACCACTATGTATTTGTCGTTTTTCAGTAGTAGATGCAACATATTTGACATAAGGGTTCGTCCTTGGTTACTTGGTTAGTAACAGTTAGTCTACTTCTAGTTTCCAGTTTGTTTTGATAATATACAAATACAAATATAAAGCACCGCGCTTACAGCAGCAGTAGCTTAGTATCACACAGCTCAAAATACATAGTAAAAACAAAGAGAACGTTACCTGCGCTCTGGCCTAAATCCCTATGTACATTTAAACAAAATGGAGGCTCTTTAGTTTTATTCCAATGGCCATTTGAATATAAGCTCACCTGCCACGTCAAGGCAAGCCTCAAAAGGTGAGTCCTACACTAGCCATTAGATGTGCTGATATCAGCCAAGAATCTCCAGTGAGACAGGAAGGGGTATTTTATAAACCCTTTCCATTTTGTTTAAATGTACATAGGGATGTAGGCCAGAGCGCAGGTAACATTCTCTTTGTTTTTATAATAGTTAGCATGATCCAATATGAAGGTATAATCCAAGTCTTCAGCCAACCATTTTTTTGTTAAATTCTTTATTTTTGTTGTGCAGGATGGTACAAAGACGCTTGAAATACTTCGACCGCATAGACAAGCACATTTATGTAAAATACATCAAAATATAGACGTGGTATTTGAGCTAACAGCACATTTTTAGAAAAATAACAAAATAAAATAGAGTAGAGTTAACACTAGTGAGTCGGAGCAGGAATAATAGAAGATGGTCAGCTAGATAAACTAACTACACAATATAGTATACTTGAGAGTAGAACGACTAAGCAATGTAAATACTGGGCTCAAATATTGAACCTTGACACTGATTTTCGAGTGAAAGAGCTTAAGAAATGCGAACTGAAGTGAAGCTGCAGTAAGTAGCTAGGTAAAAACAGAAACAATGATAATAAGTCCAAGTTAATAGCCTGGTTATGCTCTCTGACTGGATAAAAGTAGTCCTCTCAGCCTACACCTGTAATGGCCGAGTCCAGACAGATACAATAGGGAATTCTCACCTCCCATGGTGCTGCAACGTGCTGCAACACAACAGTCACAGGTGTTATAGTATTAATCCCCTATAACAGTCCTCCAGCTCTGGACTTTAGCAGGAACCTGCATCTGCTGCCTTCATTATTATTATTGTTATTTTATTATTTATATAGCGCCAGCAAATTCTGTAGTGTTGTACAATGGGTGGACTAACAGACACGTAATTGTAACCAGCCAAATGGACGCACAGGAACAGAGGGGTTGAGGGCCCTGCTCTATGAGCTTACATGCTAGAGGGAGTGGGGTATAGTGACACAAATGGTATAAGTAGGGGTAATGAAATAGGTTGCTAGAAAAATATTCACTGCAAAGTCATATGGGGGGGAATGAAAAACTGCTAACAGTTTAAGTGATATGCTTTCCTGAAGAAGTGTGTTTTCAAAGATTTTTTAAAGGAGTGGAGACTTGGTGAAAATCTAATGGAGAAGGGAAGGGCGTTCCACAGAAAAGGTGCAGCTTTGTGGAAGTCTTAAAGGCGAGCATCAGATGTGGGACCTTGATGGGACATACTTCTGTATTAGGGAGGATAGGTAGGTTGGAGCAGCATTATGTAGAGACTTGTAAGCAAGCTCCAGAATCTTAAATTGAGCCCTATATCTAACTGGAAGCCAATGTAGGGATTGACAGAGGGGGAAGGCGTGGGAGGTGCGGGCGGACAAGAAAATGAGCCCCGCCGCTGCAATCATTATAGATTGCAGCAGTGCAATCTGGGAGCATGTAAGACCACTAAGAAGGGGATTACAGTAGTCAAGGCAAGAAAGAACAACGGCATGGACCAGCACCTTAGCTGCGTCTGGTGTTAATCAGGGGCGGATGCAAGCTATGTTTTTGAGATGGAAGCGGCAGGATTTGGCAATCGACTGGACTAGAGAGGTGAAGGAGAGGTCGGAGCCAAGGAGAACACGTAGCGAGCTTGTGAGGAAGAGGTGATGGTGGCACCGTTGACTTGGAGGGAGACAGACATGGAAGCAGCAACACTTGAGGGAGGAAAGACCAGAAGTTCTGTTTTGGACATGTTAAGTTTAAGGAAATCGTGAAGTGGCAGTCAGACACATGAGTCAAGATGGGCGGAGAGAGATCAGGAGAGGACAAGTAGATTTGCGTGTCATCTGCATATAGATGATAATGGAAGCCAAAGGAGCTGTTGAGTTTACCAATGGAGGCAGTATAGATGGAGAACAGTAGGGGACCAAGGACAGACCACTGGGGAATGCCAACAGAGAGGGGTTGGGGAGAAGAGGCAGAACCAGAGAAAGAAACACTGAAAAGTGCTGGGAGAGGTAGGAGGAGCACCAGGAGAGAGCAGTATCTCGTAGACCAAGATTATGAAGGATGAGAAGAAGCTGTTGATGATCAACAGTGTCAAAGGCAGCAGAAAGATCAAGGAGAATTAGGATAGAGTAATGGACGCAAGATTTATCAGTGATTAAATCGTTGAATACTTTGGTCACAGCTGTTTCAACAGAGTGACGAGAGCGGAATCCAGACTGAAGCGGGTCAAGCAGAGAGTTGGATTCAAGGAAGCCTGTCAATCTTGCATACACAACTTTCTCAGAGGCAAATGGCAGTAGTGATATAGGGCGGTAGTTGGATGGGGAGTTGGGGTCAAGGTTGGGCTTTTTCAGACTCGGCGTTATGGTTGCATGATTGAAGGGTTAAGGAAATGTGCCGGAGGAAAGGGAGAGATTGAAAATTTTAGTGAGAGGAAGAGGTGCTTAACCCTCCACAGTCACGATGAAGCCTTGGAGTCTTGGGAAGTGGAGTTTTGCCCAGGTTTGAAGCCTAGGCTTGGCTACTGGAGTCATCTCTGCCATGTAGGGAGTCTTTGGGCCACAGCCCTGCCCAGAGTTGGTGTCACAAGAGTAGGCAGGCTAGATTGACTCTTTCTTTCCTGCAAAGTCCTCCAGAGCCTCTGGCAGATAGAGTCAAACGCCTTCTGAAAGCTACCTTTACAGCTTTTGTTTGATGCCTGTGCATCTTTCTGTATGGCAACATTGCTGCCATTTTGTGTAGACCGCGTGGGAGTCACCTTTACAACATCGCCTAGGGGCGATGCAGACGGGAGTGCAAGCTAGGTAGGTTCTCTGACGAAAGCAACTTAACCAATAGTTTTTGGAGGGGCCTGTTTGCCAGCTTCCTACACTGTGACTATGGCCCCTGTGATAAACCTGGCTAAAATACTTTAAACAGGCTCTGTTCATGTGAGTTATGTACTTTTGTACTCCAGACAGAGAGACAGACCGTTAGCCCTGATTCTATGGAACTGTTTTGGGCATGGGGCAATGCTTGCGGTCGGTCAAACTATGACTTCCAGGAAATTCCTGAACCCCTGAACCGAGCTGGGTGATGTTATTCACCTAGATCAGGGCTATCAGGACTATATGGGGATATGTGATGTTTTGGGGTGTTTTCCAGACTTTGTAAAAATGTATGTTTTTTCTGCTTAGAGTTAATTGAGTTAGTCCATTGTCTTCGTTAATGGTATCACAGGAAGAGGGGAGGGATTGTGTACACTGTATGGGAGTGTCTGAATGTAAACCTCTGTTTTTATTGGCTTGTATGTTTTGTATTCGGTGCCCAACTAGGTCCACCTGGGCGTCACCTTTGCTGTAAAACTTGTATAAAAGACCAGTGTGTGCCACTAAACTTTCTGTTCATGATTTACCCTCAATTTAGAGTCTTGTCTCTTATTGGGGGGGAAACTGCGACAAGGGATTGCTATGCTCTTCATACTCCCTTGAATAATCACTAGCTCTTGTAAGAGCTGTTCCTGCTTCGCTCTCTGGAGGAAGAGAGGTTCGCCCACTGGAACCTGGAGCCTTGTCATAGGTCCAGGGTGGGTAGGAGATGGCGAGACCCCAACTAAGCTGCGGCGGTTCGTGGGGTCTTCAGTACTTATGGTGTCCGGAGTAGTGCTGGGAGCCCTAGGTAAGCACTAGGAGCATCCATCGGTGGAGGTACCCAACCGGGGTACAGGAAGCTCCGTTACAGGGTCCATATGGGGGATGGGGCTCTGGTCTTGTGCAAGATTGGCCACAACAGAAGATCGACTGCCTCCTCCACCGTGGCCACAGACTAGGCTGCAAATGTCATCCCCTGGCCAACATGAGCTGTCGGTAAGTGTCAAGTTGACTCTCATACAGAGAGTTGCCCAGGAGTCTCTGGGTGCCAACTAGTAGCCTTGAAAGGCCCAGTATTAGTGATTTTAAGGGATTATTTAGTTCCCGATGCAACCAGAGTCAGCTTGGCTTAATGGTCAGGCCACCCTCCCCTATGCCAACCATTTTAAGGTGTATAATGCATCAGCATTTTAGTTATTCTTGCTCTTCTCAGTCAATAGCAGGGACTGTTGTGCCATGGAAATGTATTCTCAGAATATAGAGCTCTTTAAGGGATGTTCATAGAACAAGACCTGAGAAGAGTTTCAAGGATAAAAAATATTTTTTTAAATTCTCTCCTCAGCAAATTTGTGGTTTTGTTTCTCAATAAAAAAATTACTGCTTAGAGGGACACCATAGTCACCAGAACAACTACAGCTTAATGTAGTTGTTCTGGTGAGTATAATAGCTCCCTTCAAGCATTTTCATGTGAAAAGGCAGTGTTTACATTGCCCCTAGGTACACCTCCAAGTGGCCACTCCTTAGATTGATCCAATGCATCTCTATGAGGAGGTGCTGATAGGCCAAAACAGCATTTTCCATAGGAAAGCATTGGATTGGCTAAAAAATGGCAATTTTGATGATGTCACCAAGGGGTGGGGCCAACACCGGTGGACCCATGGAGAGCTGAAAATAAGGTAAGTTTTAACCCATTCTGAGGGGCTAAGGAAGGGGCAAGCCACCAAAATGTTTGTGTTCCTGACCCTATAGTGATCCTTTAATCAGGTTAACTAAAGCTAACTAAACATACTTCCAGGGTCACTGGAATTCTAGCACCCAGCCTCTATCAATAGGGCCAAAGCAAAGTTACAATTTTTGCTGCTGTCCCAAGGCCAGTTACAAAACTTTGCCCTCTTTTGCCTATGTAAAATGATTAGCCACAAGATGAAAACCACTGACAGGTGACAATGATTATATTGTTACAATGGTACCTGTCAAGGGGTAGGATATATTAGGCAGCAAGTAAACAGTCAGATATTGAATTCCATGTGTTGCAAGAAGAAAAAAAAAAGATCTGCTTGCGTTACCTGGGGAAGAGATGGCAAAAGGATGCACTATGAGAAGAAGGCAGGCTGGCGGGGGCAGTGTTATGCTCTAGGCAATGTTCTGCTGGGAAACCTTGGGTTCATGTGGATTCTACTTTGGCACGTACAATCTATCTACTTATTATTGCAAACCACGTACACCTCTTCAAAGCAATGGCCTCTGTCAGCATGCTAATGCACCCTGCAACACTGCAAACATTGTTTAGAAATTGTTTGAGGAACATGACAAACAGTTTTACGGTGTCGCTAAATTCCCCATCCGATTGAGCATCTGTTGGATGTGCTGGAAAAACAAATCCAATCCACGGAGGCCCCACTTTGCAACTTGCAGGACTTAAAGGATCTGATGCTAATGTCTTGGTGCTAGAAGCCACAGGACACATGCAGAGTTCTTGTGGAGTCCACCAGAGTTGTTTTGGCAGAATGAGCGGGACCTACACAGTATTAGGAAGGTGGTTTTAATGTTGTGACTAATACATATATGTTTATATATGAATGTATCACAGAATTCCTCTGAATGAGTGTGATGTGTTTGGGGTTAAAGAATATGTTCCCTTTTGGTCCAGTGGTGGTAAGTTCCTTGGTGGTTTTAGCAGTGCTTCTGGTGGTCTGGGGGAAAGTGCTTGGCCTGCACCACTAGCATCTGCACCACTAGCGTGTGCAGACCATAATGTAAGATACTTATAGATTATGCTCATTGCCAGAGTTAGAACGTTACAGTAGTAACCCAGGCAGCATTCTGACTCATTCGCCGGAGGTGCAGACCACAAACATTGGCTGCAGTGGTCATTTTTCATTGGTAGCTTGTTGCTCAGTATCTATGTTACATGTCTTTATACAGCATGCATATAACATTTTGCAAATAAAAAGATAGGGTTAGCGCTAAATAACAGAAAAGGCAGCAACTTTAAAAGGGAATCCCTCAAAACCCTTAAAACACAATAAAGCAAGAAAATAGTAAAAGCTTTTACTATTTTCTTGCTTTATATAACATTTTGCGCAATGAGAGCGCACACTTACTTTTCTTGTGGAACAGTCTTATATTGTGGAGCTCATTGTAATATCACAAGAAAATAAAAATGTGCACTGTGGGCAGCTCACGTGCTTTTGGGATATAATTATCAAATTTCCTAGAGGCAATATGCATAACAAACATAACAAATAAATAAATCTTGATATTATTAGCAATCCAACGAACTTGACTAGATATTAATTTACTATATAACATTTGGTACTGTAAACATTGAAATAGTAACAATCTGTTTAGAGAACTTGAAATGTAAGTATTTGTGCAATTTAAAAGATCTAGCAATTTGTGGTCGTGACCTTGATTAATTTTTAAATAAGTGATATTGCTTTAAGACTTTGCTACCATGAATACTGTATAAGAGAGGTTAGATTATATCCTGACTTTGATGTAATCTTTAGTTTACAATTTGCATTTACTTAATTTCATAAATATTTTTTTTAAATATGATTGTCACATACGGTAATTAATTATGGGATGACTTTGAACTATATTTTAAAAGTTAAATGTTTTAAAAATTTTAATATTTGGTTCATAGCTGATTCTTCTACTGTAAGATGTGTATTATTGCTTTTTTACCTCCATAGGTGGTGATCCAAATAATGATTAGAATGGTATTCTTTGGGCTAATGGCATAAATATAAAGAAAATTACAGAGGTTCCTTTTCTCTTCGTGTCTGTAATTTTTTCCAGTTATGATGAACAATTGTAAAGGTTGAACTTGATGGCCCTTAATCTAATTTCAACCTAAATGTTACTCTATTCCTCTTTGAATATGTATCTTGTCTACTGGAAATGTTAGGTTTGAGGTATATATTTCCTTATAAATAGTGAGTATGGTTGTCAGGGGTGTTTTATTTGTGTTTTATGGTCTTAAATAGCTTTTGCTCATTTCCCTTCAGCTTAATGAAATCCTTTCAGGGTGTCTTACTTTATAAAATTGTAGATTTCAACAGAAAACAACTTTTTTATGAAGCTCCTAGGTTACATCCTCTCTGCAGTCGATCAGACAAGGGAGCTCTTCCACATCCCTTTAGAACATTGAAAGCAGATGTGAGGCATCTCACAGAAGAATGTACTCTGCCTTTAAATACTTCACAGTATGAAGCTTTGGTTTGGCCTTGAAATCTTTAACAGTGATGATCTCTATGAGGAAAGAGTGGAGCTGAGGTGATAAGATCATCTCATGTCTGGATTAGAGGCTGGGCAGGTAACGATTCCCCGTATGGTGAATAAACAAACCCCTGAATTTCTAAATGTATGTCAAAATATTGGATTAGGCAACCTAATGGTATGCATAACTTTATTAACGGAGGTTTTTAATATTTAATTTTGAGATTAACTCTTTGAAAATACTTGTTCAACCATACGTACAGACTCCCTTAATTTTTTACACATGTTTATTGCTTAGATGTCATCTGCTCAAGATAGGATTCAGTCACATGCGCTACCATTTATTTTTTCCCATATGCATATTAAGGGATGGCATACGAAGAGTGCTGCTAGACATGATTTAAATATCTTTTATCCAGCAGTTTATGAAATCTACATACCGCAGTGCATCACTGCCCATATGCCCAGCAACATGAAGAATTGATACTTGTCCATGGAAATACTGGGGATCTAGCAACCTAAACTAGATCCATTGATCTGTAAAACAATCTATGTGAAACTTTTCGACATTCCTTGTACAATGCTTCTCATTTATCGTGGCTCCCATTTTTTATTTTTTTTATATGGAAGATCGGATAAAAATAATAATTATCGGATACATTTTTGCAAAAAAGTGATGACTGAATAGGAACACAGCAGATATTTTATGGATTCACCTGCTTTATCACAAAAGGCGTAATATAATTGTGGCATCGCAAAGAACAAGTAGATGCATCCAAGAGCCCTTTATTGAAGCAACAGAAATGGTTTAAACTACACAATCATTTCCAGACTATCTGGTCTCCTTGATTAATTTAACAAGACATGTGGATAACAGAGAGTTCAACTCTCTTTTCACATGTAAATTTTCATTATTTTTCTATAAGAGATTCTGTTTAATTGGGGAAAACAGAAAACCATTTAAAGTCATGCCAACATATGTTTATGTAATGAATTTAGAAAGAAATATGCACAATAAAAGGATTCTATCCTATGTGGCTAAATGTGCATTGTATTAATCCAAGAATATAATTTAAGAAACACTTTTAAAAATGACTTAAACTTTAGTATAGGCTTTTGACCTGACATGAAAGCAGTTGTTCCTATATATTCTTTGTTTAGAAGTGAAACATTACAAATATTCACTAAAACATAAAAACAATATTACCCCTATAGCACACATCACCAGTGGTAAATAAGGGAAACAAACAATAATTAGTTACCCCTTGGTCTAGTAGGTAGTGAGAAGATTCCTTTGGGTCTTCCAAAATACAAATATAAATAAAAATACACAGCCTACGAGATAAAAATATAGAGAGACCACAAATGGTGAAATATAAAACCTCAGATGCACTCACAAGAGTAGAATAAAACTATGCAAAGCATATAAACCAGGTTAGGACTTCTTGTCTTCTCTTTTCCCAATTTTCGTGTGCTTATTAGGGAAAAAGAGAGACACAAAACATAGTGCAAGACTGTATGACACAAAAGAACACTTTATTTAAGTTGCACTCACAAAAGAGTATGTAGTTAAAAGTCCATCTTAATTGCAGGATATCTTCTGAAACCCAGGGAGAAAACACTTGCATCCACCAGGAACTAGAAGTGTGTGAGTAAGAATAAAACAATAAAATATAATAACAAATAAAAGTTGTCCAGGCACCCTACGCGTTTCGTCTTTACATCGACTTCATCAGGGCCTCCAGCTTGTGTGATACAGTTCCGTCTTGCTCAAGAGACGAAGACAAAGTCGATGTAAAGACAAAAGGGCGCGTAGGGCGGCTGGACAACTTTGTACAAACAAAATAGTGGCAAGCGCAATAAGTGATATCAACCTTACTCTGTGTAAATATATATTAATACATAGATGAATAAGAGTAAGATAAAATATACTTAAAAACAGATAGGATTCTCATGAATCTGAAAAATAAAGCGCTCACAATAGGACAATATAGTCTGTACTGGTAGGTGGATGACGTAAAATACATATGATATCCCACTTAAATTTTCATTATCCTGTGAATCACTTTCTCAGGTATAATGGCTCAGAGTGGGATGTAAATCTCCTCAAATTCCTCCATAGATGGAATGCTTTAATTTCTCACAAAGGGACAAAGGAATGATAGGTACCAAGTTAGAATAAAAAAACAACAATTTATGCAATAAAAACACATAGTAATCTTACATATAGATTCTCTTGGTACTGCAAACAGGAACAATTTCCATAGACAACACTGCACAACGCTTTTCGGCTTAGATTCGCTTTCCTCAGATGCATATCTCCATCTTGCATAGGAGCCCTTTTTAAATGTGTTAAAATGGCGTTAAACACCCCCCCCCCCCCCCCGACATGTCTACTTGTTTCCGGACTTTCTTCCTAGTCCTAGTTTTTATCTTTCATAGTGTTATTTTTATCTGCACCATTACCGATCTTTCTCTATTTTTCATCTCGTAGGCTGTGTATTTTTATTTATATTAAAAATGTTCACCCCGCAAGTCAAAGAAGCACCTTTTTGGAAAATGGAGATGAGTTCTTGTGTTTTACTTGTTACATTTGTACTTTCAACTTATTCTGGCTTCCAGAATTAACTTTTTTATAATGAATAGCTTGTGGTTGGTAAACATAAATACCTTATACAAAGGGATGCATTCCATAAATAATGAATTGTGGTAAATGGAAATCAAATTGCAATATTCAGCATGTTTTGGTATTTCCAGCAAAGTTCTCTTTTGCTCACAGCTTATTTTCTACACTTAAACTAAAGGAGAAAGAAAATGAATAAAACATTACATTGCAAAAACATTTAATAACTTGTGGATTAGGAAATATCTTCTTACTTAGCTGCAGGGCCAGATTGAGTGCCCAGTGGGCCTGGTGCTGACAATCATGAGGGGCCTAAGTACAGAATCTTATCGACCAAAAACACTAAAACAGTCATACCTCTCAAGCGTTATATATCTGGTGGAGATGTTGCTGGAGGGAAACTCATAGGATGCATCTATAAGAAAACTCAGATTCTCTTAAAATATGCTAATTTCTCTCAAATTCATGCTTTCATCTTTCAAGTTAATCCATACCCCTAACAGCAGTGTCCAGTGAAGCAGGAAGTCAATGGGCGGTGTAAAAGGGTGGGCCACTGACGCGCGTCATGTAACCAGAACTCCTGAAAGGGACAAACATGCCCAAAAAGGAGGCGTCTGCCCAAAGAAGTGGAAGGCTAGTCTGGCATGAATGCATGTCAGGCTGTCTGCCAATAATGCATGCTGGCCAACAGCATCCTGAACTTGGCATAAATGCGTCTAATGATGCACTCGCTCCATGCTTTCTAAGGACTGTCCCCTAGCACTCACATGTCCACTTGTCTCCTTACCTTCTTACTAGCAGGCAGAAGCTCCTGGTATACAGTTTGAGACAGCGGAAAGCTGGATGTAGTGATTACCTTAACTCATTTCATTTCAGCTAGTCCACACAAGTTTTGTTTCCATGTATCCCTCCATATGTAAGCAAGAGTGTGTCCCTAGTGTCTCAGTGTCCCCAAGTGTCTCAGTCTCCATATGTGTGTCTGTTTCCACATGTCTCAGTGTCCACAAGTGTCCCATGTGTGTCTGTGCCCCCAAGTGTCTGTATCCCCATGTCTCCAAGCCAGTGTCCCTGGTGTCTCAGTATCCCTATGTCTCCCGGTGACTCGGTGTTCCCCGGTCTCAGTGTCCCCAAGTATCTGTGTCCCTATGTCTCAGTGTCGCCATGTGTGTCTGTGACCCCATGTCTCCAAGTGTCCCCAAGTGTCTCAGCATCCCCATGTCTCCCTGCAGCCTTCACCCCATCCCTTACTTCCCTGAGCTGTAGGCTGTCTCTGCAGGCTGGGAGCTGCTGTCTAAACTCTTTGTGCTGTGTAGCTTCTCCCCCGCGGATCAGTGAGTAGAGAGTTGCAGGTATATGCTGTAACTTGCTATCCCTGCTTCTCTCCACACACAGTGACCCTTACTGGCCGGTGCTGGTATTGCAGAGTAATCTCTGTTTATACTGAGAAAAATACCTGCATTTGTATTGCCGGTAATACTGCAATATTGGCACCGGCCAGGCAGCCTCAAATAAATAAAGTAGTGTGTTAAAAAAAAAAAAAAAAGTAAAACAATTTTTTTTTAAATCAATGGGCCTATTCCATGGGCCTGTACCTGGAGCTACAGCTCCATCAGCCCCTATGTTAATCTGGCCCTGCTTAGCTGTAGTCATAATTTTGCTATTTCAGCTAAAATTTTTGAATTTAATACAATTCACTGTGTAGTAAATAAATCCAAATTTGTTCCTACCCCTTTGACACCCTAACCATCACTTACTGTGCATACCAAAAGAAAAGGGACTAGTGGTTATAAAAATCTGTTTAAAGAAAACAGATGCAATCAAACTGGTAACCTGCTAGGTTTTCCCTAGTTGCATAGTTACATAGGCTGAAAAGAGACATGTGTTCAGCCTTTCTAATATCTATTTTTGCCATTTCCTAACGAAAAGAAGGCAAAAAAAACAGTTTAAAGTGCTTCCAATTTTGCAACAAATTAGAAAAATAAATCCTTCTTGACCCTGGAATGGCGGTTAGATATCTCCTTGGATGAAGAAGCTATTACCCCACTAATTAAAAATTATATCCCTGAGTATTATGTTTTAACAAGTATTTATCCAATTGATATTTAAACATTTGTATAGACTCTTCAGGCATAGAATTCCACATCCTTCTTGTTCTTACTGTAAAAACCCTTTCCATTGCCTTATACTGAAACTCCTTTCTTCCAGTCTAAATGCATGATCTATGTATGAATGAATCATGTTTATGAATAAAAAGGTTTTGTCTTTTGCATGTATTTGCATGTATTTGCTTTTTGTATTTTTTAAATTTTCTGTTATTCTTTTGTATTTTGTGCTCATATTTTGTTGTGCATTCACTATTTGACTTATTATTCTGAGCAAAGAATTCTGAGTTTTCAACTATGTTGCATTATGTCGAAATAAACTGGTACTTCTAAGGATTTGCATTACTGAAACTGTCTGTTTAATGAAAGTGCGGTCGACTTTGTTTTTCGCTTTTTTCAAAACCTGGCAAAGAAACTTTAATCTTTAACAATATTTTAGTCTCATCCAATCCTAAATAGCAATCAGTGCATATAAGTACATGCTCTAAATGTGTAATTGCATGCTGGAACAAAGTCAATAATGTCTGTAAATGTGACAATGAGTGCCTTGGGTGCATTTATTTTTGCATTGAAAGCAGGTACACTGCTGAGGCAGTTCCAATATCATATGTACAAAAAAGTGTGTAAAATAACACAATATTCAAAGAAAAATATTATAAATAGAGAGTGATTGAGCAGCTATTGTATAGAGGAGAGACCACCTAAGAAGACCACTCAGAAAGCGGTGAAGCCCTGAATGCGTTTTGCACCCCACCTGGTGCTTTCTCATTGTAAATCCAACCTCCTCTCGCGGGTGTGGGTGACTGTATGTTATGTGACTCCATGTATGTGACGGTGTGTGACCACATGTGACTGTGAGTAACTATGTATATGACTGTGTGTGTTACTGCGTGTAACTGTATGATTCAGCAAAAAAAAAAAAAAAAAAATTCAATCTGATCTGTCCAGGCAGATTTATGAAACAATAAGAGGCAAACAAACTAAAAGAGTATATAGTGCAAACAAATGTGCAAGAGTATTTACAATTGTAGCATTGTGTGCAAAGACAATCAAAACCATGCGCATATAAAAAAGTGTTCAGTCAATAAGAACGCATTGTAATGACAATACATTAAGTAACCAATCAGAGAGTTATGGTTGCCGAATATTATCAAATAATAATACATTCAATGCATATAGTAATTTGTGGACACCACAATTACAAAATGTAGAATTATACACATATTAAATAAGCAAAAATACATGAGACAGGCTATTTATGAGACAAAACATTGCGTTTTACTGTTTAATAAATCTGCAAAGACACTCCACATGTATCCAGTCCCATATGATGTTTTTGCTGGATCTGTGAATTAAGTCTACTCTGTGCTGGAGGCACTAAGGTGGTCTCTGTCTTATGTATTACATAGTTACATAGCTGAAAAGAGACATGCATCCATCAAATTCAGCCTTGATGTTGTATGTTGTCCTACACTTCTGTACATGTAACTTTATTTGACTGTGTGCATGTGAGCATGTGTATGTGACTTTATGTTACTGTGTATCTTGGTATGTGTGTTACTATGTGTGTAATTGTTTGAGTATGTGTGTTGTGACAGTGTGTGGTTGTGTGTTTATTTATGTGAATGTTCATGTTCTTGCATGTCTATGTATGTGACTATGTGCATCCTTATTTGTATATGAATGCATGCATCATTGTAGGTCTATAATTAGGGAGGGTACCAACATATACATTAACTCAGGGTGCCAACGGCCAAGTAATCATGGTATACCTCTGACTGGCATGCAAAATTCATACTTGCACTTTAACGATAGAGGGGAAGAATTAATAAGGGAAAAAGGGGTACTGCTTTGATGCAAAGAGCTAATTAAGGAGTAATCATTGTGCAACCTAGACAATACATCTCTCCCATCTCTGATAACATTTTCCCCATTCATGTAAATTTCCTAGGGTTAGCATTGAGGGTACATTGACACCACGAGTTGCCATTACGATCCGTGGTTGCGCAATGTGCCCAAAAGCCAATTCAACCGTATTTTTAAAAATTGCAGTGACACTAAGGAATATGAGGAACAGGCAGGACGATTAAAAAACTTTTTTTGTTGAAAATAAATATCATCCAACCATTCTAGACTATCAGATCCAGGAAACCAAACAACTAAATAGAGAGTCCTTATTAGAATATAAAGACAGACAAGTAATTAAACAGACAGAGGAACCTCTTTTAATTTTGGACTATAGTGGTGATGCTAGGCATATAAAATCCATCATTCACAAATACTGGCACATTCTGAGAACTGATGAAGGTCTTAATGACATCATCAGTGAAAAACCCAAAATTGTGTATAGAGGTACAAAATATCTTCAAACTCTATTAGTTAAAAACCACATAAAAACCCATACCGCTAATACTAATGCCTTTAATCAAAAACATGGTTTTTACCCATGTAAAATGTGCACAGCCTGCTAAAGAACTAATTTTAAAAAAGATACACATACTAAATTTATCTCTAACACATCAAAAAAGTAATATAAAATAAATTATATCCTTACATGCCATTCTAGTAATGTGATATACCTCCTCTGGTGCCCTTGTGGATTACAGTATGTGGGAATGACCACGAGGACTCTAAAAAAAGGATTGGAGGGGCGAAGACAATTTTAAAGAACTTTGTAAATTCGAAAGAAGGTGGATATTTGAATTAAATACTCTATCCCCCAATGGCTTAAATTTAGATTTTAAGCTGGCTCACTTTTTATAATATATTGTTTATATATTTTTTTATATGATCATTTGTTTCTACTTTATACATTAGTTCTTTTTTATAGTTTTTACATATATTTTTATATATATTTTTATATGTTTTGGTCTTTTTAATCAATCAATCCTATTTTATATGGGCTGCATTCACACAGTTTAGATGTGATGTATACCTTTAGGACATTATACATTATGCGCCTATATGTAGCTTTTTTTATTAATATATTTTTCCCTTCTGCATGCACTATTGCATTATTGTTGCTATTTGCACAAACAATTATGTCATTTTCTATACTACAAGTTACTGTTTATATGTATGCACCTTGTAAGCTATGAAAGATGCCCATCTTCAACATGGAGCCTTTTGCTTCATTTGGGCAAATGTACTAACAGAATTAAACCGAACTGACATTATGCATTATGTGCTTACAAGTTGTTTATTAATGAATTTTCCCCTTTATATGCATTATTACATTACTGCCGCTATTTGTATAAATAACTACCGTATGTCATTTTCTACATTCTAAGTTACTGTCCATATGTATGCATCTTACAAGCTATGTAAGATGCCCATCTACAATATTGAGCCTCTTGCTTCAATTGGGCAAATGTATTGAACAGAAAAAATGAGCGCCGAAATACCGGAAGTGATGTCAGATGCCGGTCAGCCGAACTTCCGCCCACGTGACCGGCAATCAGAAAAGCGGCGAATTTAAAAAGGAACAGCAGCTGGATGTTTTATGCACTGATGAAAACTCGGACTGAGTTGAAACGTGTCTGCATTACTGTGATTTCGTGTGTCACCATATGGGACCTGCACAGTCATTTTTTAACCTTTATTTACAATAAATTTGTTTACTTTTATATCATCATTTGCTGCTTTTCCTGCTTTTGGGGGACATCACTGAAGATTCTGCATATAGCCTTTTGAGGCACCCTTGGGCATTATATACAGAGCCTGGCACGGCTCTGGAATCCGTGAGTGTATTCAATCACTTCTACATCTTTATTTCTGTATATACAGTCTATACTATGTACTATTTTTTGTCATTATAGAAATTTACCACATGGAATATTTCCTACATATACCTGTACATGTATAAGTATTACCATTTCTTATTGATACATCGGGAGTGGTGTGTGTATTTGGCACTTGTTGCTCTCAAGTACCTTGTTTATTAAGTGTTAGCATTGAAAATACATTTTTTTTATTAGAAATAAATCAAATTATTTTCATTAAACAGATTATAATATGTATTTCTAACAAGTGAATGAAAAGGAAACAGACCTTGGACGTCAGTACTGTGTAATATAATTGATATCACATTTTATCACATTATATATCTACCAAAAGACAATTAATGATGATGTGTCAATCCAAGAAATATTTAGCTATTGAAGAAACAATATCCTTGTGTACTTCAAAAAAATCACTCTATTACAGGAAGTGTCTAATAAGTGTTTCATCTAAATGCGAAACAGATATGCAAGGCTTGCCAAACAGATTTTGCAATCCATCTAAACAGTACACAGAAAAAGGAAATTAAAAGAAAGCCACAATATTATCTCAAACCATTATAGTCATTTACAAACTTAGAGGTCTGTTGTGAGACTATTGGCATATTTTGCAATAACACCATGCTTCTGTTTTAGAAAAAAAAAAAGTGCATAAATGAATGATGCAACATGTTTATAATCCAGGATTCTGAGCTATTTAATCCTCATGCCTCCATGATAATTCTTGCTTTGGAAATTCTTTTCATGCAGCTATTCTTTTGAAGAGCTGTTTGTATGTTTAGGATCATTGTCTTGCTGCATGACCCAATTTTTATTGCATATCAGCCCATGCATGGATGGATGGCTTGGCATTCTCATCTGATCCAATGTAGAATTAACAATTGTGTCACTGATGGCAAACTTCAGAGATCCTGAAGCAGAAATGCTGTCAAAGACCATCAAATACCAGCTACCATATCTGATTTGTAGCAATAAGAATTTCTTTCAGAATCCCATGTTCTTTTAGATGTAAAGTTCTCACTGATAGCATAATAACGAATTACAGGCACATGGTTCAGATACAAGAATTGTATAACCTCTAGAAAAACTATAACCGAAATTGGTCTTAGAATAGCAGAAGTGGAGGAAGGTTCTTTTTTCCTTTGATAGCGAATATTATTAGTGAAGGTAAGAAGCTGGAAGATCTATTCCATTATCCTTTCTTTGTAGGATACTAGAATAGCTGATGTGTATAAGAGTATTCCAGTATTCCATAGCAATAAAACATTTACACGTCTCTAACTTCAATTACAATTAAAAGGATAACAAACATGTAAACAACAAGTATGGTTTAATTTCGAATCACATTTTACACTGTTCACACTACTGCATATGACCACCTCTAGTGGCTCTCATTACGACAATCACTAGAAAGACTTTCTGATATGGTCCTACAAAGCATGAGAGGTGGGCCCACAGAAAGGACTAAATGCATATATCCCATCTTCGGGGTCCCAATACACAGGATGCCAGTGGGAATGGCAAAAGGGGGCAGACCTGTGAGAAGATTTGGGGGGGGGGGGCATTCAGGCAGCTCTGTTTCAGTGCTCTCTGCTGGGTCCAATTATCCTGAGCATAGTGAAAACACATCTAGCGATGCTATCATGCTATGCTTGTTGGGGACAGTCCTTTGGTGTCCTCTAAAGACACCAGAGGACAAAGTCTGGGCAGGGAGATAGGACCTGGGAATCTGATATTTGAAATTTTGGGAAATATAGTTGCTCTAGGTATCACCTTAGTGAGATTTAATATACATAAAGGCACAATTATGTACTCGGGGAACACCCCCTGCAACCTATGCCTTAAAGTTATATTGGATAAAACAATAAAAATTATTTGAGAGTAACTAGCCAATAAACAGTGTGCATGTCACATTAGAGGCTCAAACATCATCCTTCCGCTCTCTCTGTGACACCCGTCATCTTTAGTGTTATTGTAGACAGCAGTCTTCCATTCTGGTTCAGACATGAGCCGTTTTGTGAAGTGGAGAAAAACTACTAAGACTACTAAGAAACTACTAAGACTAATCCCTGTTTTTCTCCTTGGTTTGGCTGTTTTATTTGACTGTGGCAATTGCTCCACCTTTGGACATGTTCTTTAAACCTAATATCTGTTGAGTTGGTATGGTAGCCAGTGGAGATGTCGCGAACATAACATTTTCCGTTCGCGAATGGCGAACGCGAATTTCCGCAAATGTTCGCGAACGGGTGAACCGGGCGAACCGCCATAGACTTCAATAGGCAGGCGAATTTTAAAACCCACAGGGACTCTTTCTGGCCACAATAGTGATGGAAAAGTTGTTTCAAGTGGACTAACACCTGGACTGTGGCATGCCGGAGGGGGATCCATGGCAAAACTCCCATGGAAAATTACATAGTTGATGCAGAGTCTGGTTTTAATCCATAAAGGGCATAAATCACCTAACATTCCTAAATTGTTTGGAATAATGTGCTTTAAAACATCAGGTATGATGTTGTATCGATCAGGTAGTGTAAGGGTTACGCCCGCTTCACAGTGACAGACCAAACTCCCCGTTTAACGCACCGCAAACAACCGCAAACAGTCCATTTGCACAACCGCAAACTCCCCATTTGCACAAGGTTGGATACCAAGCTAGCCATGTCCCGTTCCTTGTCCTCACTGATGTCATTGAAGGTCTATTCCTCCACCCAGCCACGTACAACACCAAGGGTCCCCGAAAGGTGACAACAAGCCCCCTGGGATGCCTGCTGTGTTTGGTCTTCTACCTCCTCAAAGCTACCTTCCTCCTCTGACTCCTCTTCTTCAGACTCCTCTCTCTGCATTGCCTCTCTCTGCGTAATTATAAGGTGTGTTAAGTAGTACTATTCCTATCAGTTTAATCCCTGTTACGTCCCCTATCAGGGGACGTGTATATGGCATCGATTTTAGGAACCGGGAGATGGAAAAAGATGCTTGGTCGGTCCTCCTACTTCAAATTTGGGGCACTGCGCGTGCAATCTAATGTGCCACCAGACGCAAGACGCAAGACGCAGCAGCAGAAGAGGACTCAGCCGAGGAGGTTATGGAAGAGGATGGAGTAGGAGTAGTAGAGGAGGTGGCAGCAGGCCTGCCTGCAAGTCGTGGCGGTGTCACCAACTCCTCTGCAGAGCCACGCATTCCATGCTTGGCAGCCGTCAGCAGGTTTACCCAATGCACAGTGTAGGTGATATACCTGCCCTGACCATGCTTTGCAGACCAGGTATCAGTGGTCAGATGGACCCTTGCCCCAACACTGTGTGCCAGAAATGCCATTACTTCCTTTTGCACAATCGAGTACAGGTTGGGGATTGCCTTTTGTGCAAAGAAATTTCATCCGGGTACCTTCCACTGCGGTGTCCCAATAGCTAAAAATTTTTGGAACGCCTCAGACACCACCAGCTTGTATGGTAAAAGCTGGAGGGCTAAGAGTTCAGACAAGCCAGCTGTCAGATGCCGGGCAAGGGGGTGACTTTGTGACATTGGCTTCTTACGCTCAAACATTTCCTTGACAGACACCTGACTGTGGGCAGATGAGCAGGAACTGCTCAAGGCGAGAGACGGAGTGGCGGTTGGTTGAGAGGGAGCAAGGAGGACAGCATTGGTTGACATGGCTGAAGATGCTGGACCAGGAGGAGGATGGCGGCTTTGAGTTTGTGTGCTGCTTGTACTCATGTGTTGATCCCATAGGTGTTTGTGATGACGGATCATGTGCCTTCGCAAAGCAGTTGTACCTAGGTGGGTGTTGGACTTCCCACGACTCAGTTTCTTTTGGCACAGGTTGCAAATGGCATCACAGTTGTCAGAGGCAGACACACAAAACAAAAATGCCACACTGCTGAGCTCTGCAATGACGGCATTCTGGTGGTGGCAACAGCATGCGTTGATTGGCGTGCTGTCTTGCTGACCCCGGGTGCCGATGCATGCTGTCTGACTGTGCCCCCAGCTCCTTGCAACGACCTCCCCCTGCTTCCAACTCGTCTCCTCCTCCTCTCTGTCTCCCCATCTGAACTTTCCCCCGGTTCTTCTTCTCTTCTAGCGGGCACCCACGTGACATCCACGGCCGCATCGTCATCATCAACCGCTTCACTTGTATCTGACATCTCAGCAAAGGAAGCAGCAGCGGGTACAACATCATCATCATCACACCGTACGTCCATGTGTGTAATGCTGCCTGACTGAGACATATCCCTGTTATCTACATCCTCTGGCAATAATGGTTGCGCATCCCTCATTTCTTCTAACTAATGTGTAAATAACTCCTCTGACAGATCAAGTGAAGCGGCTGTGGTGCTAGTGTTGGTGGTGGCGGCAGGCGGGCGAGTGGTAACTTGAGAGGTGCCCGAAGCTAAGCTGGAGGAGGATGATGCGTCATGGTTCTGAGCGGAAGCTGTAGAAGATTGGGTGTCCTGTGTTAACCAGTCAACTATGTCCTCAGAACTTTTCGAGTTCAGGGTACGTGGCCTCTGAACACTGGGCATTATTCTAGGGCCAAAGGGCATCACATCACCACGACCACGACGGCCCCTGCGGGGTGGCCTGCCTCTGCCTGTCATTTTTTTTTCGATTAGTGGTACTATGCGTGCAAGCTACTGTGACAACAGATATGAGTGGCACTGTGCACTGGGAGAAGTTGGCAGAGTAGATGCTGTAGGCCTGAAACACAAGCTTGCAGACAACTAACTGCTATTCAATCTATTACAGTCAAAACATTTTTTTTTTTTTAAATGTACACTACTGTTACACCAGATATGAGTTGCACTGGTGTGACCCTGTGCCCTGGCAGGCCCTGAAAGGCACACGCGTGAAGGAAACTGACTGCTATTATTTCACAGTCAAAAAATGTTGTTGTTTTTTAAATGTACACTACTGTTAAACCAGATATGAGTTGCACTGGTGTGACACTGTGCCCTGGCAGGCCCTGAAACGCACACATGTGAAGGAAACTGACTGCTATTATCAAATTTCTAGTTTTTTTTTTAATGTACACTACTGTTACACCAGATATGAGTTGCACTGGTGTGACACTGTGCCCTGGGAGGCCCTGAAACGCACACGTGTGTAGGAAACTGACTGCTATTATTTCACAGTCAAATTTCTAGTTTTTTTTTTTTTTAAATGTACACTACTGTTACACCAGATATGAGTTGAACTGGTGTGACACTGTGCCCTGGCAGGCCCTGAAACGCACACGTGTGAAGGAAACTGACTGCTATTATATTACAGTCAAAAAAGTTGTTTTTTTTTAAATGTACACTACTGTTACACCAGATATGAGTTGCACTGGTGTGACAATGTGCCCTGGCAGGCCCTGAAACGCACACGTGTGAAGGAAACTGACTGCTATTATATTACAGTCAAAAAAGTTTTTTTTTTTTTTAAATGCAAGCTATTGTGACACCAGATATGAGTGGTGGCACTGGGCAAGTGGGCACAGTATACACTGTGAGCCTGACACACACGCTGGCAGGCAGGCAACTGCAATTAGATTACACAGGAAAAGGAAAAAAAAAGCAGACTGATGTTCTAGCCCTAAAAATGGCTTTTTGGGGTGCTGTCCTTACAGCAGAGATTAGATGAGTCCTTCAGGACTGTAGTGGACACTGAATACACTAGCCTAGCTATCGATTTCCCTATTAAATCAGCAGCAGCTACACTGTCCCTCCTCTCACTAAGAATGCAGCTTCCGAATGAATCTAAAATGGATGCTGTCCAGGAGGTGGGAGGGTCTGGGAGGGAGGGTCTGCTGCTGATTGGCTGGAATGTGTCTGCTGACTGTGAGGTACAGGGTCAAAGTTTACTCAATGATGACGAATAGGGGGCGGACCGAACATCGCATATGTTCGCCCGCCACGGCGAATGCGAACAAGCTATGTTCGCCGGGAACTAATCGCCGGCGAACTATTTGGGACATCTCTATTAGCCAGCACACATTAATTTGGTTACCTTGCACTTTCTCTTTGTTAAAAAATACAAGGTTATTATCTCTGTTCCAAAAATGCTGTCAGCATTTTTCCAAATTAAATTCTCCAGGCAGAGCTTGTTGACCTCCCTGCTGCTTAGAAAAGAAAAGATGCAGCAGGACAGTGAACTTGTAACATGCTTGTTTTTTGTTCCAGATGTGAAAACATATTTCCCTTAATCTGTACATAGCTATGAAATAGGAAGCTCCAGGATATTCTCACTTGTGTGGGACACATTGGCAACTTATCCAACAGCATCATGAACTCTAAATAAACAAAGGAGTGTGATTTCAAGAGCTTCCTATCCAATATTAATGTCTAGGTTTGTTTCTTTTTACATGTGAAAATGTTAACTCTACAGATTCAATCCTCCAATATGTTATATAAACTTTTCAAAATATTTTTTTGGATTAACTTTTTAAATGACTAATTTTTTTAAATATTAAAATATCAAAAAAATATAGCATATGCTAATATATATTAATCTGTCATAAAACATAAAAATATTAAAATAGCAAAATGTTTTTAAAAAAAACATTAAATCATTTAAAAAGATTATCCAAAAGCATAAAATCATTTGAAATGTTTATCCAAAAATATTAAATCCTATTATATCGAATGTGACAAGTAAAATGTAAGAGATTACTACACAAATCTAGCTATTGCCATTACAGTTTGTTTTATAAACTATTATTTAATTGCCAGATACAATTTATCATATCCCAATTTTCTTATTGGAAACCAGTGTAACAAATTGAGCATGACTGCTGACCCATCCAACCAGGGCCGGACTGGCCCACCGGGATACCGGGAAATTTCCCAGTGGGCCGCAGCACCTGGGGGCTGCAGAGGTATGTGCCACCGGGTGGCCGGTCCGGTGGCACACTCAGAGGGGGCCGTCCGCTTTCCACGCTGGTGCCGTCGGGCTGGGTGGCAGCCTCGCCGGTCCGGCGGCACTTCTAATGCTGAGGAGGGAGGAGCATGAAGGAGGAGGGAGGAGCATGTCTCTCTACCATGCTCCCTTGCGGTTCCCACAATTCCCAGCACAGGAACCACGAGGGAGCATGGTAGAGAGACATGCTCCTCCCTCCTCCTTCATGCTCCTCCCTCCTCAGCATTAGAAGTGCCGCCGGACCGGCGAGGCTGCCACCCGGCCTGACGGCACCAGCGTGGAAAGCGGCCGGCCCCCTCTGACTCCTCTCAGGTAAATGGAGGGGATGGGGGGGGGGGGGGTTAAGATAGAGACACAAGGGGAGGGGGGGGGAATTATACAGAGATAGGGAAGAAAGAGACAGTGGGAGAATAGAGAGAGACAGAGGGGGAGGGAGAGTGAGACACAAGGGAAGAAAGAGGGGGATAGAGAGATGGTAGAGAGGGAGAGAGAGACAGGGAAAAGAGGGGCTTCTCTTACATTAATACATTTAATTTCAATATTTTTATTAATTTAATAAGCTCATGTTCCATTGGCTTCTATAATTAACTTCTTTCTTCTAACTCATTTTCCAGATTGTTATTCTTAGAAAGGTATAATCACATTACAAGTAATACTATTACTTATTAATTAGCATTTCATATTGAAATTTTGACGATTTCCCATTTCTTAATCCTGAACAGCGTCATTAGGCTAATGATAACCTAACAGTCACTCAAAGGCAGGGCCGGACTGGCCCACCGGGCCAGGTAAATGGAGGGGATGGGGGGGTTAAGATAGAGACACAAGGGGAGGGGGGGAAATAAAACAGAGATAGGGAAGAAAGAGACAGTGGGAGAATAGAGAGAGACAGAGGGGGAGGGAGAGTGAGACACAAGGGGAGAAAGAGGGGGGTAGAGAGATGGTAGAGAGGGAGAGAGAGACAGGGAAAAGGGGGGATTCTCTTACATTAATACATTTAATTTAAATATTTTTTTATTAATTTAATAAGATCATGTTCCATTGGCTTCTATAATTAACTTTTTTCTTCTAACTCATTTTCCAGATTGTTATTCTTAGAAAGGTTTAATCACATTATAAGTAATAATATTACTTATTCATTTGCATTTCATATTGAAATTTTGAAGATTTCCCATTTCTTAATCCTGAACAGCGACATTAGGCTAATGATAACCTAACAGTCACTCAAAGAGCAGCCCTTTAATCTAAATGACCACTTAGTTCTTTGTTACACATGTTCCTGACTGCTACTTACCTACATTTAAATGTAAATAACTCATCTTCCTGGGACTTTCTAAATGTGCTAATTCCCTTGACACAAATCAGGAAAAGATGCATAGAAAACATTATATTGCAAGTTGTGGCAGAGCCGCTGCCTGTTCGTGGATTTCCCTCTTTCTTTTAACGTGTTTCCCTTGTATTTTCGTGTTTTGTACCCGCTCCCTGTTTGGGAGGGCTGCTGCAAAGGAAATCCATTCGCCTCCCGAACAGGGACCACACCAATACCCCATTTAGAACGCTTCTTGCGCAAGTACAGAGCATTGCCGCGGTTACAGTGGCAACGCTCCAGCTCTCGCGAGAGTGAACTCTAGCGCTGGAGCTACGGGCTAGAGTTCACTCTCACCACTGCGACCTCTAGCCCCATACACACACACAGACCCCCCATACACACATTGCCCCACACACACAGCCACCCAAACACATATTGCCCCACACACCCTACAATCTGAACCTTTCACACAAACTGCACCCCTCACACATTGCACCACTGCTCCTATACCCTACTACAGCCCCATATCCCAGCAGACCCCAGGTAAGTTGTCAAACTGTTCTTAAACGGTTTGACTACTTACTCTGGGAGCGGGTCATGGCACTCCTGGCACCATAACCACTACACAGAGCAGTAGTGGTTATTGTGCATGGATTATTTCTTTAAATCTATAAGTGCCCCTCCCGAGATCAGGCTCTGGATCCGCCACTGGTGTGTGTGTATATATATATATATATATATATATATATCATGTATATTAATGTGTGTATTAGTTATATATATATAATTATGCCTGTTATATTTACACATATATTAATGTACATATATATATATATACGTACTACACAGAGAAATGTAATTGATATGTACCACATGTAATGATCATATATTGGCCCAGTCTTGTTGCTAGGTGCATACTGCAGCACAATAACATATTTAAAGTGAAGAGCGCACCCACAGGACTTCAAAATAAACAAGATACCGTCATTTTTTACAGTTGTGCCCTACATACATTCACCATTTCAGTCCCATTACCAAGCTTTTCTTAATATGTCGTGGTAGTTGGACTGAAACATTGGTTATATGCAAAGGCACGTCTGCTTAAAATAAATCTGCACTTTTTTTTTAAGCCTATATGTGCTTTTTTCACGTTGGAGTAATAATTTTTAATTAATAATTCTTAAATTATCTTTTCTAACGCTGTGTTTGCACACTATGCTGGCGCGACGCATTATGGGGCTGGGAAATATTTTTTTTCCAGGGCTGCTTTTAATTCCCAGTCCGGCCCTGCATCCAACCTCTCTACCGTTGCCCCCAAGGTCACATTCTATCATGGATAAGGGCAATAACACACATCTTTATTACACACAACCAAGTTTTAACCATATTCATAACTCTGTCAGCTGTTGCACGGTTGCCCTACAGACAGTTCTCCACCTTTTCTTCCATGAACCTCAACAGCCAGCTACTTGCCATAAGCCCCGTGCAGGTTGTCGTCTCCCCAAAGCAAAACCACATCTCGCTTCCTTTTCCAGCTGCACTGTCCAGGAATACCGCTGTCACGATTCGGGCAACCCAACACGCTAACACACACACACAGAAAAGGTGCAGTACCGGACCTTAGAGTGGCCTTGCTAAGCACACACAGAATAGTCAGGAGACAAGCAGAGTAAGGGAAACCAGAAGACAGGATAACGTGAAACAAGCCGAGGTCAAAGGGTAGGAGGAATTCACAAAGTCAGATTAACAAGCCAGAGAGTATGTAACCAGAAAACACAAGTTCGGTATCAATACTAGCAAGCAAAGACCACAACAGGGCAGGGAAGAACAGGAAAGGTAAGTATTTAAACCATCAGGTTAATTCTGATTGGATAATTTCCAATCAGAATTAACAATCACACGTGGGAGGTATCTAAACCTCCCACTGTGATTGAGGCACTGTGCCTTTAACGCCGGGTCAGGTGACTGACCCCGGCGTGTCATATCTTGGGCGGTCTCCCAGCGTGCAGCGTCATGCATGCTGCCGCTGGGGGACGTGGAGGAAGATGCGGGCGGCATCCGAGGCTGGTGGGGTGCCGCTCGCCGAGCCCACGTGGAGGAGGGGACCGCGGACGGCTGGAGGGTGAGTACTGCGAGTGGAGTGCAGCCTCCCCTCACAGCCGCCCGCGGGATCCCGACAACCGCCAAGTTATGACAACGCAAGAAAACACAAGAGAAACCAAATAACAAGCCTCCCAGAACTAGGGTAGGAGGGAGGGAAAAGCAGCCCATCAACTTGTTCTGCAGACCGGTAAATCTCCTCCCTCAGACTCTCGTCAAACATTCCAAATTGCCATATTAGTAGATCTTTAAATCCAGCCCACTATCCATTGGCAACAGCCATGATTCCCCTTCCCAAGTTGTTCAGTGGGAAACTGTTCAATGACCATTGTGTCATTGATTAAACATTTTTGCATAAGCTTTTCAAATTATTTAATATTTTTGAATAACATTTTAAAATGACTTTTCAAAATATTAAAATATCAAAACTATATCCTATATAATCAATGCATATCAATGTATTCAAATATGTTTTCAAAATATTAAAGTTTATCCAAAAATATTAAATTATTCAAAAAGCAAGTCCAAAAATATTAAATACTAACAGACAACACAGAACTACTGGGTATAAACTAAATACACTAGTTGTTTATTAATGTCCAAAATATGTATGAAAAACATAGTGGGAGATATCTAGTCTGGAGTCATAGCATAATCAAAAACTAGTAACCAGAATTCAGACCAGATATCCAACCAGTTAATATGAGACATATCAAAACATGGAGCATGGGGTGATATCAATGAGACTGTTCCTAATAGCTGATGGAGTTTTTGGTAAAACCTACAGGACCTTAACACCAGTCAACTGTGATCTCAAAAAACATACAATTAAAACCAGATACTCTGTTCTCGAAAATGGAGAGAAATGTGTTGAAAGAAAAGAAACATCACAACTACCAAAGAGATTAACCGGATTTTCAAAATGAGAACATTTAGAAAACCTAGACATTTCAGACACATACATATCTAATCCATAGACTCCATTACATCCAGTAACAATAGTAAACCTGAAACAGATACCACTTCATAACCATAACAGAAGGAAATGTTGAGACCTACAAGGAACGCATATTTTTTTAGACAATACCTATTCAATTCAATACTTCTTCCGGCTAGAACTTAAGCAGAGACAAATGGAGTTACAAGTCCAAGAAATCAAAACAATTCAGGTGACAATGATACAAATCAAATTTTTAATTTCTTATTTTTAATTTCACACTAGACATATTTTGTACTTTTGGTCTTTATTTTTTTAATTTTTTTATTTTTTTTACCAACTCCAAAATCTCAAGTGTTTGGTTGAGTAAAAGGAATATATCTGTTTGGAAGAAAATGATCCATGCATGCAAATTACTATAAGTAAGATGGAACCACAGCCTGATGATGCAGGATCATCTACAGACTTTCGTGTCACTAGTGGAGTACAAAGTAACAGCTGTATCATCTTGCATGTATCTAAAAATAGGCAGTGCATTTATCTCCCCACTCTCAGTTTATTCTAGATTTCTTTCTAATAATAACATGTTTTAAAGTGGTGTGACTACGACAATATATGTGATATGCAATGGACAGTCTAATGAGAACGTATACATAAAATGCAAAAAGATAAAGAAATTAAAGGAACACTAAAGGCACCCAGGCCGTTTCACCTCAATAAAGTAGTCAGGGTGCATTGGCCCTGTTGTTTTAGTCCTGCAATGAAAAACATTGCTGTTTTGTAGAAATTATATTTTGATTGCAAGGTTAAACACACATTTAGCAGCTGTCTTCCTGACAGTCACTAGAAGCACTTCTGCTGCAAAGATCGAGTTTCACTCGATCATGTGCCATTCAGAATCCTTACGCATTGCATGAGGATGTTGAATGTAATTAAATGCAGCTCTTAGGGAAGCATTAGTTTACTGAGACTTGGTAGGATAAAACATGTGATTGGCCTATTCATTTAGGTGGCTATACATTTTTTAGGAGGGATAGAAAAAAAGAGAAAAGGGACAGGGTATGTCTACTGATTTGAAGTCAAGTATTAAAGAAATGTTATGTGATGATACTGGTGAACATATTGAAGACTTATAGACAATTCGAACGGCACTTTAACATTGGCTATGTGCATGAACGGTTCCTGTTCGACTTTTTGAACTGAGCTTAGACATTGAAGCTCAGTTCAGCTTAATTCACTGGAACTGTTTTGGGCATGAAATAATGCGTGTGGTCGGTCAAAAGAGACTTCTAGGAATTTCCTGAACACCTGCTCTGATCTGGGTGAGTTTTGCATATGTTGTTCACCCAGATCATGGCTATCTGAGGATTGTATGTTTGTTCTTATTGGTCTGTACAGTTGGGAATGCAGTGTTTCATCAGGTTCAAGGGGGTGGGCCTCTGGCCAGAGGAATTGTATATAAGCCAGCTTGTACCAATAAATCCTCCGACTTGTTCTACCCTTCATGAAGTCTTGGCTCATGTTTGGGGGATTGGAGAACTACCTACACTCTGGGGATTGCTATAATCACTATACTCCCCAGGGTATAATCACTAAGCTCAGTGGTGTATCCTGGTTTTGTGCTGCCCTAGGCAGGACAAAACTCACTCTGCGGGCGGCGCGCGAGGGAGCTGAGCAGACAGCTCAGGGGAAAGTGCTGCCTCGCCAGCGCCGCCTGCCCAGCAGCCAGCCCAGCATGTCAGTTAGCCTCAAGGCTAACAAGACATTTGCCCTGGGCATTTGGGGGTGGCTTTTTTGGCCACCCCCTGGAAAATGCTGCTCAAGGCAAATGCCTTGTTTGCCTCATGGCTAAAACATCCCTGACTAAGCTCTTGTAAGAGCTGTATTACAAGAGAGGTCTACCTACGGGAAGCAGGATCCTGGTCTTGGGTCAAGAGTGGGTGGAAGACGGCGAGACCCCAACCAAGCTGCAGTGGTTCGTGCACTCTGCGGTGGTTATTGTGTATTGTGGTTATAGTGGAGTGCTTGGAGCCCTCGGAAAGCGCTAGGAGCATCCGTCAATGGAGGTACCCAGTCGGGATGCCAGGCGGTCCGTTACAGTAGTGGCAGCGGTGGGATGGTGTCCTAGTGCGAGGAGAAGCCGCTTGGAGACACCGGTATTGGATGGATTCTATTTGAGGGCAACGCTAGTATTCGTACAGTGACCCTGTCTACAAAAAAAACTCAGAAGATGGAGCGTGCTAGTCCCCAGGCAGCACTCACATACGAGGAGGAGTTCCTTCGGGTGATGCGATGGCGATTGTCCTTTTTTGGCCCTGGAGGTTCCGGTATAGATTGTCAGGGAACTCGAGGCCCAAGTGTAGCGTTACTTACCTTATCAGGGGGCCGGCCGCGGTCCTCTCTTCAAGCCGCGCGCGGTCCTGCAGCTGCACGAGCCGCGCGCGGCTCATCCGAATCTCCGAGCAGGAAGACGGGCAGTGACCGCGAGTCTCGGGCGCGCTCTTAAAGAGACAGTGGGAGCCTAAATTGCAAAAAGGCTCCCATTGGCTCCTGTCATGCCAATCACCCCATACACTTACCTTTTGGGGGTGTGGAAGTGACAGGAGCCAATCACATTAGTTTGAAGGCTACTTATACTTACCCTTTCCCTTAGTTCCTTGCCCTATCGTGGTTTCTGCTACAGTTCCCTTTAGTGCTTGTTGCGTTCAGTTGTGTTTCTCCGTATTTGACCTTGGCTTTGTATTCTGACTTCGTTTTCGCTTTATCCTTGTCTGTACTGTTTGCCGGCTTGCTGATTCCTGTGTACCAGACCCCGGCTAGTTCTAGTTTACGCTGTCTCTTTGTGCCCTTGACCTCGGATCGTTCCTGACTCTGTACTTATCCTATTACGTCGAGTCCGGCCACTCTAAGGTCCGGTAGACGTATCTCTCCTCTGTGCTGTCTTCTGTTTGGCTGGATCCTGCGTGTAGGGGTAGATACTCGTTACATTACGAGATTACATTACGAGATCAACAGATGGCGTCCCATGAGGCTAGATTTGTAGAGCAGGATCACCGTATGGATCAGATAGCTCAGGCTCTCCAGACGCTCTTAGCTAGAACCATTCCAGCAACCGCACCTAACCCTCCTACACCCCTGCTTCCTGAAGTATCCACTTTGCCTACTACTTCGGCCCATTTAACGCCTCCTCCTAGGTATGGAGGGGATTCTAAGACATGCAGAGGGTTCATTAACCAAATAGAGTTTCATTTTGAGATGTATCCACGTTCATTTCCCACAGAGAGGTCTAAAGTTGGGTTCTTTATGCACCAACTTACCGACAAAGCACTTGAATGGGCAAACCCTATTTGGGAGGCTAATGGACCTATGGTGCATGACTTTCACAGTTTTCTCACAGCTTTTCGCAGAACTTTTGACACTATGAAAAGGTCTAAGAATGCCGCAAGAGCATTAATGAGGGTTAAACAGGGTTCTAGGTCGGTGGCTGATTATGCTATTCAGTTTCGTACCCTTGCCTCACAGGTAGATTGGACCAACAATGGGTTAACTACTGCCTTCATGGAAGGCTTATCAGACTCTATATTGGATGAGGTAGCAGCTAAGGAGCTTCCTGTTGCCTTAGAGGACCTTATTGACTACCTCATTGATATAGACAATAGGATTCGTGACAGGCTCTATACCAAGAATAGAAATAGACGTTTTGTTACACCTATTCACCCCAGAGTTAATACACCGGAGAGTGTAAAAGTATCTGAAGAGGAACCTATGCAATTAGGGGTTGCCAAACTCTCTGAGAATGAAAAATTACATAGGAGAAGGGAGGGACTCTGCCTATATTGTGGTAAGAGAGACCATATGGTAAAGGAGTGTCCTTTGCTCCCGGAAAACTCTCGCACCTAAGACCTTATAGGGGACTGGCCTTGGGTGTGATTTCTAAGTCTCCTACATTGCCTCCTAACCGACTGCTTCTCCCTGTTTCGTTACATATGGGAGAGAGTTGTATTGTTGAAAATATTTCTGATATTACTGAAGTTCGTTGCTGAATTTCTATTCTGAATACTGAAATAGTAAGGAGATCGATCGCTGTCTAACCTCCAGTCACTTAAGCAAAAACGAAACTGCGTGTCCCTGCGGCTAGAATACCTCTCGGCTGCAAACTAAACCTCACAGTTTAAACTAGGCTCGAGCTATCTTGGAGAAATATATATCAGAAGACATTCTGTCTATCCCTCGTCTAGCTCCACAGCTCGCTATTGTCAAAGCGTCCCGACGCGCGTTTCGCCGTAAACCGGCTCGTCCAGGGGAACCGGGTCAGAAGAAAGTATTCAGAATAGAAATTCAGCAACGAACTTCAGTTGATAGCTGTTAGTGGTCCCTTAGCGACTGGGACGTGGTTTTTGCAACAGGGAGGAGGTTTTTTATTTCATTATCTCTGGGGTGGTGTTTCTATTTAGAACGGAGGATTCTTATTACAAGATTGTAATCTGTACATGGTGTGGAAACTTTTTCTATAATTTAGTTTCCTTTTTCCTCTACTAAATCCACTTTTGTTGCTAATATATTTAAGGCAATTTAGCCTGCATGCCACCAAACCAAACGGTCTACCATACAGCCTCATATTGTTTTTTATCTTTCAATATTTTGACACTTGTTTTAATGTTTTCCATTAAAAGGTATATTTTAATATAATTTGCACTACTTATGTAGTCTCATGGGTTGCCACAATGGTACCAGTTCCAGACAGGGGGTTGAGAATGAGATATTTCCTTTGGCATTCCTTCTCCTCCTTTCTGGTTAACTAGTACATCTTTTTATTATTTCTACTTCTCATAGGGGTTACCCCCCAATAAGTTTATGGCAACCTGACAATCTCTCTCTACTCAAAGTTTTCGTCGATTTCTCTACATGCAGCAGGTTTCAATACCAATATTTTGAGTTAGTGAGATATTTGACACTTTATTACATTTAATAAATTAGACTCTTTACAGATTAAACGGACGATTGGTCTGTTTCTACACTATATTCAAGCAAATATGACTGACTTTTTGGGACAAGTTGTCCACCCAGATTCAAGGTCTGAAGATGTAGCAAATGTTTTTTCTAACAATCCACTTGGGAATAATAGCACTGATTCTACTGATATTAATCATGCCTTTTTTTCAATACAAAAGTTATATCAAACCCAACTAAAAGGCTTTTGGGAACTTACCAGCCTCAGGCACTATATTGAACAGAAATTGGTACCTAGAGGTCTTAGACCAGATATATTACTGCCAGATAAAGTAAAAACTGAAGAACAGATTGTGGAGTGGAATTCAATCCTGTTAGACTGCTCAGCTAAAATCATGCAGTTTTTGATAAAGCTAGAACAGGAAAATTTGGATAAAACGAATGGGGATCTAGACATAGAAATTAAAAAGATAAAAATATTTGACAAAGAACCTATCTTTACTGCAATGGAAACCAAATTACAAAAAAACTTGGAAAACTTCAAAAAGAATATAAGACAGAAAAAACACTATAAGTTTCAAAGGGACTATAGGGACTTCCAGGAGGGAAATATTTTTAAAAACAAAAATAAACAGAGACTGAGAAACACTAACATGGGGAACAAAGGGTTTTCCTCCTCAGATGAAACAGAATGGTCTGAATCTGAAAGTAGACCCCGGTTTAACAAAAGACCAATGTCCAGACAAATGCGAACAGCCTCTACAGTCCAACCTAGAGGGATCCTGAGGAATTCGGATAGAAACATCTCCTTCTCAGATAACTCTGCTCCTCCTAATGGTGAACCTCCCTCTGCACGGGAAGGTCCCCCCGGTCCCTCTGGTCCTATCCAGTCCACTTCGACTTTTTTAGATCAGGACTGGCCACGACCACAAAGGGAAAGACTAAGGGACAGGAAAAAATGGGGATACAAGATGCACCAATCCAATTACCAATAGACATTACAATGAATGAAAACAAAATTATTAATTTATCTACTTTTGAGTTAAAACCTAGGCATCTCTCATTACTTTCCAAAGGGCTATCTTTTATACCAACTCCCC
This sequence comes from Pelobates fuscus, assembly GCF_036172605.1. Taxonomy (NCBI): domain Eukaryota; kingdom Metazoa; phylum Chordata; class Amphibia; order Anura; family Pelobatidae; genus Pelobates; species Pelobates fuscus. Next base: position 109,869,112 of record NC_086325.1, on the reverse strand, counting down.
CTAGGAACATGTTTAATTGGGCCAAGGATGTGAACCTGTTTGGACGCAAATTGGCTCTTCATGCTTTTCATGAGAAAAGAAACCTTAAGAACCTAAAAGAATTAGGCCTCTCCCCAGAAGACAGGGATATTCTCCAACTCCTGACAGATCTTTCTTCCGAACAGGAACTTGGTGACTCCCTTACTGACTTAAAACCACCCTCCTGGTTTACACCTAACCTCAAAGAGTTCCCATGCATTGACCTATTTGTTCAGATGAGTACAGATGAACTAGAGAATCAAACTATCCAACAACCGCCCTTATCAAATTTAAAATACGAAGAAAAATTGGCTCTACAGGAGCTGAAGCAACTAGATAACATCATTATAAAATCTTCAGATAAAGGGGGAAATATTGTTCTCATGCAAAGAGAACAATATATGGATATGTGCATGGCACACTTATCTGACACATCAGCCTATCAAATACTAAAAGAGGATCCTACTATGGTCTTTTTCAAGGAATTACAACAGCTTGCCCAAACAGCCTTAACAGACAAAGTAATTAACCATAATGAATACAGATATATCGTATCACAATCAAATAGAACTATAGCAACGTTTTATTGTCTCCCAAAGGTGCACAAAGACATGTGCAAACCTCCCGGGAGACCGATTATATCTGGAAATCACAGTCTGACTGAACAAGCAAGCAAATTCCTTGACAAAGTATTGAAACCAATGGTACAGAAACTCAGCTCATACATAAGAGATACCAAACAAACCCTTCTTGTTTTAGAAAACCTAACGGTGCCCCCATATACGTCAATAGCCAGCCTTGACGTAGTGGCACTATAAAATAATATCCCACATGAAAAAGGTCTAGCTGGGGTAGCATACTTTTTGGAAAAATCAGGGACATTCAAAGAACAAGAACAAGACTTTATTTTGGCCCTTCTTCGATTTGTTTTAACACACAATTATTTTACCTTTAACGGTAAATATTATTTACAAACAAGGGGCACAGCCATGGGGTCATCTTGTGCACCCAGTTATGCAAATCTATTTTTGGGATGGTGGGAGGAGACCATAGTGTCCAATATGTCTTATCTCTATATCTCGTCCATACACAAATGGTATCGGTATATAGATGATATCTTAATTTTTTGGTCAGGTTCTTTTTTACAGTTTGAAGAGTTGGTTGATAAACTCAACCACAATGATATCAACCTGCAACTCACTCATGTCATAAATGAGAAACATCTGGTCTTCCTGGACCTGAACATAAACGTGCATGAGAATGGAGATATAAGCACCTCTCTATACAGGAAACCAACGGCAACAAACAGCCTGTTGCATTGGCAAAGTTATCACCCATACCATTTGAAGGCCAACATACCGTACGGCCAGTATCTAAGAGCCAAGAGAAACTGTTCCAATCAGGAGGATTATGAGAAGGAGGCCAGAGAGCTCAGAATAAGATTTAAGTCGTTGGGTTACCCAAACAGAATTTTAAAAAGAGCGTACCAGAGAACCAAAATCGTGGATAGGTCTGAGAGTCTACATAGACCACCGGGAGAACCCTCTACTAACCCCAGTGTGACTAGATTTATTGGCACGTTCGACAAACACTGGAATACAGCACAACAAGTATTCAATAGAAATTGGCCATTACTGCAATATGATACTAGCCTGAGTAACACCATTACGAAACAACCCTCAATGACATATAGACGAGCAAATAATCTAGGAGATATTCTAACACACAGTCACCTTAAATCTGTTCCAAATATTTCTCCTACGTCTACCTGGCTTCGGACGACTAATGGCCTTTACAAATGTGGCCATTGCAAAGCCTGTAATTTCATTCAACCTACAAAATCTGTCTTTAATAAAAGAACATCTAAAGAGATAACTATCAATGCCTTTGTTAACTGTAGCTCCACCAATGTTATTTACATTATAACTTGTGATTGTGGACTACAGTACATTGGCAAAACTTACCAACAATTACGCAGACGAATCTTACAGCACATCAACTCAATTACCAATTTACATATTGAAACTCCAATTTCGAAACATGTAAGAAGCAATCATGCTTCTAAACCTGGAGTTTTGAAATTTCAGGTGATACAAAAACTCTCTTTAAATCACCGCAAAGGGGACATTAACATTGCTTTACTTAAGGCAGAATCCCGCTGGATCTACTTCTTTCAGACTTTATATCCCAAAGGACTCAACGAAGAGTTCAACTTTACCCCTTTTATTCATTCTTAAAATAAGAGGAATTTATTATTTTTGGTCTAAGATTTTCTATTATATTTAAACATAATGGGGGTTGAACTGGGAAACTAACTCTTTCTGCTTTACAGTTATAATAGCAATGGAACTATTTTATTCCCTTAGGGTTCTCTGCTTCTCTGACCAATTGGTACTCTTAGAATTACCCCTGAAAATGGTGGTTTGGTATATAGGGTACATATAAATATATAAAAAAAACTCTTATTGTAAATATTGTCTTTCATGACTTTCCAATTGTTCATCACCTATTTATTCATATATACATACTCTTCTCTTAGAAAACTGTTCCTGTGTGACCTATTCGAGTTAAAAAATCTTTTTTTCCACCTTCACCTTGAAAAGAGGTATGATTTTTCTACCTTCACCTTTAAAAGAGGCATGATGTATCAGTGCTACATCATTATATATTAAATATCACACTATTGTATACATCATTATACACTAAGTGTTACACTACACTATACATTATTTCACACCAAATATTACATAACCATCTATCTAACACTATGTTTCAAACTGTTGCTACATCTGTACTTGGCTTCTGGAATCATAGTTCATAAATATTTATAACAATGACAACAATGAATCACTAAGTGTGACCATGCACCTTATCCTTATTTAGTTAGGGTTTATTTTCACCCTTTCAATCAACTTTACACCTTTAATTTTAACTACTTGCTTGAATTAATATGCAACTCAATCATTCTAACAGATATGCCTATCTATACCCGGCTAGAAAGGGTTAAACTCTCTCTGAGTTTTGTCCCTCCCCTCTCAGCAACGGCTGATGGAAGTACCAGCCAATAGCAACAGAGGGCGGGATATTTAAATTACAACTTTCTTCTGACCCGGTTCCCCTGGACGAGCCGGTTTACGGCGAAACGCGCGTCGGGACGCTTTGACAATAGCGAGCTGTGAAGCTAGACAAGGGATAGACAGAATGTCTTCTGATATATATTTCTCCAAGATAGCTCGAGCCTAGTTTAAACTGTGAGGTTTAGTTTGCAGCCGAGAGGTATTCTAGCCGCAGGGACACGCAGTTTCGTTTTTGCTTAAGTGACTGGAGGTTAGACAGCGATCGATCTCCTTACTATTTCAGTATTCAGAATAGAAATTCAGCAACGAACTTCAGTTGATAGCTGTTAGTGGTCCCTTAGCGACTGGGACGTGGTTTTTGCAACAGGGAGGAGGTTTTTTATTTCATTATCTCTGGGGTGGTGTTTCTATTTAGAACGGAGGATTCTTATTACAAGATTGTAATCTGTACATGGTGTGGAAACTTTTTCTATAATTTAGTTTCCTTTTTCCTCTACTAAATCCACTTTTGTTGCTAATATATTTAAGGCAATTTAGCCTGCATGCCACCAAACCAAACGGTCTACCATACAGCCTCATATTGTTTTTTATCTTTCAATATTTTGACACTTGTTTTAATGTTTTCCATTAAAAGGTATATTTTAATATAATTTGCACTACTTATGTAGTCTCATGGGTTGCCACAATGGTACCAGTTCCAGACAGGGGGTTGAGAATGAGATATTTCCTTTGGCATTCCTTCTCCTCCTTTCTGGTTAACTAGTACATCTTTTTACTATTTCTACTTCTCATAGGGGTTACCCCCCAATAAGTTTATGGCAACCTGACAATCTCTCTCTACTCAAAGTTTTCGTCTATTTTTCTTTTCTAAACAAATGTCCAAAGCAGAAAAGAATTATGATGTGGGTAATCGCGAACTCCTTGCTATCATTTTAGCACTCAAAGAATGTAGACATTTGTTAGAAGGCACTAAGGATCCCATCCTCATATTTACGGATCATAAGAACCTATCCTACCTTAGCGAAGCTAAAAGATTGTCTTCCAGACAGTCTAGGTGGTCTCTGTTCTTGTCTCATTTTAATTATATTATCACCTATAGGCCAGGTGATCGCAACACTAAGGCAGACGCTCTGTCCAGACAGTTCGAAACTACTGACAAACAGGAGGTTGATGTTACTCCTGTCATCCCCCCAGACAGGATAATAGCTACTACTATATTGTCTATTTCCTCGTCCCTCTTGCAGGCCATACAAGCGAAACAAAGCATGGCACCTAGCGAGAGGCCTAACGATAAATTGTTCGTTGACGTTCCCGAGAGAAGGGATATTCTGTCACTGTATCATGATACTAAGACTGCTGGACATCCTGGTATATCCAAAACGGTGTCAGCTGTTTCTCGGTATTTCTGGTGGGATAGCTTACGCAAGGATGTCACTGATTATATAGGTGCTTGTGCTACTTGTGCCTGTATGAAATCTTCTCGTAGAGTTCCTTGTGGGCTGTTGCATCCGTTACCCGTTCCCGAGAGACCTTGGTCTAATCTATCAATGGATTTTATTGTTGAATTACCCCCTTCGAATGGTAACACAGTCATCCTAATGATAGTAGATCGGTTTTCCAAAATGGCTCACTTTGTGTCTCTTCGCAAGTTGCCCACTTCCAAGGAACTGGCTCTTATCTTCGCTAGAGAAGTGTTTCGGTTACATGGTATTCCCGTATCTATTGTATCCGATAGGGGTAGCCAATTTATTTCCAGGTTCTGGAAAGCCTTTTGTTCGGAAATGGGCATTTCTCTCTCATTTTCTTCCGCTTACCATCCCCAGTCTAATGGAGCTGCTGAACGTGCCAACCAGTCTCTGGAGCAGTACCTCCGTTGTTTTGTGTCTCACCATCAGGACAATTGGTCTGACCTGCTTCCTTGGGCTGAGTTTGCTCGGAATAACGCCACTCATGATTCTTCCGGCAAAAGCCCTTTTTACGTTGTCTATGGCCAGCATCCTGTTGTTCTTCCGGCTGCATTCTCCTCACAGGGCATGCCAGTTCTGGACGAGCATTTGGCTGGTTTGCGTACTACTTGGGAGCAGGTTCAGCGTTCTTTCTCTACTCTGCTGCTCGCCAGAAGGCTCAGGCTGACAAGCATCGCAGAGCGGCTCCTTCCTATGTTGTGGGGGACAGGGTTTTGCTTTCCACACGGAATATTCGCCTCCGGGTGCCTTCTATGAAATTGGCTCCCCGCTTCATTGGTCCTTTTCGCATTATACATAAGGTTAATCCCGTTTCTTATGCCTTGGGTCTGCCTAAGAATCTGCGTATACCTAATGTCTTTCACACCTCGTTGTTGAAGCCTTACGTGCGCAACCGCTATACCCGGCATACTCCCCCTCCCCCTCCTGTCTCTGTGGAGGGTCATGAGGAGTTCGAAGTGTCTGCTGTTCTTGACTCTCGTTTCCTTAGGGGTCGGCTTCAGTACTTGGTACATTGGAAGGGGTATGGGCCTGAGGAGCGCAGTTGGATTTCTGCGGATGCTGTTCATGCTCCCCGCCTTGTGCGTTCTTTCCATTCGCGTTTTCCTGCCAGACCTGGTCCTGCCCGCCCGGAGGGCGTGTCCTCGGGGGGGGGGGGTACTGTAGCGTTACTTACCTTATCAGGGGGCCAGGCGCGGGCCTCTCTTCAAGCCGCGCGCGGTCCTGCAGCTGCGCGAGCCGCGTGCGGCTCATCCGAATCTCCGAGCAGGAAGACGGGCAGTGACCGCGAGATGCGGTCACGTGTCCCGCCTGCAGCTAAGAGCGCGCCGCGAGTCTCGGGCGCGCTCTTAAAGAGACAGTGGGAGCCTAAATTGCAAAAAGGCTCCCATTGGCTCCTGTCATGCCAATCACCCCATACACTTACCTTTTGGGGGTGTGGAAGTGACAGGAGCCAATCACATTAGTTTGAAGGCTACTTATACTTACCCTTTCCCTTAGTTCCTTGCCCTATCGTGGTTTCTGCTACAGTTCCCTTTAGTGCTTGTTGCGTTCAGTTGTGTTTCTCCGTATTTGACCTTGGCTTTGTATTCTGACTTCGTTTTCGCTTTATCCTTGTCTGTACTGTTTGCCGGCTTGCTGATTCCTGTGTACCAGACCCCGGCTAGTTCTCGTTTACGCTATCTCTTTGTGCCCTTGACCTCGGATCGTTCCTGACTCTGTACTTCTCCTATTACGTCGAGTCCGGCCACTCTAAGGTCCGGTAGACGTATCTCTCCTCTGTGCTGTCTTCTGTTTGGCTGGATCCTGCGTGTAGGGGTATATACTCGTTACACCAAGTGACCGAGCAACTGCAGTGCCAAGCAGAATGGGCAAGCAAGCAGGCACAGTGGGGGATATACACGCCCCAGCAGCCAAGAGCATCACAGGGAGAGGAGATTGTCAGTCCCTCGTCCCTGCAGCAACCAGCATCACTGGGAGATGGTCTTTCCCACTACCCAGCACCAGGCAGCGTCGGTGGTCTCTCTCCCCAGCAGCAGTGCATCTTACAAGGAGAGGAGACAACCAGTCTCTCTCCCCAGTGGCAGACAGTATTTCAGGAAGAGGAGATTGTCAGTCCCTCGTCCCAGCAGCAGCAAGCAGTTAAGCACCAGGCAACGTTACCAGGAGTTGAGACAATCAGTCTGACTCCCCAGCGGTAGCTTACCTTACAGGGAGAGGAGACAACCCGTCTCTCTCCCCAGCGACAGGGTGAGTTACAGGGAGAGGAGACAACCGGTCTCCCTCCCCAGTGGCAGGACAAGTAATTGAGAGTGGAGAGGGTCAGTCTCACTCTCCAGCAGCAATGTGTATTAGAGGGAGAGGAGCATATCGCTTTCTCTCCCCAGCGGCCGCTTACCTTACAGGGAGAGGAGACAGAGGGTGAGCATTCCTGTCCCCGATGAAGCAGATGGGACCGTGGTCTCTGCACCAGTCCTACAGGGATGCTGGACGGTCGGTCCATATGCCCAACCCACACTGCAGGAATGCCAAGAGGAGGAGGTAGGCAATCCCTCCACTCCACAACAGCTCCTTGGTTCAGGGCCTGAATACCTGCAGGCCTCCCCAGCAGAAGCGCTGGCACCAGGGCAGAGCGCAGTTGGCCTCTGCCCACCAAGTACCTACAGCTCCATGCCGGGGAGCACAAGGGAGATCAGGGGTGGCGGACGTGCCCTAGGCAGCAACCTGGGACAGACAGAACAAAGCTGGACACCCGAAAACTACAGATGCAGTACTTGGTTGACCGACAGGAGGTCAGGTACCTGGTTAGTCTCCCCCTGGGAGGGAAGACACTGTTTGGACATTTCTACACGGTGCCATCTCGCTGGTATTTGGTGCACAAAGACATCGTGCAGTAGTTTTAAACTATACAACAGGGGACACATTATACAGTAATTATTTTTCATATAGCTTGTATATGTTCTGCGGAATCTGCATTAAACTGTATCTTCCAAACTACTGAACAGATCTGGGTGAATTTTGGATATGTGGTTCACCCAGATCCCCCGGTTCCGATGATATACTTTATGGGGTTATTGCATGTTTTGGGGTCCCTGTGATATGTTTTATAATACTGTATTTCTCTGCCTGTGATAATTATATCAACCATTGTGTTCAGTAATCATATCACAGGCAGAGGGGAGGATTTTGTGTGGGAGTGTCTGTGTGTATTGTACGGATTTATTAGTTGTTCTGTAAAACCCTGTGGGCAGTACTATGTGTGTAGATTGTGAATAAAAGAGGCTGTATGTGCCAGTACAGTCAGTTCTGCTTGACCCTCAAACGAAGTGTCGTCTCGTCATTGGGGGGATTGTATTGTATGCTGATTGCCAGGAGTGTAAGCTGATTGTATGCTTTTCCTATTCAGCTGTTTACAGCATTCATATGCTTCAGAGCATTTGTATGCTTCTCCGGTTCGGTGGTTGTGGTGTCTGCTGCAGTGCTTGGAGTCCGCTAGGAGCATCCTTCAACGGAGGTACCCAGTCGGGGTGCTAGGTGATCCGTTATACACTCCTACCATTGTATCCATACAACATTAACTATAATTACTTTTATATCACTAGGTATTGGGTCTCTCTGTATTGGGAGGACTCAACATTAACTTTTTTCCATGCTGATTAAAGCTACAGGGTTATGCCCTGTCAGTCCTAGTGTTGGACTTAACTGTTTCAGAGACTCACTGGAGCACATCTTTTGTGTAGGAGTGGGATCTCAGTATTTTTTACTTGCCTATCATAGAGAGTGACCTGCTATTGCACCCTCCTACCCATGTAGGTGAAGGTGATTAAAAATATATACGCATGGGTCTCCCTTTTTTTTTTTGGCTTGCCAGATATGCAGCAGTTTTGCACAGACAATGATAACACCAAATTAGTCAGACTTTGAATAATATGAAGTCTGCCACGTAAGACTTATGATAGGAGTATAATTGAAAAGGGGATGAAGCCGTCAACACACATATTGCCATAATTTCAGTTTACGTCAATTTGTGGCTTCTAATAGAATTGAACCCACAGTGACTTGCAGAGTAACAGATTTTGCATATTTTCTAAAACAGGCATTAACTACTGGCTAGGTTTTCAAAGCAACATAGGATAAAGAAAAATACCCTTTGAACACAATAATTCAAATGTAACAGATCTATGCACATCTGCTTCTTCCACTACTACAATTGGAACCTTGGGCTGTTGTAAAAGTATTTTATTTTGTGAGGTCCATGAAGGGAGGCATCATCCATGGCAGTGGTTGCCAAACGAATCCTCAAGATCCACCAACAGTCCATTTTTTTTCCGTATCTCCATTGGAATAAAAAACAAAACAAAAAAAAAAACATAAATCCTGGATTATTGGTGGGTCATGAAGAATGATTTGGGAACCACTGCTCCATGGAGTTTAATTAATCCACAATGCATTTGATCCCATGACTTGACATTGTAACATTCTGTGACACGTTTTCAATAAGGAACGAATAATAGATTACAGCAGACATTTGAGAAATTAGATCATTTTATTACACTTGATAAAACCCTAACAGGGTGACAGATGTTGTGGTTTTATATTTCATTGTTAATAAAAGTATTATTTGACTACTTTACTATTGTGGTTAGCCTATACACATTTTGGTATTTTTATTCGTCTTTATACCTGGCACTGTTTTCATCATCTAAAGCACCAGTTAATCCAAGGTGGGGATTATTCCACCCACGCCTGGCACACAGAGCGGTTTGTCTGCTCTTTCTACTGTAAGTATATTTCTTATTACTATCTATACGTACCTGTATGGGGAGCATTATTGGCTTTCTCTCATTTTATTTCATATGACCTATACCACCATAATCCAGCTGTGAAACTACCATTAGAGGGATATCTTGCAAGTAGGGATTTTATACCACTGCATGCTGTTTTACCTAGAGCTGAGCATAGCCATCCGATTTGTCATATTGCACTACTGGTTCCTTCTGACTTCTGGTTTTTTTTACATACAATGAGGGAAAAAAGTATTTGATTTTGAACGTTTGCCCACTGACAAAGAAATGATCAGTCTATAATTTTAATGGTTTTTAATTTTAACAGTGAGAGATAGAATAACAAAAAAAATATATCTGATAAATGCATGTCAAAAAAGTTGTAAATTGATTTGCATGTCAATCTGCATGATTTATGACTCCCAGGTGTCTTTCATACAGGTAATGAGCTGAGATTAGGAAGGAGTGCGTCTAATCTCAGCTCGTTACCTCACCAAGAAAACAATTGGTAACACACTACGCCGTGAAGTCCTGCAGCACCCACAAGGTCCCTCTGCTCAAGAAAGCAAATGTACAGGCCCATCTTAAGTTTGCCAATGAACATCTGAATGATTGAAAGCAGAACTGGGTGAAATTGTTGTGGTCAGATGAGACCAAAATCGAGCTCTTTGGCAACAACTCAACTTGCCATGTTTGGAGGAGGAGGAATGCTGCCTATGACCCCAAGAACACCACCCACACAGTCAAACATGGAGGTGGAAACATTATGCTTTGGGGGAGTTTTTCTGCCAAGGGGACAGGACAACTGCACCGCATCAAAAGGGACAATGGACGGGTCATGTACTGTCAAGTCTTAGGTGAGAACCTCCTTCCCTCAGTAACGGCATTGAAGATGGGTCGTGTATGGGTATTCCAGCATGACAATGACCCAAAACACAGCCAAGGCAACAAAGGAGTGGCTTAAGAAGAAGCACATTAAGGTCCTGGAGTGGCCTAGCCAGTCTCCAGACCTTAATCCCATAGAAAATCTGTGGAGGGAGCTGAAGGTTCGAGTTGCCAAACGTCAGCCTCGAAACCTTAATGACTTGGAAAGGATCTGAAAGAGGAGTGGGACAAAATCCCTCCTGAGATGTGTGCAAACTTGGTGGCCAACTACAAGAAACATCTGACCTCTGTGATTGCCAACAAGGGTTTTGCCAGCAAGTACTAAGTCGTAGGGGTTATTTTCCCTAATTGACATGCAAATCAATTGATAACTTTTTTGACATGCATTTTTTTGTTTTTGTATTGTTCCATCCCCCTTACTTTGTAACTATTTGAGAAATTAGGTAATGCTAGGTGAATATATTAAGTGCTTTCATAGGATGCTTAGACCAGTGTTTCCCAACCCAGTCCTCAAGGCACACCTACCAGTCCAGGATTTAAGGATTACCCAGTTTTGTCTAAGGTGTTTTTTCTTTTTTTTTCTAAAAACACCTTAGACAAAACTGGGTAATCCTTAAATCCTGGACTGGTAGGTGTGCCTAGAGGACTGGGTTGGGAAACACTGGCTTAGACAATAAGTTTAGTCAATTAGTGGAAATTATCTCTAATTCACATTTTAAATGAGAGGTGCATTTAATATGGGATAGACAATTGGTCATAGCTACTGTGCTAGCATACTGGCCCTAGGGAAAATAACTGAATGCATGGTTTAATGCTTGCACTGTTTTTCCAACTATTGGTATGTCAATGCACTGCTATTTTCCATTTACATTTTTGAAGTTGTACATTTTTTTCCTGCTCTGTTTTTTTGACCTTCATTGGTTGTCATGACACTACATAGTGATGCTGGTTAAATGGTATATACAATTGTAAATTCAGATATCAGTAGTTAATTCACAAAACACAAAATTTGCAACCATATCAAACAGGGCCGGACTGGGAAAAAAATTAGGCACGGGCATTTTTCAATCAGAGCGGCCCCCTAAGAAGGGTGTGTTTTGTCATCACTAATGACAAGCACGCCCCCTCAAAGTGAGCATGTTGGTTCAATGCGCAGAGCCCCGCTGAAGAGCTCTAGCATTAGAAAAAGGCCCTGAATTTGTTCTGCACAGCGCAAGCAAATTTAATAACATGCGTGCACTGAGTTTGCTTTTAAATTGTCTCTGGTGTCTCCACAAGTTGGATACCAGAGGACAAAAGGGCCAGGAAAGTGTATGTCGCATGTGTTTGGAGCCTGCTTGTGGGATTGCGTGTGTGTAGAGTGTGGTGTGGTATTGTGTAAATAGGTAAATTTCATTTGTGTTTGTGGTGTAATATGTGTGGCTAGGGGCTGTACAGAGTGTGTGTATAGGGGGCATAGTGTTATAGGGGATGTAGTGAGTGTGTGCATATGGGCTGTAGTGTGTGTGTATAGGTGACGTAGTGTGTGTAGGGGTTGTAGAGAGGGTGTGTTTAGAGAATGTTGTATGTGTTTGCTGACAAGAAATGTAGTGTGTGTGTAGGTGGTGCAGTGTGTGTGTGTAGGATATCTAGTGTGTAAAGGACCCAGAGTGTGTTTAGGAGATTGTGTGTGTGTGTGTGTGTAGAGGATTAAGAGTGCATATAGGGTAAGGGATCTAGTGTGTATCTGGAGTGTAATGTGTGTGTGTGCTGTGTGTGTGAGCGAGGGTGCTGTCTGTCTGAGGGTGCTGTGTGTGAGTGATGGTGCTCTGTGTGTGAGTGAGGGTGCGCTGTGTGTCTGAGGGTGCTGTGTGTGTCTGGGTGCTGTGTGTGTCTGGGGGTGCTGTGTGTGAGGGTGCTGTGTGTGTCTGGGGGTGCTGTGTGTGTCTGGAGGTGCTGTGTGTCTGGGGGTGCTGTGTGTGTCTGGGTGCTGTGTGTGTCTGGGGGTGCTGTGTGTGTCTTGGGGTGCTGTGTGTGAAGGTGCAGTGTGTGTGTCTGGGTGCTGTGTGTGAGGGTGCTGTGTGTGTCTGGGGGTGCTGTGTGTGAGGGTGCTGTGTGTGTCTGGGAGTGCTGTGTGGGAGGGTGCTGTGTGTGTCTGGGGGCTGTGTGTGTCTGGGGGTGTTGTGTGTGTCTGGGGTTGCTGTGTGTGAGGCTGCTGTGTGTGTCTGGGGGTGCTGTGTTTGAGGGTGCTGTGTGTGTCTAGGGGTGCTGTGTGTGAGGGTGCTGTGTGTGTCTGAGGGTGCTGTGTGTGTCTGGGGGTGTTGTGTGTGAGGGTGCTGTGTGTGTCTGGGTGCTGTGTGTGTCTGTGGGTGCTGTGTGTGTCTAGGTGCCGTGTGTGTCTGGGGGTGCTGTGTGTGAGGGTGCTGTGTGTGTCTGGGTGCTGTGTGTGTCTGGGGGTGCTGTGTGTATCTGGGGGTGCTGTGTGTGTCTGAGGGTGCTGTGTGTGTCTGGGGGTGCTGTGTGTGTCTGGTGGTGCTGTGTGTGTCTGGGTGCTGTGTGTGTCTGGGGGCTGTGTGTGTCTGGGGGTGCTGTGTGTGTCTGGGGGTGCTTGCTGTGTGTGTCTGAGGGTGCTGTGTGTGTATGTGGGTGCTGTGTGGGAGGGTGCTGTGTGTGTCTGGGTGTGCTGTGTGTGTCTGGGTGTGCTGTGTGTGTCTGGGTGCTGTGTGTGTCTGAGGGTGCTGTGTGTGTCTGAGGGTGCTGTGTGTGCCTGGGGGTGCTGTGTGTGTCTGGGTGCTGTGTGTGTCTGAGGGTGCTGTGTGTGTCTAGGGGTGCTGTGTGTGCCTGGGTGCTGTTTGTGTCTGGGGTGCTGTGTGTGAGGGTGCTGTGTGTGTCTGGGGGTGCTGTGTGTGAGGGTGCTGTGTATGTCTGGGGGTGCTGTGTGTGTCTGAGGGTGCTGTGTGTGTCTGGGGGTGTTGTGTGTGAGGGTGCTGTGTGTGTCTGGGTGCTGTGTGTGTCTGTGGGTGCTGTGTGTGTCTAGGTGCCTTGTGTGTCTGGGGGTGCTGTGTGTGAGGGTGCTGTGTGTGTCTAGGTGCTGTGTGTGTCTGGGGGTGCTGTGTGTATCTGGGGGTGCTGTGTGTGTCTGAGGGTGCTGTGTGTGTCTGGGGGTGCTGTGTGTGTCTGGTGGTGCTGTGTGTGTCTGGGTGCTGTGTGTGTCTGGGGGGCTGTGTGTGTCTGGGGGTGCTGTGTGTGTCTGGGGGTGCTTGCTGTGTGTGTCTGAGGGTGCTGTGTGTGTATGTGGGTGCTGTGTGGGAGGGTGCTGTGTGTGTCTGGGTGTGCTGTGTGTGTCTGGGTGCTGTGTGTGTCTGAGGGTGCTGTGTGCGTCTGAGAGTGCTGTGTGTGCCTGGGGGTGCTGTGTGTGTCTGGGTGCTGTGTGTGTCTGAGGGTGCTGTGTGTGTCTAGGGGTGCTGTGTGTGTCTGGGTGCTGTGTGTGTCTGGGTGCTGTTTGTGTCTGGGGTGCTGTGTGTGAGGGTGCTGTGTGTGTCTTGGGGTGCTGTGTGTGTCTGGGGGTGCTGTGTGCGTCTGGGTGCTGTGTGTGAGGGTGCTGTGTGTGTCTGGGTGCTGTGTGTGTCTGAGGGTGCTGTGTGTGTCTTGGGGTGCTGTGTGTGTCTGGTGGTGCTGTGTGTGAGGGTGCTGTGTGTGTCTGGGGGTGCTGTGTGTGAGAGTGAATGTATTTATTTAAATTTAAATATATTTTTTTATTATATTAAAAAAAAAAAGTTATATCCCTCCCTCCCTTCTTACCTTTAGCCCTGCAGGCTAGAGTTCACTCTCACGAGATCTGAGCGTTGCCGCGAGAGGACCCGGCGTAGCTGCTGGCTAGAGCTCTGCCGGTCCTCTCCTCCCTCCCACACTCCTCAGCCGGCGGCCGCTTAAAATTGTCTCTGGGCCGGTGATGGTGATCTTTGATCTCCCCACCGGCCCATGGAGGCATGCAGCAGGGCCGGCGCTCGGATAGCGCTGGCCCTGCAGGGGCTGGCAGGGGAGGTCCTGTGATCTCCCCTGCCGGCCTTGGCCCCACGGCCATCGCGGCCCACTGGGCATTTGCCCGGTATGCCCGATGGCCAGTCCGGGCCTGATATCAAAATCAGATAAAATAGAAAGGTGAACAGCGCTAAAGATCAGAAATTGTACATACGTTTAGTAGAAATACTGGCCAGCGGAGTAACTTAAAAAAAAAGGAGAAACAAAGATACAAATAATGGTACAGTATGTATGAACGATATAATTCCACAAGAACAAAGGTGTTATATTCACACTCACACTTTGAGGAGCTATATCAGCTCGGTGTTAAGAGCTTGGACGGAATAATCCCCGTCTATGGATTTCTTGAGGTTCCAGATCGTTGGTGAGTTTATAGGTGTAAGTATTCGTTATATGAAAGACAAGAGTAAAATACACCACATGGTCTCGGGATATAGTGGACCCAGGTATAGCAGCAAAGCAGTATTAAATAGGAAGGAGGACAAAAAAAAAATGACTGGATGGTTTAAAAATTATATATACTTTAATACAATAAGTAAAAAGTGAATAATACACTATAAAACCAGTCCTGTATAAAAGTCCAAAATTCTTCCTCACTTGACGCGTTTCGCCGAAGCTTTCTCAAAAGTGAAAAACTGATATCAAAATCAAACTAAGAAAATATAGGTAAATTTAGAAAACATCTATTATTTTGCCAGCTGTGTTTTAAATTCACTACAATTTATTTTGGACTAGACAGCTATTATTTGTACATCTATTGCAAACCTTCATCCATCAGCATTGGAGCCAATTTTAATATTAGTAGCCCTTAACAAGGTGTCCATTTGTACTCTGTACTCTGTTTTTATCGTTATAGCTACTACTTCTATAATGATCTGTAGAAAACAGAAGATACAGTATAACCTCTAACCTCACACCACAAGCAACTTTATGAGGGTTAACATTTGGCAGGTGGTCAGTTGTCTCTAGCCAGCCACTACACATTATTACAACATTTATATTCTCAGTTCCTGGGTTTTGTTGGCTAACCACAGCTAAACATTAATCCTAAATCCCCGGAGTAGTGGAATGTAGGGAGTTAATCGGTAGGGATTACAGTTCTCTGGAAGAGCATTGCTTTGTCTATGCAATTCTGAGAAGTGTACAGGAAGCCCTAACCTAACACTATACACTGATCAGCCTCAACTTCTAAACCACTGACAGGTGAAGTGTATAATATTGACTGTATTGTTACAATGAGTTGGGATATGTTAGGCAGCAAGTGAACATTCAGTTCTTGAATTTCATGTGTTGGAAGCAGGAAAAATGGACGAGCAAAACGATCTGAGTGATTTTGACAATGGGCCAAATAGTGATGGCTAGACAACTGAGTCAGAGCATCTCCAAAATGGTAAGTCTTGTGGGGATTTCTTGGTATACAATGATTAGATGGAAGGATGGAAAACTAGTGAACCGGTGTCAGGGTCATGGCTGCCCATGGCTCATTGAGGCACATGGTGAATGAAGGCTAGCTTTTCTGGTCTGATCACACAGAAGAGCTACTATAGCTCATATTGCTTAAAAATGTAATGCTGACCTAGATAGAATGGTGTCAGAACACACAGCGCTTCACATTTTCCTGCATATGGGGCGGCATAGGTGCCGACAGGTCAGAGTGCCCATGATAACCCATGTTCAATACTAAAAGCACCTTCAATAGGGATGTGAGCATCAGAAATGGACCATAGAGCAATGGAAGAAGGTTGCCTGGTCTGATTAAATATGTTTTTTTTTTTTGATCAAATGGATAGCTGGGTGCATGTGTATTTTACTTGGGGAAAAGATGGAAGCAGGATGCACTATAGCAAGAAGGCAGGCTGACGAACTCAGTGTTATGCTCTAGGCAATGTTCTACTGGGAAACCTGGGGTCTTAGCATTTATGTGGACGTTATACCACCTACCTATAGATTGTTGCAGACCACATACACCATAAATGGGCAATGGTTTCATAATGACATTTGCCTCTCACAGGTGGATAATGCACTCAGCCACACTGCAAACATTTTCCAGAATGGTTTGAGGAGCATGACACAAAGTTAAAGGAACACAAACACAAACATATATTCCTGACCCTATCGTGTTAAAATCACTATCTAACCCCTTCTGGACCCCACTTGCCCCTAAATATAGCAAAATCTCTTTTATTCCAGTATGATGCTGGTGGCTCTACCCCTGATCTGCCTGTTTAGCTGACATCATCAGAAGTGGTGTTGGGAGCCAATCACAATGCTTTCACATAGGAAAGCATTGGATTGGCTGGGACTGTCAAGGGGGCAGATCAGGGGCAGAGCCAGCACAAGCCAAACAAAGCCCTGGCCAATCAACATTTTATCATAGAGATGCATAGAATCAATGCATCTCTATGAGGAAAGTTCAGTGTCTCCATGCAGAGGGTGGAGACACTGGATGACAGTGCTGCACACTATGCAGAACTGCCACAGGAAGCACATGTTGCAGCCATCTGAGGATTGGCCACTGATGGTGTCCCTAGACTGTAATGTAAACACTGCATTTTCTCTGAAAACACAGTGTTTCCTGAAAAACGCCTACAGGCACTGACTATACTCACCAGAACAACTACAATTAACTATAGTTGTTCTGGTGACAATAGTGTCCTTTCAAAGGTGTTGCCTTGCCCTTCAAATTTCCAAGATCTCAATCCGATTGAGCATCTATGGGATATAGTGTAACAACACATCTGATCCATGGATTCCCTACTTTGCAACTTGCATACTGCTCACATTAACTTAAAACAAAGTTAAGATATTATTAAGTGAAAATATAATCAGTAAAAGGATAAACATAATTTAATTTGTTGCATCTTCTGTCTAGACAACTTTCATATAGTGTTGGGACACCAGGAACCAAATCCAGAACAATTTGACTTGAACCTGAAAGTTAAAGGAACACTATAGTCACCTAAATTACTTTAGCTAAATAAAGCAGTTTTAGTGTATAGATCATTCCCCTGCAATTTCACTGCTCAATTCACCGTCATTTAGGAGTTAAATCACTTTGTTTCAGTTTATGCAGCCCTAGCCACACCTACCCTGGCTATGATTGACAGAGCCTGCATGAAAAAAAAACTGGTTTCACTTTCAAACAGATGTAATTTACCTTAAATAATTGTATCTCAATCTCTAAATTGAACTTTAATCACATACAGGAGGCTCTTGCAGGGTCTAGCAAGCTATTAACGTAGCAGGGGTTAAGACAATCTTAATTAAACAGAACTTGGAATAAAGAAAGTCTAAATAGGGCTCTCTTTACAGGAAGTATTTATGGAAGGCTGTGCAAGTCACATGCAGGGAGGTGTAACTAGGGTTCATAAACAAAGGGATTTAACTCCTAAATGGCAGAGGATTGAGCAGTGAGGCTGCAGGGGCATGTACTATACACCAAAACAGCTTCATTGAGCTTAAGTTGTTCAGGTGACTATAGTGTCCCTTTAAACTATCCTACCAGTTCTGAAACTATTGGGAGGCATGTTGCTACTTCCTGGAATTTAGTAAATAGAGATCATAACATTAAGAAATCGGTTCATGAAATTTGATATTCAATATAGTTACATTATACATAAGCTTTCAGATAAAAAGGCAGATGTGAATATTATTTTAACGCTATATTAGACAAAATACTAAGTACTATAGAAGCATCAATTTAAATCACTTCCTTAGATCCCAAAAAAATGCTCAGACTATTTCTCATGAGGATAGATTGTTACCCCTGATGACGGCGTGTGGAACACGCTGAAACGCGCGTCGGGTTTTTAGCCATTACTTCACTCACGACTTGAGCACTCTGCACAGATGATTTCACATTAATTTAAACTCTTGGAACCTTCTCTATTTTTAGTTTGAGCTGAGATTAGAACACCCTCGAAGGTGTTTCTTTAGGAGTATAGGGTTTAGCACAGAGAGTGTGTGTTTGCTGGGAGTTTATAAGTGGGGGGAGAGGTTTACACCTTATGGTTGGTGTTTATACCTAACCTATACGCCTATATATGCCTTTGTACTTACCTCTCTCCTTTAGTTCTCCCCTCCTCTCTTACTGCTTGTATACCCTTAGCCCAAGCACCATTTAGTATACTTCCTTTCTTTTTTAGAAAGGCAGCTTTCTCAGTAGGCTATTATCTAGCCACTTTCTATTTTGTGCCTGGTCTCTCCCGTTTCTCTCTGTCTCTCTATTTAGACTGGTTACCATTAGTTTGTATTTATTTTTAAGTTTGGTGTATTTTTCTATTATAGATCGAGGTTAGATCAGAACACCCTTGAAGGTGTTTCCCAGGAGTATAGGGTTAGAGCACAGAGGGAGATTATCTGTGGAGAAGTTTACTATATGTGGGGATATGTGAATACGATACTATGGTTTTTTCCATATTCAACCTACACATTCTATTACCCACTTCTCTCCACCTATTCTCTCTACCCCTATGAGTGCTTCTATACCCTCAGCCCTAGCATCATTTAGTAATTTTCCTTTCTCTTTAGAAGGATTATATATAGTAGGCTATTATTTAGCCACTCTCTCTATTTTCTTTGGTGGGTTATTCCTTTTGGCTGACTCTATCTATTTAGATTGGAACCTATGTATACATTGTACTATAATAACTTTAATAAAGTTATTTATTATTTTTTCCTTTTAACATTTACTATCGGAATTGGACTGGGTACTTTTCCTCATGGTTGTCTCTTAGTTAGACCACCTTTGGATTTATTTTCTTCATTTTATTTCTCATGAGGGTCTTGCATGTATGGGGCAATTTTCCCTCAATTTAACTCCAACGATTTAGACCGTTGCTAAATACATAATCTTTATGAGTCTAATTAAGCTCCATGAAGCTGAGTTTTTTCATCCTCAGTGCAGGAAATATATACTGTCTACACATTCTGACAATGGCCCTTCATTTCTTCCAGACCACTGCATATCATTGGTGACAACAACTTTAAGTGTAAATGACTTAACATAGAAAGAAATGGAAAACAATTTGCCAGTCATACCCAGCACAAGCCAGCTTCACTGGTGACTTCATTCATAAAGATATGAAGGAATCTATTTATGCTGCCAGACAAAAGGTTACTAACCTTTACCACCAAAGACCCCTCTTCTCCAGCAGACTAACAGATGGTATGTCTGTGTTCAGACACAATGCAAATTAAATAGAATGGGCTATCCTATCTTGTTAACATTATATATAATGATGATAATTATTTTCGGGTGAAATTTCTTCTAGAATGATGATCACACATTCACTGAACCAGAATGTATCTAAAAAGAGAGTACTTGAGAATATAAATGCTGCCATTAAAATGGTAAAAAAATTACTGCATATGAGAAGAATAAAGAATGCACATATATTTTATATTTAAGGTCACAGTAATTATATCTCTAAGTGATTAAAAAGAAAAAAAAAAACACAAGACACTCCAAAATTTTCGATGGGATTAATGTGCATTTATTTATCTATTATTAAAGGGACATTGTAGGCTCTGTAAGTGCTTCACTTTAACAAAGTCATGATACTGTCGGGAGTTCCATGGTGCTGTCCTTACACTATTTGTAATGTTTTAATGTTAAACAAGAGTTTAGAGTCCATATTTGACTTGAACTAGTGAGAAGCATTAGCCTGAGCAACAATGGCCAGCTGTGATTGGCTGAAAGTGTCGGGTGACTACTTTCAACCTATCGCAGTGTCCATTGCTGGTATGAACTGATGTGGCTAAAATAAGTTGTGTAATCCCACCCGGCTCAGGGGTGGGGGCCGGGGGTGACAGTAGGTCCCCCCCTTATTGTTAATTTTAGGGCCCCCACTCACTGCTCAGGGGTGGGGGCCGGGGGGACAGTAGGTCCCCCCCCTTATTTTTAGTTTTAGGGCCCCCACCCACCGGCTCAGGGGTGGGGGCCGGGGGTGACAGTAGGTCCCCCCCTTATTGTTAATTTTAGGGCCCCCACCCACCGCTCAGGGGTGGGGGCCGGGGGGGACAGTAGGTCCCCCCCCCTTATTTTTAGTTTTAGGGCCCCCACCCACCGGCTCAGGGGTGGGGGCCAGTGGGGGGCAGTAGGTCCCCCCTTATTGTTAGTTTTAGGGCCCCCACCCACCGGCTCAGGGGTGGGGGCCAGGGGGGGGACAGTAGCCCCCCCCCTTATTGTTTAACAATATGTGTGTTTGTATGCAAACACTATATATAGAGAAATCTCTATATATAGTGTTTGCATGCAAAGTTTGGAGTAGGAGGGGGGCGGGTATAGAAAGCGAGCTGAGCTGTCAGTCAGACAGCTCAGCTCGCGAACGCGCATTCCGCGCACATGCGCGGTAAAGCGCTGAGTTTCTTCATAGGGCGGCTGTCAATGCCGCTCTATGAAGAACGCGATTGGTGCAGCGCGAAGCCGCGCATGCGCACCACATTGCGATGACGCTTCTCTCTGAGAAGCGTCCTATTGGGCCCCGCGATTTCGTCATTTTGACGAAAAAGGGGGCGCGGCATGGCTGGGAGCTCGGCGCTGGAACGGAGGTAAGTTTTTAATATAAAAACGTTCCGAAAATTATTTTAAATCAATGAAAGTTCATATAAAAGCAAGAAGGAAGGTGTCATGCCTTAACTATGGTATCCTCTTACTTCCTGGTTCCACGGAGCCTAGCCACACCCCTTTATGACACGGTCTCCTTATTTAATCCGACCGCACCAGCTGATCGAGGCTGGATTATTGAACTACGTTCCGTACTCACGAACCGCCTACAACTTCGTTGTGAAAGCCTCTGTTACCGGACCGGACTGGAAGACTGCAAGTTCCCTTCACCTCTCCTCATCCACGACTAAAGCTGAACTCTCTTCACTCATGATAACCGCCTCTGAGGAGATCTCGGGAACCAGTGTACTATGTGCCGGAAGCTAAGTAAAACCTCTGTGATAAGCTTTACATCTCAAAGCCGTTATTTCCTGTCTCCAAAGTCCTTCGATAAAACAAACCAGTTACAGCTAACTTCAACTCATACTCTATATAAGTTAGCTGCATCTGTCTTGCTTCAGTTAATGGAACAGCTATTCTTCTTATCACCTAATTCATTATTACTACTAAGAGACTCTTTCTGATTCAGTGTCTGCTAATTACTACCGTTTATTACTTAAAGCTACAGTGCCTGTAATTGTGGACTTCAGTTATCGTTTACTACTTAAAGCTACAGTGCCTGTAATTGTGGACTTCAGTTATCGTTTACTACTTAAAGCTACAGTGCCTGTAATTGTGGACTTCAGTTATCGTTTACTACTTAAAGCTACAGTGCCTGTAATTGTGGACTTCAGTTATCGTTTACTACTAAAGCTACAGTGCCTGTAATTGTGGACTTCAGTTATCGTTTACTACTTAAAGCTACAGTGCCTGTAATTGTGGACTTCAGTTATCGTTTACTACTTAAAGCTACAGTGCCTGTAATTGTGGACTTCAGTTATCGTTTACTAATTAAAGCTACAGTACCTGTAAATTGGACTTAACGTCAATACCTTTTACTTTTTATAATAAATATTCAAACTATAAGAAATCTGCAGTTGTGTTCCTTCATAACAAATGTTTAGACGTGACAGAAGGCTGGGGGACCTGTCTTTCTTGCTTTTATATGTTGACTATAGAGTCCCTTTAAGTTGTGCAGTACGGCTTCTCAGTAGTTGGTTGCCGTTGGCCGCCCTTCCGATATCTGTCCGTGTTGTAAGTCTTTCAATACACCATTCGGAATTTGCGGGGTTATAGGTGCCGTCCACCTCGATGACGTCAACGCGTGCTTCTACACCCAGACCAAAAGCGCTTGTGAGTAGCGGAGCCTCTCTGTCCGCATAAAACTCATAAAACTTATCTTGCAAGCAGTATTTATGCCATTTTTAATTATATATGTTTATTAAATATTTTGTTTTTATACCTAGTTGATATACTGCACGATTATTGTATCTTTATGTTTTTTTCTATGTCATCGAGACCCATCTGCATATTTTAAGTTTAAACTACTCCTTCCCTTTCTCTTATAAGGGTTGTATTAGCAGGTTGTTTCCTGCAGTTTGCACTCCACTTATCATCTTTTACTTTCATCGTTTTCTAAGGTGTGCCTGTATCTTGAATCACCACACTTAAGTGTGTAGCTGCTTGTTACTTGATTTGCACAGTGTTGCACTGTTTTAATTCACAATAAGGGGAACATTTAGGTTTTACCCATTTTGTACCTTGTCCACTGATTGCCTTTTTAGCGCTTTTTATTATCTCTATATTTTATTTCAAACCTACTTTACATCTATCTAAATCTACACAGCCAACCTGGGTAATACAAACATTCCTCCTATTTGTAACTATTTTCCTACTACCTTTTGCCTATAACCTCCCTTATTGATTTTCCTGCTACCTAATAACCTATCTGGGGCATTTGCCTAACTTTCTATTCTGTATCCCTCAATATACTTACCTTTTAATCTCGCTTATTGGTTCTGCTTTCACCCTTTGTCCTATAATTTTCATTTTATAGGAGTTGTTTCCTAACTTACCTGTTTTGGGCATAGTCCCTAAACCTCTATTTTATATTCTCCTTTCTACTCTTGTTCCTCTATATTATTTCCACTTCCCTTTAAGTCCTGCTGTACTTATTGTTCCTAGGAAAAACCATGTCAAAGATTACCAATAAAGAACTTAAAGTTAACCCCAGTATAAGTCTCTTATGTGACCTGATCAAGAACCTGACACACATTTATGCAAAAAATCTATTGCTTCTGTCCAGGAATCGGCTTAGGAATTAGGTTTCCCAGAGGAGCTTAAGCAACCTGTGACGACCTTGGTCAGCTATCAGGCCCTGTTCCCCAGCCACCCATCTTTTTAAAAATACCACCCACATTTCATTGTTCATCTCTGCTAGTTAACCTGCACTGGTTGGCACTGTAGTTAGTATATGAGTGTATGTGTGTTTATGTTTGCATGAGTATGTGTCTATGTGCGACTGCTTGAGTGTTGTTGTTAACTGTAAATGTTTGTAAGGAGTGTGAGTGATTCATTTCTGGGTTTGACTTAGTATACATGTGTAAATGTGTGTGATTGTATATGCCTAAATATTTGTGTTTTAGGTCTGATTTAAAACTTAGAAATATGTAATGGATTAGGTATGTATGTGTCGTGGTGTTTGAAATGAGGGGGGGGAGGGGGGAAGGGAGGAAGGGGGAAAGGGGGGTGGGGGTGGGGGGGGTTGTTCTTGGACCCAGCCAAATGATCTCCCAGGTTCATCACTGGGAGGAGTAAAAACATAAAGGTGCACACCATAATCTAAGTGTGTGCACGCAGTGATTTAAAATAATAATAATAGATTAATATTTATTATATACTAAATCATATAGAACATTTATATAAAAGCATTCATTAACAAATGTGAGAATATGTATTTAAGTGTTCTTGCATAGCAAGACCACTTAATGTTATCTCACATATATATATTATTAAGTGTTCTTGCATAGCAAGACCACTTAATGTTATCTCACATATATATTATATACAGATTGTTCCCGATCGGATTGCTATTACTTTGTGGAACGTTTCGCCAAATAGTTCACGGAATATCGTCGTTCTTGTGGCGAAATTGGTCCCATAGGAATGAATGGCAAAATGTTCAAAGCTAGAGTGGGAGCTAGCAAAAGATGAAAAATCAGGACATGATTTCTAAACTGCCACCACTCCCTCATTTTCAAGCCCACCTACACAAATCTTATATCAAAACGTTCAACTATCCCTGCTGCCACTAAAAATGTCCATGGCTAAGCCATAGTCCTGATAGTTTTCACAATATGACCATTTGTTTGCAACTCATGCCGTCCATTGACATTCATTGAAACTTCACTCTAGCCAGCTCAAACTTGAAGGGCAATTTCTAAACTGCGACTGTGCCTTCATTTTTAATACTTCAGAGACATACTATGCATCTAAATGTAGGTCTGGGTCTTGTGATTCTCACAATGTAAAGCTCTTCGCTGTAGGATGTATAGTTTTTAAAATACAACCATTTGAAGATGGCAACCGCCAAAATACTCTGACCTGTGCCAGGCTGGAGCAGCAAGTGATGTCATAGACAGAGCCTTTTGTACACCTGCTAATGTTTTTATAAATGTATGTTTTAATGTAACTGTGAAGCACTTTGGGCAACAACGTTGCAATTAAATGTGCTATATAAATAAATAATAACAGTTACTCCGCCCACTCCAGTTGTAGACTACTGGTGGAGGCAAGAACACTTCACACAATTTCCCCAGACATTTTAGCTTTTCTAGTTATTATTAAGTGTTCTTGCATAGCAAGACCACTTAATGTTATCTCACATATATATTATTATTATTATTATTATTAAGTGTTCTTGCATAGCAAGACCACTTAATGTTATCTCACATATATATTATTATAGCCAAATTTACCACCCTAACTCCTCCCACAGTTTTTACACTACATAGACAAAAATATACCAAAACGTGCGGATTGTTCCCGATTGGTGTGCTATTACTTTGTGGAACGTTTCGCCGAATGGTACACGGAATATCGTCGTTCTCGAGGCAAAATTGATCCCATAGGAATGAATGGCAAAATGTTCAAAGCTAGAGAGGGAGCTGGAAAAAGCTGAAAAATCAGGACATGATTTCTAAACTGCCACCACTCCCTCATTTTCAAGCCCACCTACACAAATCTTATATCAAAATGTTCAGCTATCCCTGCTGCCACTAGAATTGTCCACGGCTAAGCCATAGTCCTGATTGTTTTCACAATATGACCATTTGTTTGCAACTCACGCCGTCCATTGACATTCATTGAAACTCCACTCTAGCCAGCTCAAATTTGAAGGGCAATTTCTAAACTGCGACTGTGCCTTCATTGTTAATATTTCAGAGACATACTATGCATGTAGGTCTAGGTCTTGTGATTCTCACAATATAAAGCTCTTCGCTGTAGGATGTATAGTTTTTAAAATACGACCGTTTGAAGATGGCAACTGCCAACATACTCTGACCTGTGCCAGGCTGGAGCAGCACGTGATGTCATAGACAGAGCCTTTTGTACACCTGCTAATGTTTTTATAAATGTATGTTTTAATGTAACTGTGAAGCACTTTGGGCAACAACGTTGCAATTAAATGTGCTATATAAATAAATAATAACAGTTACTCCGCCCACTCCAGTTGTAGACTACTGGTGGAGGCAAGAACACTTCACACAATTTCCCCAGAAATTGTAGCTTTTCTAGTTATTATTAAGTGTTCTTGCATAGCAAGACCACTTAATGTTATCTCACATATATATTATTATTATTATTATTAAGTGTTCTTGCATAGCAAGACCACTTAATATTATCTCACATATATATTAGTATAGCCAAATTTACCACCCTAACTCCTCCCACAGTTTTTACACTACATAGACAAAAATATACCAAAACGTGCGGATTGTTCCCGATTGGTGTGCTATTACTTTGTGGAACGTTTCGCCGAATGGTACACGGAATATCGTCGTTCTCGAGGCAAAATTGATCCCATAGGAATGAATGGCAAAATGTTCAAAGCTAGAGAGGGAGCTG
The DNA here is from genome assembly GCF_036172605.1 of Pelobates fuscus. Lineage (NCBI taxonomy): Eukaryota > Metazoa > Chordata > Amphibia > Anura > Pelobatidae > Pelobates > Pelobates fuscus. The sequence goes on along the minus strand of NC_086325.1, from coordinate 109,843,251 downwards.
GAAAAAGCTGAAAAATCAGGACATGATTTCTAAACTGCCACCACTCCCTCATTTTCAAGCCCACCTACACAAATCTTATATCAAAATGTTCAGCTATCCCTGCTGCCACTAGAATTGTCCACGGCTAAGCCATAGTCCTGATTGTTTTCACAATATGACCATTTGTTTGCAACTCACGCCGTCCATTGACATTCATTGAAACTCCACTCTAGCCAGCTCAAATTTGAAGGGCAATTTCTAAACTGCGACTGTGCCTTCATTGTTAATATTTCAGAGACATACTATGCATGTAGGTCTAGGTCTTGTGATTCTCACAATATAAAGCTCTTCGCTGTAGGATGTATAGTTTTTAAAATACGACCGTTTGAAGATGGCAACTGCCAACATACTCTGACCTGTGCCAGGCTGGAGCAGCACGTGATGTCATAGACAGAGCCTTTTGTACACCTGCTAATGTTTTTATAAATGTATGTTTTAATGTAACTGTGAAGCACTTTGGGCAACAACGTTGCAATTAAATGTGCTATATAAATAAATAATAACAGTTACTCCGCCCACTCCAGTTGTAGACTACTGGTGGAGGCAAGAACACTTCACACAATTTCCCCAGAAATTGTAGCTTTTCTAGTTATTATTAAGTGTTCTTGCATAGCAAGACCACTTAATGTTATCTCACATATATATTATTATTATTATTATTAAGTGTTCTTGCATAGCAAGACCACTTAATGTTATCTCACATATATATTATTATAGCCAAATTTACCACCCTAACTCCTCCCCCAGTTTTTACACTACATAGACAAAAATATACCAAAACGTGCGGATTGTTCCCGATTGGTGTGCTATTACTTTGTGGAACGTTTCGCCAAATGGTACACGGAATATCGTCGTTCTCGAGGCAAAATTGATCCCGTAGGAATGAATGGCAAAATGTTCAAAGCTAGAGAGGGAGCTGGAAAAAGCTGAAAAATCAGGACATGATTTCTAAACTGCCACCACTCCCTCATTTTCAAGCCCACCTACACAAATCTTATATCAAAATGTTCAGCTATCCCTGCTGCCACTAGAATTGTCCACGGCTAAGCCATAGTCCTGATTGTTTTCACAATATGACCATTTGTTTGCAACTCACGCCGTCCATTGACATTCATTGAAACTCCACTCTAGCCAGCTCAAATTTGAAGGGCAATTTCTAAACTGCGACTGTGCCTTCATTGTTAATATTTCAGAGACATACTATGCATGTAGGTCTAGGTCTTGTGATTCTCACAATATAAAGCTCTTCGCTGTAGGATGTATAGTTTTTAAAATATGACAGTTTGAAGATGGCAACCGCCAAAATATTCTGACCTGTGCCAGGCTGGAGCAGCACGTGATGTCATAGACAGGGACGTGATGTCATGTTTTTATAAATGTATGTTTTAATGTAACTGTGAAGCACTTTGGGTAACAACATTGCAATTAAATGTGCTATATAAATAAATGATAACAGTTACTCCACCCACACCAGTTGTAGACTACTGGTGGAGGCAAGAACACTTCACACAATTTCCCCAGAAATTGTAGCTTTTCTAGTTTAAAATTACCAGTCATTGTTTTCCTTAAAAGCAATTGAATTACCCCTCAATAAGGGTGGGCATAGAAACACCTGTTGGTTAGTAATACTAGGTAATATTAAGTTGTAGTATTACTTTAAGTGGTTCTAAAGTTGGTTTTCTGAAAGAAAGTTCAGAGGGGATATTTTTTTTTGTTTGTTTTAACAGTGAACCAGTATACACTAAAACAGTGCGTGAGTTTTTACATATGGATATACTGAAAAGATATATATATAACATATATAACACCAAGCATGGATAACATCTGGGTGTAATCTTGAACTTCATCTTCTGTCATGTCTCTTTGCATTCTACAAAGAAAATCACAAGTATTGATGTTTTTTCTTCAATAATTCATATTTAGGTCTCTGTAAGACGCTGCAATGATACCAATAGATTCTCAGTAATGAAAGTTAATTATACACCTTAGTTACTCTTTACCAGAAGGTAAAGGTTTAGTAGCCTAACAGGAGATAGCATGCTAACGTGCTGTGCGTCTGCTAAACAGCTGCAACATTTTCAGCTTCTGCTAATTTTTTCCGCAAGATGTGCCATGATTTGTTCTCCATAGAATCTAGCACCTTAGGGAATAACCTTAGCATGCTAATAAATACATATGCTTGTGTTTGAGAAATGTATAAAAAAAAATTAAAATCTCTAGTTTCTGGGAAAGTTGTATGTACGACCTTTGCGTAGGGAGGAGTATGGGAGATGAAGGAATATGTCATGGATAAAGTATTTTATATACTTTTTTCCCATAGGATTTTCTGTGCTTATCCAGTTTACAGGATGAGTGCCTTCACGGTGTTTACATTTTGTACAGTAATGTGATAACACAATTATTGGAAATTAAACATAAATCATTTTCATTTGTTCCCTGTTCAAAAATAGTTCATGTCTCCTAGTCAAACTCTTCCATCCACTTGGGGACCAGTTCACAATGATATTTCAGAATTATATATGTTTGAGAGACTGTGTAAATAACATCTACAATAGTGTGACTGTATATTAATGTGTCCAGTCCAGTCCATGTCACATGTTTTACTGTGTGACACACAACATAGAAACAGACTTCCCAACCATGCGACAGAGCAGCTCTTTCACATGATGTTGGGAGGACTAGGGGTTACTTCGAGAGCCAGATTATACATTAGGTGGCTGGCTAGGGCTTGGGGTCAGACATTGGCCTGGTCACCTGGAGTGCTGGCTTTTATTTATTTTTTAATCCTCCTGCTCAGACCCGTGCTTCCTCATATGATTGTGGGAGTGTGTGATCTGCACCTCTGTTTGGTGCATATCATTTAAAGTGCTCTTAGCACTTTGCTCTGAGTCATTGGCAGAGCTTTGGGACCATGAGGGATCTTTTAAAGGGATCTGCACCTGGCAGAGGTGCAGACCACTTGCTCTCCCACTGAACCACATATGATCTAGCCTAGGGCATCTTCCCCTGGACCACAAGAAATCATGTAATAGCCCTGCCAGACCACTAGGGGTTCTAAGCACCTCTTGGGGAGAAACACATGCAGACACACAGATATAAACACTGACACAGACTGGCACAGATACACAACCTGACACACATGCAGATACATATAAAACACTGACACACGTGGATACTCAGACACACTGAGACACATGCAGATACACAGATAAACACACTGACTCTATACAGATACACCGGCAGATATACACACACAGGTACACACAATGACAACATACAGATACACAAATACATACAATAACATACAGATACATACTGACACACATACAGACACACAGATACACAACCTGACACACATGCAGATACACAAACACACACATACAAACACTGACACACATGCAAATACACATACACACAGTTACACACAGTAGCACACATGAACATACACACAATGACACACATGCAGATACAGATATACACAGACTACATATAGAGCCATAGATATAATAGATATAGAGACTAAATACAGATACACAGATATACACACTGACACACATACTGACAACGTAGATACACACTGACAGACATATTGAGACACTTACACTGACATAGTGACTGACAGACATATGAACACACACAGACAAAGTGACACACAGACATACTGGCAAACACTGACACAGGCAGACATACTGACACACAGACAGACATACTGACACAAACACGGACATACTGACACACACACAGACACGGACATACTGACACACACACAGACACAGACATACTGACACACAGACACAGACATACTGACACACAGAAATACATACTGACACACAGACAGACATACTGACAAAAACACACACATACTGACACACATGCAAATTTTAAAATTGTAAAGCCTCCTGTGATGGTTACCCCTATAGTCTAGACATCCTTCTTCCCAGTATTGGAGAACGCTGCAGAGCTCCAACTCTATATCCTGAATAGCTGGTAGAGCGGGCTCCCTCCTCCAGGAGGGTATAACTGGGTCTCTCCTCCTAGAAGTATAGTGGTATAGCTGAAGGGAGCTCTTACAAGAGCTAGTAGTGATATAGCTGTTCCCTACACACGAGACGAGACTGCGAGTGAGGGTAAGAAGGTCTGGTTTATTGAGTGCAAGGGATATTTATTTTATACATTTTTGCAGGCCAGAGGCACACTCCCTGGACCTTGTGGTAAACTGAGACAAAAGGGACACAAACCAATAGAAACAATAATCGGTATAGTAACACTCTCACATACAGTCAGCAATCCCTCCCCTCTGCCTGTGATATAATTAAGCTATCTAATGGAGTAACCAAATTATCCACAGGCAGAAAATATAAATTTTTACCCAAAACCCCAAAACACCCCAAAACACGAACATATCCCCATAAATTATATATCCCTGGATAGCTCTGATCTGGGCTAACAACATATCCAGAAATCACCCATATCAGAGCAGGGGTTCAAATATTTTGTGGAAGTCATATTTGACAGACCGCAAGCATGGCTTTCATGCCCAAAACAGTTCCACAGATTTAGGCTGTGCGGTCGGTCTATCTTCTCATTCACATACTGTCCAAATTGCACGAACGGATCAGTTTGTGCATTACTTCATTAGATGCGCCTCGTTCGGTAGATTATTCACAAGAAATAGCGCTCTGTTCATATGTATTTAGCCGAACGCACGGAAGGTAGAAGTTTCAGCGGTGTTCGTGGAAATAGTAGCCGAAAATAGTTCCAGGCGTTGGACGACAAAAAAACGCTGAGCGCATTCGGCTAAACAAAATGACCGTCGCCACATGTTCGTTCATACGAACGCCGACCACCCAGCCTTTCGTCAATTAAGCTGTGGTTAACCGCAGCTTCTGGGTGGTTAACAAGCAGCACACTCCATATGAAGGGTGGTCGGCCGTTCGACATTTGGTTCCGTTGCTTGTATACTGTAACCCTGTTTGTGATAACATCTTTATTTACTGAACCAACTAACGAACACCTCAGGAAGCATATACAATCCAGCTATGGCAAGGGAAAACAAAGTCTGGGAGTGGGTACTTGCGGAAAATAAAACATTAGCAAGGAGGCCCACACCATAATCACTGTAGGAAGGAACAAAACCACCATAACTACTGCACTTTTTTTACACCTCCCTCCAGTTTCCTACCTTTATTCAGGAGGTTGACTCCCTGGAGTCCAGTGGCAGGCCTAGGAAGTTGGGAGTGAGAGGCTCAGCCCCCTCCTTACGACCTTCTCCTCCCTCCCATGCGGCTTCACTCTATCTTGGAAGAAGTGACTTACGGCGGTCACGTCCTCCCAGCCTGCTGCCATAATGAAAGGGGACCTGGTCACACTGTTAAAGGGTCACCGCACCCAACTGGGCCCTCTTAGTGTGTGGGACCCCGGTGCAGCTGCAGCACCGGCGGACCCATGGGGCAGATAAAAACATTTTTTGCGGACATTGGGGCCCACAGGACAGTTGCTTTTGGCCCCCCAGGAGTAACAGGGCCCGGGGCAGCTGCGCCGTTTGCCCCCGCTTTAAAGACGGCACTGATCGCGCTGTCCCTGCAGCTGTGATAACTCTGACAAGCTGTCAGAGCAAGCACATGTGCTGCAGGGACTCCTGGTCCACCTCCCTGTGCTTCCGCGGTCAGTGTGAAGTACAGGGAGACGGATCAGTGGGATGTCTCCTTTAAGAAATGGCATGCCTGTATGTTGTAGTTGAAATATATATCATTTGCTGAAGTGCTCCAGAATGGAACACAGAGCCATCAAAACCATCTATGAAAATTCACACTTAAAAACCCGAGATTGTCACGTCTCTTTTACAGCACTACAACTTCACAAAATAGTGTCTAGGTCATACATTGGGCATATTGTTTTACTCAGAAGATGTAACTGAGCATTATTTTGGGGATTATATTACAGTGGCACATATCAAGTGTAAGAAATACTCAGCAAAAATGTATGTTAAAAATTCCATTTTTTTTCCTCACGACAAACATTGACATAAATTGGTGAAAAAATGGTGACAAGTTAAAGGATCACTATAGGGTCAGGAACACAAACATGTTTCCTGACCCTATAGTATTAACACCACCATCTAACCCCCTGGGCCCATCATGCCTCCATAAATATAGCAAAATCTTACTGTATTCAAGCCTGAAGCTGTAACTCTGCATGCTGTTTGCCTAAAAAAAAACAAGCAGTCTGCTGACATCATCAGAAGTGGTAGCCTGATCCAATCACAATGCTTTCCCATAGGATTGGCTGAGACTGACAAGGAGGCAGATCAGGGTCAGCGCCAGCATGATTCAAACATAGCCCTGGCCTATCAGCATCTCCTCATAGAGATTAATTGAATCAATGAATCTCTATGAGGAAAGTTTAGTGTCTGCATGCAGAGGGAGGAGATACTGAGTGTTTGGATGCATTTTAGGCAGCCATGACCCACGAAGGATCTCGAACAGCCATCTGAGGAGTGGCCAGTGAAGTTATCACTAGGCTGTAATGTAAACACTGCATTTTCTCCGAAAAGACAATGTTTACAACAAAAAGCCTGAAGGTAATGATTCTACTCACCAGAACAAATTCAATAAGCTGTAGTTGTTCTGGTGACTATAGTGTCCCTTTAAGGCACAATATACTCCATATAAGATACCTTGGGGTGTCTGCTTTCTCAAATGGAAGCCCTTTGTGGGTTTATTATAACATTTAAACTGCTATAATGCCACAAAAGGATACATAGGCCTGTCAAATCAATCTATGAAAATTCTAACTATAGAAACTGAAATAGCCTTGTCTCTTTTATGGCATTGTAGCTTCACAGAATAGTGCCAAAGGCATACAATGGGGTATCGTTGTACTCAGCAGATATAGCTGAACAGAATATGGGGTTCTGTATAGGAATAGCACACACCAGATTTGAGAAATACACATTGAAAAAAACTTGTTATTTGTGTACATGCCAACATAGAGAAAAAAAACTAAATTTTACTCCAATATTTAGCAGAGATTAGCGATGAAATAGCTATGCAAAAAGTGACAAAATAACCTTAGGTAAATAGCCTGTGATGTCTACTTTATATAAGTATATACTTTTGTGTGGCACTTTTGTTTTTTGTGATGGCTACTAAACTTACAAGACGAACATACCGACTTCAAAAATTGTTTCACATTGAAATTTTATTTTAACCTTGTATTTTGTGACCTGTAACTTTCAAAATAGGCTGAAATCCTATACATATTATGTACTCTATAAATCAAGACATATAAATTTATTTATTTTGAATTACTTTTCCTAAGCTGGACATATTACGCACACGTTATTATTGTGAATTTTTATTTATATTCCTCCCCCATTTTTAAGCTTTATTTTTAATAATTAATGAGAAATGTTATATGTATATGGGACATCAAATTAAAGCCCTTATTGTTCTCTAGAAAAAAAGTATATATAATATGTGTTGGTGCAATAAATGAGAGATGCAAATTGCGGTTGAACACAAACAGCGAAAAATGCAAAAATTGCTTGTGTCCTTAAGGGTAAGACAAGTTTCTGAAGCTGTGTCCTTAAGTGGGTAATAAAGGGGATAACCTGAAATGTTTGTATTTTATGTCCTTGTAAATACATCTTTTGTAGCACTTGCTATTTGCAATTGTTTGCGCTGCCCTAATTTGTTCTATTTTTGTGGATTACTTTACCTTGCTGGAGCTGCAGAGGGAGGTATCAGCAGCACAATAGGAAACATTTTATTTTGATTTTCTCTGAGTACTGCAGTAACCCTTACCTCAGCTATATACTGGTCATAACTCTGTTAAAATGTAATCTGCATTGAAGGCTCCCAAGAGCACAATGACCTCTATTATTCATAAATGGGAAGAAGTTTGGAACAATCAGGACTTTTAATAGACCTGCCTTCTTGGCCAAGCTGAGCTACTGACTAAGCAGGACCTTGGTAAAAGAAGTGACTGAGAACCCAATGGTCATTCTGGGTGTGTCCCAGAGATCATGTGTGGAGATTAGAGAAATTTGAGGAAGGACAACCCAACCATCACTGCAAAATTCCACTGACCTGGCTGTTAAGATCTGCAGTGGTTATGGTACTGCGGTCTTCTATTCCTTCCCCAATAGCTTAGCATAAGTGATTATAACTGCAGTTAGGAGTTAGAGGAATAGTGTAGACGAATGCAGCTACCAAAATGATTCTCCCCAGCAAATAGAATATTCCCCAAACATGAGCCTAGACTTCATGAAGGGTGTAACAGGAATGAAGTTTATTGATGACACACTGGCTTTTATGAGAAATCCTCCTGCAAGAGGACCTCCCACAGTAAACAAAGACAATAACCAATCATCATACAGATTTACAGTAACCCCCACCCTCTCTCTGCCTGGGAGATATTGAGATAAGTTAAGGAATAACCCAATTATCTCCAGGCAGAGGGCACACAATTTTCCCAAAAGTTAGATCACCCCTTTCCACACAAGGTATCCCCACAAAAATATCCCCTGATAGCCCCGATCTGGGGGACCAATATATCCAAATTTCACCCAGATAGATTCAGGGGTTCTTAAAAAGTATGGAAGTCACAAGTTACCGACCACACACGAGGCTCCTGCCCAAAACAGTTCCATGAATTCAGCGTGTGCCGTCGGTCAATTCAGAAAAAGGCATACAACGAATAAAAGTCCCGAATGGATCCTCCTGGCTCATAGGAGCGATTGCTCCCCTTGTACGTATGAACAAAACTACCGAATGGCGCTCTCCTGGATGTTCAGCAACTAAAGCAGGCGTTTCAGCGGTGGTTTGGGAGGTCGAGTGTCCGATTTTAGTTACAGACACTCGACGACCAAGTCCCGCTGCCTCCTTTCGTGCGAACAAGATGGCCGCCGTTTTCTGTTCCACATGGCATTCGGCTATACGAACAGCGGCCGACCAGAGAGCGTTTAATAGATGGTTCTATTGAAGTTAATGAGCCAGGAGGGTGGTCATTAATAGATAGATTCTATTAACCAATAGATTCAACATGCACAAAATACTGCAGAAAAAGCCTGAACATAGGAGAAAATACCGAACTCTATTTTCTTCACACTGACTTTTCTGGCAGACTAACTGGACGGAAGCCTCTCCTCATTGCAAGGCACATGATAGTCTGCTTAGAATTTGCCAAAAACAACTGTGAGAAACAAGAGTCTCTGGTCTAATGAAATGAAGATTGAATTGTTTGGCCTCAATTCAAAGTGTAATGTCAGGAGGAAACCAGGCACTGCTTATCACCAGCACAATACCATCTAAATAGTGTAGAATGGTGGTAGAAGCATCATGCTTTGGTTATGTTTTTCAGCAGCAGATAGACTGGTCGGGTTGAGAGAAAGCTGAGCACAGGAGTCTGAATATTCTCTGAATTCACTGTAGATGCTACATAGTAAAATCAATGTAAGACTTGAAAGTGTACATTTTTGTGTGTTCTGTTCCCTTTCTGCTCCATTTTTTAGAGCATAATTAATGCTCTAGGTGTACCCCTATTAGTTTTTTCATATGCATGTTAATCATTAGATTATTTGTTGATCACCACAACCCTCCATGGCAGCAGTTAAGTAAAGATTTGATAGAGCCTCCTTGTGCTGTTTAAGTATGGCTTTCATGTTTATCTCCCATATTAAAATGAGAGGAAGTATCATCAATATTGGGATATATTGACATAGTGAAGGGCTTGACATGGTACAGACAAGTTGTGACTAAACACCATCTAATACTTGTTCAAGCAAACCGTACTAACCCTTTTTAAAATTAACTTGTGAGACATGCAGAAATAGTTTGCCCTAAAAATACTGATGTACATAATATGACTTAGATGTCTGTGTGTTGTAGTTCAACTGTTAGTTTTGCTAAGATTAACATTGAACTACAACTTCCATAAATCCCTGCTGCATTCCAGATTTGGTGAGCGCTCACTGCCAAAACTGGGATAAGTGTGTACCTTTTATATGTTTACATTTCTTATTTTGTAGGTTTTTTTTTTGCATTATATTTCAATGTGTTATTAATATAATGTAATGCATTAAAACAAGCAGTTGCAATGTTGGCCTCAATAGCTTAATAGATTATCATGATAATTAAATAAAAATTGGGTCAACTCTTGGGATGTCACTTAAAGGAATACTCAAACCCCATTGTGATCGTTTTTGACCTCAAATGCATGCAGTATTTTTCTTCAATTTGTGATCTCTTTAGCTTTGTTTAAAACAAAAAATATTAGATTTCTGGAGGATATCCCCTTTTTACAAGACATATGCCTGATTGAACGTAAAAGGAAACTATTGTCCTCCTACTCCCTCTCCCCACCTCCCCCGTGTCGCTTACCTGGGTCTAGCGCTGATGTCTCCTCACTCACGGTAGTATTTCCCCATAAGAAAACATTATTCAATGCTTTCCTATGGGAATTCGAGTGACGCTCGAAGTCCTCATGCATAGACAGTGCTCCTCAACTCTCTCCTCAAAGCACACCTAACAGTCCAGGATTTAGGGATTACCTGGGTGCGTCTATAGAGTCTAAAATCATCTTAGAGTCTAAGGTGTTCTTAGTTTTTTTGTTTTTTTTAACCCCTTAAGGACACATGACATGTGTGACATGTCATGATTCCCTTTTATTCCAGAAATTTGGTCCTTAAGGGGTTAAACACTTAACACACAACCGGGTTATCCCAAAATCCAGGACTGTTAGGTGTGCATTGAGGAGAGAGTTGAGGAGCACTGACTTAGGCGACCAAAAGTCGACTAACAGCCTGGAAGACAGACACTAGAGGTGGACCTAACCCTAGCAGATAATTATTGCAGTTTCTTAAAACCTAGAACAGTGCAACCAGACAGCTTCAATGAGCTAGAGTGGTTGGGGTGCCTATAGTGTCGCTTTATCAAGTACATGGCAAAGCTAAAGTGAAATACATTTGAGTTGAGCTGCTGGCATGCCTCTGCTTCACAGCTAATCACTGGCATATTATTATCTCTATAGTATTTCAGTCATGCTAAGGTTGAAAGGGGGCAAGCATTAAAAAGACAGTGACTGGCTGTAAAACAGTCATATTAGCAGCTCAACATTCACTGATCTCTCATTGGCTGAGCTGTGTACATAACACATAATAATACATACTTCCAATCAAGAAGATACATATGAAGATTGTCCCTTTAAGTGTTTAGTGGGAATACATTCTACAATTTTTATCCAATCCTCTCTTTTTTGTCAAAGTTTCTCAATTTCTGTCTCAAGGTCTGAGATTCATTCAGGTTCTTGATATTAAACCATTATTGTGTGGCTTTGTCAAAGTTAACCATAATTTCTTGTTGAAAGCTGAACCAAGTCCCAATTCCCTTTTTTCCATTTAGAATTCCCCTGTATTTGATTCATGCACACCAACTGTGTGCCTAAAGCCACCACACCTCAACATGGAGAGGGTTTTGACATGATGTGCACCATTGACCTTGTGCCACACATAGCAGCCTTATACAGTGACCCATTAAATAAAGACAGAATATTGAGATGTAATCCATTTTTAAGTATTCAATCCACATATTTTACATTTTTTTGTGCATGAGAATAGCCACAGCAAATCTTTAATTATGCGGTACTGGCAAGAGCAATATATAATTATAAGCACAAGGTAATTGTTTTTTAATTAGTCAATCATTACAGTTGTGGTAAGAAACCCCTCAAGTATCATGGGAGGGCAGCTGCTATAAACTGCTGAAAATTGCCCACATATGAGTTTTAAATTCACACAGACTCTTGTACTTAAATAACTAGAGATGATTTAGAGGTTATAGTATATGGCAGTAAAAAGTCCAGATTCCACAAAGACAATTAGGCACAGATTCTATGTGACAGAAGTTTAAAGGTACCCACCCATTCCCATGAAATATTTGCTTGCATGGTTGTTATATGTTGATATATCTGAGACATCGCTCACTCAGCCCAACAAGGAATTCCTTGGAGAAGTAAAACATGGGAAATTGCAGTAAAAGTTTGTGTAGCTTTGTAATTACAGAAGATATACACTACTTGGCACATCGTCAAAAAAAGTAACAATGTCTGTGGGAAAGGTAGGAGAATGTAATAAGCACCAGAATTATGCAACTATAATAAGCTAGTTTAAAAAAATCCAACAAACAGAAAGAAATGCTACACTTGAGCAATACAGATAGAAATATAGCTTAGAATTAGTAACTACAAAATACTATATGGCCGAAAACAAATGAAACGTACAATGGACGGACGATTATACTTTTTTTTAATATTTGGAGTTCCATCCAAGGAGCCAATAATGAAGATTATGAAATATGATTGATGGTTAAGGGACAGCTAACAGGGTTATTCACTGAAGTGAGAATTCAAAGTCAATTTTAAATGTAAGGTCAAAATAGTTGTTCTGGAAAAATTCCCTATGTTTCCAGTAAGACTACTTACACCTTAAATATGAAATTCCCTTTGAATTCAGATTTAATGATCACTTAGGTAAATAACCCTGTAAATTCTTATTTTATTCACAGGTTAAGTGAGAAGTGACCAATAAAGGATGAGCATTAATAAGATCTAGATTTATAGATTTAATAAATATAAAATATATACATATAAATTGGAACATTTATTCTTACTTACCTTTATGGTAATTTTGTTTTTACTGGCTATTATATATGGTAGCATATACTAATGGGTTACCTCCAACCCTTACAGCTGATAGGATAAGAAAGTAAGAGAGATTTTAAAATGATGCCAGGTATAGTGAACACCAGTCAGTTACAAGCTGCACAGTCCCAACTATGACATGAAACATTGAGAGGAAAACTAAATGTTTCCATTGCTATTAGCCAGTAAAAGAAAAGTACGTTAAGTATGAATACATTTTCTTTTTTAATAGCTAATCATTGTAGCATATATTAATGGGAATACCCAAGCTCAAAAAGGAAGGGGAAGAAAATAATCACCTAAACATGAATCATGCTAAAGAAAGCAATTTATTGTAGAAAATCCATAAATAGACTTATGAAATAGATTACTGAATTACTGATTGCAGGACCAGATGTCCGAAGTGTGCTTCAGTAGCAGCTCTAACATCCATCTTTTGATGTCTCACAAAGTTGTAGAAGAAGACCAATTACCAGCCTTACAAAGAGGACAAAACCGCACAAATAGAATGTGATCTTAATCTATCATAAGCAGGAAGAGCTTGTGATTTGTAAAAAGATTGGTAAAACCAACTCCTGATTAAGGTGGAATTTTGTAACCACTTTTGGCAATAATTCTGGTAAAGTTCTGCTACCACCTTATCCTTAAAGAAAATGGTAATTGGAGATTTTCAAGACAGGGCTTGTATTTGACAGATTATTCTAGCAGGTGTTAAGGCCACTAAAAGTAGAAGCTTCTTTGACAGGATGGTTAAAGGAATCAATTCCAATGGTTCAAAGTGGGAGCCTGTCAATGTCTTCAGGATAGGAGGTAAATCGCATGGAACAGTGAAAACACATAGGGGAGGCTTGATTTTTATTACTGCAGACAATGCAGAAAGGGCTGATATATGAATGACCAATTCTGGGATACCAAAATCTACCAAAGATTCCCGCTCAATCTCCATGCCCTTAGTTGAAGAACCTGTGAGTCTGGGTGACAATGGATCCTGTATTAATAGAACTATCTGGATCCGAAGTTCCTTCAGTTGCTCCAGACACATTACCAATAAAGAACCAGGGTGGAGGCCAAAAAGGCAAGATTGCAATGATCTCAGCTCTCAATCTGAATTTTCATCAGAATTCTTGGATTTAAAGGAATCAATGGAAAAATGTAGGCTAGAGAAAACTCCCATCTCTGGGTTAGAACATCCTGGCCCTAGGCTTTCTGGTCATATCTCTGGATAAATAGGTCTGAATCTAAGCCTTTTGAGCATTGGCCATAAGGTTGATTTGTGAAAGACCCCATAATCTTGTGAAATTCTAGAACACTTGAGGGTTGTGTTGCCAATCGTGTTTCTGTATTGTAACCTGACTAAGAAAGTCTTTCACCTCATCCTGTTTTCCTGGTAAAGGGACATGCTGATATGCCTTTTGAGCCTAAGTAATTCTCCATCTCTTTCATTAGTAGGTGACTGTGTAGGTGCCACAAGCAGATTATCGTCCAGATAGTGAAATAAAATTATGTCTTGTGTTCTGATTTTTGCAATTAGAGCAACAAGTACCTTGGAAAAGGTCTGTGTTACAGTACTCACACAAGAAGGCAGGGTAGGAAATTGATAGTGGTCTTTATTGACTGCATATCTGAGGAAACTTTAATGAGCTGCATCTATAGTGATATGATAACAGGCTTCTCTCAGATCGATAGAGATGGGGAAATATCATTCATGGTTTGTAGGGGTAATGCTTTGGAATGACTCTATCCCGAATGGTCTTATCAGTAATCTTCTGTTTAGTAAACCAAGATCTACAATTGGTCTCTATTTGCCTTTGGGTCTTTGTACAAGGAATAATGGGGAATAATGACCCTGAAATCTTACTTGAGGTGGAACTGAAACAATGACTTGTTCTCTTAATAGATCTTCCACATATTCTGTCATGGATGCTAATTAAGTTCAGTCTGAAGGTATATGTGTCTGGATGAAAAAACTTGTCCTGGGCCTCTTGATAAACATATGATAGCGAGTGCCCAGATATCTTGTATACTTTCTTCCCATATGTTCCAATAGTTGGGCTCTTACACCTGACAGATAGTCAGAATGTCGTGTTACCGGAACAAAAGGACTGGTTATTGTTACGATTGGTTCTGGTTGCAGCTGACCATCCACTGCAACAAAATAAACCTATGTTCTTCCTTCCACTGCTTTCTTGATAGATTCTTCAGGTGCTTTCTCTGATAGGTCACCGTCAAAAGGAATGGAGCATAAATTAGATTTGGATGAGACATCAGCTCCCTTATAGTACAACCCTAATGACCTTCTTGCTACTATAAAAAGTACTATTATATGTGAAAAAATCTTAACAATATTTTCAAGGAGGCTTCTGAAAATAAATCCTTATCCATTTTTAGATGCTATAATAAATTATTGAGGTCAGAACTATTGAACCCTTTCACCATATCAGACTCCAAATCATGTATACATATTTGTATTGCTCTAAATACGCAGCTAAGGCTATTGCTGGATGACAATCAGCACCAACTGCTGTGTAGACTTTAAATAAATCTGCATACAGTTTTATATCCATTGATTCTCTTAACGATGCAGAGCTATCCAGCAGTTGAGCAGGTTTTCTGGCTACTCTGACGACTAGTGCATCTACCTTGGGAGGAGTTGTCCGAAGTCTTTTCTTATTCTAGAGGATATAACCGTGAAAGTTTTCCTTGAAAATATACTTTTTTTAAGGTTTCCTCTATTCATTCAGTATGTCTTTAATGGCTCAATTTAAAGGAAATGATAGCTCTTGTCTATTAAGATCAGCAACGTGTCTGTCTGAGGCTTCTGCTTTAGGTAACTCCTCTAGAATCTCCTAGTTCTTTCTGACCATTTGAGTCAGTTTGGAGCATCTCACTCATGACCAGCATTTCCAAAGTGCCAAAAAAAGGCTATAGCAACCTGCAGAACACCAGGGGAAAGGTACAAAACCAGGTAGGAGCAGAATAAAGCCCCAGCACTGGAGAAGCCAAAAAATGGCCCAATAAAGGGAAAACCTATAATATATCATAACTATATCTGTGAATATTTAAATAATATATACAAAATAAATAACTATATAGGTAACCAACATAACACGCATAATCTGAAATACAAAAATCCCCACAAGGGATAATATAAATATACACTTATCAAAGTAGCGTAACCATAGGAATTCCATCATAAGAGCTGTAGAACAATAAAAGACGTGTTCCCTATACCTGTCCTTATTTTGAAAATATCTCTTAATTTTCTGTCTGTAAGGGGTGTAAGGGGTGTAGCTAACCCATTACTATATGCTACCATGGTTAGTCAGTAAAACGATTTTTACCTATTAGAGTACTACCAATAATATACATAATATTTATAAATAGCAAAAATATTGCAATAGGAGACCAAACTCTCCACAGTGCAAATATAATAATTACTCTGATGCATCATCTGCATATCTCAAGCTGGATTTTGGAAAATCCCTCTTCAGCACATAAACTCAAAAAATCATGTTTCCCCAGAGATCCCAGCTTGACATAAAAATGAGCACAGACAGGCACTGTTTTTTGGACTTCCCACTGGGTTTCTGCAGGTACACTTAGCAACAATGCTAGTTTAAACATTGCTAGTTTTTTTAAATTATAGCATTAGTTGTGATTCAAAATGACCAGTGACCAGAAACCATATGAACTGCAGTTTTGACCTTGTCGTTCTCATCAGCATGGCACTGGTTCTGGTCTGGAAGTTGAAGTCTTTCTGAGCGCATATAGCTAGATAACAAATAAAACCTCACACAGTGCAAATAGAAAAAGACTTCCAGAGCAGATCTTCTGCCATGCTCAGATTCACAATCCTGTCCTGTCTCTATTTGTTGTTTCTTTTGGATCAAAACCCATGCTACGGATTTAAAACAGCATTGCTAAGGGTACCTGCAGAAATGCAATGAGAAGTCTGGAATATTTATATTATGTTTAGATTTTGTAGTTCACTGTTTGGCCCATTTATCATGCCCATTGGTTCATTTGAACCATTTCCCCCAAAACCAATTGCATGAACAAATCGTCCAGACTAATCCTCCGCATGGTTAAAAATCAGACAACCTAAACAATTTTTTTTTTTTTTACGGATGATTTGATTCAACTGAACAAAATTTTTCTGCCATTGCAATTGAGATGTTATGTAGATAAATGCAAAGTTTTGCATTTTGAGATGGGGGACATACAGGCAGCATTAACCTAAATCAGTGGTTCCCAAGCCAGTCCTCGTAACTCAGGAACAGTCTAAAATTTAAGTATTTCCTTGTTCTATTCCATTGGAGATAGTTAGAAAAGCTAGGCTGTTGCTGGGTCATCAGGATTGGTTTTGGAACCATTGTTCTATTTTACACAATTAAAAAGCAATGGAAGAATTTAGAAAATGTAGAAAAAATATACTTGCTTTAGAAAAACAGGCATCACGAGGGATATGTAACATTATGTAATATACAAATATATTCTGAGCCAGTACAAACAGCTCTCTGGTAAGCTGTTCATTAGTATGACTGTATGAAGCACAAGATGTCACCTACTCAGTCCTGAAGAAATGACATTTAGCCTAGGGCAAAGGAAAGAATAATAAAGATGTAAGAACAATGCATACTTTACAGTACGGACAACAACGATGTGGATTTGTTTGTATAAAGTGGTTGTCTAATCAAATTTCATACAGATTTTTGTCAGGATATTTTTGTGGATGAATGGAATATTTAAGGGATTAATAGCTAGTATTTGTGCTAACTTTTGACACAAGCACAAATCTGGCTGCTATTGTATTTTGGTGGCTCAAATTTTTAATTTTTATTTGTGTGGCAAGTTGGAAATAACTACAAAATATTTTGTTCGTTTTTTGGATCCAGAAAAAAATCTGAGATGTGTTAAAGGTTGAATTTGATAGACTTGAAAACAGTTTTAATTGAAACAGCTAGATAATCCAGTCCAGGCAGCTTTGGTAATAGGGACTACCCAACAAATCTTACCATCCTGTTGCTCCCTTGTGGCATGCTATCTGATGTGTGTAGGATTATGAAATTCCATCCTTGCACTCTGTATTAATTTTTTTTTGTGAACAAAATGAGACAGAATAGGGGGTGGTTCTGTTTTCACAATATAGCTAGTTTTATACACAGTACAAACAGCCAGGGCCGGACTGGGGATTCAAAGCAGCCCTGGAAAAAAAAATCTATGCCAGCCCCATAAGTCATTGCGCCATATATTGTAATATGTAATATGTAGGGCTATGTCTTGCCACCCCAGATGATTGAGAAAAAAATAAAGGTGAGTAAAACACTATTTTTTAAAAACACACACAGACACCACGACTGACACACACACACACACCACGACAGACACACACACACCACGACAGACACACACACACCACGACAGACACACACACACACCATGACAGACACACCATGACAGACACACCATGACACACACCATGATACAGACACACTGTGACACAGACACAGACACACACACAACACAGACAGACAGACACACACACACCATGACCCAGACAGACACACACAGCATGACACAGACAGACACACACACACACACACACCATGACCCAGACAGACACACACAGCATGACACAGACAGACACACACACACACACACACAAGCTGATATATGTGTGAGGGTCGGGCATCGTATAGTGCATGTTTAGGTAAATCTGAAAGGCTTGTAATCCAGGTTCCCAAAATATCTGTCTAGCAGACCTGCAAGGAAAGTACGGGTCTGGAAAATGATTTGCTAATACTAAGAAAGCGACCTATCATAGTTAAGGCCGGCCAAATAAAAAATTGGAGAATTCTCCAGTTCAGTTTAGCTTCTTTTACCATTTGGAACATGTCAGGCAGAACTTGGGCCAAATTTATTTTAACCTAGAACTACATTTACTTTACTTTAAATGGAAGGGTCAGTACACCATACTATGGGCTGTCCAGATTGCTGTGAGTGGCATTCCTTCTCTACGCTTTGCATGGAATGCTCCATGCATAATGACTGTAGCATTGTGCGACTCCCAGCATGCGTTGCAGGAGGCCAAGTCTGTCAGGGTTGGATTGGCTGGGACCTTTCAGATAATGTTTGTAAGTTGTAGAAAAATGCAGATATGCCTTACAGAAGAGTGGCCTGGATGTGTTAACCCCTAAATGTCTGCAGTCTGGCTGGACCCCTCCTGTGAAAAGGTAAGTGTATGGTAGCCAGGTTTGTCACCGGATCCTGGCCTCTTGTTTGTGTTCCTGTTAAAATGACATGTTCCAGTAAAGATAAAGTGATTGTGGCACCCTTATATGTTCCTGGCTTCAGGCTCCTTCAACCTTTGCCCCATCGTTAAGAACAGCTTAAAATCAGGTTCTGCACACCCTTGTTAAGAGACTAACTTGGCAGTGTAATTAGGGGAGGCATTGCATACCTGTCAGCAGTACCCCTGTGGCTGTCTGTAGAATTTGTACTGCAATGGATTGCTGTCAGAACCTATGACAGCCCCTGCTTAATCCGCTGTAAGGCAGGGCTGGGGGATCAGGTGGCAAGGTATGTGATGTGACACAGGTCCTTACAAAACGTGCTGAGATCATTTTAATCCTGTTTCCAGCTGGGCCGCAGGGGAAGCTCTTCATGAGGCCGGGAGCAGGCTCTTCTGGGGGAGCAGGCTGTTCTGTCTCTGCTCCCCCTCCCTCGCGTGCAGCTTAATGAGACCGGGCCGGAATATGACGTCATATTCCGGCCCCGGTCTCTTTCTAGTGCGCGAGGGAGGGGGAGCAGAGACAGAACAGCCTGCTCCCCCAGAAGAGCCTGCTCCCGGCCTCATGAAGAGCTTCCCCTGCGGCCGCCTTTCAAGTTCTCCCTGCAGCCGCAGGTCACCCCAGCCCCAGGTGCCGACGGCCCACCGGGAAATTTCCCGGTATCCCGGTGGGCCAGTCCGGCCCTGCAAACAGCCACAACAGTAGCGTGATTTAAAAAAAGGAACGTTATGACTTTCTGACTTATAGGTTAATCCTGAATTATAATAAGGTGTTTGAAAGCTTAAATGGCACATTTTTATATTTGGGGTGCCACTGCAGCTTAGATATATCCACAACCTTGGAGTGATTTCCTTTGGGCAGGGAGAAACTTGGCCTTGGTATTACTATTATTATTGGCATTTAAATAGCACCAGCTTATTCCGCAGTACTTTACAATAATATAAAGGTGGAATGTAACAATAAATGAGACAATTAGAAATTGTTACAGGAACAATAGGTTGACAAGGACCCTACTTGAAGAGCTTACAGAGAAACACAGGGATACAATGTCAAAGCCTTGTGTCACCATGTGTAACCATATGCATCACTACAGAGGGCCAAGTGCCTCCTTAAATTATTATTTGTCAAAAATGTAGCCACACCGTGGGCCTGTGGCTCTATAAGCATCACTGAGTCTGTCTGAGCAATTCAACCACCCAGGCAGACACAATGAAGGAGTTACCATTACTCAGAGAGTTGCATCTATCTGCTGGCCACAGGCAACCAATGGACTGCACAAGGCTTCACAGACAAGTGGGAGGGAGAAAGAGCCAAAGAGACTGCTTCCTGTGCTGCCCTGAGACTGATTCCTGAGCCACCATGCTGGAAGTAAGAATAGCAACCCCCTCCCTGTGTTTGCATGGATGTGGGCATATTAAATGTGGGAAATGTGGTATTGAAATTGGACATAATACAATAGAGGCAGTGTTTCATGTTGCCAATGTGGCATGGATGTGGCATAGTACAATGAAGGCAATGTGGCATGGATGTGGGCATTATACAATGGAGGCAATGGAGCATGTAGGCAAGGTGGAATGAATGTGGACATAGTAAAATTTAGGCAATGTAGTATGGAAGTGGGTATAATACAATGGCGCCAATATGGCATGTGGGCAAAGTGAGGCATACTGAAATAATTGGGTATAACGAAATGGAGGCACATTTAAATATATGTAGGCAAGTGGAATCTGGGCAATGTTGTATGATGTGCGCATAATAAAATGGAGGCTAACTAAAATTTATGTGGGCAATGTGGCATGATATGGGCATAATAAAATGGAGGCATATTAAAATGATTGTAGGTAGTGTGGCATGATGTGGGCATAAAGATGGAGGCTAACTGAAATGTATATGGGCAATGTGTCATGATGTGGGCATAATCAAATGGAGGAAACTGAACTATATGTGGGCAATGTGGCATGATATGGGCATAATAAAATGGAGGAAAACTAAATTAATTGTAGGTAGTGTGGCATGATGTGGGCATAAAAAATGGAGGCAAACTGAAATGTATGTGGGCAATGTGGCATGATATGGGCATAAAAAATAAGGGGAAAACTGAAATAATTGTAGGTAGTGTGGCATGATGTGGGCATAATCAAATGGAGGCAAACTAAACTATATGTGGGCAGTGTGGCATGGATGGTCATAATAAAATGTGTGTAATGTGGCATGGATCAAATGGCCATAATAAAGTGGAGGCAAACTGAAATATAGTAGGACAATGTGGCACTGCGATCATTTGAATTTCTGTTTTTGAAATGCCAACGTTTGTTGTCATTGTTTGCAACTTTGGCAAACCCTGGCACTTTCCTTATAACCACCATAGAACAGTTTTTACTCTGATTTGTAAACTATAGAAAAAGCACTTGCCACCTAAGAATATGTTTGTGTGTATAGATATATATATAGTTTTTTCATTGTTATGGTTTAGTGGTGGAAATTATTAGTACCCCCTCCAGTTTTGAATTTGCTATCTTATATATAATATATATTCTCATATTATATTATATATTATCCTGTACATTGTTCCTAGAGTCGCCACTGAGTGTAACATATTGTGTGCCAAAAAGGAGGAGGAAATCGAAATATGTGCAACTCTGCACTCAGCTCTACAATTCCAACATCAAACCACCATGGATAAGAGATCTTGAGGAGGATGGAAAGGTCCTTGGCCCTCTCCTTTTTACTCCTTCATCTCTGTGACAACTACACCCCACAACTCTGGTTATAAGAATGCATATACCTTTTATGTCTTATTAATGGTACATTAACCTTTGCAACCATTTGTGTAATTAATCATACTTTAGTAGATGAAGCTAAACATATGCAGCATGGGTGAAGTGCTCTGCTTGAAAAGTATTGTTATGACATGCGGCTTAAGGAGTTTTGTTTAAATGTTTGACTAATAGCACGTACAATGTACACATTACTTAGCATATTTTTTGTGTTTACATTAAGGGTAGTAGAGGCATGTCTAAAATTTATGAATAGCTTCAACATCATGCACACTTCAATTCCACTCTTAATTCATTTTACTAAACAAACTCAAAGTCCCCTTAAACTCCTTTTGTTCATAGGAGTTTTTCAGGAAGACTTAAGGAGAAGAATGCATTGGTGATTCTCTACAACCATCACCAGGTTACAGATAATCTATCTTTTGCCGCATTAAGCCCACATGGTTTTATTGTCCTTCTCTGTGCGAATCTGCAATAACTACATACATTTTGGAGCAGTAATTATAATATGGCTAATTAATTGGTTTTGTGAGTGAATTACAGCATTTCCACACAACCAACCTTTCTACTCTTCAGAGGTTAAGAACATTAATCCCTTTGGGACTGGGCTAGGCAAATCCTTTGAAATTGTGCCATTACAGAGATGTTTTTAGTTCTTAACCTCTTCACTACGGAGTACTTTTTGTTTTAAAACACATCAGCATACTATTTATTTGAAGCAAGGAATGATAGCATATAAACATATCATAATAGCCATTTTGTATTTAAAATGCTCTGCAGACAAACATAGAAATTAACATTATGTAAATTAAAAACATTTTTATTTTAATTTATTTGTTCTTTTTTCATAATATTTGGGAAATTAAACATTTTAGACCAAGCATGTCAAACTCGCGGCCCACGGGCCACATGTGGCCCACAATGGACATCTTTGCGGCCTGGCGAGCCGCGAGTACATACTTGGTGTTAAAGCAGAGTAGGCACATGCTTTCCCCACATTACAGGTGCTGACTCTGCTAAAATTTACCTGGCTAGGGAGGAGTGCCAGCAGGGGAGCTCAGTGTTGCTCCCTCGCTCCCTCGCCGTCTGTAGTGAAGCTGGGCGCCGGAATATGACGTCATTTTCCGGCACCCGGCATCACTAAACAGCATGTGAGGGAGCAGTGAGGAACAGATAGAAGATCCCCACAGGACCCCAGGGAGAGGCCCCACATCGGCTCCAAAGGTAGGGAGCAATAAAGCAAATGATGTGTGTGCAAGAATGTGTAAATGTGTGTGTGTGTGTCTGTCAGTGAGTGAGTGTGTGTCAGTGAGTGTGTGTGTGCTTGTCAGTGAGTATGTGTGTGTCTGTGTGTGTGTGTCTGTCAGTGAGTGTGTCTGTCTGTGTGTGTGTCTGTCTGTGAGTGTAGGAGTGGTCTGATGATCAAACATTCCCAGGGGAAACAAGAGGAAGGCAGAAGCAAAGATTTAAAGTTATAAGTGGACACTTACATGTAGTGAGTGTAGAAGAAAGAGAACATGCCACAGTGTTAGAGAGGATGAAGCAGCAAGATCATTTGCATATTGCCCAAAGTCAGCTTAACCTTAACTAATTTCATTGTGAACCTGTCCACACCACTTTTGTTCCCCTACATCCCTCTTAAGTTGCAATACTTAAACAAGAGAATGTATTATTATTATTATTTTTTTTTGTTTTAAATCAATGGGCCTATTCCATAGGCATGGGCCTGGAGCTACAGCTCCATCAGACCTTATGTTAATCTGGCCCTGGACATAAGATGTGGGGGTATGACATGACGTGTCTCCAGTGGTTGTTAAGAAATATGTACACAATTAGTTCCGAAATAGTGAAATAGTGAATAGTGAAATCAAACAGAGAAGACCTAAAATCTACTACTATACCACTAACTAACCTATATAATATTGGTTTATTGTATTACACTGTGATCTTGAGAAAGGCCCGAATGGGCCAAAATGTTGGTCAGGCACTTATCTAATTTTTGATGATTTATTAAACATCTTTTAATTTTTTGGAAGACCTTCAAGTCTTGAGTGCAACCCTTATTAGCCTTTATATATTCAACGTGAGTTTTGGCACCTAGGCAGTAGCTATTTATTTTTATTTTTCATGTAGGGGAGAGTACCAAGTGATTTTGATGATATATATATCCTCTAAAACTCCCTAAAAAAGTATGCCCTATTTAAAAATATACAATCTAGAAGAAGAGAAAGTGTGGCTGGAAAGTGTTAGGTGGTGGAGAATTAATTCCAAACAGCCCGGATACACATGGACATCATGTTACCCTCCCTCTCCTCCTGTTCCATGTAACATGGAATGGGAACAGTAACAGTAAGTTGGATGAACAGTAAAATTTATGAGCTATAAATTATGCATTTTTCACAAAACAAAGCTACATCAACAGAACTTCACCAGCTCTTGACACCTCCATGCTGCTCATTCTGACGTCTTCTCCAAAATTCATCATTCATATTGAGATTTATATCTCAAGAATGTCTAATATGAGTAAAACAATGTATAAAAACAACATGTATTTTAAATTCTGTGACTCAGAGTCAGAAACACCAGAATGAATAATCCAATACAGAGGTGGAATGTGACAGTAAAGCAACAGTAGAACAGTAGTACATTAGTAGTAGTAATATATAGACATATATTAGAATATTATACATAGTATTGTAGTGAGCAAAAATTAAGCGTATCACACATTTACCAATGTTTTCGGAGTAACAATACCATATCCAATAACATATCTCCTAGCTTCCCCTGCTGACTTCACTTGGCTGGGACTCAATCCCAAACCCCTTTACCTAGATCTAGCAGTCTGACTAATACTGGTGTTTTTGCACAGTACTGGCTGAATATGACTTGAGCAGTTTATTGCTATTGTCTTTCTTGCATTATGATCTCCTCTAGACGCACAAATTCCATTGCTCTTGTGCATAGCTATCCACCTGCCAACAGTGGTAGCTGCATTATATTACTAATAAATATGAGATTATTGACATGTACTGCAAATACATACAAATGGGAAAAAAATATTAACATGAGTTAAAAAGCAGAATTAAAATTCAAGATAACTGATTTCTCTCTTCTTGATTATGAGGTTCCATATAAACCCAATCACAAACTGTGACCCAAACATAAAATACAACACTATACAGGGAGCACTGACTGTCCCAGGATATTATACACACAGCCATGTATTATGCAGAGAGCAGCACTGTACAGGGAGTGCTGAATGTCCCAATGTCTCAAATGTTGGCAACTATGGCACTATATCAAGGGAAATGTTTGTTTTTTTAATAATCCCTGGTGGAAAATAAGGAATCCTCCACCAGGGATTATTAAAAAAACAAAACACATTGTGTCGGGGGCGGGGCTTAACATGTGGCAGGGGCGGGGTCAAACTACGGCGAGGGCGGGGTTAAATGTGCCCCTACTTTTGTCCCTGGCCCACCATGTGCCCCCCTAAAAATGAATCCTAGAGATGCCACTGCAGACAGACACACACACACCATGACACAGACATGCCTTACATGGCACAGACAGACACACACACCATGACACAGTCAGACAAACACACACCATGACACATAAACACACTCATACCATGACAGACACACACATACCGTGACAGACACGCACACAAACCCATGACACACACACAAACCCATGACAGACCATGACACAGACACACACCATGACACAGACAGACAGACACACACACACACACATACCATAACAGACAGACACACGCACATACATACCACTGACAGACTGGCACACATAATTTCTACCTGTGGGCAGACAGCTGTCTGTGCTGGATGGCCACAGGGGGAGCTGTGATAGCGGCCGCAGGGTTAGTTGTGCTGCTTCTGCTTCCCAGTGTACAGCTTAATGAGACCGGGGCCGGAATATGATGTCATATTACGGCCCCAGTCTCATTAAGTAGCGCGCTAGGGCGGGGGAGTAGAGACAACCCAGCTGCCCCTGCTGTCATCCAGCACAGCTCCCCCTGCGGCCGTCCAACACAGACAGCCATCCGGCTCCAGGTGCCGACGGCCCACCGGGAAATTTCCCGGTATCCCGGTGGGGCAGTCCGGCCCTGGGAGGAAGACTGTCTCCACTCCCAGTAACTCCTGCTGCTGTTGGGTATGGGGACCAGCTGTCTCCGCTCCTTGCACTGTACACTGCAGTCTGGGACAGATTGTCTACTCTCACTGTAACAGGCACTGCCGCTGGGTAGGGGTGTGGCGGGGCCGCGGTATATCTGTGAATTGTCCCTTCCGTGTTGTGGATTTACCCTCATGAAATGTGTGTTTCCCCATGTATTTTTATGATTAACTATGTAGTGGATCTTCCAACCAAGCGGGGCATTGCGCCGATCCACCCAAGTGCCCCATTAGAACGTTCACACCAATTAATCAGAACATTAACACTGGCAACATAGGTGTGAAACCGCAAGGGAAGTAATTAATGAGCGCTTCCTGGGGTGGCTGCCATGCGGAACGTTTGAATCCCGGAGAGGGACGGTTTCCTTAACTTCCCTTGCAGGGACTTCTGGGGTTGGTGGGGATATTGTATGTGGTACTGGGGGTCCGGATTGTGGCGGGTGACCGCCACTACATACCCTTCCCACTGCTTATGTGTGTATTTTTCCCCTTTTGTATTTTGGGTGTCCCCATGTCTTTGAATGCCTTTCATGTTTCACCTGCTCGCTGTTCAGGAGTGCTCAATCGAACAGAACCCGTTCATCTCTCAAACGGGGACCACCCCGATACCTCCTTTAGAATATTAGTGTAGAACATTCACACCTCGTAACGAGGTGTCAGAAATACAAACCGCAAGGGAAACAAGTGGTGCGCAATTCCCCTGGGGAATGGTATGGCGTATTCCCGAACGCCACCCAGGGACACCATTTGTATCTTGAGCCAGTGTGCTTGCACTGTTTAAGGTCCCCATGTTGGGGATCACCCTACCTGCTCCAAACGGAGCTAAAAGCACTATTTCCCCTACACGGGAGCTATGAGGCCAAGCTTGTGGCTGCCCGAGAGCGCTTTCTCTGGGGCTGCCTAAGTGGAGTTAACCACCGGAGAGAGACGCAAGCCCTAGCAGAGCTGTGAGTCGGCTACACAGCCACAGGGGTCCCGCTGGCCACCTGGAAGTCCATGCCGACCAATGGTAGAGGGAGCGTCCATTCAAACTGGGTTTGCGCCCCTCTCCTGGTTGGTCAGCACGAGTGAGTGCTGATTGGTCGCTGCGGGGTGCAGGTGACCAATCAGAGAAGAAGCGCCCATTGAAACAGGGTTTCACCCCCTTTCTCCTGATTAAACGGCAAAACCCTTCTCCTCCTGAGTGCTGATTGGTGTAATTGAGTTTGATGCCCTTTCACCTGAAACTCCTCTCCTCCCTGCAAGCCAATTGGCACGATTTTGTTTTGCGTCTTTCAGCTGATTGGTTGTTGCTTGGTTTGTTGCTGACCAGGCTGCAGCTCTCCTTCAAGGCTGGGATTGTCCCTTCTACCTATTCCCCTGCAGCTTTTCCTTCCAGAAAGGTATCGTCCCCTCTGCCTATTCCTCTGGAGCTCTGCTTACAGTGATTATATATATATATATCCAGTGGGAAAGTGAATTATTCAAATTCGGACGCACTATGCCACTCAAAGATTTCTTCAAAAACTATCCAGCACAGGCGACAGATCAAAGATCAAAGTTCAAACCTAAAAGTATATTTGATCCAATATCCAACCAGGCCACGATCAAAACTTTTCTACGTTCAGTGGAGAAAGAAGCAAGAGATATTTTTGGCACACAGCAAAAGCCGCACTCTAATTGCACTGCCAGGGGCAGAGAGATCATTACATCGTTGTCCAGTGACAGTAAAATCGTGATAAGACCAGCTGACAAGGGGGGAGGCATAGTTGTAATGAACTATGTGGATTATCGGGAAGAGATTCTTAACCAACTAAGCGACCAGCAAACGTACCTTCAGATCCCCACGGACCCCACAATGCAACTGCAGAATCATTTGGATAGGATACTCAAGAGAGGTCTGGAAGCCGACTATCTAACTAAGGAATTATATGAGTTTCTGACACCATCAAATCCCAGGACACCCATCCTGTATACTTTACCGAAAGTACACAAAAACGTCAAAAAACCTCCCGGTCGGCCCATTGTGTCAGCAAAAGAGGGAATCCTGGAACCAATAGCCCAATGGCTCGACTTTCTCATGAAGGAGACAGTGGTCAATCTCTCAACATGTCTGAAAGACACACCCTCGTTCCTACGATTAATCTCCGCAGTGGATTTACCTCCTGAACCAGTGATGCTCTTGACTTGCGACATCAAAAGCCTGTACACTGTCATTCCTCACCTTGACGGCATAGCAGCTACTAGACAAGTATTGGCACAATCCTCACATTACCAAGGTCCACCCATCGAATTTGTAATGGAACTACTAGAAGCAGTGCTAACATGCAATTATTTTCGCTTCGAGAATACTTGGTATCGCCAGATAGCGGGTACCTCAATGGGGGCAGCCATGGCACCTATGTATGCCAACTGCTATATGTATAATTTTGAGATGGAACATATTCTGGAACCATTCAAGACTAAGATTCTATTGTATGCACGGTTCATTGATGACCTGTTCTTCATAGTGAGAGGCGATCCCGATACCGTCTCTGACATGGTAGCCACAATCAACATGGCGAGCCCCAATATCAAACTGACCATGACAGCCAGTAGGACCACCGTCGACTTCCTCGACGTGAGAGTGGGTATTGAAAACAGTAGAATTATATATACCCTGTTTACCAAACCCACCGACCGCAATACACTCTTACATGCCGATAGCTTCCATCCAAGCCATCTAAAAGCTTCCTTACCATATTCTCAGTTCCTGAGGGTCTTCAGGAACAACTCAGACCCTATTAAAGCACAGGAACAAATCAACACCATGAGGGACAAGTTCCTTGAACGGGGCTATAAGAAAGTAATCTTGGATAAAGCCTTACTGAAATGCCAGCAGCAGGGGGCAAGTTCTAACAACATAATTCAACGTTTGGTGTTTCCAACAATTTACAACACAGCCTCCTCAGCATTAAGAAGAGCTGTCAATATGAACTGGCGGATACTCAGCAATGACACCAGTCTTCCCAAAGAATTTGCTTTTCCGCCAATGATGAGCTATAAGAGAAACAAGAGTTTGAGAGACTTACTTGTGAAGACAGATCCTTGTCACTGCTATGACACCAAAACAACTAAGAGTAACTACGGGTGCTATCGATGCCTGGGATGTGTTACCTATGGACATATGGTCCCAGGGCGCACGTTCTCACATCCCCACACTGGTAAACAGTACACCATTAAACATCGCTTAACTTGTACTAGTGATTTCGTCATTTACAAGCTGTCATGTCCCTGCGGCCTAGTTTATATAGGCAAAACTGACTTACCGCTAAGGGAACGGATTCGAAACCATCGCTCGAATATTCGGGTCGCATACCTTGATGGGGTATCGGAATTTCCCGTTTCTAGACATTTCTTGGAATTAGGACATACCCTTCCGTCACTCAAATTAATGGCGATTGACCACATTCCATTACCAAGGCAAGGGGGAGATCGGAAGAAAATGCTCCTACAGAGAGAAATCTACTGGATCAGAACTCTGGACACGATTGCACCAAAGGAACTTAATGAGAAATATTCTCTAGCAGTATTTCTAAAATTGATTTGTTTGGGTCCAGGCTACATTACAATGAATCCAGAATACACCTGAATCAACTCATGAGCCCACCCTGGGGGATAGGCTATGAGCCTTCAGAGTATGGAGGAGTAACCATAGCCCTACTGGTCCGATGTATACAGTTGTGCAGGGGTCCTAGTTTTAACTAGTGACCTTTTTCTCCTAAGCAGACGTAGGTTTGGTGACCAGCGTCTATTCAGGGCTGTCTATATGTTCTACTATTTAATTCCCTTAATATGAGGTGGTCGAATTAGGACCTATTTGGCGTTTCTTAATCTTGGATAATGCTAGCAAAGGATATGTAGGTTCAAGCGCTAATTCTAGTAGTTGACCCGTAGCATTAAACATAATAGACCACTTTGTTAAATAACTAATCGCCTTGTGCGATGCTTAGTAGCTATGGGAAGGACAGCATGGTATTCATTATGGTCAATAGATCTTATACATTCAAGTGAAGACATATGGTTTTGTACAGTTCTACACTATTTGTTATCCTGTCAGCTAAGTGACTGGCAGGACCATAGCAGATAGAAGTAGGTTGATGTGGCCCTTGTTTCTTTCATAGTTATTGCTTAAAATTTAGAGTGACAGTTCATACTTTAATGTTTCATGATAGTATGTTCCTTTAAGTGATTACAAGCAATACCCTGCATGTTCAAGATGGGGTCTTTTGGTTTGTCCCCCAGCTCCAATACTTGTTTTTATGTATATCATTTTTTATGTATATCAATGAGTATTTTTCTTTTCATGTGTGTTTTATGACACTGTTTTATCTTTGCAGTGGGTGAATTTGACCACACTTTGTTTTGTTGGGAGGCAGACCCTGTAAGCCTCGGACCGCGCCCGCTAAGGTAGGATAGCGTCTGGTTGCCATGGAGACGCCCCTCTCAGTGCCGTGCGCTGGATGGACGCATGCGCGATGCGCGATGACATCATCCACACGCGACCGGCTTTTTCGGCGTGGCAATTGACCGGACGGCTTGTGGAGGCTTGCACCCAGCCAGGTGATTAGGGGTCATTGGTGTGGTATATATGTGGAATCTTGTTATTTGCTGACCTTGTCCTGATGAAAGTCTGATTGGTCAGACTGAAACGTTGATTTTTTTAACTTGGAGCATTAAAAGTTAATTTTTATTTTTACAAATTGAGTCCGTGGACTGCTATCTACCTTTTTCCTTATTATTGTTGCAGTGAAAAACCTATCTTTATTTACCCATAGCTATATCCAAACACCATGAACATGCATGCAAATCAGCAATAAAATAAAATTTAAGGACAATATAGCCGAACCGGAAAACATCTCTAAGTCAGCTATGCTATCGGTTCAGCTACTCTGACCCTAAATTTTGAATAATCTTTGAATTCATTTTGAAGTCTCACTTTAGTAAATTACAGTGTAAGTATAACAACTATGCATGAAGGGGTGAGAAATAAAAAAGGAAAAAAGGTACCACTTCCCAATAAACGCAGGACAGCTTTTCTAGGCATGTGGTCTTTCTCTGCCCCTTCATATGTAGTTGGCATATTTATATGATTTTTGTATTACTGACTTGCCATGCATACTTCTGTTATCTGGATACAACAATGGACAAATCAAATGAAGTTTTTTTTTTTTAAATATTTATAATTTTTATTTTTATTTTCCAATACAACAACATTTGGCCGAAATATGAAGGAAATATATAAAGTACAATTAAATCTACTACTTGACTGCAGTTCGACAAAAAATTCATAAATACCATTTACAGGAGTGTAGCAGATTTTACGGCTATATACATATATACAAGAAAGCGAAACAAAAATACATAAGAAACCAAGGACTACACATGAAAAAAGGACTACCACCATTGGGGCTCGATCGATATAGTGAGGAGGTTATATATATCCAAGGGATCTCTTGTTAAACCTAGGGGATCTGTAAATCTAACCTGATTAACTAGGCCCACTATCCCATCTTTATGGTTAGCCGGATTGGATTTTATTTTTATAGATCGACCAAGGAAGCCATGAGCCACGATATGAAAAATAGATTTGCCATAAGAAGAGACAAAATTACATTCCATTGTGTATTGGTAATCTATTTGGTTTAAAATGTCTTGCCATAAAGAGGGATGACTAGATTTCCAATTACAGGCGATAGAGATCTTAGAAGCGTAAAGAATCTGTGTAATAAGATATTTATATTTTTTCTCCATTACCGGGAAATCTAAGTTGAATAAGAAAAGAGATGGTGAAAGTATTATACTACCCTGAGTTTAATCTGATATCAGAGAAGAAATCTGTATCTTGATGTCATTTAATACCTCGCAATTGTACCATATATGTAGTATTGTGCCAATCATTTTATGACATCTCCAGCATACAGGAGAATATGCTTCGTATATTTTATGCAATTTAGATGGAACCTGGTACCATCTATATATGATATTTTAATCTAATTCTAACAGAGATATACAATGAATATTTTTTTTTTAATTGGATAGTAGTTTGATACCATTCGTAGGAAGTATAGTGTACGTTAAGATCCTTCTCCCATTTAACTATTGGTGAAATTGTGCCTACCTCATCCTCATCTTCTAGTAATTTAGAAGTTCTAGTTATTAAGCTATTTATTCCTACTCTATCTAAGTATCCTAAAATAGGGTGTTTAGTAATAATTTGTTTCAAATTCAGGTAGTGTTTAATCCTTAAATACCAAAAACATGTCCCAAGGGGGTATGTTATATTTATTTTGTAAGTATGGAAAACTATTATATATATTATTTTCATATAGGTCAGCAATTTTGTTTATCACCTTTAACTTCCAATTATACAAGTCCATATAAATCATGTTATATTGAAGTATTTATTTTGGAGCTTGTATAAGTATGGAACCCAAGATGTTAAGCTTGATTTTAAGCTTTTTTAGTACATCCAACCAATCGGTTATCAATTGATTAGAAACAATTCTTTGATTCAATAAAGTCGGGTCATCTGACCAGAATGCAGTGTTTAAGTTACCATTTGGATAATTCTCTTGTTCGATCTGAAACCATGCATTATTTTGGATATTTGTTTTGGTCTATACCATTAAGTTAGCAACTAGACATGTTAGATGTAGCTTATCAATATCTGGGAATGAAATGCCACCTTTGTCATCATTGTTTTGTAAAATCCTCTGGGATATTCTCGTGTATTTATTACCCCAGATAAAATTGGAAAATAATCTTTGGAATTGCAGGATCCTATCTTTTCCTGATTTAAAGAGTAAGGATTTGAATAAATATAGCAATTTCAGAATGTAATAAGCAGTCGCTATATTCAATCGCCCCAACCAAGAAATTTAAATTTTACCCCCATTTAGTCAATTGTTTATGAGTTAAGATATATAGGTTTCGGTGCAATTTAGTCTAAATATTAAAAGATTGTTTAATGCCCAAATATTCAAAATACCCCAAGTTCCAATTAAATTGGAATTTAGACGAGTGAAAATACTTCAGCCTCAGATATATTTAGCACCAGAATTTGCATTTTCTTTATGTTTATTTTATTATTTGAGACATTTCCATATTGCTCATTCGTTTTTACAACCTCTGGAATAGAGATTAAGGGCTTTTACCAGGGACAAAAGTCCATCATCAGCAAATAGGGAGACACAAGTCCATCATCAGCAAATAGGGAGATTGTATATTCACGGTCGACTGATTTAATCCCATAGATATCTTTATTCTTCCTAATAATGATAGCCAGTTTACAGGATATAAAGTAATGGGGCCAATGGACAGCCTTTCCTCATGCCATTGTTTAATGGAAATATGGATGATTCAAAGAAAGGATTTATAATTTTCGCCGCTGGATCCGTATATAAGGACATAATTTTATCTTTAAAAGGACCATGAAATCCAAATGTATTTAATACTCTATCCAAAAATCTCCAGTTAACCCTATCCAATGCTTTTTCTTCATCAAGAGCCAAAATAACCAATTTAGAATTGATAAGATTGCTTTTGATTATCAAATTAAGTATTCTGCGGATATTATCCATTGTACCTCTGTCCCCAATGAAGCCCGACTGATCCACTGAAATTAGATCAGAGATTACTAATTTCAATCTTTTTGCTAAAATATGAGAATATATTTTTATGTCTAGATTATTTAAAGAAATTGGTTTATAGTTTGTAATGATTGTAGGATCTTTTCCTGGTTTAGGGATCGGAATGATAGATGCTATCAGCATTTCTTTAGGAAAGGGATTTGTAGTAGAGACTTCCAAAAATACTTTCTCTAGTATGGGGGTCAAGATATCAGCAAATGTTTTATAGAACTTTGCTGAGAAACCATCTGGACCAGGGGCTTTGTTAGTTTTAAGATTTTCTATCGTGTTAATTATTTCCAAAGTGCTAATTAAAGCGTTCAGCTTACAAGGTTTTTCATGAGATAACTTTGGAATATGTAGTTTATTTAAAAATTTATCAATTTCCAAACTAGTTACCTTAGAATCTGGTGAGTTATTTAAAGCCGTATAGAAATCTTCAAAAGCTTGAGATATTTATTTGGGAATTAAATAACACGCATCTCCTACTGTTATTTATTTATTTATTTTTATTGATTTATCCTTACAAGTATCTTTCACTCTATTTGTAAGGACTTTACTAACCTTATTGTTGTTGTGGTACCATGTTTGCTTAAGGAATGTTATAGATTTATTAACCTCGTCCTTTTTATTTATAACATGTTGCAGGCGCGTAATTTCATTAGTAGTATTTGGAGTTGTTTGTAACTTATTTCATTTTTCTAATTTAGCCAACTTAATATATAGTGTAGAGAAACTTTAATCTTTATTTTTCTTTTGTCTCTAACCTGCTTTTATTAAAACCCCTCTAGCGAAATATTTGAAAGTACACCAAACAATAGGTGTAGAAACCAACCCGTTATCATTATTTTGAATAAAGAAATCTAATTCCCTAGCTAAATCATTGGTTACCTCATCTATTCGTAGGAGGCTTTCATTCAGTCTCCATCTATTTCTAATCTTAAAGAAGGTTGGAATTTTAAGTGTTAAAAATACTGGGGCATGGCTGATTGAGCCAAAATTGAGCCAACCCTAGAGTCCATAATCTGGTCCAGAAAATCAGGCCTAACTAAGAAAAAAGCTATGTGTGAGTAGGTCTGATGAACGTGAAAAAAAAAAAAAAAGGATAATCTCTCCAAGCTGGATTGAGAGTTCTCCAACAGTCATAGTCAAAGTCTATGGTCATAGTCATTCCCCAAAAAATCATTAAAACTATTGGCTGACATTTTAATTTTTAGGTCCCATTCATTTTTTATTATTTTTGCTTTTATCTATTTTTAAATTGGGAACACAGTTAAAATCCCCTCCCACAATTAAGTTTCCACACTTAACCTTATCAATTCTGGAGATGCAATCCTCCAGGAAACTCATTGAAAAATCTTTAGGGGCATTCACCAGAGTGAAGATCTTATTGTTTAACCTGGCAATTATCTACCATTAGGATCGCTTTCAGAGTGCATAAATTTAAATTTGAGATATTTAGACAAAACAATGACTGCTCCCCTTTTTTATGTTTTCCTTTAAGGTTGGAGTAATGGACTATAGGGAACTTATTAAAATGCCATAATTTAGTAGGAGAAGATATCCAATGAGTTTCCTGGATAAAAAGCTATATCCAGCTTACTGTTCTTTAAATATTTGCATAATGCCCCCCCGTTTTTGGGGTGAATTAAGCCCTTGGATATTCCACGAAACACACCTAAGTGTCATCAAAAACCATCATAACCCCTATGATCGAGTCCCAGTAGAGAAGCCCTTTAACATTTACAAACGAAAAACATATCTTTATTTGTCTATGGCATTTGTAGAGAATTTTCATTTTTAAACAAAAAGTTGAACAAAACATAATGTTCAACTAGTACCTGCAACTTTTTTATGCAGGTAGTGAGGCAAGGGTATTAACTAGGGGATTTGCAACACTTGGAAACGGCATATCCGGAAAAATGAAATAAAAAAATAATATAGATATAGAATCACCCATGTATTAATGATCACAAATAATACAGTCAATCAAAGAGTATTTAGTGAGCTGGGGAATATTATCTTCTTAACTGAAATGCGTATAGCTATGTCTTAGAGATTATCTTAATGTAATAAATTTTCTTTTGTAAATGAAGTATTGAAATAACATTATTACATTATGTTTTATATTGTTATTTCCCAACTCGTTAGTGATTCCAAATACAGTGATTATAGTTAGTGGCTTTACAAAGGCACTTGAGGCTCTGAGGCCTTGCTCTCTTGCATTATTCCACAGCTAGAGGCATCCTGCAACCAGCAATAAGGTCCAACGGCTCTGTCACTGGGATCCATGCAAATCCACAAAGGACACAAGTTCCAAAACAAACTAACATAAAAACTTTTTTTTTTTGGCACTAGTCCATATGATTATAACATAAAGATTGCTGTGACAACTTAATAAAATTACCAACAGTCAAATCATAGCAGACAACATACAGCAAACTATTATAACACAGTGCCATATTTATAAAGGGGTGGGGAAGACAATAATTAACAGAACATATCTCTCCTGTCTGTAGAATTAGCAGTATGCAAATCTACCAGAATATACAAATAAATCAACCTTGCTATTCAGGTATTGCATATTGCTGTTGCTACCAACAGAGGGCACTACACCGGCTCCATAGCCAAACCCACCTAGTTGGTAGCAATCCTCAGCTGTACAGGAGAGCAGGCAAAATGTTTAACAGTATACACACAAACTCTACACCTGTAATTGGTACAGGGTGACTAAAACATAAGAAAAAGTCCAGCAACCTGCATAAATAGTCTGTCTGCAGGTCCATGGTGACTACAGTCACACAAGCATATTCATTATGATTTTAGGTTTTATTACTGGTTGTATACACTTTTAGTTCATCTTGTTCTAAGCTGAAACTCCTGAGGGAAGTACTTGGGGTAAAGAGATCACAGTTTTATAAGGGCAAGCAATATATTCCAAACTTGATAATATACAGTGCAATATATTTTGTGCACAGGTGATTTGGATCTCTTTATAACCAACATGGATTGTCTCTCTGAATATATTTGACATACTTTTGGACCAAGCTTGCCATATCTTTCATATATAATGCCTGAAAACAATTCCCAAACTTTAAGTCAATTAACATTCATTGAATCAACAGTGTACATTACAAATGTTTTGTTATTTCTCAATCTCTATTTCACAGCTTGAGTCATATCTGATAATATCCCAATAATAAAGAACATCCAACCTGAAAACCAGATACCAGCTGTGAATTCCTCCAAATAATTTAGTTTACACAAAGTAAAAAAATATCTTGTGTGTTATCCTTTTCTGGGGATTTTGCAGAGGTCACCAAGTACATGTAACACTCCCCAAATAACTTTTGCCTCTTGAGTTTATCTTAATAATTGCTTATTCTAATGCTCTCTGGTTGTTGGTTAATGATCTCCCAGTCACTCATTGAGTCTTTACACTTGCACTCACTACTATTAAATAAATACATTTAAAAAAGTATAATGTGTATAGAAATAAGTTCAATTTAAAGAACATGTCTATATTCCAATGTAGAGCAGATATCCAGGAGGATTTCCGGCATCACTTGCTTTGGTTCAAAGCGGAAGTGAGTACTTGTATTTGCAAATTGTTTCCCCATATTACTGATGATTTCACATGAGGATGATTATGGATGCAGTGAATCTCTCCCAGAGCTGGAATAAAGGTGTGTTTAATGGATTTTTATATATTTTTAACAATATGTTTATTATAATGGAATTACATAACAAAGATGACAGGTATACTAGTCAAAGCAGTAAGATAAAACTAGTATAACAGCTATAAATCCAGCGACACACATATCAGAAAACACAGTCCAAACAACAAAATACAGATTGCCACTCTGGTCGTTACATGGGAGTGCAATAAAAAGCACAATTTAAGCCATAAGAGGAAGGATAGTAAAGTGAAAACAAACATAAATAAAAAAATGAAAAAGAAAGCACAGCTGCCTGTTAAGTGGTCCGTCTCTTTGAGGGCAAACTAGAAATGCAGTGCAATTAATTGAATATAAGGTTCCCATATTTAGGAAAAAGAGGCCAGAGCGTCAGACCTTGAAAAAACAGCATTCTCCAACCCAGTGATTTCCTCCATAAGGAAACATCTGAGTCAATGTAAACAGGGTAGCACATTTCTAAGATCTGATAATAAGTGATTTTAATAATAGAAATACGATAGAAACTAGTTTAGGTAATCATTAGGGGAGAGTTACAGGGTATGAGTCCTGGAGTGTTACTTTGGGTATAAGATGTAAGTCCAGTCAATTTAAAGACCAAGTGAAATACTTCTCTCCAGATTGGGAACAGAGTTTGGCAACATCACCAAGCATATAAGAATGTGCCAGTTTGGCCACATTGCTCCAACAAAGTAAAGATACTCCCTGAAAAATACAAGATAATCTATATGCCATCTCCCGTTGGTAAAAATTCTGACTGGGTTCATTTCTTAACTCGCTCTATAAGTTGGGGATGTGTTATAAGCTGAATGTAATATAGCACTACAGCAAACTGAGATTAATACTTTGATCATCGGGACCTTTTGTATTGCAAGCTCTAATGGAGACAAGCGAGAGGCATCACTCTCAAAAAGAGCTGGTAAATAATAGTGTTTAATTTGCAGGTACCGTATATACTCGAGTATAAGCCGACCCGAATATAAGCCGAGGCCCCTAATTTTACCCCAAAAAACTGGGAAAACTTATTGACTCGAGTATAAGACTAGGGTGGGAAATGCAGCAGCTACTGGTAAATTTCTAAATAAAATTAGATCCTAAAAAAATTATATTAATTGAATATTTATTTACAGTGTGTGTATATAATGAATGCAGTGTGTGCGTATGAATGCAGTGTGTGCGTATGAATGCAGTGTGTGCGTATGAATGCAATGTGTGTGCGTATGAATGCAGTGTGCGGATGAGTGCAGTGCGCGTATGAGTGCAGTGCGCGTATGAGTGCAGTGCGTGTTTATGAGTGCAGTGTGTGTGTGTATGAGTGCAGTGTGTGTGCGTATATATTAATTGAATATTTATTTCCAGTGTGTGTATATAATGAGTGCAGTGTGTGTGTGTATGAGTGCAGTGTGTGTGAGTGCAGTGTGTGTGAGTGCAGTGTGTGTGTGAGTGCAGTGTGTGTGTGAGTGCAGTGTGTGTGTGAGTGCAGTGTGTGTGTGAGTGCAGTGTGTGTGTGTGAGTGCAGTGTGTGTGTGAGCAGTGTGTGTGTGTGCAGTGTGTGTGTGTGCAGTGTGTGTGTGTGCAGTGTGTGTGTGAGTGCAGTGTGTGTATATGAATGAAGTGTGAGTGTGTGATGCAGTGTGTGTGAGTGCAGTGTGTGTGAGTGCAGTGTGTGTGAGTGCAGTGTGTGTATATGAATGCAGTGTGAGTGTGTGATGCAGTGTGTTTGAGTGCAGTGTGTGTGAGTGCAGTGTGTGTGAGTGCAGTGTGTGTATATGAATGAAGTGTGAGTGTGTGATGCAGTGTGTGTGAGTGCAGTGTGTGTGAGTGCAGTGT
Organism: Pelobates fuscus; assembly: GCF_036172605.1. Lineage (NCBI taxonomy): Eukaryota > Metazoa > Chordata > Amphibia > Anura > Pelobatidae > Pelobates > Pelobates fuscus. The sequence continues at coordinate 109,804,079 of NC_086325.1, read as the reverse complement.
GTGTATATGAATGAAGTGTGAGTGTGTGATGCAGTGTGTGATGCAGTGTGTGTTTGTGTATGTGTTGGTGGGGGTGGGCATTTGATATATTAATTATTATTTATTTTTTATTTATTTTATATTATTATTTTTTTTATTATTAATATTTATTTAATTATTATTATTATTTTTTTTTCTTTTTTTTTTCGTCCCCCCTCCCTGCTTGCTAGCTGGCCAGGGAGGGGGGCTCCTTCCCTGGTGGTCCAGTGTCATTGGTAGTTCAGTGGGGGAGAGGGGTGCTGGCAGAGCTGTACTTACCTTTCCTGCAGCTCCTGTCAGCTCCCTCCTCCTCCGCGCGGTCTGTGCAGCTCCCTCTGTTAGCTCCCAGTGTAAGTCTCGCGAGAGCCGCGGCTCTCGCGAGACTTACACTGGGAGCTGACCGAGGTGCTGAATGGACGGCGCGGAGGAGGAGAGAGCTGACAGGAGCTGCAGGAAAGGTAAGTACAGCTCTGCCAGCACCCCTCTCCCCCCAGTCTGTATTATGGCAATGCAAATTGCCATAATACAGACTCTGACTCGAGTATAAGCCGAGTTGGGGTTTTTCAGCACAAAAAATGTGCTGAAAAACTCGGCTTATACTCGAGTATATACGGTATTTGAAAAAAATCTGGGGATCAGACTGTGAAGACTCTGCAGGTGTGCTACACTGAGAAATAGGTTGGTGGGACTGTACATAAAAGGAAACCTTATGCTAAATTGGGAGGGAATGGTGGGTAGAACTAAAAAGATGTGCCAGACCAGAAAAATTGGGACAGCTTGTATCAAAAACTCATCTTTTGTATCTAAGCATGGGAGTCTTGAGAGGTGTATAGAACGCAAATTTTATGCAGGCTCTTTGGGTCCCTTCCATTGTTATTAAAGGCTTGTTTTTGGTTGTTCAAGCCACTGACTGCTTCTGCAATCATTGCTAGAGGTGACTGTATTTGGACTTGGTAATTTATGCAAAAGAACAAAAATATTATTTCAATAGTCATTTAATCCAAAGTAAGATTTAGTACAGTGGTTATATTCTAAGTTATTAAAAAATATATTTTAAGCTTACTCTCTCCATAATTACAAATATTTATATAGTACTAAAATATTCCACAATGCTATACAATGAGGGCTGTCCTAAAGAAGCTAACAATCTCCTCACTGCTTCATGGTCAAGAGAAGAAAAGATGAGGTAATGTTCGGAAATCTGAAAAACTACATGGGACATAGGATTTTTTTGACTCACTGAAAAGTGTATCCATCTCTTTTATTTTACGCATTATGGAATGTGTTTTTCAATCATTGGAAGCCTTTCCCCAGCAATAATTTATACATTTATGCAAGAAATTTTGATTACAGAAATAATAGGTTTATAATGCTAGATTATTAACACAAGTTTTTTATTTATTCATTTAATTACCCCCTCATTAATTTAGTCCATCAAATGAGTCATTTTCCTTAGCAAATATTTATAGTTTAAATGGCTAAGAGGAGTCCCATTCCTCCAGGTTTTCTGTTAAAATATATGTAAAGAGATGAGAGGTCTCCAAAGCACTGCCTTGTATTTGTTCAGATGTCCCCCCTCACTCCTGAGTTACTACCTCTCTCTAGAACCAACAAACACAAGAGAGATTAGTAGTAAGTATCCAGGCAGCACTATTTATTGTTTTTGCAGCCGTATGTGTCGGTATATTTTGATTTACTCTAGAATATGCTGAACTTAGCACTGAGCATATGAAAAATTACAGATAAGGCCTGCTGCCCACCCTTTGACCAACACATGCTTCGTGCTGTATATATAAATTATGTACATTTTAGTAATGTTATTTGATGCTTGAATTTGATTTTAATATTGCTGTAAATTTTTTTCTTCTTACTTTTTAGTTTCAGTATCCATGCAATAATTATATTTTTTTCCATCAGATTATGTTAGCGCTAAAAAAAATAAATGTAATTGCTCACTATTGCAAACCATACAGGAACAGTTAAAAAGGTTTTGTGTCTTACCTGGCTCGTAGTCTTTAACCTAATAACACTGGAGATTCTCTGTTCTGTCAGAGATGATTCTATCTGCTACTTGTCTTACTAATCACAGTCTTGTATGTACGTAGTGGGGAATTACGATGCAGCATAAACATAATTAAACCCCATTCAACCTCCCCCCCAATAACGACAGACAACATGGTATGGATGAACAGGCCACAGCATTTATTAAAACATAAATAAATTACTGTATAACACACCCATAACTCCATATATTAAACTCTTCTTTCTGTAACGAAATTGTTAGCAACAAAACATAAATAACATATATATATAAATAACAACTCAACATACAGTGCTATACAGAGAACCCCCCGTCCTTGCCAATAAAAACCTGCAGTGGCTCCTAAACACCACTGCCTCTCACCTCCCCCCCCGTCATAAAAAACATATTCCAATGCCTGCCATCAGCCGACCTTATCCACGCTCGATGGGCACGAGACCTCAGGCAACCTAAAGTTAAACCTTTTGAAGCAGGGGAGGCTGAGACCTGTAAACATGAGGAACTTATTCCATCCTTAACATAACCACACTTAATTGGCAAGGACATACCCCCGACTCGCTGTGACTAACTAAACCTACTCGGGGTGGGCGGGCGGGAAGCTGTTCACTGGCCCGAATCCCAAGTGGCACTGAGGTAAGACCTCCCCCCTGCTAGCTCACATAGCCCTAACCCCCACCCACACAATACACCCACTATCAAAGACCCTCCCCTGCATCTATCCCCACACTCCTACATGTGCCCTTGTCCGCTTAGCTGCGCTATCTCCCCAGGGCCTTGTATGTACGTAGTGGGGAATTACGATGCAGCATAAACATAATTAAACCCCATTCAACCTCCCCCCCAATAACGACAGACAACGTGGTATGGATGAACAGGCCACAGCATTTATTAAAACATAAATAAATTACTGTATAACACACCCATAACTCCATATATTAAACTCTTCTTTCTGTAACGAAATTGTTAGCAACAAAACATAAATAACATATATATATAAATAACAACTCAACATACAGTGCTATACAGAGAACCCCCCGTCCTTGCCAATAAAAACCTGCAGTGGCTCCTAAACACCACTGCCTCTCACCTCCCCCCCCCGTCATAAAAAACATATTCCAATGCCTGCCATCAGCCGACCTTATCCACGCTCGATGGGCACGAGACCTCAGGCAACCTAAAGTTAAACCTTTTGAAGCAGGGGAGGCTGAGACCTGTAAACATGAGGAACTTATTCCATCCTTAACATAACCACACTTAATTGGCAAGGACATACCCCCGCCACCAGACCCGCTGTTTTACCCCTAAATCAGCGGGGAACCCCACCAAAACCAGCCATGGCCTGTTCCACCGCCTCCTGTAGGGCGAGATTAAAAAGGTCGAGCCCGACATCCGTGAGATGTACCCCGTCCCTGCAAAAAAAATGAGCCGCCTCCTTTTCAAAAACCCTATGGCGGACCGGGAGTCCATGAGCCCCCAAAACAAACTGGGAAATCCGCCTATTCAACTTGCGCCGGCAACGCTCCATGGCACTCTGACTCCTGGCGCCACGCCAATAGTTGCGGGCGACAACTTCAGACCAGATTAAGCGCACGCCCGGGAACAAAACCAAGATGCGGGCCAAGTCCCGCTTCACTGCCGAGATCAAATCCCAAATGGGCACCGAACCCAGATCATTCCCCCCCAGGTGGATCACCAGGACACTCGGCGCACCCAGGAGCTGAGACAGCCGCACTAACTCGGGGAGGAGCCGTGACCACCTCATAACCCGCGCACCGAGCCATCGAACTTCCGCTTCGGTAGGCGTAAAACCCAACCTCGAACCTCCAGGCCGAACCGCCGCCCGCTGCCCAGCCCAGTAAACATAAGAGTGTCCGACGATCCAGATCCTGGGGGGAACCGAAACTGTGGAAAGAAATCAAATCAATAAACCGGCCGGACGAACATAGGAAATATAGCGCCCTGAGTCCCACCTACCAATCCTCTGAACCACCTGCGCTGGCATGCCTAGCCGAGAGGCTTCGGTCGCCGCCCCAATACGGAAGGAATGGCCCCCGAACTCCCTGCTATCCAACCCCATTGCTTCCAGCCCCAAACGAAACACTCTAACAAACTGGAAATGGGAAAGGAAACTACCATCCCCATGCACCAGGAGAGGCAGCGCAGGAGAAGAGCGCACAGCACAATATTCCCCAAAGGACCACACGGGACAAATGCCGGAACCCGGCACAGCCCCCAAACGGACCCACTTACCCTTCCCCAAGACATCCGTCTTAGAGCGGCGTATTCGGAATGAGATCTGATCAGTGACGCACGAAACGCCACCAAATAGCACCCCCCCTACCTGCCGCCGGCTGGGGCATACTAGCTCCCCAATCCGCATGGCGCCGAAAAATGCCAGGGAAAAGGCAAGGCGAAACAGCCGAACCTCGAAATCCGAATGGCAAACCTCGTGCAACGCCTCACACAAAGCAGTCAGGAGCGTGCCCGAGACCGGACGCCTTGAGTCCGGCACAGACACCCTCCCCCGTCTCAAGCCTTTTAGTGCCTGCCGCACAATGAACGCCTTAGTAGCGTCCTCCCAACCCCGTAACTTAAACAGGAAGCTGAGTCCTGACAAGCGAGCCGAAATGGCCGAGGGCGACAGTCCTGCGGCCTCCCAATCCCCCAAGAGCCGAACCAAACCCTGCAGCCGAGAGGATGAGTCCTGGAAGCCCCCGTGGGCTCCCTCCCACCCTTCCCATTCCCGCCAAACCTTATTATAGCGGTCCCATGTTGCCGCAGTGACCGACCCACGGACCAGCTCCATCAGTCTGCCAGACCCAAGGACCGCATCTCTGCCGGACACGGGACACCCTCCATTTCGGCCTGTGGAGCCACGGCCCGAAACACGTCCCACTGTGAACGAGAGAGAGCATCGGCCATCACATTACGCACACCCGGGATGTGCACAGCCCTACAATACACATTCAGCTCCAGACAGCGCAGCACTAGGCGCCGGAGCAAGCGAACCACGGGGGGGGAAGATGCAGACAGCTGGTTGATAGCCTGGACTACCCCCAAGTTGTCACAATGGAAAACCACCCGCCTATCCACCAGCAGGGAACCCCATACCTCCAATGCTACCAAGATTGGGAAGAGCTCCAGAAACGCCAGATTCCGAGTGAGCCCCGCCGCATACCAGGACTCCGGCCACGAGTCAGCGCACCACCTAGCCCCTAGAATGGCTCCAAAACCGGCAGAACCCGCCGCATCGGTAAACAAATGGAGGTCCGCATTAGAGACCTCCGGTGCCTGCCAGTAAGACCTGCCATTATAGGAGGCCAAAAAGGAGTCCCAGACAGCCAAATCGGCCCGCAAGGGCCGGGTAAGCCGGATAAAATGCAGCGGATCAGACCCCCGATGTCGCCGCCGCCAGGCGCCTATTAAAGATCCGCCCCATTGGCAAGATCCGACAGGCAAAATTAAATTTCCCCAGCAAAGACTGCAGGCAGCGCAGCTGGATCTTACGCCGACCCAGTGCACGGGACACCGCAAGGCGCAGGTCCAAGACCTTATCGGGCGGCAGCCGACATTCCCCAGCCATCGAATCAATTTCGATGCCCAGAAAGCTCAAGCACGTGACCGGACCCACCGTCTTGTCGTGCGCCAGCGGGACCCCGAAGCGCTGAAACACCTCCCCGAGAACCCGCAGCAGGAGAGCACAGACGTGCGACTCCACCGGGCCTACACACAGGAAATCATCCAGGTAGTGCAGGAGGGAAGCGACCCCCGCTTCCCTCCGCACCACCCATTCCAGAAAAGTGCTAAAGCACTCAAAATAAAAACAGGATAGCGAGCAACCCATGGGGAGGCACATGTCCACAAAAAACTGGCCCTCAAAGGCACACCCCAAAAGATGATGGCAATCCGGATGCACCGGGAGCAGCCGGAAAGCGGATTCCACATCCGCCTTAGCTAGCAGCGCCCCCGGGCCCGCTGCTCTCACCATGCGAACCGCCGCATCAAAGGATGCGTAGGAAACCCTGCAGAGTTCCGTGGAAATGTCGTCATTCACCGAACCACCACGAGGGTATGACAAATGGTGAATCAAACGATACTTCCCGGGGTCCTTCTTGGGCACCACACCCAAGGGAGAAACCCGCAAATTCGCCATCGGTGGGGCGGAGAAAGGGCCGGCCATCCGACCCAAGGAAACCTCTTTATCCAATTTCTCCCGCACCACTTGGGGAAAAGCCCGCACGGACTTGAGGTTCCGTACGGTGAGCATAGGAGGGCGCTCCGTGAACGGGATCCAAAACCCCTGTTCAAACCCCTCCACTAAGATACGCGCCGCAGCCCGATTCTCATAAAGGTCGAGCCACGGGCGCATCGCGTTTACGAGGACCGGCGTCGTCGCCCTTTGCCCCCATGTCCCCTTTCTCCCCCGTTTTGCCCCGCTTGAAACAGCGGGAGGCAGGATGGGCCCCACCGCAGCCGGAGCATTCGTGCTTAAACCGGCACGAGGACCCCCACTTACAGAGACTGTCGTTAAATTTCCAACAACAGCCGGACCTCGGACTGGAGGCCGATGAGGAGGAGGATGCGCCCCCACCGGCCCCCCCGAGAAAAGACGAAAAAGCACCCTGTTGAGGGGCAGGACGAGTCATGATGGAGAGCCACAGACCGATATCCATCTGGTCCCACGACAGCGAGGGACGCACTGCCAGCCGCTGTCTAAACTGCTCGTCGTACCTCCACCAACCTAATCCCCCATAGGTGCGACAAGCGTTCCAAATCGTGTCCTGATAACAGAACAGAGCGGAACACTTCTGGGGAGACTTCTCCCCCACCACACTGGCCAAAATAGAGAAAGCCCGAATCCAGTTCCCAAAGTTTTTGGGAATTTTGCGATAACGGTACTTCTCCCTATCCTTTTCTGACTCCTTGCTGTCCTTGTCCGCCACCGGAGGAGCCTCCTCCAGCGGCAGAAGGGAAAACATCTCTACAAACTCCCCCTTCCAAATTTTTTCTTTAGTCTCCTGCTTTAAGTGCAAGCCCAGGGGGCCAGACCAGCACATGTAAGCAGCACCTCGCGCCACGTCTGCGACCGCGAGACAAGCATCGTCCGCGGCGGAACCAACACTGGCCACCGTGGGCGCCGGGGAACCCATGGGTACCGCACCGCCACCCGACCCGGGAAGGGGCCCAGTAGTAGGAGAAGACTGAACCTGAGGAGGGAGCAGGGCAGGGGACCACGCTGACCGGAGCTGACCATCAATAGCATTACCGCTAACCGCCACCCCCTTCTCCCACTGATCCAAAAAACCCCTAAGACCTAAGAGGAACCCCCCCAACCCGGGACCCGCAGCGCCAGAAACGGAAGGAATAAAGTACTCACCGGTCGCAGACTGGCGATCCAAGCCCGGTACTGCGCTCACAGAAGGCTGAGGCAAGGAAACTGCAGTTCCAGCATCCACTGAGGACGTCAGCTGGGATCCAGACGCCACCTGCTGGACGGATCCATGAAGTGCAGCAGTATCCTGAGAAGAGAGCAGCAGAGAGGACGTGAGCCCATGCCCCAGCGGAGATGGCCGAGGTAAGTGACTTGCAGGGGGGGGAGGGGGGCCAGACAGGGCAGAGGAGGCAGGATAGAAAGGAGGGGGGGTAGACAGGGAGGAAAGGGGACCAGCAGAAGGGGAAGAAAAAACAGGGGGAGCAAGGAAAGAGGGGGGAGGGGTAAGAAACGAAGGGAGAGGGGGAGGGGGCCCCCCAGAGGAGGAAAGGGGGGGGACAGAAACCGGGCCAGAGGGAGGGGGACCAGGGGGCCCAGGAAAGGGTAGGCTGGGCCCCCTAGAAGATACAGGAGTACGAGCAGGGGAAGGAGGGGAGACAGAGCCCTGGGAGCCTTCCTCACTGGCAGAGGAGGCTCCCGACGGGCAGGGAGACCCCCCACGGACCCCCAACGGCGGTACAGAGGTACCCCGCGCGGCCCGCGAGGGCCTACTCACCGCCCTACTGCCCCGCCGGCCGCGGGGGGACCTGGATCGTTGCCGGGCGGCCGCCTGCCGCCCGGATGGCACATTCCGCCGCCCACCGCCCCCGGACCGCAAACCAGCACAGGCGGCCGGGGCGGACGGTGTAGAGGGGGATCCACGAGTAGGCCGCGCGGCACCCGCACCAGGGGGCCGCGCGGCGGAAGCAGGCCGCATCCCCGGCCTGGTAGTGAGAGGCCGCGCGGCCGCGGAGGCCGCAGGCCGCGCGGCAGACGTAGGCCGCGTCCCCGGCCTCGAGTTGGAAGGCCGTGCGGCAGTAGAGGCGGCTGGCCGCGCGGCAGTGGCAGGCCCCGTGTCTGAAGGCCGTGCCACGCGCGCGGCCGCAGAAGGCCGCAAATTACACCTCCTAGCAGTAGGCCGCGTGTCTGGAGCCCCAGACACGCGGTTCTGGCGAAGACTCGGGCCCGGGCTCCCAGTCCTCAACCGGGCCCGAGGAGTAGGATCAGGGGAGAGCCTGGCAGGCGGCCGGGAACGCCTGCCAGTGCTGGTGCGGCCCCCAGGGGCAGGGACCGCAGAAGGAGCAGCAGGGGGGACCACAGAGGATACCCCAGGGGAGGGTAGGCCACGGGGGGTGCCCACACCGCTAGCCATACCTCCAGTAATGTGTGCGAATTGCTCCCTCAGTTGCTGGCCACCATCCAGCGCAGCAGCAGCCCTGAGGGACGACAGGATCGCCTCAACATCCATCCCTCAAGCTGTGGAGACTAAAGGCCCAGGCAAACAGGAGCAAGAGACAGGAAGCTGTTCACTGGCCCGAATCCCAAGTGGCACTGAGGTAAGACCTCCCCCCTGCTAGCTCACATAGCCCTAACCCCCACCCACACAATACACCCACTATCACAGACCCTCCCCTGCATCTATCCCCACACTCCTACATGTGCCCTTGTCCGCTTAGCTGCGCTATCTCCCCAGGGCCTGAACTTCCAATCACACAGAATACATAATTTAAAAATAACCCCACTTTTATAACACAGGATTCTTATTTCTTTTCTTTTGCCTTTTTAGATTGTGGCTTTCACCTTTGGTTTCAGTATTTCAAACACGTTTTGTTCGAATTGGATGTTTGTAGACTTGTACGTTCTTCTGAAATCTGTAACACAAAAACGTTATATAGGTAAAGCAGGAAACAAACAAACTGGATAATAGATGAATAGTGATGTCCCGAACGGTTCGCTGACGAATAGTTCCTGGCGAACATCGCTTGTTCGCGATCGCCACGGATGGCAAACATATGCGCTGTTCGGTCCGCCCCCTATTCATCATCATTGAGTAAACTTTGACCCTGTGCCTCACAGTCAGCAGACACATTCCAGTCAATCAGCAGCAGACCCTCCCTCCCAGGCCCTGCCACCTCCTGGACAGCATCCATTTTACATTCATTGTGAAGCTGCATTCTTAGTGAGAGGAGGGACAGTGTAGCTGCTGCTGATTTGATAGGGAAATTGATAGCTAGGCTAGTGTATTCAGTGTCCACTACAGTCCTGAAGGACTCATCTGATCTCTGCTGTAAGGACAGCACCCAAAAAAGCCCTTTTTAGGGCTAGAACATCAGTCTGCTTTTTTTTTTCTGTGTAATGTAATTGCAGTTGCCTGCCTGCCAGCCTGTATGTCAAGCTCACAGCATATACTGTGCCCACTTGCCCAGTGCCACCACTAACTCACTGGTGTCACAATAGCTTGCATTTAAAAAAAACAAAACTTTTTTGACTGTAATATAATAGCAGTCAGTTTCCTTCATGCGTGTGCGTTTCAGGGCCTGCCAGGGCACAGTGTCACGCCAGTGCAACTCATATCTGGTGTAACAGTAGTGTACATTTTAAAAAAAAAATATATATATAATTTTGACTGTAATAGATTGAATAGCAGTTAGTTGTCTGCCAGCGTGTGTGTCAGGCTCACAGCGTATACTGTGCCCACTTGCCCACTGCCACCACTCATATTTGGTGTCACAATAGCTTGCATTTTAAAAACAACTAAACATTTTTGACTGTAATATAATAGCAGTCAGTTTCCTTCACGAGTGTGCATTTCAGGGCCTGCCAAGTGCCACCACTCACTCACTGGTGTCACAATAGCTTGCATTTAAAAAAAACAAATCTTTTTTGACTGTAATATAATAGCAGCCAGTTTCCTTCACGAGTGTGCGTTTCAGGGCCTGCCCAGTGCCACCACTCACTCACTGGTGTCCCAATAGCTTGCATTTAAAAAAAACGAAACTTTTTTGACTGTAATATAATAGCAGTCAGTTTCCTTCACGCGTGTGCGTTTCAGGGCCTGCCCAGTGCCACCACTCACTCACTGGTGTCCCAATAGCTTGCATTTAAAAAAAACGAAACTTTTTGGACTGTAATATAATAGCAGTCAGTTTCCTTCCTGAGTGTGCGTTTCAGGGCCTGCCAGGGCACAGTGTCACACCATTGCAACTCATATCTGGTGTAACAGTAGTGTACATTTAAAAAAAAAAATACATTTTGACTGTAATAGATTGAAAAGCAGTTAGTTGTCTGCCAGCGTGTGTGTCAGGCTCACAGCGTATACTGTGCCCACTTGCCCAGTGCCACTACTCATATCTGGTGTCACAATAGCTTGCATTTAACAAACAAAAACGTTTTGGACTGTAATATAATAGCAGTTAGTTTCCTTCACTAGTGTGCGTTTCAGGGCCTGCCCAGTGCCACCACTCACTCATATCTGGTGTCACAATAGCTTGCATTTAAAAAAAACAAAAAATTTTGACTGTAATATAAAAGCAGTCAGTTTCCTTCACGCGTGTGCGTTTCAGGGCCTGCCAGGGCGCAGTGTCACACCAGTGCAACTCATATCTGGTGTAACAGTAGTGTACATTTAAAAATAAAAATACAATTTTGACTGTAATAGATTGAATAGCAGTTAGTTGTCTGCCAGCGTGTGTGTCAGGCTCACAGCGTATACTGTGCCCACTTGCCCAGTGCCACCACTCATATCTCATGTCACAATAGCTTGCATTTAACAAAAAAAAACTTTTTTGACTGTAATATAATAGCAGTCAGTTTCCTTCACTAGTGTGCGTTTCAGGACCTGCCCAGTGCCACCACTCACTCACTGGTGTCACAATAGCTTGCATTTAAAAAAAACAAAAAAACTTTTTTGACTGTAATATAATAGCAGTCAGTTTCCTTCACGCCTGTGCGTTTCAGGGCCTGCCCAGTGCCACCACTCACTCACTGGTGTCACAATAGCTTGCATTTAAAAAAAAGACTAAACTTTTTTGACTGTAATATAATAGCAGTCAGTTTCCTTCACGAGTGTGCATTTCAGGGCCTCCAAGTGCCACCACTCACTCACTGGTTGTCCCAATAGCTTGCATTTAAAAAAAAACAAAACTTTTTGGACTGTAATATAATAGCAGTCAGTTTCCTTCCTGAGTGTGCTTTTCAGGGCCTGCCAGGGCACAGTGTCACACCATTGCAACTCATATCTGGTGTAACAGTAGTGTACATTTAAAAAACTAAATAAATTTTGACTGTAATAGATTGAAAAGCAGTTAGTTGTCTGCCAGCGTGTGTGTCAGGCTCACAGCGTATACTGTGCCCACTTGCCCAGTGCCACCACTCATATCTCATGTCACAATAGCTTGCATTTAACAAAAAAAACGTTTTTGACTGTAATATAATAGCAGTCAGTTTCCTTCACTAGTGTGCGTTTCAGGGCCTGCCCAGTGCCACCACTCACTCACTGGTTGTCCCAATAGCTTGCATTTAAAAAAAATGAAACTTTTTGGACTGTAATATAATAGCAGTCAGTTTCCTTCCTGAGTGTGCATTTCAGGGCCTGCCAGGGCACAGTGTCACACCATTGCAACTCATATCTGGTGTAACAGTAGTGTACATTTAAAAAAAAAAAAAATACATTTTAAATGTAATAGATTGAAAAGCAGCTAGTTGTCTGCCAGCGTGTGTGTCAGGCTCACAGCATATACAGTGCCCACTTGCCCAGTGCCACTACTCATATCTGGTGTCACAATAGCTTGCATTTAACAAACAAAAACGTTTTGGACTGTAATATAATAGCAGTTAGTTTCCTTCACTAGTGTGCGTTTCACGGCCTGCCCAGTGCCACCACTCACTCATATCTGGTGTCACAATAGCTTGCATTTAAAAAAAACTAAACTTTTTTGACTGTAATATAAAAACAGTCAGTTTCCTTCACGCGTGTGCGTTTCAGGGCCTGCCAGGGCGCAGTGTCACACCAATGCAACTCATATCTGGTGTAACAGTAGTGTACATTTAAAAAAAAAAATACAATTTTGACTGTAATAGATTGAATAGCAGTTAGTTGTATGCCAGTGTGTGTGTCAGGCTCACAGCGTATACTGTGCCCAATTGCCCAGTGCAACCACTCATATCTCATGTCACAATAGCTTACATTTAACAAAAAAAAAACTTTTTTGACTGTAATATAATAGCAGTCAGTTTCCTTCACAAGTGTGCATTTCAGGGCCTGCCAGGACACAGTGTCACACCAGTGTAACTCATATCTGGTGTAACAGTAGTGTACATTTAAAAAAAAAAAAAAATACAATTTTGACTGTAATAGATTGAATAGCAGTTAGTTGTCTGCCAGTGTGTGTGTCAGGCTCACAGCGTATACTGTGCCCACTTGCCCAGTGCCACCACTCATATCTGGTGTCACAATCGCTTGCATTTAACAAAAAAACACTTTTTGGACTGTAATATAATAGCAGTCAGTTTCCTTCACGAGTGTGCGCTTCAGGGCCTGCCCAGTGCCACCACTCACTCACTGGTGTCCGAATAGTTTGCATTTAAAAAAAACTGAACTTTTTGGACTGTAATATAATAGCAGTCAGTTTCCTTCATGAGTGTGCGTTTCAGGGCCTGCCAGGGCACAGTGTCACACCAGTGCAACTCATATCTGGTGTAACAGTAGTGTACATTTATTTAAAGAAAATACAGTTTTGACTGTAATAGATTGAATAGCAGTTAGTTGTCTGCAAGCGTGTGTGTCAGGCCTACAGCATCTACTCTGCCAACTTCTGCCAGTGCACAGTGCCACTCATATCTGTTGTCACAGTAGCTTGCACGCATAGTACCACTAATCGAAAAAAAAATGACAGGCAGAGGCAGGCCACCCCGCAGGGGCCGTCGTGGTCGTGGTGCTGTGATTCCCTTTGGCCCTAGAATAATGCCCAGTGTTCAGATGCCACGTACCCTGAACTTGAAAAGTTCTGAGGACATAGTTGACTGGCTAACACAGGACACCCAATCTTCTACAGCTTCCGCTCGGAACCTTGACGCACCATCCTCCTCCAGCTTAGCTTCGGGCACCTCTCAAGTTACCACTCGCCAGTCTGCCGCCACCCCCAACACTAGCACCACAGCCACTTCACTTGGTATGTCAGAGGAGTTATTTACACATCAGTTGGAAGAAATGAGTGATACGCAACCATTATTGCCAGAGGATGTAGATAACAGGGATATGTCTCAGTCAGGCAGCATTACACACATACGGTGTGATGATGATGATGTTGTACCCGCTGCTGCTTCCTTTGCTGAGTTGTCAGATACAAGTGAAGCAGTTGATGATGACGATGCGTCCGTGGATGTCACGTGGGTGCCCGCTAGAAGAGAAGAAGAACAGGGGGAAAGTTCAGATGGGGAGACAGAGAGGAGGAGACGAGTTGGAAGCAGGGGGAGGTCGTTGCAAGGAGCTAGTGGCACAGTCAGACAGCATGCATCGGCACCCGGGGTCAGCCAGACAGCATGCCAATCAACGCATGCTGTTGCCACCTCTAGAATGCCGTCATTGCAGAGCTCAGCGGTGTGGCATTTTTTTGTGTGTCTGCCTCTGACAACAGCGATGCCATTTGCAACCTGTGCCAAAAGAAACAGAGTCGAGGGAAGTCCAACACCCACCTAGGTACAACTGCTTTGCGAAGGCACATGATCGCACATCACAAACGCCTATGGGATCAACACATGAGTATAAGCAGCACACAAACTCAAAGCCGCCATCCTCCTCTTGGTCCAGCATCTTCAGCCACGTTAACCACTGCTGTCCTCCTTGCCCCCTCTCAACCATCTGCCCCTCCGTCTCTCGCCTTGAGCAGTTCCTGCTCATCTGCCCACAGTCAGGTGTCTGTCAAGGACATGTTTGAGCGTAAGAAGCCAATGTCACAAAGTCACCCCCTTGCCCGGCCTCTGACAGCTGGCTTGACTGAACTCTTAGCCCGCCAGCTTTTACCATACAAGCTGCTGGAGTCTGAGGCGTTCCAAAAATTTGTAGCTATTGGGACACCGCAGTCGAAGGTACCCGGCCGGAATTTCTTTTCACAAAAGGCAATCCCCAACCTGTACTCGATTGTGCAAAAGGAAGTCATGGCATGTCTGGCACACAGTGTTGGGGCAAGGGTCCATCTGACCACTGATACCTGGTCTGCAAAGCATGGTCAGGGCAGGTATATCACCTACACTGCGCATTGGGTAAACCTGCTGACGGCTGACAAGCATGGAATGCGTGGCATTGCAGAGGAGTTGGTGACACCGCCACGACTTGCAGGCAGTCCTGCTGCCACCTCCTCTACTCCTCCTACTCCATCCTCTTCCATAACCTCCTCGGCTGAGTCCTCTTGTGCTGCTGCGTCTTGCTCCACATCAACGGCACCCCCCTAGCTCCCCAGGTACTATTCCACATCCCGGATACGGCAGTGTCACGCCGTCTTGGGTTTGACTTGCTTGAAAGCAGAGAGTCACACCGGACAAGCACTCCTGTCCGCCCTGAACAGGTGGAAAAGTGGCTGACTCCGCAGCAACTGGATATCGGCAAAGTGGTGTGTGACAACGGAAAAAATTTGATAGCGGCATTGAAGTTGGGCAAGTTGACACATGTGCGGTGCATGGCACATGTGTGTAATCTGATCGTACAACGCTTTGTGCATAAGTACACAGGCTTACAGGATGTCCTGAAGCAGGCCAGGAAGGTGTGTGGCCATTTCAGGCGTTCCTACACGGCCATGGCTCACTTTGCCGATATCCAGCGGCGAAACAACATGCCAGTGAGGCGCTTGATTTGTGACAGCCCTACACGTTGGAATTCAACACTCCTAATGTTTGACCGCCTGCTCCAACAAGAAAAAGCTGTTAATGAATATTTGTATGACCGGGGTGCTAGGACAGCCTCTGGGGAGCTGGGAATTTTTTTGCCACGTTAGTGGACGCTCATGCGCAATGCCTGTAGGCTCATGCGTCCTTTTGAGGAGGTGACAAACCTAGTCAGTCGCACCGAAGGCACCATCAGCGACATCATGCCATTTGTTTTCTTCCTGGAGCGTGCCCTGCGAAGAGTGCTGGATCAGGCCGTAGATGAGCGTGAAGAGGAAGAGGAGTTGTGGTCACCATCACCACCAGAAACAGCCTTATCAGCATCGCTTGCTGGAGCTGCAGCAATGCTGGAAGAGGATTGTGAGGAAGAGGAGTCAGAGGAGGAATGTGGCTTTGAGGAGGAGGAGGAGGAGCAAGACCAAACACAACAGGCATCCCAGGGTGCTCGTTGTCACCTATCTGGTACCCGTGGTGTTGTACGTGGCTGGGGGGAAGAACATACCTTCAATGACATCAGTGAGGAGGAGGAACGGGAAATGAGTAGCTCGGCATCCAACCTTGTGCAAATGGGGTCTTTCATGCTGTCCTGCCTGTTGAGGGACCCTCGTATAAAAAGGCTCAAGGAGAACAACCTGTACTGGGTGTCCACGCTACTAGACCCCCGGTATAAGCAGAAAGTGGCGGAAATGTTACCCAATTACAACAAGTCGGAAAGGATGCAGCATTTGCAAAATAAATTAAAAAGTATGCTTTACACAGCGTATAAGGGTGATGTCACAGCACAACGGGAATCTAACAGGGGGGAGGTGGAAGTAATCCTCCTCCTCCCATGACCACGCCGGCAAGGACAGGACGCTTTAAAGACGTGTTGTTGATGGAGGACATGCGGACCTTTTTAAGTCCTACGCATCGCTACAGCCCTTCGGGATCCACCCTCAGAGAGCGACTCGACCGACAGGTAGCAGACTACCTCGCCTTAACTGCAGATATCGACACTCTGAGGAGCGATGAACCCCTTGACTACTGGGTGTGCAGGCTTGACCTGTGGCCTGAGCTATCCCAATTTGCGATTGAACTTCTGTCCTGCCCCGCTTCAAGTGTCCTGTCAGAAAGGACCTTCAGTGCAGCAGGAGGTATTGTCACTGAGAAGAGAAGTCGCCTAGGTCAAAAAAGTCTAGATTACCTCACCTTTATTAAGATGAATGAGGGATGGATCCCGAAGGGACTGACACTGGGCGATACATTAGATTAAAAAAGGCCTGATGAGATGAGCTGCCTTGGGCTAAAAATGGTCCACACGTTGCTGTATTTTAGCTCTGAATGACGTTTGACTTGCGTGACTTATCCGCCACCAACTAGGGTTCAAGCCGCCATGTTTTAGGGCACTTTCTGCCTGTGAAACAAACATCAATTTTTCTGGCCGCTGCTACAGCAGCGGCTGCAACAATACCAAATTTTTCAGGCATGTGTACATGCCTAATTTTTAGGCCCACTGGTGCAGCACTGTGGCTTCAAAAACCAAACCAAAAAAAATCCTCCAAGATGGCACCAATATACCAGTGGTCTAAGCATCTTCCAACCTTGGCCTAAAAAGGGGAGGTGATTCCACAATTAAAAATCGCTGCCATATACACGTCCACTGATAGGAGACGCGGAAGGTATTAAACTGATATGAACAATACTAAACTCACCACTCCTATCTGGTGGCACATTAGCTTGCTCGCGCAGTGCCCCAAATTTCAAGTAAGAGGACCGACCAAGCATCTTCTTCCATCTCCCTGTTACAGAAATCACTGCCATATCCATAGAAATTGTACATAATATCCAGGAGAGTTTTACAGGGCCAAATCTTGTCGCCTGTTGAAAGAGGTGACCTTGCTCGGGTCCCAAGTGTGCGGTTCCTAAAATGGCTGCCATATACACGTCCAGTGATAGGAGACGCGGAAGGTATTAAACTGATATGAACAATACTCCACTCCTATCAGTAGGTCCCCCCATTGTGATTTATGCCCCCCACCCACTGCGCAGGGGTGGGGGCCAGGGGGGAGGAAAGTAGGTCCCCCCCATTGTGATTTATGGCCCCTACCCACCGCGCAGGGTTGGGGCCGGGGGGGGGGGGAGGACAGTAGGTCCCCCCATTGTGATTTATGGCCCCCACCCACCGCGCAGGGGTGGGGGCCGAGGGGGGGAGGACAGTAGGTCCCCCATTGTTATTTATGGCCCCCATCCACCGCGCAGGGGTGGGGGAGGACAGTAGCTCCCCCCAGTGTGTATCAGGATCCCTGAGGACAGGTGTTAATCCATACCTGCCAAGTGACCCTATGTAGGGGGAACAGTCCCTATTCTGCTCTGTGTCAGTGTGTATCAGGGGCTTTGAGGACGGGGAACAGTCTCTATTCTGCTCTGTGTCAGTGTGTATCAGGGGCTTTGAGGACAGGTGTCAATCCATATCTGCCAAGTGACCCTATGTAGGGGTAACAGTCTCTATTCTGCTCTGTGTCAGTGTGTATCATGGTCTCTGTGGACGCAGAACAGTCTCTATTCTGCTCTGTGTCAGTGTGTATCATGGGCTTTGAGGACAGGTGTCAATCCATACCTGCCAAGTGACCCTATGTAGGGGTAACAGTCTCTATTCTGCTCTGTGTCAGTGTGTATCATGGTCTCTGTGGACAGGGAACAGTCCCTATTCTGCTCTGTGTCAGTGTGTATCAGGGGTTTTGAGGACAGGTGTCAATCCATATCTGCCAAGTGACGCTATGTAGGGGTAACAGTCTCTATTCTGCTCTGTGTCAGTGTGTATCATGGTCTCTGTGGACGGGGAACAGTCTCTATTCTGCTCTGTGTCAGTGTGTATCAGGGGGTTTGAGGACAGGTGTCAATCCATATCTGCCAAATGACCCTATGTAGGGGGAACAGTCTCTATTCTGCTCTGTGTCAGTGTGTATCATGTTCTCTGTGGACGGGGAACAGTCTCTATTCTGCTCTGTGTCAGTGTGTATAAGGGGCTTTGAGGACAGGTGTCAATCCATATCTGCCAAGTGACCCTATGTAGGGGTAACAGTCTCTATTCTGCTCTGTGTCAGTGTGTATCATGGTCTCTGTGGACGGGGAACAGTCTCTATTCTGCTCTGTGTCATTGTGTATCAGGGGCTTTGAGGACAGATGTCAATCCATATCTGCCAAGTGACCCTATGTAGGGGTAACAGTCTCTATTCTGCTCTGTGTCAGTGTGCATCATGGTCTCTGTGGATGGGGAACAGTCTCTATTCTGCTCTGTGTCAGTGTGTATCATGATATCTGAGGACAGGTGTCAATCCATATCTGCCAAGTGACCCTATGTAGGGGGAACAGTCTCTATTCTGCTCTGTGTCAGTGTGTATGTATCAGGGATCATTAGGATAGGTGTCAATCCATATCTGCCAAGTGACCCTATGTAAGGGTAACAGTCTCTATTCTGCTCTGTGTCAGTGTGTATCAGGGGCTTTGAGGACGGGGAACAGTCTCTATTCTGCTCTGTGTGAGGAGGAGGAACGGGAAATGAGTAGCTCGGCATCCAACCTTGTGCAAATGGGGTCTTTCATGCTGTCGTGCCTGTTGAGGGACCCTCGTATAAAAAGGCTGAAGGAGAACGACCTGTTCTGGGTGTCCACGCTACTAGACCCCCGGTATAAGCAGACAGTGGCGGAAATGTTACCGAATTACAAGTCGGAAAGGATGCAGCATTTGCAAAATAAATTAAAAAGTATGCTTTACACAGCGTATACGGGTGATGTCACAGCACAACGGGAATCTAACAGGGGAAGAGGTGAAAGTCATCCTCCTCCCACGACCACGCCATATCTGCCAAGTGACCCTATGTAGGGGGAACAGTCCCTATTCTGCTGTGTGTCCGTGTGCATCAGGGTCTCTGAGGACAGGTGTCAATCCATATGTCAAGGTGTCAATCCATATGTCAAGGTCAATATGTCATATGTCAGGTGTCAATCCATATCCATTGTGATTTAGGAATGTTAAGTGATTTCTGCCCTTTATGGATTAAAACCAGACTCTGCATCAACTGTGTAATTTTCCATGGGAGTTTTGCCATGGATCCCCCTCCGGCATGCCACAGTCCAGGTGTTAGTCTCCTTGAAACAACTTTTCCATCACTTTTGTGGCCAGAAAGAGTCCCTGTTGGTTTTAAAATTCGCCTGCCCATTGAAGTCAATGGCGGTTCGCGCGTTTCGCCGGTTCGCGAACATTTGAGGAAGTTCGCGTTCGCCGTTCGCGAACCGAAAATTCCGGGTTCGCGACAACACTAGTTACAAAGTCTATAGTGTTGTTAACAATGTACATTAATCAAATTAAAGTCTTCTATAGATGCCTCTGTCTTCTATCTTTTTGTGCCTTTAAATGCAATTGGAGTTCAGGACACTCCTGCTGGGTTACTTAGTAATTGTCAGACTGGAGTTATTTTATGGCACACACCCAGAAGTGATGTAAGTGAAGTTTTATCAGCTCAGATGGAATAGTGTTTCTATTACAGTATACATTTTTAATGTTTAAATGAAAACAAGGAGAATCTAGTCCTTTACCATCTGAATTTTATTACCAACACCAGTCAGGTGAATATTATACCAGTGACATACAGCTATGTGAATGAATCCCTTTTCCTTACTGAACTGCACTTACTAGCATTGTAGCATGCCATCAATATGCTTTGAATACTTGGAGATTTGTTTCTTTCTGAACTGCAATATGTCTGAATGTGGTCCTCAAATGCATATAGCTCACACCACAGACTCATCAAATATCAATCATGGCCACAATGAACTGAATTAAACATCTAGAAAGTGTAACACATACAGCATGCAGCAGACAAAATAAGATGTAAAACAATACAAAATTGTACCATGCAAAAAACCTACAAGATTTTACATGACCTCCAAGGTGATTTGCAGCACAACTGGCATTGTCCCTGCTGACCTTAAACATGCCATTGTAG
The DNA here is from genome assembly GCF_036172605.1 of Pelobates fuscus. Classification (NCBI taxonomy): domain Eukaryota; kingdom Metazoa; phylum Chordata; class Amphibia; order Anura; family Pelobatidae; genus Pelobates; species Pelobates fuscus. The sequence goes on along the minus strand of NC_086325.1, from coordinate 109,783,907 downwards.
TACCTATGCTGAAAAAAAACATATCTCGACTCGTCCTTCCCCTCTAACTATAGTCCCTGCTCCATTTTTCTTTAAAGCTTCTGGAAAGACTTGTCTGTACCCATATGTCTCACTTCCTCAGTTTCAACTCTCTCCTTGACCCTTTTCAATCTGGCTTCCGCTACCTCCACTATACTGAGGCTGCACTTATTAAAGTTACTAACAACCTAATCACAGCTAAATCCAAAGGCCACTACTCCATATTAATTCTTCTTGACCTCTCTGCTGCCTTTGACATCGTTGATCATGCTCTCCTTCTTCAAACTCTTCAATCACTTACTATTTGTTAGCTTGTTTGAGCAGGGTCCTCTTCAACCTATCCTTCCTGTAAGTTTTCTTGTTATTGTCCTATTTATAGTTAGATCTTCCCTCTCATATATTGTAAAGCGCTACGGAATCTGTTGGCGCTATATAAATGGCAATAATATTAATAATAATAATCAAACTGATATTCTGTAGCTGATAAAAAGTACATATAACATAATGTTTTAAAATTGCAAGCATAGTGATTATATTTGTAAACCATGTTTTCTTTGTGAGTGGAATTTCCACCTCAGTAAAAATAAAAACACCTTTGGGAAAGTGTGAATTGCATGCTACAATTTTAAATTAAAGTAAGAACACCCCTGTAATATGTGATAACTGGGAAAGGTGCCTAACACTCTTCTGAAACATTGCCAATATTCCATAGCCACTGAGTCGCAGGTGTATGCCACATGAGGTAATAATCTTCAGCTGTTGCACACACTTTGTTTGTACACACTCATCTGCTGTGTATTTAACTTCCTTTGAAGAAAGAATCTGTGTTTTTATTTTTATGAGGGACCCCACAGTCAGTTCAGAATCTATCATGAAGAAAACAGGTTGCATTTTGTGAGGGGGGAGGCACATAAAGAGGAATGTGTTGAACTGAGCAAGATAAAAATGTTTCTGTTAGTTATTAAATTATTTCACTCTAAATATATATAGGTGCAGCCAAGCATTAACCTGGTCCGTAGGGCCAAATTAAGCCACACCTTTAAATCTATTTTAAACATTGTAAATGTGTAAATTAGCAGATATTGCCCTTTAACTCCTTAGTGACCAGATCGTTATTTCATTTTCTTACCTTTAAGTACCAATTTTCTTACCTTTCCATTTTCTTACCTTTAAGGACTCTTTTTACATTTCTGCTGTGTTTGTGTTTAGCTGTAATTTTCCTCTTACTCATTTACTGTACCCACACATATTATATACTGTTTATCTTGCCATTAAATGGTGTTTCTAAGGATACCATCATTTTCATCATATCATATAATGTACTATGTACTTCCTTTGAAGAAAGAATCTGTGTTTTTATTTTTATGAGGGACCCCACAGTCAGTTCAGAATCTATCATGAAGAAAACAGGTTGCATTTTGTGAGGGGGGAGGCACATAAAGAGGAATGTGTTGAACTGAGCAAGATAAAAATGTTTCTGTTAGTTATTAAATTATTTCACTCTAAATATATATAGGTGCAGCCAAGCATTAACCTGGTCCGTAGGGCCAAATTAAGCCACACCTTTAAATCTATTTTAAACATTGTAAATGTGTAAATTAGCAGATATTGCCCTTTAACTCCTTAGTGACCAGATCGTTATTTCATTTTCTTACCTTTAAGTACCAATTTTCTTACCTTTCCATTTTCTTACCTTTAAGGACTCTTTTTACATTTCTGCTGTGTTTGTGTTTAGCTGTAATTTTCCTCTTACTCATTTACTGTACCCACACATATTATATACTGTTTATCTTGCCATTAAATGGTGTTTCTAAGGATACCATCATTTTCATCATATCATATAATGTACTATAAAAAAGTATAAAATATGATGAAATATTTTTTAAAAACACACTTTTTCTAACTTTGAACGCTAACGCTTCCAGCGCTCTAATTCCCTTAAGGACCATTTTTGGTCAGACTTACCTGATACGTCTGTGGTCGGGAAGGGGTTAAACAAAAATTTGGATTTTTAAGGAACACACCAGGCACCAAAACAACTTAATCTAGTTGTTATGGTGCCAGGAGGCCCTCTTACCTGAAGGGGTTAACCCATTTTTAAATGGCTGCCTACAGGAGCAATGTCCACTTACCCTAAGGTGGCATCTGGCCTCTGCAATTTCAGATTCAGGAATTGCAGAGTGCCGCTTGTCAGGGGCGCCGCTGATCAGTGCCTCCGAATTCACAAAACTGGCTTGGAAAGAAATGTACCATCCTTAAGCCAGTTTTGTGAATTAGGAGTCACTGATTGGCTGAGAGTGTCAGCTGACCACTCTCCACCAATCAGCTGTGTCCTTGCTCTGCCTCACTCCACCAGTCTTCTTCAGCAGGAGAAGACATATATCATTGTTAGAGAAAAACAGGACCACTTCATTGGCTTGGAAAATCAGCTGACCACTCTCAGCCAATGTGCATGGAACTTCGTTGGCTTGCCTTGCTCTGTAGAGCAATCAGGCTACACAATCTACAATGTAAGGTACACTGCTGTGACTTATCTGACATTTTTACTGCTGTGTCTTTTTGTGCAGTCATTTAATGATGCTACAGTTACATTATTGCAGCATATTTATCGTGCTTTCTACCTGCCAACTTTGGGGAGGTACTTTTATTTTTATTTTTGGACAATGTGGTTTGGCTGAAAATATTTTTTTTGCTGTGCACAAGTTTAAACCATAGGTAGTGAATAGAGCAGCTATCTACAAAAGCAGCACCTTAATGTAAAATAAAAAATAATTAAACACGTGGAATTCTGTTCCTCCCTCCATCCAACTTCCTAGGTGTAGACCTAGGTGGCTGATGGGAGAATGGGTCCCTCGCTGTTTGCCTTTTGAGTGTCAGCAGTTTAAAGTAGTGGCAATATCAAGCACAGATTTGAATCCAGTCCACCTTACCAGTAAGTGTCCTGGGGCAAATCACCTAAAAATCTACAATCAATTATAGATTTAAAGATCATTCAAGCAGGGCCTTCAAATATCCCCTTTCAATAATCGGTGTAGAATATGTTGGCACTATATAAATGCTAATAGTAAATGTATGTACAGAGTTACCCCATACAAATTAGAAGGACCTCCAGCTAGTCAGTTTCCTCAACACTTCCTTTTGGAAATTTGAGACAGGGGTTGGAGCTATGATGTATTGGATTCATTTATTTATTAAGAGTTTATGTATGTTATTTTTTTCAAGGTGCTTATATTCATGGTGCTGTGTCAGATACGAGTTTGCGGTCTATGGGTTTAGATTGTCCCTTAAGAGAACAAACAAACCAATTTTATGAAATATAAAATATTCAATAAAGAGGTTAGATTATCAATAAAACTGGAAGGTCTTTCATCTTCAGAAACTCTGACTTACGGGATAATGACAGCTGTAAGTAGCTGGGAGAGGCTGACCTTGATTGTGTATACATTTCTGTCTGCAGATCGTCAGCTGTCCTGTAAGATCAAATAGCATTATCATGGACAGTCTAATTCCAGAGTGTAATGCGATTAATAGTGATTTCTCAAAGAAACCAGCAGGAAATAAGCTTTCTGCTTTGAAGTTGTTGGGAAAATAATATAAGCATAACTGGACTTAAGGTATCATTCTGGGGGGGAGAATTACCTTGTGTCAAAGAGACCCAGTGTGGATGAATATTCTATATCAAGATAATCCACCAAAATTGGACAAGTGTTGAGTAATGCTTGGCTTTCTTCTTAGAGGTTCTTATAAGAGGATTTGTGCTATGGGTTCAACTCAAGAGCCATTATTTTTGTGTTCAATACAACAAAATTATTTTAAAGTGCACCTGTTATGTCAAATACGACTGTAGCTATATCGTTTACTCAGTTACATGTATACCAATTACAAATTGCCTCTATAGGAAAAGTTATTTGTATGTGTGTGTGTATATATATATATATATATATATATATATATATATATATATATATATATATATATATATATATATAGCTACTTACATAGCAGTGTAGACTATAAATATGCAATCTATTGAAAAAGCTGCATCGCATAATGTCTGATATGCATCCATGTCCAGACACTGGAGGGAGAGAAAGTGATGTTTTGGATGCTACCTTATATTGTGTTACATTATATTATGTTTTGGGAATATGTGGTATCGGTTTACAGTGGAAGTGGTTTTGGATGATACAGAATAAGTTATTAATAAGAGATAAATCTAAATCTGCCCAAGATCTAACACTAAGTGGTGTATTCACTAAACTCAGATTTGTAGAACATTTAAATTTGAAGGGCAGAATGTAGACTAAAATTGCGGTTTAGGAAAACTCTGCCAACTCATTTGTAGTCACTGCTATTTTGCCATTCACATTTCAATTTTCTACAATCCAGAATTTTGTGAATGAAACCCCTGAACTAATATATATATTTATATATATATGTATATATATATATATAAACTCAGTTTATATTATATGTGATATGAACAATGTTTGAACAACAAGATACATTTGTATATCTCACTGTCTATTACCAAAACAACATATATTCTATATATTCCATATTTCACAAACTTGTATATTGAGAAAATAGGCACACAAACATTTCTTATACATAGAAACAAAAGTAATACGCGATTGTGACATATTTAAACATACATTAATAGAAAGTGAGGGCTTTGCTTTCGGAAGCCTTTCTTTCTAAATAAAATCTAATATTTATTTTTCCCAATAAAGTATACAAGTAAAGTATCCAATATCAATATTTTTTGAGAAATGTCAAACACAGATCTGAAGGTTTTTAAATGTGCAAGTGTATATGCATGTGTGTGTCTATAAAAGCACGTGAGCAAGATAGAATCAGTAGTCCAGAATCTTACATGAATGTTTGGAGAAATAAATGTAAACTTTGTAGATTACATTTCAATAAACAATCTTAATTTACTTTATACAGTTAATGTGAATATTCTTTATATGGAAATTATGTTGGATAAAGCATGGATAAAGCAAAATGGTTAAAAAAAAATACTCACTGTTAATTAATACTCTTTTTATTCTTAAAGTCTCATATTGGTAGGTGGTGCTGACTCATGTATGTAGTGAAGAAGCAGATGGGCGTTCTCTACAACATAAACCCACACATTGCAACACATGGTTTGTGGGAACAGTGGAAGCCATTTCTCTTCCTTGGTTAAACAGTATTCCTTGGGTCACCTGTTATTCTATACTGACCAGTGTCCTGTAATAGAATTGGGAATTGACGACACTATTGTAAAGATTTCACTAGTTAATATGTTTTCTTATGGATGTTGCTATTTAATTATTTTCACTTCCTGTTGGTGTGTGGGGATAGGGGTTCATTGCACAAAGAACACTATAGTTAGCAGATTAAACCTAGCACATGATCTAGAATGGAATGGGTTGAAATGCATGCCATCCCACTCAGAATAATCTTTACCCTGGTATACAAAGTGTTAAGAAATCGAAGAGCATTTTATCAGGTCACCTTTGATAGAGTTTCATATATGTTGTAGTCAATAGAGTTACATAGATATTGTTCTCTCTTATCTTTGTCTTTTATGGGATACTTGTGATAATTTGCAGTTTCCTGAAAAGTTGTGACACAATCAGTCGCATATCAGTTATGTGATTGACTGAAAAACTGAAAAAGACATAATATTTTTTAAAGAACGCACTTGATTAGTTTGTCTTATGAGGATATTTTTGGAAAAACATGAAGATGGATGTAGCTTCCACCATCACATCATACCATTTATTATTATTGCGATTTATATAGCGTCAAGAGATTTCGTAGTGCTTTACAATATTATTAGAGGGGGGATTTGACTATAAATAGGACAATTACAAGAAAACTTATAGAAACGAAGGGTTGAAGAGGGCCCTGCTCAAACGAGCTTACAGTCTATAGGAGGTGGGGTATAAAACACATTAGGACAGGGAATAGAAGTCAAATTAGGTGCGAGTGGAACAGAACTGGAGGAGAGAGTAGAGTGCTGCCCTTTAGGAGAGAGCAAGAGACAGGTATGTGAGGTAAAGGTTAGTCTGGGAGGCCATAGGCTTTCCTAAAGAAATTGCTTTTGATACTTAAGTTGTCACATTGTGGATGAACAATAGGGATGTGCATGGGTTGGTTCGGCACTTCCAAAATTCGGTGTCAGGGTGGCGGTTCGGTGCCCGGGACCCAGACAGTGTCCGGGCGGCGGTGCAGGACCGGGACCCAGTATGCCTGATGTTCAGAGTAGGAGTCACAGTGTGGAGGTGGATTAGCAGGGTCTGGTGCAGGGTAACCGCATGCTCCCTGGTGTTGAGCACCAGCGTTTGTGCAGCCACATACCAAGACCCTGAATCAGCTTAAGCGGATACCAGGAACTAGGAGCTTGGAAATTAAGCAGACCTCCCAGGAGCTGAATAGGGAGGCTCTGCAGCAAGATTGTATCCAGTACTAGAAACAAGGCAAGACTAAAGATAGGCACCAAACATGAAAACAAGACAGAACTAATAGAACCCAGAACCAGAGAAGGATAGTAAGCTAAACCCAGAACATATACACAAGACATGAGGAAAACAAACATAGCATGGGCATGACTAGACAGGACTGTACATGGACTGGGATGCAAACTAAAACAAGACAAGATAACATAGGCAAAACAAGAGGAGAATTAACTAAGTACTACATATGGCAATCATGGGGATTTAGTCACACTATATGATCATACATTGCATAAGCCTGCCAACAACGCCAATGTACCCCATATCTGGCAGGTCCTACACTGCCTAAAGTATGCTAAAACATCCTAAGACATATATAGCACTTACCTGCAAGAAAGGGCAGAAGCCTTGAGGAGCTGCCTGCAGGAACACTGAAACAGAGTGAATGATGGAAAACAAACGGGTGTGGCAACATAAAACAAACATTTAAATGAAACCTGGAGACTGGGAATCCCAGGGATGGATTACAGGAATGAACCCAGAAATCCCAGCATAAAGAAAACCAGACATAGAATAGAAAACCAAAAACCAAGAAAAACTAAACGAATTGTAACAAGAGTACTGGATACTAGAAGCCAAGGCCAGACATCTTCACAAAACAGAGCAGGACGTGACATTCGGGACTTTGGCAATTTGGGACTTCGGCAATTCGGCACTTCGGCAATTCAGCACTTCCGAAATCTGGGACTTCGGCAATTCGGGACTTCGGCATATCAAAACCACATAAAAACCATATCCCATCCGGGGCATCGGATAGGCGTCTGTCATCGTCTTGTCGTTGAGCCGCCTGTAGTCGGCACAAAAGCACGTTGTGCCATCCCGCTTTGGTACCAAGACCACAGGTGAGGCCCAAGGACTTTCAGAGTGTTCTATCCCTCCTAGCCGAAGCATTTCTTCTCTTTCCGCATCCCGTCCCTAACGGCTTCTGGGATGCGATACGGGGGTTGTCTCAACGCCCTGCAGTGTCCACCTTGTGGATCGCTAACTGAGTATACCCGGGCTCCTGGGAGAACGTGGCCTGTTTGGCTTCCAGCAGGAGGTTGGCTTGGGTCCGCTCCTGGGGCCCCAGCTGTTCCCCCAACTGAACCAACTCTTTTGTTCCTTGTCTCCCATCACCCCCTAACAGGTCTGGTAAAGGTAAGGTCTCTGTGTCCTCTCCTGCTGGGGCACAGATGGCCGTCACTTCCTCTGCCCTTTCTTTAAAAGCCTTGAGCATGTTGATGTGAAACGTAAGTTTCACACACGCGTTCAAAATCATGTCCTGGTAGCAGAAGAGGACCGAGTACTTGGCAGGGGCCTTTTCCCCTATGACGCTGGCCGGGATGGAAAATGCCGGAATCCAGTTACCAAACGTCTTTGGAATTTTCCAAACACTAAGCTATTCCCTTCTTACTCCGATTCCTTAGCATCCTTGTCCGAGGAAGCAAATCCCCAAGTGGGAGCAGGGAAAAAATCTCTACAAATTCCCCCTCCATATCCTCTCCCTAACCTTTTTCAGGTGTAGGCCCAGAGAGCTCAACCAGCACGTACAGGCCGCTCCTTGTGGCGCCTGAGCCACCTCCCCCGCGCTTAAGTAACCCAAATCCGAAGTCCCTAGGCCCGCTGGTATGGGGGAAGAAACTGGCACAGCTGGAACCACTGGGGCAGGAACCAGTACGTAAGAGGACAGACCTGTCAACCCCACCGAGGTTGAACCCACTGCAGCTATCGCCCCCCAGGCTGTCTGAACCTGCCCGTCCAACCTCACCAACCGGAACCCTCGCTGCCCTGGAGGTACGCCAGCACTCCCACTGCCCACACCCTCAACTGCCCTAAGATCCCCCAAGATGGGGCACTCACCACTTGAGGCAGAAGTAGCAGGCAACAGAGGAACCACAGGATGAACATGATGGCCAGCATTCAAAGCCACAGAAGCTGTAGGGGGGACCGGAGCAGACACATCCAGGGGCAGAATAGGAGATGCCTGCAGAGAGACTAGAGGAAAGAGAGGTCCCCTCCTGAACCCCCAGCACCAATAGAACCGCTCCCAGGAGGAACCCCCTGTCTGAAGGTGCCTGCCACAGTCAAGGAGGGCTTCAGCTCTGAGAGCAGCTAGCACCGCATCGAAATCCATGCTCTAGGCCATGGAAGATACTTACTAGCCAATTATAATCACACCCAGACCCACCCTATCACTCTCTTATACACCCCCCAAACTCACACATGCCCCTTGATCTAACTAGCTTTGTCTGCCTCATCAGGTTCTTTCTGAGATGGTCCAAGAACCAATCCACAGCAAAAATAAGTGTTATAGCCAAATGTTTAAGGCTAACCCTACAAACAACACTTTATCAGTGAACATTTCAATATAGTATTTTTTATTCTTTTAAATGATCTTGCAGTCAATAGAAAGTCGCCCACTAACAAGACACGGATAGATAAAATGTTAGGCATGTCCTTTCCCTTATTATGTCTTGTCACTGCCAACTCTGGCTTTGAAAACAAACTGGTAGTCTTCTTTGCATTAGCATTGCATTGAAATTGAAGTATAGTCTGGGATTCATTTTTTTATTGATAAAACCTCTTAAATATTAAACCTCTTAAATATTTCTCCAACATCAGGAATCTACCATATATTAGTAAATGTCTTACTAAATCTCACTCCAACAGGCAATGGGAAGATGGATGTTAATGGATGTGTCCATATGTGTCTATAATATGACTTCAGTAATGCACGTTAAAATAATTAGAGCCAAAAATTCTCATCTGCATTTGTATAATTTTTCAAGTATAATTTTTGCCATCTGATGTTATGAGTGTTTTTTTGTTTTTGTTTTATGCAGTGTTTGTGTTTTTTTTTCATTCCAGCTGTATGTACCATTTTATATGATATGTTATACATGTATCATAAGATCTGTGTATCTGCCTTTCTTGTTATAACACATACTTTGAAACAGCTGCCCTGTTTTCTTTCTTCAGACTGAAGACAGGTAGTTTAGGAAAATTGTGGCAGACGGCCAAAGTATGGCAGGCATTTTACAGTAATGCGATCCGATCAGTAATCGCCAGTGAAAGGTTAATGGAATGAGAAAGATGAAAGCATAAATGTAAATGTATAACACTGACACATTACATATATATTTCTATATGAGACAGCAGATTATAACTTTAGACTCATTTCTCGTGAAATTATTATTGATGCAAACACTATATGTCTCAGTATACTCTCCAATGAACTGCTTTATAAATCAGTAATGGAAAAGTGATTCGTTTGATACTAGAAAAAATGCTGACTCAAAGAAGTAGCTGGATGTTGGAGAAAATGATGTTCTTTCATGTCCTACTCCACTAAAAACGTTTTATTTTTTTTTGCAATACATGAGCTGTAATTACGCCGCGGTAAAAACACAGCTGTTTTGATAGTGAAACCTTTGGGCCATTGTATCACATTACACAGCAACTGTGCTAGCATTCAGCAATAACAATAGGAAACCAAGCACAAGGAAACTCATGGGACATTTAAGTAAAACAGAATTTGGAAATTGTGGAAAACTGACAAGGTAATTGCTCATTTTAAGCCAAAATAAATGAAATGCAAAAGATAAAAGGGGCACGGCCATTATTATTATTATTTTTTTTTTTTTATATTGTAATATATTCGTTGTTATAAAATATAATCTCAGTAATTTTCTATTATGCCTTGGATATGTGATGCAAATCTGGTCATCAGTTTTAAAGAGAGATTTTGCAGAACTTGAAAAAGTACAGATTTGCGCTACAAAATTAGCTATGGGTGGAAAACACAAAGAAGGGCTAGATAAACTGCATTTTATTTTATTTTTTAACTAAAAAAGTGTCTCTTAGGAGATATGATAAATAGCAGTATAGAAAAATATATAGAGCAGGGCTTTCAAACATATGGCCCGCAGCAAAGCTGGCTGTTCCCCTGAGTGATCGCTGTGCTGTGATGAAGTGATTAAACGTCACTTCCTCCCGATTCCCAGACCTCAGCGCAGGGGTGTAAGAGATGAGACAGCAATGGCAGCTGTTAGGAAGTAGGATGGGGTGGTGGTGTCTGAATACAAGGACTGGCAGGAGACTTTTCCCCCCCAATTTTGTGGCATAATTGGCCACCACTTCAAACTTTGTTTTTATTATTTTATTTTGGATCAACAGCATAAAAAAAGGTAAAAGGTAAAACTTGATTCACTTGAGTTTTTGAAACCTAAATTACTAATTTACTTTGGAAAAAAGAAATATCCAGGCACACCTGAGGCTTTTTCTAAAAAAAACAGTCTTTATTTAAAACAAGGAAGTGGAGACAACATTTCGGTTCCTCTCTGAGCCTTTATGAAGTCTTAATAAAGGCTCAGAGAGGAACCGAAATGTTGTCTCCACTTCTTTGTTTTAAATAAAGACTGCGTTTTAGAAGAAACCTAAGGTGTGCCTGGATATTTCTTGTTTTTTTTTTCCATTTGATTTCTTCAGGGATTGGCCCTCCCTTTCTGGAGCACCATGCAGGAAGTATTCCCCCAGTTTTTAGTGTACATTTTACTCTTGTTTTTTTTTTTTTTTTTTTCAAACTACTAATTTACTTTGGTCTGATTGTCAGTTATCTCCATTACAGTCAATCATTCTCACTGATAATACAGATATTTTGTGAATTATCTTTGTGAGTAGAGTAAATTATTCCTTTGAGCTTAGTTCTTGGGTTTGGAACAGCCATTTAATTTTGTTATTGTGAAATGATGCAGAGAACTGCATTAATTCTTAAAGAGTTAATGTTCATTTATATTACTTCCTCTAACGTCTTATGCCGCATAAGTATCATGAAATTCCTCTTTACTAGTCTCATATCCTTGTGGCTCATGTAGTAATCTCATTTAAAGCCAAGACATTTATTCATTCACTTACCACTATTTTTCTTAGAGAATATGCCTTTCTTTATGGAGACTGCATATCTACTTTTCTTAGGGATAATAATAAAATTATCCATGCAGTTCAACTAGTGCAAATTTGACAATGTATTGCCTCTAAGAGCTAAAACTGGAATTTGTATTCTTATATTGTTCTATGGTTTTTAATTAAGCCTTTCAGATGGGTACATGGTTTATTCATGAATGATAAATTACCAGAATGCGGATGATTGATACTTCAGGCCCTCTTGACAGAAATGAGTGTCCATCTAGTTATACGTCAGAGTCATTGGGTAAGTTCCTGATCTCCAGGGTTTCATATGGTTGTTTGCCCCACAGTGGAACTAAGTAATATATCAACCATTATGTAGGAATTGACTACACGCTAAATCCCAGTTTGATTGTGTCATAAACTGTACTGATAATAGAAGTCAAATCTGGGTGCAATCCGCTACTGAACAGATTGTGGAAGATTTATCTTCAAATGTTTAAAGTGAAGACAAATGTTCTGAAATCCATCATTTGCAGTTTCAATGTTTTCCATTAACTTCACCAAAGATATAACAAAATATGCTCATACACATGGCTGTTGAGTACAATTTTTCATTATGTCTTCAGATTCACTGGGTTCACCAGATTAGCTGGGGCTAAAGACCACATGCTTCACAAATGAAACGTCAAGAGTCCTATTTTCCTCCCAGATGCATGTATGTTCCTCCAGCAGATGTCAAATGTTCCTGCCTATATGCATTCAGTGATAACTACATTTTTGCATAGATAATGCATCTACACCATTATGAACTAAACAGATCTGTGTGTTTGTCATTTGATGCATATTAATCCATTTTGACTACATTATTGCACTATTTGCACAGAGCTGGGTTAAAACTGCCTAGGACCCTAGGCAGGTTGCCATATTGTGGCCCCCACCAGTGGCGTACACACAACCCATGGGGCCCCGGTGCGAAAACTGATCCGTGGGCCCCCCCCCCCCGCGCGCGCGCTTACTCTGCGCGGGCTGGGGCCGCAACACATGGCGGCGGGCACCTGGTCGCAGGGCTGCGACCCCTGCGACCACGTTATGTACGCCAGTGCATGCATAAACACATACACTTAAAGGACCACTACAGACACCCAGATCACATCAGCTCAATGAAGTGGTCTGGGTGCCAGGTCTCTCTAGTTTTAACCCTGCAGCTGAAAACATAGCAGTTTCAGAGAAACTGCTATGTTTCACTGAGGGTTAATCCAGCCTCTAGAGGCTGTCTCATTGACAGCCGCTAGAGGATTTTCTGCGTTTCTCACTGTGAAAATCACAGTGAGAAGACGCTGAACGTCCATAGGAAAGCATTGAGTAATGCTTTCCTATGGGCGGTTTGAATGCGCGCGTGGCTCTTGCCACGCATGCGCATTCGGAGCTGAGAGGCGGATCGGGGCGGAGAGATCCCCAGCGCCAAGGGAGTCCGGCGCTGGAGAAAGGTAAGTGCTTAAGACACACACGCACACATTAACTGACAGACACACACTCAGTGACAAACATACATACACACTCACTAACAGACACACACTCTAACACTAACACGCACACTCCAACACACACTCTAATACTAACACACACACACACTCTAACACTAAGACAAACACTCTAACACTTACACACACACACTCTAACACACTCACACACACTCACACACACTCACTAACATACACTCACACACACACTAACACACACTCACTAACATACACTCTCACAACACACACACTAACATACACTCACACACTAACACACACTCACACTAACACACTCACACTAACATACACTCACACTAACGAACATACACTAACACACTCACACACTAACACACACTCACTAACACACACTCACTATACACTCACTAACATACACTCACACACACACTAACTAACATACACTAACATACACTCACTAACATACACTCACTAACATACACTCACTAACATACACTCACACTAACATACACTCACACTAACACACACTCACACTAACACACACTCACACTCACACTAACACACACTCACTAACATACACTCTCACACACACACGTTTTTTTTTCTATTTAATCCCCCCAGCCTCCTTACCTGTGGGAGAGCTGAGGGGATTCCCTGGGGTCCAGTGGTGTCACCCGGCGGGCAGTCAGGCTGGCGGGCGCGCGAGGGAGCACTCTCCCCTGAGTGCTCCCTCTTCAGCTCCCTCGCGCGCCGCGTACTGATGCCGGACCTGGAAGATGACGTCATCTTCCGGCTCCGGTTTCAGTGCGGTGCGCGAGGGAGCTGAAGAGGGAGCACTCAGGGGAGAGTGCTCCCTCGCGCGCCCGCCAGCCTGACTGCCCGCCGGGTGTAAGCAGGGCCAGCCTCGGGGGGCCCGGAGGTGGCCGGCTCCTGGGCCCCCCAGGAGAAGAGGCTGGCCCAGTGAGTACATACCTGGGTCGCAGGGCGGCCGGGCCCCCTGGTGGGCCGGGCCCGGTCGCAGCCGCGACCCCTGCGACCCCGGTATGTACGCCACTGGCCCCCACCCAGTGCCCTATGTCTTTAGTGTTTTGTGTCTGGTGGCTGAGAGTTGTGAGGAGCAGGTTGAGTGTTTTGTGTGGTGGCTGACTCTTGTGTGTATGAATGAGGCTGAGTGTTGTGTGTAGGGGGAAGAAGCTTAGTATGGCTATGCAACATCACTGAGTCATTGGGAAGCTCCTAGGAATGTGAAGCGAGCACTGATTTGCACCAGTAGAGGTAAAGACCACATTATATCTTGATGTTGTGTGGGGGCACAAAAGCTGGGTAAGAAGACCTTTTGATTTCCTAGTGGGTATAGGTAGTGTGCCCCATCAAAGTCAAAGCTAGAGCTCCATATGCCAAAAGGGGCCCATTTGGGCCCTTTTCTGAGACCAGTCTCCGGGCAGCCACCTAATAGACAATCTGTTTTTGAAGTTCCTTTCTTTAGGTGGCCTACATATATTAAGGTGGACCTTGATTTACTATTAGCATCCACCTCCTGCATTATCTCGTTAGCCCCTGTATCTCTTATTCAAGCCAAGTGTTATGTCTGGAGATATGAACATTGCATGCAACTGTGTGCCTTCATCTTAGCTCCCTGTGAATCACTTGCACAAGCTATGTCTTTCGCACCTGGCAATCGGCTTAGAGAAAGCATATAGAAAAGAGGGGACATAAAACAATGTTTTTATTACTCCTCTTTATTAGCAATGTTCGTCTTGGCTTTGCCTTGTCTGAACTTGATTATGACATAATTTGCTTGAACACAGAGCATCTCAGAAAAACAGTTAATAAAAGTCAGGTGTATTGTGCAAGTTTATATTGAAGGCTTTCTTAAGCTACATGAGTTATCTCTTTTCTTTTTACTAGCCTTGAGCAATTGAGATTTGGCTGAATTTGGGCTGATCGGCTTTTTTTTTAGCTAAATTCTTTATTTCTGAAGCCCCATGCAAAAGTAAAACTTAGCAAATGACCAGGTGATACCCGAATATGTTTGGATGCTTTGGTAGCACCAAAATAAGAGATGATTGATAGAATAAAAGATGACTGATGGCTAGCCACTAAATATTGATTTTATTACAGGTCAAGTGAGAGGTTTTCTATGGAGGGAAAAAAAAAGGAGGAGCAGTTAAAAAAAAAAAAATATATATATATATATATTTATTCATTACATATTTAATATTTATATTTTCTTTTTGCTACTTTTTCTCACTTGATCTGGGAATCAATTGGCAGGAATATGCATCTATTACTTTACTGAAAAATATATACCCACCATTCATCTGAACAGAACTGTCACATAAATGAACGTTGGAGGTCCTGAACAAAATTTAAATTTTGGGACAATTATTTGGCCAGACTTCTACATTTTTCTGACAAGCATTGGTTTTGTGAAAGCTGGCAATGACTACATGAACACAATTTCTGAGCCATATACGTAAGGAAGTTATACTCACCTGTTTGATTATTATAAGTAGTCTGAAGAGGAGTACGATTTCTGATTATAAATTACTTAATTTTCTCTACAACTGTCACTTACTGTTTGTAGGCACACTTGGCAATTAAAGAAAAATTACAGAATCCTAAAGCACTTAAGCTTGCTTTAACATTAACAACATGTTCTCTTTGTCTTACTTTGTAAACATAATGATTTCAAGATAAATTTTCACTTTTATAAACCCTCTTGGTAACACGTCCTGGTTTGTTCAAAGTAGAAATAAGGGTTTTTTTTTTTCTGGAAAAACATTGGTTTCAGAAACTGCAGTCCATGCATCCTATGTACTAATGTTTTTTTTTTGAGAACCATTGGATTGCGTGGGACAGGGGCGTACCTAGAGCATTTGGCACCCGGGGCGGGTCCTATTTTTGGCACCCTTCCCCCCCCCTCAACTTTAAATGTAAAAAACAACCAAACATTTTAATGCATTTAGCACTGAGCAGTGTTTGTGTGTGAATGTATGCATGTTTTTGTATGGAGTATGTGTGAGTGAATGTAGGGGTGTGTTTGTATGTAGTGTTGGTGTTTGAATGCAAGCATGCATTTGTGTGTTGTGTGGTATTTGAATGCAGTGATGTGGTTATATATAATGGTGAGGTTTGTATGTAGTGTTGACGTTGAAATGCATGAGTGTATTTGTGTGTAGTGTTGGCGAGATTTTGAGATGTCTGCACATATACACATACACGGACATACACACATGCAGATACATATACACACACGCAGAAACACTGTGCTCTGCATGCTGGCATCTGACAACACATTTGCATATAATTCACATTAGCCACCCAGATTTCTTGTTGTGGGCTGGCTGACACCGCTTAACTTCGATCTTTGTTTAGCAGATAACTTCCCTATTTACTATCCTTATGTGAGCTTGCCATATTTATGGACACCAAATAAGGGAACTATCTGCTAAACAGCACCCTCATTTTGGTATCTTTAAATATGGAAATCTTGCAGACGGGCACCAATTCAGGGAATTATCTACTAAACAGCTAAAGGATCAAAATTAAAAAAGCCCTTTTCTTATTTTCAGTTGTTTAGTAGATAAATCCCTTATTTGTTATCCTTATATTAGATTGTAATATTTAAGGACACCAAATAAGGGAGCTATCTACTAAACACATACACAGAGATACACACAATCACACATATACACAAACACAATCACAGACCCACACACATACAATCACAGACACACAATCACATACACACACAAACATTACATACATACACAAATTTAATAAATAAGAGGTCCACCCAGCCTCCCTACCTTGCTCTAGAAGGGCTGGAGTGGATCCTCAGTCCCTGGTGGTCAGTGGTTGCTGCTGGGATCTCTGTGCTCTTTCTGCACAGGCCCCTCGCACGCCCTGTAATGATGCCGAGGCCGCGATGACACTATATCCCGGCTGCCGTCTCACTGCAGGGCGAAGACCATCAGACACAGTCAGATGCACACAGTCCCACACATAGTCACTCACACACAGTTACAGGCAGACAGTCAAACACGCAGTCACAGGCAGACAGTCACACACACGCACACACGCACGCACGCAATCACAGGCAGATAGTCACACAGGCAAACAGTCACACATACACACACACAGTCACAGAAAGTCACACACACACACACACAATCCCAGGCAGACAGTCACACATACACACAGTCACAGACAGTCACACACCATCACAGGCAGACGGTCTCACACACACACACACACAGACAATCACACATACACACACAGTCACAGACAGTCACACACACATACACACACAATCACAGGCAGACAGTCACACACACACACACCATCACAGGCAGACGGTCTCTCACACACACACAGGCAGACAGTCGCACACACTGTCACAGACAGTCACCAAATAAGGGAGCTATCTACTAAACACATACACAGAGACACACACAATCACACACATAATCACAGATATACACAAACACAATCATAGGCAGGCACTGGCAGTCACACATACATACACACACAGTCACACACACACAGTCACTCAGACAATCACAGGCAGACAGTCACACATACATACACACAGAGTCACACACACACACAGTTACTCAGACAATCACAGGCAGACAGTCACTTACACAGTCACAGATAGTCACACACTCACACACACAAAGACAGCCACAATCACAGTTACACACTGCACACACACACACACTCTCTCTCTCTCACTTACTGTAAGCTTGGGCTGGAGTAGGAGTGGATTCAGTCCCTCCTGTGCTGTAGTTGGGGAAGCAGGGACTCCTTCCTGCTTCCCCTCTGTGTGATCAGAAAGGGGCTGCATGTAGCTCTGCCCCCGCATCCGGCTTGGCTCCGCCCCCATGGCCATTCTAGCTCCGCCCCCAACTCTCCGTGCAGGTCTCCTGCTCCCAGCCCCTGCGTGTGTGAGCTGTGTCGGCTGCCCGGCGCCCCTGCTGCTATGGCGCCCGGTGCAGCCACACAGCTCACAGAATAGCAAGCCTGGCCAGGCCTGGTGGCACCCCCCTGCCTGATGGTACCCGGGGCGGACCGCCCCCCCCCTCACCCCCTTTAAGTACGCCACTGGCGTGGGAGATCATCGCTAGTGATTATTTCCTGTGGATGGAGCAAATGCCGCTGGATTAGAGATAACGTTATTTTTTAGGATACCTTGGAGGGGGCATAAAACTAAAATATAAAAAGTCAAATCTAATGTTAGAAATAAATGTATTTAGTTCAAAAGCTGGAGTTTTCCTTTAACCCCTTAAGGACACATGACGTGTGACATGTCATGATTCCCTTTTATTCCAGAAGTTTGGTCCTTAAAGGGTTAAACCAAAATATGCTGGTAAGAATGTCTTGATTGATTGTTTTCTTCATTCTCTTGTCTGTGTTTTCCATATACCATATTGCTCCTCTGGCCTACAGAGCCTAATTATGTAGGATTCCATTGCTAGAAAGGAATAACGTTATATGTTACCTTATATTTATACTTACCATGCTTTTCTTTTCCTGGCTATTATCCATGGCGTCCTTGTGATTTCCCTCTCCTGTTTAACTTGTATTTATGTTTGGAACAGTGGAATACAGACTGAAGCCATTTTTTCTGTCCTAGCTGTTGTATGTTTTAGGGGCTAACTGGGGCTAACTGTTGCCATGAATAATAGACAGGAAATATGAGTACATTATAAATAAATTTTGCTTGTTGTGCTTCTATGCTTACATCAAAAAAGAGTATAAAACCCTCCCTCACAATTTCTGCAAAAAATACAAAATAAAGAAATTAAAAAATATGTAAATACCAAATCTAAAAGTGATGTTTTATTATTGGTTTTAGTGTTAGCCCCCAATGGTACCTGTGTTTTCCGCTATAGTTTTTACCCCCTTGAGTATCTCTTAAATCCCTCTCACCCCTTTCTGTGTCTATTAATCCATGTTACCTGTGTCTCTGTCAACTCCTTTATCTCTTGTGTGTCTTTTAAATCCATATTAATAAATGTTATGACATGCAGCATTTGCAATAGCATCACTAGGGGTAGAGTGGAGGGGGTTGCAAGCAGGGTGCTGGCAATTAATGTAGGCATGGGCGTCCGCAGGAATTTTTCCGGGGGGGGGGGGTCACATAAAGTACAGATTGATGTCAGGCATGGGTGCCGCTGATTAGCTAGAGTGGTCAGTTGATGCTCTAAGCCAATCGCTAGTTCCCAGTTGATAAAAATGTTTTACTTGTTTACGAATGGCTAGCTACTGATTGGCTTAGAGTGCCAGCCAACCACTTTAGCCAATCAGAGACACCCCTACCCAGCGGCACTCTGTGCTTCCTGACACTCAGTAAATAAAAGTGAACACATTAGCACTGATATTTTTTTTTACCTGGGGGGATGAGAAGGTCCAAAGTTTCCCTGCCAGACCCAGGTACCAAAGCCTTATGATGTGGTGTCCAGAATAAAGTGGAGGGTTCAATTCACTTGTCCTTCCTGCTCCAATCTCCTTTTCTTCTTTTTCTTCTGACACTGTCATCTCTCCTCGTTGGCTCCTTCTGCTCCTTTACCTTTCTGCTACTTTCTGCTTATTTTGCGCCCTTCTGCTCCTTTCTCTTTCTGATCCCTTACTGCTCCTTGCAGACTGTAACGGCACTACGGGCATAAAAGGGTTAAACCGCCGTTTAGAAGATCTTCCCCTTCCAGAGATACAGGCACAGCTACTGCAGACACCAATCCACCGAACCGAAGAAGCATTTGAATGCCGTAAACAGCTGAACCGGAACTATACGAATGCTGTAAACAGCCGAATAGGAAAAACCATACAAATAGGTTTACACTCCTAGCAGTCAAACTGGAACAGCATACAGTAAATCCCCTCAAGAACGAGACAAAGCTCCGTGTTGTGTGTCAAGCAGTGAACAGACAGAGCTGTGGGTTTATTGTTCTTATATACACATTAGTACCACCCACAGGGTTTTGGAAAACAACCAATAAACACGTACAATACACTAAGATGCTCTCACACAAAATCCTCCCCTCTGCCTGTGATACAATTACCTTACACAATGGGTAACGTAATTATCACAAGCAGAGAAATACAGTTTTTCCACATTATTCATAACTTAAAAAGTATGCATCACATTAACATAAATGCTCTTTGCAGACCCTTCCTTCTCCTTGCAGACCCTTCCTGCTCCTTGCAGACTCTTCATGCTCCTTGCTACCCCTTCCTGCTCCTTGCAGACCCTTCCTGCTAATTTCTGCTACTTCTCCTACTTTATGTATGTGCTCCTTCTGCCCCTTCCAGCTCATTGCTGACCCTTTATGCTCCTTGATGTCCCTTCCTGCTCATTTCTGTTTCTTCTCCTACTTTACCTTTGTGCTACTTCTGTCCCTTCCTGCTCCTTGCTGCCCTTTCAAGCTCCTTGCTGACCCTTTCTGCTCCTTCTACTTTACCTTTGTGCTGCTTTACCTTCCAACTTATTGCCGACCCTTCCTGCTTCTTGCAGACCCTTCCTGATCTTTCTGTTCTTTTGTGGTCCTTCTCCTACTTTAACTTGTGTGCTCCTTGCTGTCCCTTCCAGCTCCTTGCTGCCCCTTTCTGCTCCTCGATGTCCCTTCCTGCTAATTTCTGTTTCTTCTCCTTTCTGCTCCTTCTCTTACATTACCTCCCTGCTCCTTGCTGAGTCTTCCTATAGGATGCCTCCCCCATCCCTCACTTACCTGATCTATAGGCTGTCTCACCCCTAAACCCTCACTTATTTGATCTGTAGGTGGATCCCCCCCATCTCTCACTTACCTGATCTGTATGCTGCACCCCCCCATCTCTCACTTACCTAATCTACAGGTTATCTCTTCCCTCCCCTCCCCCTCCCTCACTTCCCTGATCTGTAGGCTGCCCCCATGCCTCACTTCCCTGATCTATAGGCTGCCCCCCATGCCTCACTTCCCTGATCTATAGGCTGCCCCCCCCATGCCTCACTTCCCAGATCTGTAGGCTGCCACCATGCCTCACTTCCCTGATTTATAGGCTGCCCCCCATGCCTCACTTCCATGATCTGTAGGATGCCCCCATGCCTCACTTCCATGATCTGTAGGCTGCCCCCCTCACGACTCACTTCCCTGATCTATAGGCTGCCCCCATGCCTCACTTCCCTGATCTATAGGCTGCCCCAATGCCTCACTTCCCTGATCTATAGGCTGCCCCATGCCTCACTTCCCCGATCTATAGGCTGCCCCCATTCCTCACTTCCCTGATCTATAGGCTGTCCCCCATGCCTCACTTCTCTGATCTATAGGCTGACCCCCATGCCTCACTTCCCTAATCTACAGGCTGTCTCTCCCCTCCCCCCTCCCTTACTACCCTGATCTGTAGGCTGCCCCCATGCCTCACTTTCCTGATCTATAGGCTTCCCCCACCCCCATGCCTCATTTCCCTGATCTATAGGCTGACCTCCCATGCCTCACTTTCCTGATCTATAGGCTGCCCCCTCATCCCTCACTTACCTGATCTGTAGGATGTCCCCTGCAGATGCAGTCAGGAGAGAGAAGCAGGGATAAGATCCCTGTCTCTCTCCATACACAGCGCCACCTATGTGCCGGTATTGCAGTGCATTTTCAATCTCACACAAAAAATATCAGAACAAGCTGAAAAATCCAGGGGGGAGGGGGGAAGTGCCCCCTTACCCCCCTGCGGACACCCATGAATGTGGGGCTCCATGGCCCCAAATCTCTTTGGACCCACATACAACCAGGAAGCCAGAATCGCTAGCTTTGTGCTGCTATCTTGCAGCTCAGTCTGCTCAACTGCCAATACTTACAGACCAGACTGAGTAGGGAGAGCAGCACAGATTAGATTACTAGCAATGTGGTGCTCTGGTCTATCTGTGGGACAAAGAGATTTGAAGATTTTGGAACATTCATGCAGCACAGTTTAAACAGAGACACATAAATATCATGTCATACCTTTCGAGCCTGTATCACGATACCACATACACTCCTATGCAGAAGACTGCTGGACAGGGAGAGCTGCATGACATTTTCCTGGTATGCAAATCATAGGTGGTACTTAGCACCAGTACAAGTATCCTAGACAGTATTCTTTTTTCTTATAGTGTGTGTTTGTGTTTTGTCGTGGAGTTACCAAGTTTTGTTTCAGGCTCAAGCCATTGGTATTTTTTTTTACCTTAGCCATGTTCAGAGAGTGAAATGGAATGCGGGGCAACTAATTGTATTACAATAGAGGTGGCAGACTTTAACCCCTTAAGGACACATGACATGTGTGACATGTCATGATTCCCTTTTATTCCAGAAGTTTGGTCCTTAAGGGGTTAAGGAATAAATGAGAGGCTATACGTTTTCCTAAAAATATTAGATCTAAGGAGATTTTTAAAGAAATGAAGACTAAGGGAAGTAAATTGTTCCATAAGAATGGAAATGACTTTGAGAAATCTTGTACACAAGAATTAGAATTTGGGGTGTTTCATGATGTTGTTGTCACGACTAGTAATGTGGTCCAGCACGCAGAAACTATGTAAACATATACATAAGTAAGAAAAAGGAAAATAATAGGAAAGAGCGTAAACCGGTCCTTAGAATGGCCGGACTAATACGCTAGAGACAGAGAATGGTCAAAGGGAAAGCCGAGGTCAAGGAAGCCAGAAAATACTCAATACCGATAAACAAGCCAAGTCAGGGAAACCAGAGATCAGAATAACCAGGGAAACGCCAAGGATCAGGATACCAGGAAATCAGAAACACGAGAATAGCACTTTCAGGAAACCAGGAAACTGAAACCACGACATGGCAAAGTAATGGGGAAAGCTAGGGGTTTAAATACCCCTCTCTAGGCTATGATTGGTCAGAGGGCGACCTCTGACCCCAAAACGTGCGTGTGCGTTGACGTCGTGACGTCACGCACACGTTGGTATAATTCTCGGGGGCGGGGCTGGTAATAGACGCGACCACGCGGTCGGCGCCATCTTGGATCTGGGCGCGATGCCCGGAAGAACTACGTGCGCGGTTCCCGGCTCGCCGACGAGCAGGTAAGCTCGTGTAGACGGAGCGGTCGTGCCGGTCGGGCACGACCGTGAGGCTCGGCGGGCCGGCGACCGCAACAGTACCCCCCACTCGAAGACCGCGCACCGGGCGGGAAGGACCCGGCTTAAGAGGAAAGCGGTTGTGAAACGACCGGATAAGACGGGGCGCATGGACCCGGTCAGCAGGAACCCAACAACGTTCCTCGGGACCATAACCCTTCCAGTCAACGAGATAGGACAAGACACCTCTGGATAATTTGGAGTCCATGATAGAATGGACTTCGTATTCTTCTTGATCACCCACTACCAAGGGCGGAGGAGGAGTGGATACCCTGGTGTAGCGATTGCAAGTAAGGGGCTTGAGCAGAGACACATGGAAAGTATTCGCTATTCTCATATGAGCCGGTAGTGCCAAAGAATAGGTCACTGGATTAATACGTTGGGTAACTCGAAAGGGACCAATGTACCGAGGGGCAAATTTCATGGATGGGACCTTAAGCTTGATATGTCTCGTGGAGAGCCACACCCTGTCACCTGGAAGATAGACAGGATTAGCGCCCCGTTTCTTGTCAGCTTGGACCTTTGCTCGGAATGAGGCTTTTTGCAGAGCTGAATGGACGGAATCCCAGGTATCATGAATCGATTCTAAACGGGTGTCCAAAGCGGGGATTTCTGTGTCTGAGAATGCAGAAGGTAAAACAGCGGGGTGATAACCCTGATTAACAAAGAATGGACTGTGATTAGAAGATTCATGAGTGGCGTTGTTTCTGGCGAACTCAGCCATGGGTAAGAGCTCATACCAGTTAGATTGATTGGCATTTATAAAGCAACGTAAATAGGCTTCTAAAGACTGATTCGCCCTCTCTGCTGCTCCATTTGTTTGAGGGTGATATGCTGATGAAAAGGAGAGTTCGATGCCCAATTGTTTGCAAAAGGAACGCCAAAACCTAGAAACAAACTGGGTACCTCTGTCAGATACTATGTTTTTGGGTACACCGTGCAACCGAAAGATCTCTCTCAAGAATATTTGAACAAGATCTTGAGCAGATGGTAATTTCTTAAGTGGGACGAAATGTGCCATCTTCGTGAATCTATCAATAACCATAAGGACTGTATTAAACCCGTTTGAACTGGGTAGATCCACAATGAAATCCATGGCCAAGTGGGTCCATGGAGCACTAGGTATGGGCAGAGGTTGTAACAGTCCAGGAGGTGACCTAGGAGGAACTTTAGAAACTGCACATATTTGACATGCCCCAACATAATCTTTGATATCGATTCTAAGAGCAGGCCACCAAAATCTCCTGGAGACGGCTGAGAGAGTTTTATGGACTCCAGGATGGCCCGCTGTGAGGTTGTCATGGAACAAATCTAGTACCTTCTTTTGAAACTGAGGTGACACATACAGTTTGTCCGGAGGTTTTCCCACAGGTGCCTGAGTTTGATCTGCTATTATGGCACAGAAGAGTGGAGAAGACACTTCGGAAACAGTAGTGGCAATGAGGCATTCTGGAGGTACAATAGGATATATCTCCTGTTCTGGTACTTCATCTGTCTCAAATTGCAGAGAAAGTGCATCTGCCTTGATGTTTTTAGTACCAGGCCGGTACGTAATTACGAAATTGAATCGGGAGAGGAACAATGACCACCTAGCCTGACGAGAGGACAGTCTCTTAGCGTCCCCAATATAAGCCAAATTCTTATGATCAGTAAAGATCAAAAGTGGCTCTTTGGAACCTTCTAAGAGATGCCTCCATTCCTTAAGGGCAAGTACAATGGCCAAAAGTTCCCTATTCCCTATGTCGTAATTCCTCTCTGCAGGTGTGAGTTTGCGAGAGTAAAATCCACAGGGATGTAAAGGCGTATCAGGACTTTCTCTTTGAGACAGAATGGCTCCAACTCCTGTTTCTGATGCATCCACCTCTAGGATAAATGGTTTGGATGGATCAGGATGGGTCAGGACAGGTGCTGAGGAAAATAAAAATTTTAATTGTTCAAATGCCTCTCTTGCTTCTTTGGGCCAAGATATACAATTTGTTCCTTTTTTTGTTAAATTGGTTATAGGGGAAATCACGGAGGAAAATCCCCTTATGAATTTGCGGTAGTAATTCGCAAAACCTATAAAGCGTTGAGTAGCTTTAAGGCCCTTGGGTAATGGCCACTGTAAGACTGCCTCCAGTTTATGAGGATCCATCTGGAAACCAGACGGAGATATAACGTATCCAAGGAATTGTATCTCCGTTTGGTCAAACTGGCATTTCTCCAGTTTACAGTAAAGGCCGTTTTGTAACAGGGTTTTCAGTACAATTCTCACATGTTCGTGATGTGTCTCTAGGTCTGGGGAATAGATGAGAATGTCGTCCAAATACACTAGAACGAACATGTGAAGGTACTCTCTTAGGACATCGTTAATAAAATCCTGGAATACCGCTGGAGCGTTACATAATCCAAACGGCATAACCAGGTATTCGTAATGTCCCATTCTGGTGTTAAATGCGGTCTTCCATTCGTGACCGTCCTTAATCCTGACTAGATTGTATGCACTTCGGAGATCGAGCTTGGTAAAGACTCGAGCTCCCTTCAATCTGTCAAATAGCTCTGATATAAGGGGAATAGGGTAGGCGTTTTTAATGGTAATCCTATTCAAACCCCAATAATCAATACAAGGGCGTAGGTCTCCTTCTTTTTTAGAGACAAAGAAGAATCCAGCCCCGGCTGGTGAGGAGGACCTACGGATATGACCCTTTCTGAGAGCCTCCTTAATGTATTCCTCTAAACAAAGATTTTCCTGGGGGGACAAGGCATAGATTCCTCCCTTGGGAGGCATAGTCCCTGGTAATAAGTTTATAGTGCAGTCATAAGGTCTATGAGGAGGTAACCCTTCTGACTGGACCTTGTTAAATACCTCTTTCAAATCCATATACTGTTGTGGAATTTGTGTGGTCAAGGGAGGTGTAACAGGAACATTAATGGTGCCAATAGGTTGTGGGATTTGTTTAAAGCAGACATCTTTGCATCTCTCACCCCAACTCACAATCTCTCCTTCAATCCAATCCAAACGTGGATTGTGTTTAAGGAGCCAAGGGAAACCGAGTATTATCGGAACTGTAGGTGAAGAGATAATTTGAAAGGTCATTTCTTCAGAATGGAGAACACCCACTGAAACAGTGATTGGCAGAGTTTCATGTGTGATGAAAGGCTGGGTAAGAGGTCTCCCATCAATGGCCTCGACTGCTATAGGTTTCTCTTTATGTCTTAAGGGCAGGAGATGTTTTGCAGAGAACTCTTTGTCTAGGAAATTCTCCGCTGCCCCAGAGTCAATCATAGCCTCACATTGAACAGTAGTGTTCTCGAAAGATAAGGTTACTTTGATAAGGAAACGGTTCTTAGTCAATTTAGGGGACATATACATCACACCTAAGGTCGGTCCCCGTACGTGCCTTAGGTGTGCAAGTTTTCCGGCCGAACCGGGCATGATGACCTTAGATGCCCCTTCTTGCCACAATACATACATAACCCCTCGTTACGTCTGTGTTGTCTCTCTGCCTCAGTGAGTTTAGCACTACCCAATTGCATGGGTTCAGGTTCTGGAAGAGGCGTCTGGCTACTCACCACTGGGTTAGAGAAACGAGGAGCTATGGACAAATTAGAGCGTCTGTTACGTTGTTTGTTTTTCTCTCTCTCTCTGAGCCGGTTGTCAATGTCTATCATGTAGGCAATAAACTCGTTAAGATTAACCGGAAGGTCTCTAGCTGCAGTCTCATCGTGTATATTCTCAGCTAAACCTTCAGAGAAAGCAGCCACCAGACCGCTATTGGTCCAATCAACCTCAGACGCTAATGTCCTGAACTCTATAGCATAATCGGCTACAGAACGACTGCCTTGCTTGATTCGCATAAGGGCTTTGGCAGCGTTCTTCTCCCTGCCTTTAGGTTCAAATGTAGCTTTAAAGGCCGTAAGAAAAGTATTGTAATCACGGGCTACTGCGTCACCACTTTCCCATAAGGGGTTAGCCCAGGTCAAAGCTTTTCCAGTTAATTGGTTCATCAGATAGCCTATTTTAGATCTATCTGTTGGGAATGAACCTGGAGAGGCTTCAAAGTGGTATTCAATTTGGTTTAAAAAACCTCTGAATTCCTTAGAATCACCTCCATAGCGTGGGGGCGGTGACAAGGTTATGGACGGTGGTTTATGTGGTACGGGAACCACTACAGGTGGCGGAACCACAGGTGGTACCGGAGGGACCTCTAAATAGGCAGTCCTCTGGAGCAAGGTCTGAAATGCCTGGGCAAATTGGTCTAACCTGTGGTCCATATCCTCCACCCTATTCTCACATGCGGTCATATGCTTGCATAGTTCTGCAGGATCCATGGCCATGTCGTAATGTCACGACTAGTAATGTGGTCCAGCACGCAGAAACTATGTAAACATATACATAAGTAAGAAAAAGGAAAATAATAGGAAAGAGCGTAAACCGGTCCTTAGAATGGCCGGACTAATACGCTAGAGACAGAGAATGGTCAAAGGGAAAGCCGAGGTCAAGGAAGCCAGAAAATACTCAATACCGATAAACAAGCCAAGTCAGGGAAACCAGAGATCAGAATAACCAGGGAAACGCCAAGGATCAGGATACCAGGAAATCAGAAACACGAGAATAGCACTTTCAGGAAACCAGGAAACTGAAACCACGACATGGCAAAGTAATGGGGAAAGCTAGGGGTTTAAATACCCCTCTCTAGGCTATGATTGGTCAGAGGGCGACCTCTGACCCCAAAACGTGCTTGTGCGTTGACGTCGTGACGTCACGCACACGTTGGTATAATTCTCGGGGGCGGGGCTGGTAATAGACGCGACCACGCGGTCGGCGCCATCTTGGATCTGGGCGCGATGCCCGGAAGAACTACGTGCGCGGTTCCCGGCTCGCCGACGAGCAGGTAAGCTCGTGTAGACGGAGCGGTCGTGCCGGTCGGGCACGACCGTGAGGCTCGGCGGGCCGGCGACCGCAACAGTTGTATTGTATTGTATTGTACCTCGAGTTCCTGTAAGATCATTTGTTTAAGCAAAAGCAAACTCATTTATCTCCCAGACACAGAGAAGCTGGGGCGGGTTTACTGTTGTATGAAATGTATACCAGTGGTCCCCAACCCAGTCCTTGTGGACCACCAACAGTGTAGGTTTTGCCAGTATCTCCATTTGAATAAAAAAGAAAAATACATAAATCCTGGACTGTTGGTGGTCCATGAGGACTGGGTTGGGGACCACTGATGTATATAACTCCCTTCATCAAGTCTCGATTGATGCTTGGGTATGCTATAGAGAGAGCCATATATTCACTAGAGCCTTGCAAGAGTTGAGGAGAGTTTCAGACAAATGTACCAGTCTGGGTACATAAGGTTCATTACAGGTACTCTCTTCAATCGCTTGGTCTCTGTGACTCTGTCCTCTCGTGGTTTTCCTCTTATCTCTCCCAACACTCATTCAGTGTCTCTTTTTCTAATGATACCTCCTCCCCTCGTCCTGTCTCGGTTGGAGTCCCCCAAGGCTCCGTCCTTGGTCCCCTTCTATTTTCTCTTTATACTGCCTCTCTTGGCAAACGTATTACCTCTTTTGGATTCCACTACCACCTGTACGCTGATGACACCCAGCTATATCTATCTTCCCCGGACCTCTCCCCTGCCGTCCTGCAACGTGTCACTGCTTGCCTTTCTTCCATCTCTGACTGGATGTCCTCCCACTTTCTGAAACTCATTCTCTCAAAAACTGAGCTCCTTGTCTTTCCTCCTCCTAATACTGATCCTCCTCTTTCGCTCTTCCTTCAAGTTTCTGGTACTAACATCAGTCCATCCTTGCAAGCGCGCTGTCTTGGCTTCATACTTGACTCTGGTCTCACCTTTGAGCCTCACATCCAGCATGTTGCCAAATCCTGTAGATTCCATCTTAAAAACATAGCCCGCCTCCGTCCCTTCCTTGCACCAGATACTACCAAGGAGCTTGTCCATGCTCTAGTAATTTCCCCGATGGATTATTGTAACCCTCTCCTGATTGGTCTTCCCAAAAGCCGTACTGCACCCCTACAGTCCGTAATGAACGCTGCTGCTAGACTGATCTTCCTCTCTAGTTGTTTCTCTCACACCTCACCCCTCTGCCAGTCCTTACATTGGCTTCCTGTATGCTATAGGAGTCAATTCAAGGTACTAACTCACACCTATAAAGCACTGAACAACTCTAGCCCCTCTTATATCTCCTCACAGATCCATAGGTATGTCCCTTCTCGGTCTCTCCGCTCTGCCCGTGACCACCTCCTGTCCGTTGTCCGCACCCGTACGGCCAACTCGCGCTTGCAGGACTTCTCGCGGGCGTCTCCCTTCCTTTGGAATAGCCTGCCTACCGCCATCAGACTCTCCCCATGTCTTGCATCTTTTAAGAAGTGCCTTAAAACCCATCTCTTTAGGAAAGCTTATGGCCTCCAAGACTAACCCTTACCTCACATACCTGTCTCTTGCCCTCTCCTAAAGGGCAGCCCACCTTATTTGATTGCAAATTCCTGTCCTAATGTGTTTTACACCCCACCTCCTATAGAATGTAAGCTCGATTGAGCAGGGTCCTCTTCAACCTATTATTCCTGTAAGTTTATTTGTAATTGTCCTATTTATAGTTAAATCCCCTCTCATAATATTGTAAAGCGCTACGGAATCTGTTGGCGCTATATAAATGGCAATAATAATAATAATAATAATAATAATAAGGTATTATGGGATCTGGAGACACCAATTAGCATAGTGTAAAAGTAATTAGTGCAAAAATATATACACCCGAACAAGCGTCTTAGTAGCATTCTGATTAAGAAAAGGGCATATGTTCTTAATGTGGACATTGCAGAGTCAGACTGAATATGTGGTTTAAAGGGAAGGTTAGAATCAAAGATAATACCAAGGCAGCGAGCTTGCAAGGAGCAGGTGAGAAATCAGAGAAGGAGAAGACTATATTGGTGTCATCAGCACATAGGTTATACTGAAATCAAAGGAAGCAAATTAGTTTACCAATATAGTTAAATTCCCAGACTCTAAAATTAAATGTCACTGTCATTTTTTTTTTGCTTTTCCTTATGCCTGATGTATCTTAATGACAATACACCCTGCACCCATTGTCACTTTTCTTCCATGAACCATCTTAATATATTTTGTTATTTTCTGTCTATGATGTCCACAGTTTGTCCCTATGTGAGATTCTTTTGGCTGATAAAGTGTGGTTAAATTATCATGGAAACTAAAGAGGAACCTTGCTTAGGCTCTGCCCATTGCCCAAGATTGTCAGAAATCATGCTATGCATAAAACAAAATTAAAGTTAACTAAAACAATAAAATGAGAGGAAACAGGGGGCTCAATGATTAATAAAAAAAAAATCTACAACATGGCACTGCTGTTTTAACACTAAGTAGCAGACACTAAAGTAGCAAGTAATGGAAGGTCATTACATTTTGGTTTTGGGTTTTGTATTATTACTTGTGACAGCACCAGTCTTGTTTGTAAAAGAATAAACACATAAGCATTGTAAGAAACATTACAAGAAACGTAAACAAATGCGTAAATATGCCAAGCACAGCTAAGCAGATTTTGTACCACGGTATAAATTTGGGTTGGGGCAATGCTCAATTCCCAAAACCACTGGGGCTTTAGAATAAATAAAAATGCATTGATCCCTCCCTCAACTTACCATCCCAAAGCCCATGCTTTACTACAGGGATAGATAAGGGTAGATAATCAGTTAGGTGAGAAAAATTGAGTTAGTATGGGGCAGGAAAGACAAACACATATTCAGTTAGTCAGTCACTTATAGATGTTATTACTAACTGTTAACAGATAAATATAATTTTAGATTAAAAATGCATAAAACTTGACATATGCACATTTGTCTGCATTTGTGTCTATTATCAGTCTTGAAAAAACAAAAATGCATAAGTCATTCGCAAAGGAAAACATACCAGGCTGAAAGTTTAGTTTTATGCTCTATCCAATTATGGGAATCTTGTTTTGCGTGTACATGTACTCCTTTGGCAGAGGGTAGGGAGTAAAGTTGATCATAGTTTCAGATGGCTGGGACGAACACATCTCAGAATCTTGCAAAGATTAGTTCAGGACCTTGAGGTTTTTGAGTGTTAAAAGTAAAATCCTGATTGAGTTAATGTGGAACATTTGTTTTAGGATTCCAAAAGAGAAACCAATAACTTGGAAACTCAGGTAGCTTTAATGTCTGGTGTATTGTAACAAGGATGTTCTCAAGAGAGGAATCTCAAGAGTGTGGGTATAGACTTCAAAGGGCATTTTCCTTATTAAGAAACAACTTTACAGAAAGAAAATGAAAGACCTCATTGAATGCAGGCAAGGGGGAGCTAAAACATTCAAAAGATTTCTTGGAAAACCACACTTGGCATATGTTAACTACAAGAGATCTGAGCCAAATGCATGTATTTCCACCAAGAGCAATCCGAGCCAATAGTTACCAGTTAAGACACAAATGCCATTGTTAAAAACATTTGGCTTCCTTTTTATTTCTCTAAACATACAATTAGTACACTTTAACAAGGCACACACAAGCTTCAGAAGCAAGAACACAGTGAGGTCAGGAGCACCTGAGAAGCATGCAAAATAATTTTCGAGCAAACAATTAACATAGGATCACATAGAATTATTAGCTAAACGTAGAACAAAATACTCTAAGCAATTTGTGGGTGTTTGTTTTAAAACTGTGCAGCTAATGGGGGTATATTGAGGGTTTCTGTTGAAATCACATTTGGGGCATTTCTATAAATCAGTCTTCAATTTCTCTGTAGTGAATACTAATGCTTTTCAGATAGTACGAACAAATCAAATTCATTGACCAAGACTTCACAGGTAAATTCCGGATGGATCGATTTGTTTTGGTGTAGATTAAAAGGAATTTGAGTACAAGTCTAGTGAACGCCAGAACTACAAATTTGGGACACATTCGAGGATTTTCAGTGAATTTGTAGACAGTTTGGAGCTCAGAAGAAAACCCAATACATTTCTTTTTACTATTTGAAAAAAATAGCATCAAAGGAACACTCCATTAAAAACAGTGATTTAATTGATATACATTCCAAAGAACATGTTGTTTTATTGTCTGCAACTACGGCAAGCCCTCCTCTTCTTCCTCAGCAAAAGCTTTCTGTGACTATCAATTCACAGACTTCTCAATCTGCTATAATACAGGATTTTGAGAAGCCTTTGAATGGCAGGTGGTCTAGGCAAATTCCTGCGAGAGCAGAATTAACTACAAAGCGGCCTTAGGTTGCCACCTAGGACTCAATGGTTAGACAGGGGCTCCAGAACCAGTGTGCCTGTCTCTATTGAATGATTATGATCCCGCAAGGCTCAAGGCAGGTTATTGGTTTGGGTCCATCTTTGTTCTTCACATAGCAATAATGTAGCCCCATGGAGCAAAAGCGCAGCTTAGCGGAAAAGGGCCTTGACAGGGGTTAGGAGGCAGGCTTAGGAGGAAGGAAGCAGGGATTAGAGTTCTGGGTAAGTGGGCTGGCTATTTAAATAAGCAGCCATTTTAGAGCAATCACTTTTAATTCCTTCCTGGCTGAGTTTGTGTGCACTCCTGTGCTCATAGATTTGGCCTGGTGGGGTTTTCTCTTCTTGTCGTTGCTGCAGGGCCATGGATGAAGTGGAGAGGCTGCTTGCAGGGATCCAGTCAGCGGCCCGGAATCAAGGCGTGGACTGGCTGCGGGCCCAACTCGGACCGGCCCTGGCGTTGGTGGCGGATCCGGGGAGTGGACATTCGGTGAGAGCCAGGAGGCCACCGAGGAGGCTGAGCCTGGGCGCTGGGCCCGGTGAAGATACCCCTGGGGTCGGCAGGCCGGTGGGAGCGAGCCGCAGCAGGCCCGGCGGCTGCGTGGTTGAGGCTCCGCCTCCCAGCGCGCCGCCGGGGCCTAGGAGGACCGTCGCCCCGAGCCGGGGCTCTGGATCTGGCGCGGACGGCCCCGGTGATGTCGTGGTGGCTGGAGCAGGTGCTTGCCACGCAGCGGGCGGCTGCCCGGACTGGTGATGCTGCGGCTCCCAGGTCGGGAGGGGCCACGTCGGGAACGGGGACAGCTGCTGAGGTCGGGCAGTCCCCTGGAGTGCCCGGAGAAACAGGATCACGGCCCTTCCGGAACAGGGTTGGGACGGTGGGACTGCGCAACCTAAGGTCGGTGGTGGAGTTCCCGGGAGTAGTACGGGACAAACTGGGTAAAGAGGTGCAGCTAGGTAGGATGGCGGGACCGTTCCCGGTACCGCCGTTGGTGGGTTTCAGGGTTTCCCCTCTGGGGGTGGTTCCCAAGAAGGAGCCGAGGAAGTTTAGGCTCATTCACCACCTCTCCTATGCAAAAAGAGCGTAGGTGAACGACGATATCGACAGGGATCTGTGCTCGGTCTCTTATGCATCATTCGACCGGGCGGTCGAGCTGGTAAGAAGGGCCGGGCGTGGGGCGCTGATGGCTATGGTGGACATTGAGGCCGCGTTTAGGCTGCTCCCAGTCCACCCGGCTTGTCATCACTTGTTGGGGTGCTTCTTTGATAGGGGATAATATGTGGACTTATGCCTCCCGATGGGATGTTCCATCTCTTGCGCTTACTTTGAGAAATTCAGTTCCTTTCTTGAATGGGTGGTGCGGGTTGAATCGGGAAGCGGTGCAGTGGTGCACTACCTGGATGACTTTCTCTGCGTGGGGCCGGCGGAGTCCCCGGCGTGCCTGCACGTGCTGAGAACTGTGGAATGGGTGGCGGGCCACTTTGGGGTACCGCTGGCAGTGGGAAAAAACAGAGGGCCCGGTGGCCTGCCTTAGTTTCCTAGGACTAGAGATAGATTCGAGGCTAGGGGAGTGTCGGTTGCCGGAGGCGAAACTGGTAGGGCTGCGGGGTACGGTGGCAGAGGTGGCGTGAGCTCGCAAAGTTACCCTGCATCAACTGCAATCGCTGGTTGAGATGCTCAACTTTGCATGCCGGGTGATCCCGATGGGTAGGGTGTTTAGCCGCAGCCTATCGGCCGCGACGGCAGGGGTGTGCTCCCCACACCATTTCATTCGAGTGTCGACGTCTATGCGGGCCGACTTGGCGGTGTGGGATACTTTCCTGCGGGACTTTAATGGGACGATGTTTTTTCGGCAGGAGGGTGTATAGGCGGCGGAATGGGAACTGTTCACCGACGCGTCGGGTAGCGTTGGTTTTGGGGCCTACTTCGGGGGAAAACGGTGTGCGGAGAGATGGCCAGAGGCTTGGGGGCTGAGCCCCCTCATGCGTAACCTGGCTTTCTTGGAACTGTTCCCGCTGGTTGTTGCGATGGTTCTGTGGGGAGAAGGGCTGAGGGATTGGTAGGTGATCTTCTTCTCGGACAACATGTCAGTAGTGCACGCAGTCAACCAGTCTGCAGCATCGAAACCGGTGGCTCGGCTGTTGCGGCATCTTGTTTTGCTGTGTATGTCACTTAACGTGGTCTTTCGCGTGCGCCATGTGCCCGGGTATTTGAATGAGGTGGCTGACGCTTTATCTCGTTTTCAGTGGTACCGATTCCGGAAGGCGGCCCCGGATGCACTGGAAACGGGCCAGAAGTGCCCGGACGAGATATGGCAACTAGGAGCATCTTGCTTGGGGGATTGGTGAAGGGTTCGCTGGCGCCGGCCACTTGGGCCGCCTACAATAAGGTTTGGAGTTCTTGGGAACATTCACTACGAGGGTTGGATCGAGTGATAGTGGGGGAATCACTCCTAGACGCCTTCTTGTGGTTTGCCTTTCGGCTACTTGCGGGGGAGGTCCATGGCGGAATGGCTTTCTGGTTTAAGCTGCGCGGGACGGAGGATCTGACTAAGACCTTCGTCATTAGGCAAGCGCTCAAGGGGTACTGGAAGGGACGTAGCTTTCCCGACACTAGGCGCCCGGTGTCAGTTCGGGTGCTGGCGGACCTAATACGGGTCTTGCCGGAGATTTGTTTCAATGGATTTGAGGTGTCGCTGTTCCGGGCTGCTTTCCTCCTGGCCTTTTTCGGGGCCTTCCGAGTTGGGGAATTGGTGAGTGCTACCCGAGCGGCTTCGGGGGGGCTACAGTTTTCATGTGTTAGGGTTCTGGAAAGTAGGTTGGTGGTTCACCAGGCCAAGTCCAAGACGGACGTCACAGGGGTGGGCCGGGACGTGACGCTGGGGGCCCTGCCGGGCTCAGCTCTATGCCCGGTGGCCGCGGTGGCGGGGTACGTGGCCAAGAGGCCGGCAGGTAGGGGATCGCTATTGGTACACGCGGACGGGTCCTCCCTGTCCCGGTTCCAATTCACCAAAGTCTTTCAGTCGGGCCTGGGTAAACTGGGTTTATGCGCGGATAGGTTTGGGACACATTCCTTCTGCATCGGGGCGGCCACGGAGGCCACACGCCTGGGGTTGGGGGATGATTTAGTGAAACGGATTGGAAGGTGGGAGTCCGTGTTGTTCCGTTCATATGTTCGTTTGGGCTTATTGGATTGATATGATGGGCCAGTGGGGATCCCGACGGGGATGGGGGTGTCTTACAGTTTGTTTATTTCTTCCCCAGGCCACGTCGCATGGATTGTGGGACATTCTTTTGTCGTCGGGGCTGAGAGGAGGGCCGCAGCTCAAGCTCAAGGCCAGCAGCTGGGCTTTCCGAGGGAACACCTGACGGTGCGATGGTTTGGGTACAGGGGAGGTTGCTGGGGGGATGTCTGCGGGGCCAGCGGGTCATGTTGGTGGCCAGCGGGCAGAGGCCAGACCTGCTGGTCCTCCATGCCGGGGGCAACGACCTGGGCTTGACACCTCAGCGTCGACTGGTAAAGTGGATGAAGCACGACCTCAACAAGTTGAGGGACCTACTGTCAGGATCGGGACAGGGATCCAACACGCAGAGTACGAACAGGAGGGGAGTACGTATACCGGACCTTAGAATGGCCGGACTAACGTAAGGAGAAAGCAAAGAATGGTCAGAGACAAGCCGAGGTCGAGGGACCGAGAGAACAGGTAAGCGAGAGACAAGCCGAGGTCAAAGGACACGAGAGGTAAACAGGAACGATAGTACAAGCCGAGTCAAAACCAAATAGAACAATAGACATAAGAGCACTGAGGAACCAGACAAGCTAGAACCACGACAGGGCAATGAACCATTACACACATCCCTCTTTTATACCCTGGTTCTCTAATTGATGACTCCGCCCTTGCCGAGGCCTGATTCGTTGTTCCGAACTAGATTGACAGGTCAGGATGTGATTGCCGTCATGACGTCGGCTCCTGAGCGTCGTTTCATAAAAGGAAGCGGGGCTATCGCGGCCGGCGTGGGAATGACTAAGAGAGCTGTGAGGATTGGATGAATCAGCCCCCCTGAGAGAACGGCCGTCGGGAAGTCTAACCTCCTCCGAGGTAGAGACTTCAGGTTCCCTTGACAGTACCCCCCCCCTCAGAAACGCCCACCGGGCGGAAGGAACCGGGGCGAGACGGAAAGCGAGCATGAAAATCCCTGAGAAGGCGAGGAGCATGCACATCCTCCTGGACCACCCAAGATCTTTCCTCAGGACCATATCCCTTCCAGTCAACAAGATATTGCACCTTCCCCCGAGAAATCCGAGAATCGAGGATGGAATTGATCTCATACTCCTCCTGACCCTCAACCTGGACAGAACGAGGGGAAGGCACAGTGGAGGAAAATCTGTTACACACCAAAGGCTTCAATAAAGAAACATGAAAGGAGTTCGGGATGCGTAAAGCAGGCGGAAGAGCCAGACGATATGCAACAGGATTTATATGACACAGAACCCTGTAAGGACCTATGTAACGAGGAGCAAATTTCATGGAAGGAACTTTCAAGCGGATGTTCGTGGTACTCAACCATACCCTATCACCCGGAGAGAATACCGGAGCCAGCCTTCTGCGTTTGTCAGCGTGTCGTTTGGACACCATGGAATTATGAATAAGAATTTGTCGAGTCTGATCCCACAACTTTCTCAGATTGGCAACATGAATATCAACCGACGGTATCCCCTGGGAGGGGGAGGCCGACGGAAGAACGGAAGGATGAAAGCCATAATTCATGAAAAAGGGGCTAGAACGAGTAGAGTCTATAAGTGAGAACATAGTTGAAATGAGTAAGGAACAAAGACCAACGAGCCTGCCTGGCAGATAATCGCTTGGCTTCCCCTATATATGACAAATTCTTGTGATCCGTCAAAATAGTAACCGGGTGTAAAGTCCCTTCCAACAGATGTCTCCACTCCTTTAAAGCCAAAATTACCGCTAACAGTTCCCTGTCACCAATATCATACCTGCTCTCAGGCCCAGACAATTTCCTGGAAAAAAAACCACAAGGATGCAGTGGTTTATTCAAACTTAACCTTTGGGACAGAATAGCGCCTACACCTGTCTCTGAGGCGTCTACCTCGAGTAAGAAAGGCAAAGACGTGTCTGGATGAACTAATATCGGTGCTGAGGCAAACTGTTCCTTGAGAGTACTGAAAGCAACAAGCGCCTCCGGGGACCATGTCTTAGTATCAGCACCCTGTTTAGTCATGTTGGTAATAGGAGCAATAATAGACGAGTACCCCTTAATGAAGCGCCTGTAGTAATTCGAGAATCCGATAAACCTCTGAATGGCCTTGAGTCCCTTGGGCAATGGCCAATCCAAGATAGATTGGAGTTTAACAGGATCCATCTTAAACCCCTCACCAGAAAAAACGTAACCAAGAAAGTTTACCTGAGATTGGTCGAAGCTACACTTCTCCAATTTGCAATACAACCCATGCTGTAGGAGTTTGTGCAATACCCTTCTGACTTGTTTGTGATGAACCTCAGGCTCTTTAGAGTGTATTAGTATATCATCCAAATAAACTATAACACATTCATGTTGAAATTCCCTAAGAACCTCATTAACAAGTCCTGGAATACAGCAGGGGCATTGCAAAGCCCGAAGGGCATTACCGTGTACTCGTAGTGGCCATACCGGGTATTGAAAGCCGTTTTCCATTCATCGCCCTGCTGAATTCTCACCAAGTTATAAGCTCCCCTCAGATCTAACTTGGTAAAAATCTTAGAGCCTTTAAGGCGATCAAATAGCTCAGTAATTAGGGGAATCGGATAAGCATTTCTGATAGTTATCTTATTCAAGCCCCGATAATCAATGCAAGGCCGTAGTGTACCGTCTTTTTTATCTACAAAAATAAACCGGCTCCGGCTGGAGAAGAGGATCTCCTAATAAATCCTTTGTCTAGATTCTCCTGAATGTACTCTTCTAAGACTAAGTTCTCCTTAGTGGATAGAGGATATACATTGCCCCTCGGAGGCATAGTACCAGGTAGGAGATTAATCTTACAATCAAAGGACCTGTGTGGGGGTAAAGTATCAGCCTTCCTCTTATCAAAGACTGCCTTTAAATCCTGGTACTGGGAAGGTATCTGTAATTCTGTGGGCTTGTTAGAGTTACTAGGTGTGTCCACTACGCACAATGGTGAGACTTTCTGTACACAACCTTTCTGGCAACCCTGACCCCAAGAGACTATTTCACCTTGCTCCCAATCAATAGTAGGGTTATGCTTTTTAAGCCAGGGATACCCCAAAACTATAGGAACTGAAGGGGATGAGATAAGCATGAGAGAAATCTCCTCCTCGTGTAAAATACCAATGGTTAACTTAACTGGTATAGTTTCACGAGAAATCACAGGATCTGATAAAGGTCTACCATCTATGGCCTCAACGGCCAATGGAGTCTCCTTTAGCTGAGATGGGATAGAGTGGTTTTTGACAAAAGTTTGAGCAATAAAGCTTTCAGCTGCTCCGGAATCTATTAATGCCATAGCTTTAAGTACTCCCTTTTCCCAAGTTAAAGAAACCTGTAGTAGTAACCTATGATCCCTGTAATCATATGTAGAGGACAAAATAGAAACACCCAAGGCCTGTCCTCTGGAGAAACTTAGGTGCGAGCGTTTCCCGGACGGTTAGGGCAATTTAGGCGTAAATGCCCGCCTACTCCACAATACATACACCGACCCTCCCTTCTCCTATATTGTCTTTCATTCTCTGAAAGGCGAGTGTTACCAATTTGCATAGGTTCTGGGAGAGCTAGTATAGTAGATTCAGAATTCTGAAATGTGGGAGTTAGTCTTAAGGAAGGTCTATAACCATTATCACGAGTGTTCTGCCTCTGTCTCATACGTTCATCTATACGAGAAATAAATGAAATTAATTCCTCTAAATTTTCAGGAAGATCCCTTGTGGCAACCTCGTCTAAGATCGCATCTGATAATCCGTTCAGAAATACGTCCATATAGGCTTGTTCATTCCACTTGACCTCTGCCGCCAAGGATCTGAACTCTAGCGCATAATCCACAAGGGTTAGATTATGCTGTCTAAGACGTAATAGTAATCTAGCTGCACTGGCCTTTCTCCCTGGGGGATCAAAAGTCCTCCTAAAAGTAGTAATAAACGCATTATAGTTATAGACTACTGGATTATCATTTTCCCACAGAGGGTTAGCCCATCTAAGAGCTTTGTCAATGAGTAGCGAGATTATGAATCCAACCTTCGCCCTGTCAGTAGGGTAGGCGCGGGGTTGTAATTCAAAATTAATTCCTATCTGGTTTAGGAAACCTCGACAGGTATCCGGAGCACCGCCATACCGTAAAGGGGAAGTAACACGGGAAGAAGTTCCCACTGTGGCTACCTCTAGGCCTGAGTTAGCAAGAGAGATAGATGGAGTACGCATCTCCTCTGCTTGATTACTCGGATGGGATAGTAATGCTTGCAGCGCTAGGGCCATTTGGTCCATTCTATGGTCCATGGCTTCAAACCTCGAGTCTGGCGGACCAAGCTGAGCGTTTGTACCTGCAGGATCCATGGCCCTGTCGTAATGTCAGGATCGGGACAGGGATCCAACACGCAGAGTACGAACAGGAGGGGAGTACGTATACCGGACCTTGGAATGGCCGGACTAACGTAAGGAGAAAGCAAAGAATGGTCAGAGACAAGCCGAGGTCGAGGGACCGAGAGAACAGGTAAGCGAGAGACAAGCCGAGGTCAAAGGACACGAGAGGTAAACAGGAACGATAGTACAAGCCGAGTCAAAACCAAATAGAACAATAGAGATAAGAGCACTGAGGAACCAGACAAGCTAGAACCACGACAGGGCAATGAACCATTACACACATCCCTCTTTTATACCATGGTTCTCTAATTGATGACTCCGCCCTTGCCGAGGCCTGATTCGTTGTTCTGAACTAGATTGACAGGTCGGGATGTGATTGCCGTCATGACGTCGGCTCCTGAGCGTCGTGTCATAAAAGGAAGCGGGGCTATCGTGGCCGGCGTGGGAATGACTAAGAGAGCTGTGAGGATTGGATGAATCAGCCCCCCTGAGAGAACGGCCGTCGGGAAGTCTAACCTCCTCCGAGGTAGAGACTTCAGGTACCCTGACACCTACTTCCTGAAGTGATGCTGGTTTGGTCAGAGATGATCCCGAGGCGGCATTGGCA
This sequence comes from Pelobates fuscus, assembly GCF_036172605.1. Taxonomy (NCBI): domain Eukaryota; kingdom Metazoa; phylum Chordata; class Amphibia; order Anura; family Pelobatidae; genus Pelobates; species Pelobates fuscus. Next base: position 109,743,440 of record NC_086325.1, on the reverse strand, counting down.
CCACGCACGGGACCCAGGAGCCATAGATAGGTGCAGGAAGAAGGTGAACAGCTTGATGGCAAGCTCTGGTAGGAAATTGGGGGGGTAGTAGTGCGGCACAGTGAGTTGGAAGGTGGGCTGCAGGGGTACTACCACCCGGACAGTGTTCATCTCTCGGCAGTGGGATGGGACCTACTGAACTTGGGTTGGCAGGAAGGGATGCAGAAGGCACTTTTTCTTCGGGGTGGCGGAGCTCAGACGGCTTAAGGGGTCAAGGTCTGAGCTAGTGGTGGGATGGGGAGCTGAAGGAGAAGAAATAGGCTCCACATGAGGAACCGGATCGAAATGGAAAATCGTGGTCATTGGTGGTTGGTAGGTTTCGAGTCCTGTCGGTGGCTCAGAACCTGGTGGGGTAGGGATATCCGGGTATACCCCTGCCGTGGTTAATTGATGTTTGGGCACTTTAAATTGGTTCATGTTGGAATAATGTTGGTATATGTTATGTATATGTATACATGTGTTATTTATATTGGGGTCATTGCCTTTAATATTGACAGAAGAATACGGGTGCAAGGGCAGAGTATGGGGGGCAATGACCCATGTTTACATGTTAAGTTATTTGGTTACATTATATTATGATAATTATTCTAATTGTTATTATTTGAGATTGTTTAATAAAGCTGTGGATAATTTTTCCCATATACCCTAGTGTCAGCGCATTATTGGGTTACGTATGTGGGGTGGTTGTCCTGGATTCCGACTGCCCATATGGCGACTATACACCGGTCATGATCTCTACGTGATGAACGAAAGTGCACCCAAACCAAACCTGCCTATGGTCTCGTAGGATCTTAATCCTTCTGTGTTTCCTGCCACTTGAATTTAGCTTTGCTGAGCTAAACTATCAGGTAAAACATGATTGGCAGTGTGATTGACAGCTGGGGAGGTGTAACAAGGTGCGTTTATAAAAGTGCTGATTTTCGCTAAAACCAGCACATTAACAGAATTATAACAAAATAAAAAGTAACATTTCACAAAAAAAGCACGTAAGCAAGCAGAAATGCTTTATACGCTTGGAGTGCTCTTTTAAAGCATATCTGTCACTTTTTTATTTTTTACATCCCCACATTATGCTGTCCCATTTTATATTTTTAAAGATGCATATTTAGTTATATATAAGGAAAAGTAGACACTACTCTTCCTTGTGTTCCTTGTGTATAAACGTCAGGTTAAAAGGCATAGCTTCAATCAAGCTCCACTTTATTTGCCAATTATGCTATTGGATGTCAAGTGCTTTACTTACCTCCCACAACTTCGAGTTACCTACTCACAGTGTTGAGTTTTGCGTATTCTTTTTTTGTAAATATGTGTTTATTGAAGTATTTTGTTGTTCATTTTGTTAGTCAACTTTAAGTAAACTTCGATTGGGACACGCAGGTCCCGACAATCTAGTACATTAACGGTAACATGTAAAAACTGTATACTATCATATCAATTAAGGCGCCACGCAGGTCACCGTATTACATGAGTATCCTTTCTCTAATGGCCAATATTCTAACGTTCTGTTTTCCCCCCCTTCATGCCTGATCCCCCCAACCAGCTCCCCCCCCCCCGCCCCCCATGTGTAGTTGGTCAAATCCAGTGGTGTACTACTGGGAGTATCAAGTGGGGCAGTTGGATGTGGTTTTCATAGCTTTGCATAAGGAGACGTGTCGAGTGTTACCGGTCATGGGTACCAGTTTAGCGACCTGTCCGACCATATCCGACACAGGGGCCTAATGGTGTTAGGTGTAAGGTATGGTTCGGGGCCCGCAGAGTGGGGCTAGCATTTCAGATGGGGTCATGTATATAGCCCTACTTGATCTTGGGTGGGCAGGCGTCAAGTTGCAGTGGGAGTGGCTACACGAGGTGCAGCTTACCACTAGGCGGGGTCAGGAGGGTAGTTGTTATGGCCTTATTACCATGCATTCTCTGGGATGTATGAAGCATCAACTTCCCCCCTCCTCCCCCCCTCCCCACTCCCCTCCCCTCACCGGTATTTACCAGTGGGTGTTATGCGGTACCATGAAGGATAGCTGTGCTTGGGAGTTGATGTGTCCCACCAATGGCGTGTTCATGTGTTTGACTGGTACCGGGGCATCCGGTGCATGGAGCAGGGCTAGTGTAAGGTCAGTAGGTCGTCTGTTCCCCTATCTGTTCCAGCTGCCTAAGTGACTGCTGTCGGGTCACGTGTTTACTGAGGTCAATAGCCAGTGTGTTCCCTCTATTCACTCATCCTCTAAGGTCCTCAGTATCTGGGGAGCCGTCTCTCGACCAGTCGAGCTTCTGGTTCGTGTGTGTGTGTCTATTCAGGTGATCTTAGGTACTAGTATGTGCGTGTGGTATGTGGTGTGGCATGTGTCCCATATGTTCCGCTCTCCGTCTCCCCGTATGCCAGCTGTCTCCTGTGTGGGTTAGTGCGGGGTTGAGTTTTGCGTATTCTTGACTGCAATGTGCAAGCATATTGCCATCCTCATTAGGTCCTACGGGCAGTGTTAGGTACACTCCATATCACCCATGATGCGAAGAGGGCAGAGGAGGTTAGTTCCGGTGAGTGCCAAGGAGCAATTAGAAGATAGTGTAATACTATACTTCTATATACTATAATTCTATGCCTGGCTTGACCAACTGATTATTAAAATATATAAGTATAACTGGTCCCTGGGCAAACACACTGAATTAAGGGGCTTAGGAGGCTAAAAGAGAGGACCGGGCCCAGAGGAAAAAAATAAATGACAGATCAGCTTTAAGTTTACCTGCAAATATAAATTATGCACAATATCGATATTCATTATATATCAAAAGCCTCATGAACATGTTTTGGTAAGGCACTCAGATAATTCATACTTACCACTTAGGAGTTAAAAAAATGGTTTTCTAGACATGTGGTTGCATAGTTTAGTCCAGACAAATTAAGTGTTGAAAGCACTATGCAGAGATAAGACAAGTTGCTTATGGAAACACATTTACATTAAGCATATGCTGGTATTATGATATTTGCACCTTATATACCTTCAAGCTCCAACATTCCATTTACTGACTGACAGGGAGATTTACTACCTAAAACTTTCAGATTACATTGAATGATTAATACGAATTACATATTATTAGACATAACTGGTGTTTGAACATTTAGTGGTTTATTCACCTACACTGAGCTGCAGTAAAATGAAAGATAATTGCAAAAGCTATGCTGGAAAAAAAAAACTCTTCAACTTAAAGTTTTTTTGGAATGGTTTGGGAGAAGAAATGTGAATTCAAGTAGATTACACAGATGAAAATGTTATCCGTATGTAATAATGTGTCACTGTTCAGTTCACTGAGCATTACCTTTCATACCCTGTGAATTGTTAAATGTGCCATATTTAGAACCTTCACCATGATGCTAGGGTACCCTTTGAAGGCTGCAATGTATTACAATTCCATTTACTGCAGAGAAAAAAATAATGGGGAAAAAAATCTGAATCTCTTTTTATGGCTGGAAATGTTTCTTCCAGATGGTACCCTGATAACACTTTCTTATGCAGCACACGTGGATTAATTTGTATAAATTCTGAAATGTTTTACTTGCTTGTCCTGCTGGAAAATATCAATGTTTATGGATAAAGCATTAAATCTGGCTTTTTGATGTCAAAGAGATTATGAATGCACAAGCAGCACTCATAGCCTGCAATGCATCAATGTCATAGTAGTAAGAACTGGTTTTCCCAATCAAGCATAGAGGTAAAAAGGGCAGATTACTGGGTGCACATGTGTAAATATATAAGAATCTGTACTGTACTGGTATTGCAGGAGATCTTTTCCCTTTTGAAGGACCTGGGAACGTTTGATATTTTTGTTTTCTTTCATTACAGAAGTATAATTTGTTAAGAAGTAGAATATGGTGAATTCCTTTTACTGGAGTATTTCTACTCTGTAGGACAGCCAGCATATGGTATAAGACCAGACAACTGGGAGTGGCCAACTTTATGGTCCTAAATCTGAAACTGACAAACAAAATTCCAAGCACAGCTCCTAAAATTCGGAATATTTCTTCCATCTATCATAGTAAGTAAATATGTACAATTTAATAAATACAATGTAAAACTATATTTATGCGTACAGATAACACACGACATTAGCACCTAGTGACTCATTATCAGTTTGTGTGAGTTTTTTATTAATAAAGTATTTATTGTTCCCTTTTCAGTTTAACATTGGGACAGATTTTTCAGTACCATACTGGGACAGATTTGTTTCGTTTTTCTCTTTCCATGTGTTTACCTAGGGTTATCCCCTTATCTGCTCCCTACCTTATTTCATTAGAGACCTTATAGGGCTAACTCTTCTTTCTAACACACGCCTTGATGACTCCGCGCTATGCTTTCAACTTTACACTGTGTCACTTTTATACAGAGTCATAGACAGGGCTGGATTTAACCTCACGCTGCCCAAAGGCCAGTGTTCTTAATGCGTCCCAGTCCATCATATATGTGAAGCTTGGTTTAAGGGATTGGATGAATATAACTAGTTTGGGGCATGTGATTGGATGGATGAATGAGACAAGTTTGGGGTATGACTGTGTGACAATTATGACAAGGTGGGTGCTTGGATGGCAATAAGCTAAACGTGGGTGATGGTATGTGGTATGTGGCCAACTGTGTGAATGTGACAGCCTGACAGCCTGACAGGGTGAGTGGGTGTGAAATGGGACTATGTGACTGAGTGGATAAGAGAATATGATCGGTTCAAAGTTTGTGGCTGGTTGGGTGGCTAAATGACAATGTGTATTTAGGAGTATATTTGTGCGGAGTGTATGTGAGTGCATGTGGATGACGGATCTATTTGTGTAGAGGGCTAATGTGTGAATATAGTGGTACATTTTTATAGAGTGCCAGTGTGTGCATGCAGGAGCATATTTGTGTGAAAATTTTGTGTACATGTATATGTATTTAGTATGTATGTATGTATGTATAGGTGTGCTAGTGTACTATTGTGGTGGAATCTCGGTAAAAATAAATTTAGTAGGCCGAGATTACCACGTGGCATGTGTACGTGCATATGCTGACGTATCGGTCGGTTGGTTGCACGTGGCAAAGATACGATCAGTAGTGTACGGAGCATGTGCAAGAATACCGGATGTAGTATTCCCCTCCTCCATTGTGCTGGACAAGCCATGCAGTCAAGCAGGAAGTTAATTCTTATTTGTATTGATTGGTCAAGAGGATGTGCGGGTGGAGCTTAATATGGGAGGAGTTATGTGCCTATATAAGGAGCCTGCACTATTGTCCGGGGCTCAGAACTTGTTGTATTTTGGTGACATTAGTCCCTCTGAGTCCCGATCGGTGAACCGAATAAAGAATCTCTTCCTTCCTGAAGAAACCTGTGTCCATCTCTCTGTGCTTGGCTTCCGTCAGTTTCTCCGGTATCATTTGGTGCATTGGCCGGGAAGCTCATCGTTCAACAGTAGCTGAGAAGCAGAGGCGTGAGACGGTCTATCTTTGCCCATGTTCTCTACGGCTGCACCCCTGAACTTCTGCGTGGACCTCCCTTCATCTCGGCGCCACTGGTCTGTTGTCCAGGAGATCATCGGCCTCTACGTAGTAAGTGCTGGGGTGTCCCCGTCGATGAGTGTGAACTCAGGTTCAGGAACGAGGAGGTAAGACGACCGCTGTTTTAGACGGCGGACCCACTAGGGGTATACCGATTGTGCGGTAGGCCCATAAGGGGTTATTTGTGTACGGAATCTGCCCTCTCTGTCGGAGGGAAGGAGCGAAGGCGCACCGCTCAATTGAACGCTCTTTAGTAAGACCGTTTAATTTGGTTTGGAGTCAGGCGGGGTTCTGTGTAAATAGCCCTAGCCGGACACCGGTGTCTTGTCTAGACTAGCGTTCTAGGGTGTACAATTTGTTCGCTAGGTCGGAGGGACCGGGAGACTAAGCGGCGTCTGTGTAAATTCGGTCCACTAGCTCTCAACCTATCTTGGCTAAGTGGGAAGGCGTGTAAATTTGGAACCCACTAGACTTTTGATAGAGTAGATAGACTAAAAGGGTTCTGTTGTAAATTCCGCCCTCTAGTAGATAGTTTTAGGTAGTCCATCAAGGTACTGGCCAATAGATTAGTTGGGATTGTATATGTGTTAAAGATTGTTTAGTAGCGTGTATATCTTGCTAGATAGCGTGAGCTCTGCCGTCTAGCGAGAGTGTTAATAGTGTGTTGCTGTATTATAGTGCACGGTACCATAACCCTGTATATTTACTGACACTGTATATAAATACTAATAATTGTCGTCTATTGCATGTCTAACACCATAACCACTAATAATTGTATTGTGACCTTAAATTGTACTTGACCTATGCTAACCGTACTGTAACTACTGTTTGTAAAGACGATGTTACTGGGGTATGTTATAGACGGGTAATTCATATATAGGAATTATAGCGTGGGTGACGGTATAGTTTCGCCAAAGGGCATAGTATCAGTTATTTAGTGACTGGTGTAACAGCTGTGTGTGTACGGGAATTCCCTGAGTGTTTTATTGTGTACGTTTCACTTAGTAACTGTACCACGTGGTGCTGTTGCCGAAGGAACGGGTGTGACCGTTGAATAGAGTGCGTGTATAGTATTCGTTGGAAACGACGCTCCATTGTTAAGTATGGGTGCGTCGGACTCGACGATTTTGGATCCCTTAGGATGCATGTTAAAGAATTTTAAAAAGGATTTACAAAATGTGATTTTGGGGTTAAAATGTCTCCTGCACGTTTGATCACTTTGTGTAATAGGGAATGGCCTACTTTGGTTGCCGCATGGCCGCCACGTGGCAGTTTAGATCCAAATCTGGTACAGCGTGTACACGTGGCTGTATCAGGTAGGCCTGAACTTTACGGACAGTTTCCATACATTGATTGTTGGAGGCAGGCCGTAAACGACTCGCCAAGATGGATCCGAGTATGCCACGAGGAGCAATGTCGCCTCATGGTGGCCAGGACTCGTTTGTCCACTAGGGCCATGGTTACGCCCATTTTGGACACGCCCCCTGAGTCCGAGATCCCTATGCCGCCCCCTTACTTCTCCTCAAGGGGAAGTGATACAGGAAGTTCTACACCCCTTTCCCCGTTGTCCCCATCCGCTTCCTCCTCTAGCTCAGAATCCATCCCCCTCATTACTAAACCTCCCCTTCCGGTACCGACCCCCGTTAAAACCACATATCCTGATTTGGCGCCATATCAAGCTTCCGGTCAGGCTTCCTCTAGCCCGGCTCGGAATATTCTATTCACCGACCTTCCCCACAATAAAGCTTACACATCCCCATGCCTTACTATCCCTCGACTGGAACCCCTAACCGACGCCCCTCAACGAAGCCCTGTACTAACCCGACAACTGACCGGTACCCAAAAACCTAAACATTCTCAGATGCCACTTCGTTTGACTCCCGGGTCAGCATACCTTAATGATGTAGGTCAAATGGTGTATGCTGACTCAGTCTTCGTATATGTCCCATTCACAACTACCGATCTCTTGAATTGGAAAACCCATAATTCCTCGTACACTGATAAACCACAAGCCATGACCGACCTGTTCACCTCGATAGTCCAGACGCATAATCCTACTTGGGCTGATTGCCAGCAATTGCTAATGACATTGTTTAACAACGAGGAGAGGACTAGGATAAACCAAGCGGCCATTAAAGCGCTGGAAGAAGAAGCTCGTACATTAAATCAAGCTAATCCAGCAGCATGGGCCGCAACTCATTATCCTAATGCTGATCCCGAATGGGATGTTAATGGCGCAGACATGGTTCATTTAAAAGCCTATAGAGACGCTATAATTGCTGGCATGAAAGCCGGAGGGAAGAAAGCCATAAACATGTCTAAAACGGCTGAGGTGATACAGAAAAGTGATGAAGCTCCCAGTGTCTTTTATGACCGATTATTGGAGGCATACCGCTTGTATACCCCCTTTAATCCGGAAGACCCTGAGAATTCTCGAATGATAAACTCTGCCTTTGTCAGCCAAGCCTACGGAGATATTAAGCGCAAGCTACAAAAGTTAGAAGGGTTCGTAGGGATGTCCATCACCCAACTAATGGAGGTAGCTAATAAGGTTTACATGAATAGGGAATCAGAGAGTAAGAAAGAGGAAGAGCGCAAGATGCGTAAAAAGGCGGATATGCTAGCGGTAGCGATCGCAGGCGTAGATAGACGGGGTCCGGATAGAGGCAAAAGCAAGTGGAATAGGGAACCCCTGAGTAGGAATCAGTGTGTATACTGCAGAGAAGAAGGGCATTGGAGAAGCGAGTGTCCAAAAAGAGAGCAGTATGAGAGAGACCCACCCAGGGCAGGATATGGAAACTTTAGAGGTAGAGCGAGAGGTAGAGGAGGTCCCAGAGGGAGTAATGGTAATGACAGAGGTAGTGTTAGGGAAGATAGATATTATCCCGCAGCGCAAAGGTCCCGCGATAGAGAAGATAGGGACTTTGTAGGATTGGCTGACACGGTCATGGATGACTATTGATACCGACCGGGCTCCATCCCCCTTGGCCGAGCGGAGCCTATGGTCGAAGTATCAATAGGGGGAAAAAGGAGTGCATTCATGATTGATACTGGTGCTGAACATTCGGTGGTGACTGATCTGGTTGCTCCTCCATCTGGAAGAACTATCACCGTAATAGGAGCAACTGGAAGAAGTGCTGCAAAACCGGTTCTTAAAAGTCGACAATGTGCATTGGGAGGCCACGTAGTGAAACATCAATTCCTTCATATGCCTGAATGTCCAGTCCAATTGCTGGGACGTGATTTGCTATCAAAATTACAAGCGCAGATAACGTTCCTACCAAATGGAACAACATCCTTAAAGTTTAATGGACCTTCAGGTATTATGACATTATCGGTACCAAAGGAAGAAGAGTGGCGACTTTATACAGCGTTGATTAGCCAAAACCCTTAGAGTGATGAATCCTTATTCAACATACCAGGAGTTTGGGCAGAGAACAACCCACCAGGACTGGCCCACAATATTCCACCCATTCGAATTGAACTAAAACTTGTGGTTTATCCAGTGAGCCTACGGCAATATCATATCCCGCAGAAGGCTAAGAAGAATATTCAATGCTATCTGTATAAGTTCATACGGTATGGTATCCTAAAATTCTGTACTTCCCCCTGGAACACCCCATTGCTGCCTGTTCAAAAGCCCGGTACAGATGAGTATCGTCCTGTGCAGGACTTGAGAGCAGTCAATGATGCGGTTGTAAGTATACACCCAGTTGTGCCCAATCCGTATAACCTGCTTGCTTTAATTCCGGGCGGGGCTACCTATTTTACAGTCTTAGACCTCAGAGATGCCTTCTTTTGCCTCCAAATTGCTGCAGAAAGCCAATGTATCTTCGCTTTCCAATGGGAAAATGCTGTAACGGGCTCGAAATGCCAGATGACTTGGACAAGACTGCCCCAAGGGTTTAAAAATTCACCTACCCTATTTGGTTCAGCTTTAAGTCAAGACTTACTGGATTTCAAGTCCATCCCAGGAGAGTGTGTATTATTACAATATGTAGATGACTTGTTGATAGCCGCAGTCACATAAGAAATATGTCAGCAAGCAACACACGATCTACTACACATTCTTTGGAAGGCAGGATACAAGGCGTCTAGGAAGAAGGCTCAGTTGTGTCTGCCAACTGTCAAATATCTGGGATTCCATATCTCTGAAGGTCAAAGAATAATGGGGCCAGAGAGAAAAGAAGCTGTGTGCCAAATACCAATACCCAAGAATAGAAGACAAGTGCGAGAATTCTTGGGGGCAGCAGGCTTCTGTAGGATATGGATTCCCAGTTATGCGATACTGGCGAAACCACTGTATGCATCTATCAAGGGTACAGAACACGACCCCTTCTTATGGACTCAAGAACAGCAAAAGGCATTTGAAGATGTGAAGAAGGCTTTGATGAGTGCCCCAGCATTAGGTCTACCTGATCACACACGACCATTCTACCTGTATGTACACGAGCAAAGAAGAATGGCTGTGGGAGAATTGACACAGTACTTGGGATCATGGCAAAGACCTGTTGCCTATATGTCTAAGCAACTGGATGCAGTGGCCAGTGGTCTTCCACCTTGTCTAAGAGCCGTAGCTGCAGCCGCCCTGCTGGTAGCTGAAGCCGATAAACTCACTCTGGGTCAAGAACTTTATGTACGAGTCCCACACGCAGTACAGACGTTGTTGGATTACAAAGGCAATGATTGGTTCAGTAACAGCCGTATGACCAAGTATCAAGCAATGTTGTGTGAAAACCCAAGAGTGCATTTAGAAACTGTCAATACCTTAAATCCAGCTACCCTTTTGCCACAACCTACTGAAAGTCAACACGATTGTTTGGAGGTGATGGATGAAGTATTTTCAAGTAGACCAGATCTTCGTGACTTTCCCAGCCAGAACCCTGATGTCCAATATTATACAGACGGCAGTAGTTATGTGAAAGAAGGGATTCGCTATGCAGGATATGCAGTAACAACGATAGACAAGGTGATAGAAGCTCGGCCACTGTTAAAAGGAACATCAGCACAAAAGGCAGAATTGATAGCACTAACACGAGCGTTACAATTGGCTGAAGGTTTAAGAGTGAACATCTGCACGGACTCCAAGTATGCGTTTTTAACCACTCATGCTCACGGAGCTTTGTATAAAGAAAGAGGACTATTGAATTCAGAGGGCAAAGAAATCAAGTACGCAGCTGAAATACTACAACTATTGGAAGCAGTATGGGAACCAAAAGAAGTTGGTATTATACATTGTCGAGCGCATCTGAGAGGCGATGGTGATGTAACCAAAGGAAATCGGATGGCAGATAATGCAGCTAAGCGTGCCGCTGAATCAGGAAGACAGGAATATGTGGAACATATAGCTGCTCTTATACCGACTCCACTGTCTCAATGGACTCCAGTTTATACAGCTCAAGAAGAGGAGTGGTTAAAGACTGAACCTGGAAAGTACCTGGAGAACAAATGGTATCAGTTAGAAGATCGGAGAATAGTTATTCCAGCATCACTAGCGGTAGAAATTGTCCAAAACTATCACAACGGGACACATTCTGGAAGAGATAGTACAGAAGAATCTCTCAGAAAACATTTCTACATACCAAGATTGTCCAACTTAACTCAAGCCATTGTACGAAGATGTGTAACGTGTGCTAAAAATAATGCAAGGCAAGGACCAGTAAAACCACCAGGAGTTCAGTATATGGGGGGACTCCCTATGTCCGATCTACAAATTGACTATACAGTTATGCGTAAATCTGGTGGACATCGCTACCTACTAGTAGTTGTGTGCACCTATTCAGGCTGGGTAGAAGCATGTCCTACTCGTACAGAGAAAGCAGGAGAAGTTGTGCGATTCCTGCTACGAGAAATAATACCCCGATATGGACTACCCTGCTCTATAGGATCGGACAATGGTCCAGCCTTTGTTCATCAGTGCCTACAACAACTGACTCATATGCTTGGTATTAAGTGGAGACTTCATACGGCATATAGACCTCAGAGTTCTGGTAAAGTAGAAAGAATGAATAGAACTATTAAGAATCAGTTGGCAAAGATGTGTCAGGAAACCCAACTTAAGTGGAACGTTCTTTTGCCTATAGCTCTGTTGCGAATTCGCAGTACACCTACCAGAAGGATGGGTCTCTCTCCCTTTGAAATCATGTATGGGCGTCCACCTCCCGTACTTGGTAACTTAAGGGGGGATTTGAGTCAGTTGGGAGAAGGAATTACCCGGCAGCAGGTTGTAGAGTTGGGTAAGACTATGGAGGAGGTACAGAAATGGGTACAAAATAGATTACCTGTGAATATTTATCCCCCTGTTCATAGTTACCATCCAGGAGACCAAGTGTGGATTAAAGAGTGGAATAATATACCGTTAGGGCCTAAGTGGAGGGGTGTTCTTTTGTCTACCCCTACAGTGATAAAAGTGGCCGAAGTGACTCCGTGGATTCATCACTCCAGGGTTAAACCAGCAGCAGTAGATTCTTGGCAAGCTACAACAGATCCAGAGAATCCCTGCAAGATCCGGTTAAAGCGCACAACTCAGTCGGAGTGACGAGGAAACCTTGTGGATTACAAATTTTATTGTTTCAGAGATTGGTAAGTGAGTGTTTAGACGGCCATAATAACGCCTGTCCGCTCACCATGTGTTATTAAAAGTCAGGAAAGTCTCGAAGGGACCCCTGTGAAGACGAGCAGAACTCCATTCCCTGCAGCCCTCACAGCCTGGAAGCTGAGGTGCCATCGCACGGACGAAGACTGAGGATGCAGCCGACGAAAGATGTGCTAATGATAATGTTTATTTATATGTCTTTTTATATTCAGGAAGGTAGAGGTACCGACACTCCTAGCTGTGAGGTTTGCATTAAGACTACAAGAACAGGTAATCATATTTCCCAGACCCTAATTTGGCATTCGCAATATGAGTGTAAAGGTGATGTGTCTAGGTGTAGATACTTAAATATAGAGTATAGTGTATGCCATTTAGGAGTAGGAGAACCTAAGTGCTTCAATCCGGAGTATCAACCCCGTACAATTTGGTTGACCCTCAGGAATGGAGATCCTCAGGGGACCCTAATAAATAAAACAGTGTTAGAATCCATACATTCTTCGGGTGTTCTGCTATTTGATGCATGTAAAGCGATATCAAGTGGTAGAAAGCCGTGGAATGTATGTGGGGATCTTAGATGGGAGAGAACGTATGGGTCTAACGATAAATATATTTGTCCCAGTAGTAAAAATAAGTATGTAAGTCCAAGATGCCCAAATAGGGAATATAATTATTGCCCATATTGGTCTTGTGTGGGGTGGGCAACTTGGGGAAAGACAGCAGACAAGGATATGATTGTTACTAAGTTGCCTACCAATCCATACTGTAAGTCTATGGAATGCAATCCAGTCCATATTCTTATAAATAATCCTGACCAATTCTTAGATAGATATGGTAACTTATTTGGGTTTCAAATATATGGGACGGGATTAGACCCTGGGACAATATTGTTTATAGGGATAGAGACCGATACTGTAACCTCCCAAACTCATCAGGTATTCCATTCTTTTCATGAAGAGATGAGTGTAGATAATACGATTCCCCATAATGCTAAAAACCTGTTCATAGATTTAGCTGAGAGTATTGCTGGTAGTCTTAATGTAACCAACTGCTATGTGTGTGGAGGTACTAACATGGGAGACCAATGGCCTTGGGAAGCAAAGGAGGTAATGTCCGGTTCTGAGGCAGTTGAACAATTAATATCTTCACAAGCCGATTATCAGATCAGTGTTAGAGGTAAATCTGAGTGGAGATTGAAAACCTCCATCATAGGTTATGTTTGCATATCAAGGAAAGGAATGATGTTTAATACTTCTGTAGGAGAATTAACTTGTCTAGGGCAAAAAGCTTATGATGATGATACAAAGAATACAACTTGGTGGTCGGCTTCAAATGTCTCAGAACCATCTAACCCGTTTGCGAGATATGCCAATTTAAAGGACGTATGGTTTGACTTATCCATCACATCTAGTTGGAAAGCCCCAGCAAATTTGTACTGGATCTGTGGTAAGAAGGCCTATTCGGAGTTGCCACAGGACTGGGAAGGGGCATGTGTATTGGGTATGCTCAAACCATCCTTCTTCTTTTTACCTATTGAAACATGTGAGACTTTGGGAGTTAAAGTCTATGATGTGAATCATAGGAAGAAAAGGGGACCCATAGAGATAGGCGCTTGGGAAGATGATGAATGGCCTCCCCAGCGTATTATAGACTATTATGGGCCAGCCACTTGGGCAGAGGATGGTACTTTCAGATATAGAACCCCAATTTATATGCTCAACCGCATTATAAGGTTACAGGCGGTGGTTGAGATAATTACTAATGAGACCTCACAAGCGCTCAATCTTCTAGCGAAGCATAATACCAGAATGAGGACAGCAGTGTACCAAAATAGATTAGCCTTGGATTACTTATTGGCAGTAGAGGGAGGTGTATGTGGGAAGTTTAACCTGAGCAATTGCTGGCTTCAAATAGATGACGAAGGGCAAGCAATAGCTGAGCTTACTAGCCATATGGTTAAACTAGCGCATGTGCCTACTCAGGTATGGAAAGGGTATAATCCAAGTAGTTGGTTTGGTAACTGGTATGAGCAGTTTGGAGGGCTTAAGGCATTGGTAGGCGGGGTCATACTGATTTTAATGTTGTGTCTACTCCTGCCATGTCTTATTCCTTTAGTAGTTAGGTCTGTGCAGAGCCTGATAGAAAATATAGCAGAGAGGAAGGCTGCAGCACAGATAATGGCCATATATAAATATGAGGCTCTAAATCAGGGAGAACCAATGCAGGAAGAGGAGTGTTGAGGGATTCACATCATAGAAAGGTCTGGTCTGATTCATGGTAACCTGAGGTGTATGCAAACCAAGGTTAAGTGATGCCTCAAGTAATTGTGAAAATATCAGAGGCATCAAAGGGGGGAATGTGGTGGAATCTCGGTAAAAATAAATTTAGTAGGCCGAGATTACCACGTGGCATGTGTACGTGCATATGCTCAGGGGCGTATTAGCCGCGAGGCAAACAAGGCATTTGCAAAAAAAGCCGCCCCCCAAATGCCCAAGGCAAATGTCTTGTTAGCCTTGCGGCTAACAGACATGCTGGGCTGCTGCTGAGCGGTCGGGCGGCGCTGCTGGGTGGGTGGCGAGGGAGCACTCCCCCTGAGCTGTCTGCTCAGCTCCCTCGCGCGCCGCAGAGTGAGGCTGGGAGCCGGAATATGACGTCATATTCCGGCTCCGCCTCCCAGCCTCACTGTGCGGCACGCGAGGGAGCTGAGCAGACAGCTCAGGGGGAGTGCTCCCTCGCCGCCCGCCCAGCGCCGCCCGACCGCCCAGCAGCCACTGGACCACCAGGGAGAAAGATGACCCCCCCCCAGCATTCCCAAAGGTAAGGAGGCTGGGGGGGTTAAAGTGAAAAAAAAAGAAAAGTGTTAATGTGAGTGACTGTTAGTGAGTGTGTGTGTGTCTGTTAGTGAGTGTGAGTGTGTCTGTTAGTGAGTGTGAGTGTGTGTCTGTTAGTGAGTGTGTGTGTGTCTGTTAGTGTGTGTGTGTCTTAGTGAGTGTGTGTGTGTGTGTCTTAGTGAGTGTGTGTGTGTCTTAGTGAGTGTGAGTGTGTGTGTCTGTTAGTGTGTGTGTGTCTGTTTGTTAGTGTGTGTGTCTGTTTGTGTGTGTGTGTGTGTGTCTGTTAGTGTGTGTCTGTGTCTGTTAGTGTGTGTGTGTGTGTGTGTGTGTGTGTGTGTGTCTGTTAGTGTGGGTGTCTGTTAGTGTGTTTGCCTGTGAGTGTGTGTGTCTGACTGTGTGTGTCTTTTAGTGTGTGTCTGACTGTGTGTGTCTGTTAGTGTGTGTGTTTGCCTGTGAGTGTGTGTGTATGTTAGTGAGTGTGTGTGTCTGCTAGTTTGTGTCTGCTAGTGAGTGAGTGTGTGTCTGTTAGTGTGTGTCTGTTAGTGTGTGTGTTTGTCTGTTACTGAGTGTGAGTTTGTCTGTTAGTGTGTGTGTTTCTGTTAGCAAGTGTGTGTTTCTGTTAGCTAGTGTATGCGTATCTGTCAGTGAATGTGTGTGTGTGTATTTAGAATGCGGGGCGGGGTAAAGGTTGGGTGGGGGTGGCGCGCGGGGGCGCCTGAGTTTTGTGCTGCCTAGGGCAGCACAAAACCAGGATACACCACTGCATATGCTGACGTATCGGTCGGTTGGTTGCACGTGGCAAAGATACGATCAGTAGTGTACGGAGCATGTGCAAGAATACCGGATGTAGTATTCCCCTCCTCCATTGTGCTGGACAAGCCATGCAGTCAAGCAGGAAGTTAATTCTTATTTGTATTGATTGGTCAAGAGGATGTGCGGGTGGAGCTTAATATGGGAGGAGTTATGTGCCTATATAAGGAGCCTGCACTATTGTCCGGGGCTCAGAACTTGTTGTATTTTGGTGACATTAGTCCCTCTGAGTCCCGATCGGTGAACCGAATAAAGAATCTCTTCCTTCCTGAAGAAACCTGTGTCCATCTCTCTGTGCTTGGCTTCCGTCAGTTTCTCCGGTATCACTATGTTTCTAATTCTCAGCCTTTTTTTTTTATTTCTCTCCATCTCCCACTATTCATTTATCTCTCCCTCACATGTGTTCCTCTCTGCATTTGCTTAATTATGCTATCTTCCCATAATCTTCCCTTTCTCCAATTGCTTCCTTTATCTTATTCCCTAATCCCTCACTTGTTCCTTTTTTTTTCTTCCTCCCCTTAACTTTTACCCCTCTTCCTTCACCTCATTCCTCACTTGCCCCCTCTTCTTTCTTCCCTTCCCTAACTTGTAACCCTCTTGTTTCGCCTCTCACTTGTACCCCTCTTCTTTATCCCCATTGCTCAGTTGTGACTCTTTTCTTTATCTCCATCCCTCATTTTTACTCCTCTGCTTTCCCCATCTCTCACTTGTTCCCCTCTTCTTTCTCCACACACACCTCACTTGTACCCAATTCTTTCCCCACCCCTTTTCTGATTTGTTCACTTCTTGTCTCCCCTGTGTTTCTCTTATAATTCTCCCCCTGAGCACACCTTACTTCTTAGAAAAACATGCAATAAGGGTAGATCCAGATGCAAGGATCTCAATATAAGAAGCAGCCACTCAATAGGCACACTCCAGATAAGCCTATAAATAACAAAATACAGAAAAGAGGTGAAAGATTGGGACAAACCCCCCCAAAAATACCAACTGAGGGCGCTAAAATATAGAGATATAGTGACTACAGAATAGTCAAATGGAGGCTTAAAAGATTACAAAATTTATTTCCATATAAAAATATCTAAAATGTAATGTAAAACAAAACATTGTTATTATGAGACTGGGATAAAATATCCGGCACCAACCACTATATAATGTATGAATAGGTTCTCTCAAAGCCCTTTGGTCGTGACTCCCAGGGGCTATCCCCTAGCCCCCAGGAGTTGCGACCAAAGTGCTTTGAGAGAACCTATTCATATATTATATAGTGGTTGGTGCCGGATATTTTATCCCAGTTTCATAATAGCACTGTTTTGTTTTACATTATATTTTTATATGAAAAAAACAAAATGTGTAATCTTTTAAGCCTCCATTTGACTATTCTGTAGTTACTGTATCTCAATTTCTTAGCGCCCTCAGTTGGTGTTTTGGGGGTTTTTATCCCAATCTTTCAATTCTTTTCTACACTTTACTTTTTGCCCAGATGTGTGGGGACTACAGCAGTAGCCACAGGAAGCTGGTGGTACAGGTCACATGTGGTTATGATGCTGATGTAATCTCTGCATGCTTTCCTGCAGTTCTTTTGGCTGCCTGTAGAGGAGAGATGACCTCCTGCCACTGGTGCAGTGTCAAAAGGAGAAAGAGCATTCATCAAACCCACAATTGCTGATGCACCACATACTCAACTCTAATGAAAGCCTGTTTTATTGCTTCTTTAAATAGCACATTCATTTTCAGCTGTGCTAGCATAATTACAAAAGGGTTTTCTAATGATCAGTTATCCTTAGTAAATAACAAACTTGAATTAGCAAACAAAACAGCA
This sequence comes from Pelobates fuscus, assembly GCF_036172605.1. NCBI lineage: Eukaryota > Metazoa > Chordata > Amphibia > Anura > Pelobatidae > Pelobates > Pelobates fuscus. Next base: position 109,725,839 of record NC_086325.1, on the reverse strand, counting down.
TGGATGGTTGCTGATAGTGAGCCTCAGTACACCTATTGTCAAGGCTATTGGCAAGGCTCATTGAAGCACGTGGAGATCAAAGGCTAGCTCATCTGGTCTGATCACACAGAAGAGCTACTGTAGCTCAAATTGCTGAAAAGCTCAATGCTGGCCATGATAGAAAGGTGTCAGAACACACAGTGCATTACAGCTGGCTGTGCATTGTGGTTGCTTAGCCGCAGACCAGTCAGAGTATTTATGATGATCCCTGTCCACCACCAAAAACGGCTTCAATGGGACCGTCAGCATAAGAACTGGACCATTGAGCAATGTCAAATGGTTGCCTGATGTGATAAATTTCATTTTCCTTTAGATCAAGTGGATGGTTTGGTGCATGTGTGTTGTTTATTCGGGAAGAGATGGCAGCAGGATGCACTATGGGAAGAAAGCAGGATGGCAGAGGAAGTCTTATGCTCTGGGCAATGTTCTACAGGGAAATCTTGGGTCCTGGCATCCATGTCAGTTTGACAAGTACCAACTACCTAGAGATTGCTGCAGACCTGGTACACCCCTTAATGGAAATGGTGGTCCCTGATGGCAGTGGCCTCTATCAGCAGGGCAATGCACCCTACCATACTGCAAAAACTGTCCAAGACTGGTTTGATGAACATGACAAAGAGTTCAAGGTGTTGCCTTGGACTCCAAATTTGCCACATCTCAGTCCAATTGAGCATCTGTTGGATATGCTGGAACAGCAAATCTAATCAATGGAGGCCCCACCTCGCAACCTGCAGGACTTAAAGTATCTGCTGCTAATGTCTTGGTGCTAAATACTACAGGATATGTTCAGAGGTTTTCTGGAGTCCATGTCTCGATGCACCAGAGCTGGTTTGGCAACAGAATTGGAACCTACATGATATTTGGCAGGTGGTTTCAATGTTTTGGCTGATCAGTGTATCAATCAGCTATTTTTTTTTAATTATAATGAAAAAAACACATAAGATGCTGAGGTTGTGCCCTTGTGAGAGGGCAACTACCCAGCCGGCTGATAAGGTTTGTTAGTACAGTATAGTTAAGTGCCTGGATGAATCTTAGGGTCTGGAATCCAGTAGACAGACAAAAAGGGGGGGGGGGGGTGGGGAGCGGGGTAAGGAAAAAGTTCCTACAGAGCAATACTTCAACGCTATGGGGTAAAGTGCCAAAGAGTATCCTTATATCAATGAAAAAAATAAAACTTTATTGGTCTATTACAAGATAGAAGGGATACAAGAGCACTTATATATCAGCAGATTAGCTCTGTTATCTATATTAGCCTTAAGTATCAAACCTTGGTATATAATACTACTCAAAAGCCTCCTTGATTGGGGCTTATACCGTGGAAGCTTAGGCTAATATTCCCCTGAGGCAGCACATAACCCTAATGATCTTGCTATGAGATCAATCAGTTAGGTTATAAGTCCACCCAGTATAGACAGAGTATATTCATAAGTATGAAATAGCAGATATTGGTTTCAGGGAATAGTTAAACAATAGTGACAGAGAGAACAGAGCGATCAAAGTGTACAGTGAAAAAAGTTAAGTCTAATGTTGCAAAGACCTATCACTGTTCTATTACTGTTGCTATTCCCTAGCTTCTGCTAATAAACACCTTCGTGGGTGTTCTAAACTGAATGGCTGAACTCAATGCTGCAATACTGTCTAGTGGAGTTGGACTCCAGAAAAAATCATAGGGGTAAAGTGATTAACAAAAATTAATAACCATTGCAAAATAAGTGAGAGGAGGGATTCCCTTAGTGCCTCCGGTGTAGTGCACTGTGAGGTGCCGATATGTGGTGATTGGGGATCCCTCCAAGTGACCCGACGCGCGTTTCGGAGTTTGAAAACTCCTTCGTCAGGGGTAAGGATTGCCGCCCGAAGTCTCCCGGTATTTAAATGCCCCTCATCCAATCATGGGCAGGATCATCGCAACGTCATCAGTGACGTGCCGCCCAGACCCTCTCAGTGTGTGAGTGGCTGGTCTCACAAGGGCACAACCTCAGCATCTTATGTGTTTTTTTCATTATCCTTAAACAAAGGGTCCATGCCCATATTTGGTGGAGCTGGTACCACCTATTCTGACCCATTCCCCTAACCTTAGGTTTAACTTTGTTGATCTAAGACTAAGGGGAATCTCTCTCTGTTTTCTACATTTGTTACTATTAAAGGGTTCAAGACCCATCTTAGTGGTCAGAACAGAGACTTCTCGATATACAAATCATTGATTTATGGCGGGCTTCTTAGCAAACAAACCTAATGCCACAAAATGGTGTCAAGACGCTGAATTATTTTTTTCAGAATCCGATCTACAGCCAGACAATTTAAACTATTCCATGACATCTGGTTTTAATTCCCTCACACAACTATACAGGCAACAAATCAGGTCAAGTTGGGAGATAGAAAATTACTTAAAAAAGAACCTGATACCAAGGGGTCTAAGAATACCAACTACCCCCAGCTCCCATATCGATGAAGAAGAATTCATCAAAGAATGGGAGGAAGCCGCTGGCCAATGTTCCATACGCTTTATGCAGATCATATGTAAATGTGAGAACAAAAAACTAATAGAGATAGAAAAAAAGATTGAGAGTGAAGTAGAAAAAATTCAACAGCATAAAGCTGATCCAATATTCAGCACTAATGAAAATAAATTACAAACTAACCTAGAAAAATATCAAAGCATTATAAAACAAAGGAAACACCAAAAATTCTTAAGGGATCACAAAGATTTCAAAACCGGTAACGTCTATAAAAAGTTTAACAGAAAGAGAAGGGTTGATAGCGATCAGGCTTCCACCTCTGAATATGAGTCTAGTGGATCAGACACTGATGTAACAGCGACTCCCTCCACCTCAAGTGAGAACAATAGAGGGATTCTAAAGAGAGGTGTCACTTTTTTAGACCATACACTGGGGGACAACCGCCCCTTCCTGAGACCAAGACCCAAAAAACAATACAACAGAAAGATTATTGAAAAACAGACAGATTGTCAACCTATCTGACTATATTCCCACACAGTCAGAATTAGATCTGTTGGCAAAAGGCCTGTCATTTATCCCCACACCACGCTTTGACAAATTCACCTGGGTTAAGGATATTCACCTTTTTGCGAGAAAGCTCATTCTACATAAAAACTATCTCCTTAATGAAGAGAAAAAAGCAAAAAATTTAGGTCTAGAACTCAAAGACTACCGTATGACTATGATCCTAGCAGAATTGTTAGAAGAGAATGACGATTCAGAAGGACCAAAATACCCTCTGACTAACCTGAGGAATAAAAGCCACTACTGCCCTAAACTGGGAGACTCTAAGTACGTTGAGACCTTTGTAGAATTAGTATGCGAGGAGATTGAGAAAATAAAGCTCAAAGAAATAAGTCACAAACCAAACTCGAATCTAACAGCTTCAGAGTACATAGCGGTTAAGACATTAAAAGAGAATCAGACTATAACTATAAAGCCCTCGGACAAAGGGGGCAATATAGTTATAATGGATACTCAAAAATATATGGAAATGAATAAAAGAATACTCACGGATCAATTGACTTATAAAATCTTGAAACAAGATCCCTCCAAAATATTCACTGAAAGGCTAAGAAGCATACTACAACAAGGTTTTGATGACAAATTAATTTCGAAAGATGAATATAACTACATGGCCATTAATAACCCCCGTATCTCAACTTTTTATAGCCTACCTAAGATTCATAAACAACAGATGATCTTGACAGGCAGACCCATTGTTTCTGGCAACAACAACATGACCCAGAATGTTAGTGTCTATTTAGACCATATTCTGAAACCACTAGTCACACAACTCCCGTCATACCTAAGAGACACCAAACAAACCTTAGCAGTTTTAACTCGAACTTAATTACCACACAACTCCATCATCTGCAGTTTGGATGTCGAATCATTATACAGCTCAATACCACATACTCTGGGAATAAAACACACTGAGCATTTCCTAAGGAGGAGAGGGACATCCCTCGATAAACACAGTGACCTGGTACTAGACCTTTTAAAGTTTGTTTTAACGCACAACTTTTTCCTGTTTGACGGAGTGTACTACCACCAGGTGCAGGGGACTGCTATGGGGACGTCTTGCGCACCCTCATATGCAAACCTGCACCTGGGATGGTGGGAGGAACAAATAGTCTTTACATCTCCTCCAAAAAATCCCCTGACCCAGTACATTTATCTCTGGAAAAGATATATAGATGATATAATAATCATCTGGACTGGGTCAGGGGAACAATTCAGGCAATTCACACTTAGCCTGAACACTAATGAATTGAACTTAAAGTTCACCGCCGAAATTGGCACTCCGTCTTTAAGCTTTCTCGATCTTATGGTGTCCCCGCAACAACAGGGCATCATAAAAACAAACTTATTCAGAAAAAGCACAGCCACCAACAATCTTCTGAATTGGAAAAGTCACCACCCAATTCAGCAGAAACGGGGAATACCGACGGGCCAATATTTACGTCTAAGGCGTAATTGCTCTGACCTGGAAGATTTTAAAACACAGGCTAAAGAATTACGTCACATGTTTAGGTCGAAGGGGTACCCCAATAAATGCCTCAAGAGGGCATACCATAGGGCCCTCTTAACCGAACAAGAAGACCTTTTAAGAGAAGAAGGCGTTCCCGCATCAACACCAAAACCTGAACAAAAACAACTCAGATGTGTTGCCACCTTCGATGGGGGTTGGGACCAAGTCAAAACAATTATGAATCGCTTCTGGCCTCTGCTAAAACAGGACAGTCACCTCAGAGATGCCCTCCCCTCCTACGCCACCTTGACAGCTAGAAGGGGCAATAATTTGAAAGACTTACTGGTGCACAGTCACTTTCAAACTAGCAAACCACCCACACACTGGCTGTCAAGCAAAATTAAAGGCACCTACAAATGCGGTAGGTGCAAAGCTTGCAGATACATAGCGACCAATTCAAAAAACTTTAATAACAGCTCCAATACGGAAAATTTTAAATCATTGTCATTTTTCAACTGCAACTCGAAGGGAGTGATCTATCTAATCACCTGCCACTGTCATGCTATGTACGTAGGCAAAACCTTCAGACCGTTCAAGAGACGAATTCTTGAACATATCAATTCTGTTAAGTCAGCCAGGCACATAGAAACATCGATCTCCAGACACGTAAAAACAGCTCACAATGGAGACCCCAATGTCCTTAAATTTCAAGGCATTGAATTAATCAAACAGGACCAGAGGAAGGGCAATTGGGATCAACGCTTAAGAAAACGCGAGTGCTATTGGATTTACCGACTCAAAACCCTATCCCCCAAAGGTCTTAATGAGGGTTTCTCATACTCCCCATATATCTAGAAGTCTCTCTAAAATTCTTATCTTGTATATTTGTAAATAGCCTACTCTATGTTTCTTAGTTACTTTTTGATCAGTTTAAGGGTATTCACTCACTTGATGTTTCACTTTCACTTTTGTTTTTTGTTATTAAAAGTAGGGACATGAATTGTCCCTGGATTGACCGTCCCCTTCTTTCTCCCCCTCCCCTCCCCTCCGTTACACCGTGGGGAAATATATATATATACAGCTCAGTGACACTATAGTCATATGATTAAAGATATCTAATATATTCGACATAACACATTCAGATAGATTGATTCTATCTCAAAGAACATTCATGTATTGGATTTTTTCCCTTTTATACTCAAGTAACTCCATATTTAAATTGAATGTTTCCTCTTTAAATTAAGGCATCTCAGTGATAGCTCTATATTTATATAAATAGCTTACTCTTATAGATGCACTGTATCCCTATTTTACTGTGTTATGTTGATTCTTAGTACATTTAGATTTATGCTCTGTCAGTCTGACACTCATAATCTGTACATCCTCTACAGTGTCCAAATAGCCAAACCGCATTCATAACATCTTTAAACCATCGCTATCTAAATGACTGTATCAAATTGTAATAAAGATGCCCAGCCAATCGGGTAGATAGAACTGTCAAACACTCCACCCACTTTTTCCCACGTGGAGGAACTACACCACGTCATAGATGACGATGTGACGATCCCCTGTGTGATTGGCTAACAGCCACTCACACACTGAGAGGGTCTGGGCGGCACGTCACTGATGACGTTGCGATGATCCTGCCTTCAAACTCCGAAACGCGCGTCGGGTCACTTGGAGGGATCCCCAATCACCACATATCGGCACCTCACAGTGCACTACACCGGAGGCACTAAGGGAATCCCTCCTCTCACTTATTTTGCAATGGTTATTAATTTTTGTTAATCACTTTACCCCTATGATTTTTTCTGGAGTCCAACTCCACTAGACAGTATTGCAGCATTGAGTTCAGCCATTCAGTTTAGAACACCCACGAAGGTGTTTATTAGCAGAAGCTAGGGAATAGCAACAGTAATAGAACAGTGATAGGTCTTTGCAACATTAGACTTAACTTTTTTCACTGTACACTTTGATCGCTCTGTTCTCTCTGTCACTATTGTTTAACTATTCCCTGAAACCAATATCTGCTATTTCATACTTATGAATATACTCTGTCTATACTGGGTGGACTTATAACCTAACTGATTGATCTCATAGCAAGATCATTAGGGTTATGTGCTGCCTCAGGGGAATATTAGCCTAAGCTTCCACGGTATAAGCCCCAATCAAGGAGGCTTTTGAGTAGTATTATATACCAAGGTTTGATACTTAAGGCTAATATAGATAACAGAGCTAATCTGCTGATATATAAGTGCTCTTGTATCCCTTCTATCTTGTAATAGACCAATAAAGTTTTATTTTTTTTCATTGATATAAGGAAATTTTTGGCTTTTTTCTCTTCATTAAGGAGATAGTTTTTATGTAGAATGAGCTTTCTCGCAAAAATGTGAATATCCTTAACCCAGGTGAATTTGTCAAAGCGTGGTGTGGGGATAAATGACAGGCCTTTTGCCAACAGATCTAATTCTGACTGTGTGGGAATATAGTCAGGTAGGTTGACAATCTGTCTGTTTTTCAATAATCTTTCTGTTGTATTGTTTTTTGGGTCTTGGTCTCAGGAAGGGGCGGTTGTCCCCCAGTGTATGGTCTAAAAAAGTGACACCTCTCTTTAGAATCCCTCTATTGTTCTCACTTGAGGTGGAGGGAGTCGCTGTTACATCAGTGTCTGATCCACTAGACTCATATTCAGAGGTGGAAGCCTGATCGCTATCAACCCTTCTCTTTCTGTTAAACTTTTTATAGACGTTACCAGTTTTGAAATCTTTGTGATCCCTTAAGAATTTTTGGTGTTTCCTTTGTTTTATAATGCTTTGATATTTTTCTAGGTTAGTTTGTAATTTATTTTCATTAGTGCTGAATATTGGATCAGCTTTATGCTGTTGAATTTTTTCTACTTCACTCTCAATCTTTTTTTCTATCTCTATTAGTTTTTTGTTCTCACATTTACATATGATCTGCATAAAGCGTATGGAACATTGGCCAGCGGCTTCCTCCCATTCTTTGATGAATTCTTCTTCATCGATATGGGAGCTGGGGGTAGTTGGTATTCTTAGACCCCTTGGTATCAGGTTCTTTTTTAAGTAATTTTCTATCTCCCAACTTGACCTGATTTGTTGCCTGTATAGTTGTGTGAGGGAATTAAAACCAGATGTCATGGAATAGTTTAAATTGTCTGGCTGTAGATCGGATTCTGAAAAAAATAATTCAGCGTCTTGACACCATTTTGTGGCATTAGGTTTGTTTGCTAAGAAGCCCGCCATAAATCAATGATTTGTATATCGAGAAGTCTCTGTTCTGACCACTAAGATGGGTCTTGAACCCTTTAATAGTAACAAATGTAGAAAACAGAGAGAGATTCCCCTTAGTCTTAGATCAACAAAGTTAAACCTAAGGTTAGGGGAATGGGTCAGAATAGGTGGTACCAGCTCCACCAAATATGGGCATGGACCCTTTGTTTAAGGATAATGAAAAAAACACATAAGATGCTGAGGTTGTGCCCTTGTGAGACCAGCCACTCACACACTGAGAGGGTCTGGGCGGCACGTCACTGATGACGTTGCGATGATCCTGCCCATGATTGGATGAGGGGCATTTAAATACCGGGAGACTTCGGGCGGCAATCCTTACCCCTGACGAAGGAGTTTTCAAACTCCGAAACGCGCGTCGGGTCACTTGGAGGGATCCCCAATCACCACATATCGGCACCTCACAGTGCACTACACCGGAGGCACTAAGGGAATCCCTCCTCTCACTTATTTTGCAATGGTTATTAATTTTTGTTAATCACTTTACCCCTATGATTTTTTCTGGAGTCCAACTCCACTAGACAGTATTGCAGCATTGAGTTCAGCCATTCAGTTTAGAACACCCACGAAGGTGTTTATTAGCAGAAGCTAGGGAATAGCAACAGTAATAGAACAGTGATAGGTCTTTGCAACATTAGACTTAACTTTTTTCACTGTACACTTTGATCGCTCTGTTCTCTCTGTCACTATTGTTTAACTATTCCCTGAAACCAATATCTGCTATTTCATACTTATGAATATACTCTGTCTATACTGGGTGGACTTATAACCTAACTGATTGATCTCATAGCAAGATCATTAGGGTTATGTGCTGCCTCAGGGGAATATTAGCCTAAGCTTCCACGGTATAAGCCCCAATCAAGGAGGCTTTTGAGTAGTATTATATACCAAGGTTTGATACTTAAGGCTAATATAGATAACAGAGCTAATCTGCTGATATATAAGTGCTCTTGTATCCCTTCTATCTTGTAATAGACCAATAAAGTTTTATTTTTTTCATTGATATAAGGATACTCTTTGGCACTTTACCCCATAGCATTGAAGTATTGCTCTGTAGGAACTTTTTCCTTACCCCGCTCCCCACCCCCCCCCCCTTTTTGTCTGTCTACTGGATTCCAGACCCTAAGATTCATCCAGGCACTTAACTATACTGTACTAACAAACCTTATCAGCCGGCTGGGTAGTTGCCCTCTCACAAGGGCACAACCTCAGCATCTTATGTGTTTTTTTCATTATCCTTAAACAAAGGGTCCATGCCCATATTTGGTGGAGCTGGTACCACCTATTCTGACCCATTCCCCTAACCTTAGGTTTAACTTTGTTGATCTAAGACTAAGGGGAATCTCTCTCTGTTTTCTACATTTTTTTTTAATTGTATAATTTTTGCAAGGGGCTGTGGGAGCACATGGTGCAGCATTATCTAGAAAGCTTGCAATGCACATCACACAAATGACCCAGACTTCCCAAAGTGCAATTCACATACATTTATTTTTTTAAGCTTGAATCAATATTATATAGTATATATATTTATATTTCCATGTTCAGCATTTTTGTAAAATCTAAATGTGCATATGTAGCAGTGTTTATGCAGGAACACAAATTTAAAGATTAAGGAATTGTAAATTTCACTATATTCAATATCCTGCTTAGGTAGCAATTCAATATTATATTTTATTGGAGTTGGTGAAATAGAGAAAATTAAAACAAAAGTAATGTTTATTAACATAAAACACACAAATATGAATAACTCCTTAAAGTTAGGCTGAATGAGTTTACCAAAATTAACTGGCAATTAACAGTTTTATTGGCCTCTCCCTCAATACTATTACAATGATGGTTTAGGCTTATTTTTTTTAATAGAGGTGGCTAGCGGTTTGGGGACTTAGATTGGACATCCAACTATTTGTGGGGTGGGCATGTCTATTGTTCAGCACACCACTCATGGATGGGGGCCAGACCCCTTCTGAATACAATTATTAGGGCATCAATGCGTGAGGGGGGGGGGGGGGGGCGGGGGAGGGGGGGGGTGTGGGAGCTTGGGGGGAAGATATTAGTTCCTCCCCATGAATATTATTATGAGGGTTCCCACCTTCTGCCAATGTATGGGAGCTGCAGGGGTCACTAGGTTCCTCCCTTATATTACAGAAACCAGTGATCTGTCTACTCCACATTATTTTCTTTAAACGCCACCACCACTATGTCCCCCACCCCTGTTATTTCACAGATCCCATCCCTCAAAGAGGAATTGGGGTTACAGTTAGGTTGTACCAAAGTACTTAAAATACTAACCTTTACCTATAAAGCTCCTACCAACTCTAGCCCCTCTTACATTTCTTCACTGATTTGTAGATCTGCCCATTCTCGGTCTCTCCGCTCTTCCGGTGAGCTTCTCCTGTCCGCTGCTCGCATCCTTACTGCTAACACACGCTTGCAGGACTTTTCTTCCTTCCTTTGGAACAGTCTGCCTACTCCCATCAGATTCTCCCCTGGTCTTCAATTTTTTAAAAAGTCCCTCAAAACACTTCTGTTCAGAAATGCTTATGGACTCCCAGAGTAATTATCTATACTTATCCATATCTGTCTCTTGCTCTCCTAAAGAGCCATACTCCACTCTCACCTTCAGTTCTGCTACTTTTCCACCTATGTAGGCTGTCTCCCTTGCTGCCCTGTTGTATATTTGTACCCCAGACTGTAAGCTCATTTGAGCTGGGCCTTCATCTACTTATTGTTCCCGTGTCACTGTGTAATTGTCTCATTTATTGTAAATCCCCCCCCCCCCCCCTTTCATAATATTCTTAAACACTGCGGAATTAGTTGGTGCTATATAAATACCAATAATAATAATAATACTAGCACTGGATGACTGTGGTGACAGTTGTAATCCATTTCCTATACATTTCGGTGATATTTGTCATGAAGTCTACAAAGATGACTGAAAGAGCATGATATTAAAGAAGCACTCCAATCACCATAAACACTACAGCCCTCTACAGTGTTTACGGTGCAGGTATTGTCCTAAAACCCTACACGTTCCCTGCACTACTACTAGTACCCTGCAACCCCTTCTTTGCAGAAGCTCTTTGTAGGTGAATCCAGTTGGCTCCCCATGGATGTTCAGGGATTTGCTTATTGGTTGAGAGTGGCATTGTAGCACTCTTAGTCAATGTTTGTGGTAATGGGTCAGCCAGAATTAGCTCCTGGAAGAGACACTACTTCTTCTGCAGGAGACGACTAGATGTAGTGCATGTGTCCAGGAGACCCAGTTGTGTTGTCTAAACATTCTAAAATAATTGGACTAATTATTCATGGAGTAAATCATAGAACTCCTGGTACCATAATCTCTACAGCGGCTGAAGTGGGTATTGGTGCTTGGAGGGTTCATTAAGTTGTAGTCAAGTGTGGAATGAGTGGCAGATGATCCCAGTACTCAATCTAAATTAAGTTTTCTCCATGCTAACCCATGGCAGATATTGCTGGCCATTGCAAATAGGTGGGTGATCAATGTTTGTTGATTCTACATGGTAATCCAGTGCTGTGGAGCATGATGAGCATTGTAGTTTTTTTCTTCTTCACATAAGTCTATGCTGCTAATAATTTTTATCAGTGAACCAGTTAAAGAGTTTGTAGCATTACTGAGCATAGTATGATGCGATGACATCAGCATATTATCACAGAAAAAGCTAGCTGTTATTTGGTAATTTTCCAAACAGGTCACTTGATGCTTTGGACTGTTTTGATTACTCCCAAACACATACAGCAAATTCTGAGCCCTAATCTCTGCAGGATGCAAAGAATGTCACTATAATTTGAAGCTTGAGGCTCACAGTAAGACTACATTCTTTTAGTGACTCAAAACAATAATGGATGGCTTATACAATTGCATAGGAATTTTGTATTCATTGTAGAAACCCTTACTGTGTTCCTCTATTATAAAAATAAGCCATGCTTGTATTAGCAGTGTTAGCCTAACATGCATGTATTTAACTACAGGAACTGAATAATTGTGATATTTGAGATGGGGATATGCTGTGTGAGTGTGATACATGTTTACCTTGGATGAGATCATTCTATTGTCTATCAATAGTTTAAAGCAGTGGTAGGCAACATTAGGCACTCCAGATGTTGTAGACTATATCTCGCCTCATGCTTTGTAGGCATAATGGATGTAAAAGCATTAAGGGAATTGCATTCCGCAACATCTGGAGTGCCAAAAATTGCCTATAGTTACAGTCAGGTCCATAAATATTGGGACATTGACACAATTCTAATCTTTTTGGCTCTATACACCACCACAATGGATTTGAAATGAAATGAACAAGATGTGCTTTAACTGCAGACTTTCAGCTTTAATTTGAGGGTATTTACATCCAAATCAGATGAACAGTGTAGGAATTACAACAGTTTGTATATGTGCCTCCCCCTTTTCAAGGGACCAAAAGTAATGGGACAATTGGCTGCTCAGCTGTTCAATCATTATCCCATTTACAAGCAGCAGATAAAAGGTCCAGAGTTCATTTCAAGTGTGCTATTTGCATTTGGAATCTGTTGCGGTCAACTCTCAATATGAGATCCAAAGAGCTGTCACTATCAGTGAAGCAAGCCATCATTAGGCTGAAAAAACAGAACAAACCCAGATAGCAAAAACATTAGGTGAGGCCAAATCAACTGTTTGGAACATCCTTAAAAAGAAAGAATGCACCGGTGAGCTCAGCAACACCAAAAGACCCGGAAGACCACAGAAAACAACTGTGGTGGATGACAGAAGAATTCTTTCCCTGGTTAAGAAAACACCCTTCACAACAGTTGGCCAGATCAAGAACACTCTCCAGGAGGTAGGTGTATGTGTGTCAAAGTCAACAATCAAGAGAAGACTTCACCAGAGTGAAAATAGCAGTTAAAGCACATCTTGTTCATTTCATTTCAAATCCATTGTGGTGGTGTATAGAGCCAAAAAGATTAGAATTGTGCCGATGTCCCAATATTTATGGACCTGACTGTATGTCAGTTCAGCTTGTTAGAATTTTGGTACTGCAAAATTGATTTGAGAAACGAATCAGATGAACCAGAATGGTCAATCAGTGTACTGCAAAATATATACGTAAAGTGTTCATAGATAAAGTGAGACCAAGTAGCCAAAAGAGGGAAAAAGAGGAGGAGCGGCAGTACGAAATCTATATTTATATATTATATGATATATAATTATTTTTACTGCACCTGCTTTTTTCCCCTCTACTCACTTCTCACTTGGTCTTTGAATACAATCAACATGTAGGGACTGTCCCCTAGCCATCAATCATCTTTTTTCCCCCATAAATAATTTCTTTTTTGGGGGGCCACGGGAGGAATTCAGAATCAGGAATTAAAACTATTATACTAGTCCATTGTGCATTTTAATTGGTTCATGATTTAGCTCAATTTTGGCCAAAATGCAGAGCGTGAGGACATCCAGCATCAATTAGGTGACCAAAAGTTGTCTAGCCACCAGGTAGTGCCTATCTGTTTAACAGGCACTAGAGGCAGTCTTAATCCTGCAACTTAATTATTGCAGTTTCTCAAAACCTGCACTGATTTACATTGCAGGACTAAGGGGAACAGGGACACTGCACCCAGACCACTTCAATGAGTTAAAGTGGTCTGGATACCTGTAGTGTCCCTTTAAAGTGGGGACGTGTTGCTCAGTAGTGTTACTCCTTGGTCCTTTCCAAGATTATGGCCCTGAGACTGGATATCCATTTATGTATTATTGTGGGAAATAATTGCACATATTACTTCACTATCCAAGCAGTACCAAATTCTAAACCATAATCTGCCCATCAAAATAACAGCTGTTCAAGCATATAGCTTCAGGGATAAAAGCGCAGCTTAGCAGAAAGGGCCCTGACAGGGCTTGGAGGCGGGCTTAGGGGAGCCTGATGGTGATTAGGTGAGTATGGTTAGGGGTTGGGCTGATATAAATGTGGGCCATTTTAGAAATCCCCATTGCTAATTGACTTACCCAGACTGAGTTGGTGTTTTCATTGATTGGGCCTGGTAAGTTTGTTTTTTTCTTTTTCATGAGGGCTGAGTGATTTCTGGAGGAGCTGATGGCCGGGATTCAGGTGGCAACATGGGACAGAGGGATGGCGTGGCTGTGGGAGACACTCGATGCGGCCCTGGAGGTGGCGGGGCAAGATGGCCACCGTGGTTTATGTCCGGCACGGCAGCAGAGGTCGCAGCAACACTTAAGCCCGGGACCCGTGGATGGTGTCGGGACCGGGGCCGCATCCGGCAATGTGAGTGCTGGGCCAGGCACTGGAGGTGCCACACAGGCTCCGCCAGCCTCGCCAGTTGCCTGACAGTGAGGGCGGAGCTTAGGTGGAGTGGCAGGCTCATCATTGCAAGGCAGCATGATGGATGGAGCCGCGATTGGATTGCAGGCCCCCGCATTTGGCGGGGTTGGCCTAGGATGTATACCAGACATGGGGAAGCATGGTGACCAGGCGCCCCCTGGTGGTCAGAGGGGAAATCGGACGGAGGCAGGAGCCGTGGGCAGCGCAGGACCTGGCCCTTGGAGGGCCAAGCAGTGTGCAGGCAAGTGGGAGTTCCCAACAGGTGGCAGCAGGCCTTTCTGGCCTTGGGGGGGCTGTTAGGGAGCGTAGCAGGCCCTGCGCCAGGCCTGGTGCCAGTGCTGATGGGGGAGCAATGGGCCCCTTGAGTGTGGAGGGTGCCACTGGGGTTGACCTCAGTCCCCCCTCTGTTGCTTGTCCAGGGTCCCTTGGTTCCACAGGGTCTTGGGTGTGCAGCTGGGCCTTCCCATGTGGGGGTTGAAGCTAGGGGCGTACGCTGGGTGGCATGGTACGGCATCTGCAGGGTCGGGCTGCCGGGGTCACCTTGGCCCAGGCTAGTTGGCAGCATGTGGGTCAGTCAGTCCATGCCTTGGGGGGGTGCAGAGCCCGCTGTTACGAGACAGAGCAAGCATGTGGACTGCAGGGGTCGCAATTTGGCCAATGGTCCCGGTGCAGCGGGGTGTAGGAATTGGAAAGGGTTGCGCACTGTGTCAGGCGGGTCATGGACTAGCAGATCCCTTGGTGCAAAAAGGTGGCGCGCATCCAGTTGCTAGCGTTGGGCAGATCACATCCAGGGGTGTTGGGTCCACAGCTGGGGTGGCATCGGATGCCAGCAGTTCCTCTGGGGAGCTCTCTGTGGATTTTGGGCGTGGACCTAGGCGCAGGTCGGGAGCGAAGCAGTAGTCCCAGGGTTAGGCCAGGATCTTTGCCTCCTGATGGGCTGTTCCATCTCTTGCTCGTAATTTGAGAAGTTCAGCACTCCTGGAATGGGTGGTTTGGAAGTAATCAGGGAATCGGTCTGCAGTGCACTACTTGGACGATTTTCTCTGCGTTGGCCCGGGTGATTTTCTGGTGTGCCACTATCTGCTGCGGACCATCGAGTGGGTGGCTGGTGTGTTCAGGGTGTCGCTTGAGGCAGATAAGAATGAAGGCCTGACGGAGGGCTGAAAATCGACTCCCTACGGGAGGAATGTTGTCTCCCCCTGGACAAACACCTGGGGCTGCAAAAGGCAGTGGCGGGAATCCGTCGGTCTCGGAAGGTCACGTTGAAGCAACTGCAGTCACTGATAGGGAAACTTAAGTTTGCGTATCAGGAATCCTGATGGGGCAGATTTTCAGTCGCCGTCTCTGTTGGTGGCTCTATCTCTCTGGGGTGTTGGCTGATGCTCTGTCTAGTTCACAGTGGTCCCGATTTTGGAAGAAGGCACCGGATGCGATGGCAGACGGTCAGGACTGCCCGGCGGAGATGTGGAGTCTTGGAACGGCTTGCTTGGGAGACTCGTGAGGTCATCATTGGCCCTTGGTACACGGACAGCATATTGTAAGGTTTGGGATGCTTGGGAGCAGTCTATTGCAGGTTTGGATACGGTTGGACGCGCTGCTCTGGTATACCTTCTGGCTTTTGGCCAAGGGTTCGTCCCCGGCAGTAGTGAATCAACTGGTGAGTTCCAATTGGGTTGGGTGTTGGGGTGTACAGCTTTTGGATGTTCATTGGGCAGCGGATAAGTTTGTGGTACACCTCTGCCGGTCCATAATGGATGTTCGGGGTAAAGGTACGGATGTCGTGTTGTATGCTTACCCGGGGTCCCCCTAATGCCCTGTGGCTAGCGTTGCTCTATATTTAGGGCAGTGCAAGCAAGGATCAGGTTCCTTTCTGATGCACGAGGACGCTTCCTCACTTTCCCTTTTGGGGAGGGGCTTGGCAAGCTGGGGCTGCAGACGTCTCAAGTTTGGGATGCACTCATTCCGTATAGGGGCTGCCACGGAGGCGACATGTTAGGCTTGGGTGATCATCAGCTGGTCAAGAAGATCGGGTGGTGGGAATCAGCGAGGTTCCGATCATATGTTCAATTGGGAAGAAAGCGGAGTCTCCAAGGGGGTTACCATAGTGGGATCTGTGGTTGACATTTTTCTCTTGTTTCCCTAGGTCAAGTGACTTGGATTGTGGGTCATTCCTTTAAATTCTGGGCCAAGAGGAGAGCTGCAGCTCATTTCCGGGGTCAGCAGCTGGGCTTTCCTGAGGACCGGATTAAGTTGCAATGGTTTGGTTACAGGGGTTATGGATAGCAGGACGTATATAATGAAGTCTGTTAGTATGGTAGTGGGGGGTTGGTGGCTGGATGTGCTTGTGCTGCATGCGGGCGGTAACGACCTGTGGCTTATCCCGCAACGGCCATTAGTCAAAAGAATGAAGCATGACATGAATAGGATTAGGACTTGGGTCGATTAGGTTCAGTTGGTGTGGTCGGAGATAGTTCCCCGGCTCCGTTGGCGGCATGCACAGGATTTGTCAGCTGTGGGACACTGTCAAAGGAAGGTTAACGGGTTGATGGCTAGTTTTATATGAAAGTTGGTGGGGGTGGTAGTCAGGCACAGGGAACTGGAGGTCATGCTACCCGGCTATTTCAGACAGGATGGTGTGCATCTCTCAGAGGTGGGGTGCAATTTGTTTAACTTGGGGCTGCAGCAAGGGCTGGCCAAGGCTTTGTTTCTTCGGGGTGGCGGAGCTCGGACTGCTTAAGGGTTCAAGGTTTGAGCTTGTGGCAGGCTGGTATAAGGAAGGTTAAGGGGGTAGCAGGCCTGCTTAGGTAAGAGACGAGCAAAAGTAGTTATTTGGCTGGTTAATATGGTTGCTTAATATGGTTGGTTAACTGTTGGTAAAATGTTGGTGGGTTTTGAACTTGTTGGTAGCTCAGAACCCAGGTGGTGTAGGGGTATCAAGGTATATCAAGGTCGGTCAAAAGAGGCTTCCACAAAACTTTAACCCCATGGCAACTTTATTCTGTTTGTGGGATCTGAGCGCTGTTCGGATATATTGAGCGCTCAGATCCTAGCTATCTGGGGGGGGGGGGGGGTACAGTTCTATAGATTATAAGTTATGTATTTTGATGTGTTTTATTGCAGTTGTAAACTTAGAGATATTTTCTGTACCTGGAGATAATTGAGTTTACTACGGCTACTTAAGCCAATTATCTCCAGGATTGAAGGGAGGGATTTTACTGCATGGGAGTGTCAGACATTGTTGTATTGTTTTGATTGGTTTGTGTGCTTTGTGTGCCTGTATACCATCAGGTACAGGGGGTGTGCCTGTGGCCTGAGGAATTGTATAAATTGTGAGACAGACCTGCTTACCCCTTCATGAAGTCTTGGCTCATGTTTGGGGGAATGGAGAAACACCTACACAAGAGCTGTTATTGTTCCTGGTTCCTGCTCTCTGGATTTAGCAGAGATTCACCCACTGGAAGCTGGAGCCTGGTCTTAGGTCCAGGGTGGGTGGAGATCGGCGAAACCCCAAACCAAGCTGCACACGGTTCGTGGGGTTGGCTATGGTTGTGGTGTCGAGTGCGGTGCTGATGGTCCTTGGCGAGCACTAGGAGAATCGTTCGACGGAGGCACCCAGTCACATTGGTGGCAGCGACGGGATGGCATCCTAGTGCGAGGAGAAGCATTCTAGCGACACCGGTACCGTGTGGATTTATTATTAGAGCAACGCTAGTACTCGTACAGCGGCCCTGGCTACAGCAGCATGAAATCAGCTAGTTCATGGACCGAGTTCCATGAGGAGGAGGAGCACCCGTATTGCAAGGATACAGCCCGGAAAGGCGTATGGCACGAGGCCCTGGAAGGACGTGCAGCGACGACGGGGCAAAAGTCTCCCCAGTGAGGAGGAGCTTGAGAAAAACAAGACAAAAACACACAGAGAGGATAGAGAGTGAAAGAACCCTCTACCACTTCGTGAGATAGTAGTGCAGCGCTATATAATAAAGTAAACTCACCCTATTAGAGTTAGTTGGGTAGTTCAGCTAGGTCACATATATATGCAAGAAAAAAACAAGACTGTATAGTGCAGAGTTGTTTTAACCAGTGGGTAGAATTAACTGTAAAGTAACAAACTCACATGCTAATGAGCCTTTTCAGGGATAGGCTCTAAACTCTTCAGCAGGTATGTTTTTGGGTAACATACACCCCCCTTTTAGATCTTCTCAAAGGTTGTACTTCCAATATATATTGTAAAAAGAGGAGACACAAAGGGGTATACACTCTAAGTGAGATCTGTAAGTGCAAAGCAAGGTTTTAGAAATTACAGAATATGCTCACCTGGCTCAGAGCCTTCCAAACTGGCTCTGAGTATATGAATTTTGCGTCAAATATAGGGTGACAGCTCCCTTTGGAACCTGGGCAACACTGAAGACTGGATCCACTTGTTTGGTAAAAATGCACAAAAAGTGCTTGTTTAATAAAGATAAAAATAAACACAATTAAAATTCAAATAAAAAGTGTGTAGATCCTCCGAGACGCGTTTCACCTATCCTGTAGGCTTTTTCAATCGGCATAGTGTTGCTTCCTGGTTCCGGTATTTACGTCGTCACTCATACACGCCCCTTTTGGTTTTCGATCCTATTGCGGCTCTCGCGAGATTTACACTGGGAGCTGACCGAAGTGCTGAACGGACCGGCGGAGGAGGAGAGAGCTGACAGGA
Organism: Pelobates fuscus; assembly: GCF_036172605.1. Classification (NCBI taxonomy): domain Eukaryota; kingdom Metazoa; phylum Chordata; class Amphibia; order Anura; family Pelobatidae; genus Pelobates; species Pelobates fuscus. The sequence goes on along the minus strand of NC_086325.1, from coordinate 109,706,997 downwards.
GCTGCAGGAAAGGTAAGTAACATCTCTCTGCAGCCCCCACAGCCCCCTCCTACACAGTGCCCATCCACTGGACCACCAGGGAAGGAGAGCCCCCCTCCCTGGCCAGCTAGCAAGCAGGGAGGGGGGACAAAAACATTTATATATATTAATAATAATAAAAAAAATAAAAATAAAAAAATAATAAAATAAAAATAATAAAATAAAAAATAATAATAAAATAATAATAATAAAAAAAATGTAATGAAACCAAAAAAAATATTAAAATAATAATTAAAAAATAAAAATGCCCACCCCCCACCAAGGCTCTGCATTACACACACACATACACACACTGCATTCATACACACACACTGCATTCATACACACACACTGCATTTATACACACACACTGCACTCATACACACACACACTGCATTCATACACACACACACTGCACTCATACACACAGCATTCATACACACACACAGCATTCATACACACACAGCATCCATACACACACACTGCACTCATACACACACACTGCACTCATACACACACACAGCATTCATACACACACACTGCATTCATACACACACTGCACTCATACACACAGCATTCTCATACACACACACTGCACTCATACACACAGCATTCTCATACACACACACTGCACTCATACACACACACTGCACTCATACACACAGCATTCTCATACACACACACTGCACTCATACACACAACATTCATACACACACAGCATTCATACACACACACTGCACTCATACACACAGCATTCTCATACACACACACTGCACTCATACACACAGCATTCATACACACACACTGCACTCATACACACACACTGCACTCATACACACACACTGCACTCATACACACACTGCATTCTCATACACACTGCATTCATTATATACACACACTGTAAATAAATATTCAATTAATATAATTTTTTTAGGATCTAATTTTATTTAGAAATTTACCAGCAGCTGCTGCATTTCCCACCCTAGTCTTATACTCGAGTCAATACGTTTTCTCCGTTTTTTGGTGTAAAATTAGGGGCCTCGGCTTATATTCGGGTCGGCTTATACTCGAGTATATACGGTATAATGATCGTTTAGTTCTTCCTATGTAATATAAGTTACATGTGCATTTGAGTAGGTATATGACTTGTTTAGTGTAGCAAGTAATCCGATTTTTTATAATATATTCTTTTCTACCTTGTGGGTGTTCAAAGGTAGTCACATGTCTCTTAATGCTACCTGTCCGCCTACATGCTATGCATAGTCCACATCCAAAAAAAACATCTTTGTGCAAAAAGGTTTTAGGTTGATTATTATTTTTTATATGATTTTTGACTAGCTTTGAGGCTAAACTTGGAGCTCCCCTATATACCACTCTTGGTTGTTCCGGCAATAGGTTGTATAATAGGGGATCAGTAGTGTTGTCGCGAACCCGGAATTGTTCGCGAACCGCGCAAACCGCCATTGACTTCAATGGGCAGGGGAATTTTAAAAACAACAGGGACTCTTTCTGGCCACAATAGTGATGGAAAAGTTGTTTCAAGGGGACTAACACCTGGACTGTGGCATGCCAGAGGGGGATCCATGGCAAAACTCCCATGGAAAATTGCACAGTTAATGCAGAGTCTGCTTTTAATCCATAAAGGGCAGAAATCACCTAACATTGACACCTGTCCTCAAAGCCCAGCCCTGATACACACTGACACAGAGCAGAATAGAGACTGTTCCCCCTACATAGGGTCACTTGGCAGATATGGATTGACACCTGTCCTCAAAACCCCTGATACACACTGACACAGAGCAGAATAGGGACTGTTCCCCCTACATAGGGTCACTTGACAGATATGGATTGACACCTGTCCTCAAAACCCCTGATACACACTGACACAGAGCAGAATAGAGACTGTTCCCTGTCCACAGAGACCATGATACACACTGACACAGAGCAGAATAGGGACTGTTCCCCCTACATAGGGTCACTTGGCAGATATGGATTGACACCTGTCCTCAAAACCCCTGATACACACTGACACAGAGCAGAATAGAGACTGTTCCCTGTCCACAGAGACCATGATACACACTGACACAGAGCAGAATAGAGACTGTTCCCTGTCCACAGAGACCATGATACACACTGACACAGAGCAGAATAGAGACTGTTCCCTGTCCACAGAGACCATGATACACACTGACAAGAAGCAGAATAGAGACTGTTCACCGTCCACAGAGACCATGATACACACTGACACAGAGCGGAATAGGGACTGTTCCCCCTACATAGGGTCACTTGGCAGATATGGATTGACACCTGTCCTCAAAACCCCTGATACACACTGACACAGAGCAGAATAGAGAATGTTCCCTGTCCACAGAGACCATGATACACACTGACACAGAGCAGAATAGGGACTGTTACCCTTGCATAGGGTCACTTGGCAGATATGGATTGTCACCTGTCCTCAAAACCCCTGATACACACTGACACAGAGCAGAATAGAGACTGTTCCCTGTCCACAGAGACCATGATACACACTGACACAGAGCAGAATAGGGACTGTTCCCCCTACATAGGGTCACTTGGCAGATATGGATTGACACCTGTCCTCAAAACCCCTGATACACACAAACACAGAGCAGAATAGAGACTGTTCCCTGTCCACAGAGACCATGATACACACTGACACAGAGCAGAATAGGGACTGTTCCCCCTACATAGGGTCACTTGGCAGATATGGATTGACGCCTGTCCTCAAAACCCCTGATACACACTGACACAGAGCAGAATAGAGACTGTTCCGTGTCCACAGAGACCATGATACACACTGACACGGAGCAGAATAGGGACTGTTCCCCCTACATAGGGTCACTTGGCAGATATGGATTGACACCTGTCCTCAAAACCCCTGATACACACTGACACAGAGCAGAATAGAGACTGTTCCCTGTCCACAGAGACCATGATACACACTGACACAGAGCAGAATAGAGACTGTTCACCGTCCACAGAGACCATGATACACACTGACACAGAGCAGAATAGGGACTGTTACCCCTACATAGGGTCACTTGGCAGATATGGATTGACACCTGACCTCAAAACCCCTGATACACCCTGACACAGAGCAGAATAGAGTCTGTTCCCTGTCCACAGAGACCATGATACACACTGACACAGAGCAGAATAGAGACTGTTCACCGTCCACAGAGACCATGATACACACTGACACAGAGCAGAATAGAGACTGTTCACCGTCCACAGAGACCATGATACACACTGACACAGAGCAGAATAGAGACTGTTCCCTGTCCACAGAGACCATGATACACACTGACACAGAGCAGAATAGAGACTGTTCCCTGTTCACAGAGACCATGATACACACTGACACAGAGCAGAATAGAGACTGTTCACCGTCCACAGAGACCATGATACACACTGACACAGAGCAGAATAGGGACTGTTACCCCTACATAGGGTCACTTGGCAGATATGGATTGACACCTGACCTCAAAACCCCTGATACACCCTGACACAGAGCAGAATAGAGACTGTTCCCTGTCCACAGAGACCATGATACACACTGACACAGAGCAGAATAGAGACTGTTCACCGTCCACAGAGACCATGATACACACTGACACAGAGCAGAATAGGGACTGTTCCCACTACATAGGGTCACTTGGCAGATATGGATTGACACCTGTCCTCAAAACCCCTGATACACACTGACACAGAGCAGAATAGAGACTGTTCCCTGTCCACAGAGACCATGATACACACTGACACAGAGCAGAATAGAGACTGTTCACCGTCCACAGAGACCATGATACACACTGACACAGAGCAGATTAGGGACTGTTACCCCTACATAGGGTCACTTGGCAGATATGGATTGACACCTGTCCTCAAAACCCCTGATACACACTGACACAGAGCAGAATAGAGACTGTTCCCTGTTCACAGAGACCATGATACACACTGACACAGAGCAGAATAGAGACTGTTCACCGTCCACAGAGACCATGATACACACTGACACAGAGCAGAATAGAGACTGTTCACCGTCCACAGAGACCATGATACACACTGACACAGAGCAGAATAGGGACTGTTACCCCTACATAGGGTCACTTTGCAGATATGGATTGACACCTGTCCTCAAAACCCCTGATACACACTGACACAGAGCAGAATAGAGACTGTTCCCTGTCCACAGAGACCATGATACACACTGACACAGAGCAGAATAGAGACTGTTCACCGTCCACAGAGACCATGATACACACTGACACAGAGCAGAATAGGGACTGTTACCCCTACATAGGGTCACTCGGCAGATATGGATTGACACCTGTCCTCAAAACCCCTGATACACACTGACACAGAGCAGAATAGAGACTGTTCCCTGTCCACAGAGACCATGATACACACTGACACAGAGCAGAATAGAGACTGTTCGCCGTCCACAGAGACCATGATACACACTGACACAGAGCAGAATAGAGACTGTTCACCGTCCACAGAGACCATGATACACACTGACACAGAGCAGAATAGGGACTGTTACCCCTACATAGGGTCACTTGGCAGATATGGATTGACACCTGTCCTCAAAACCCCTGATACACACTGACACAGAGCAGAATAGAGACTGTTCCCTGTCCACAGAGACCATGATACACACTGACACAGAGCAGAATAGAGACTGTTCACCGTCCACAGAGACCATGATACACACTGACACAGAGCAGAATAGAGACTGTTCACCGTCCACAGAGACCATGATACACACTGACACAGAGCAGAATAGGGACTGTTACCCCTACATAGGGTCACTTGGCAGATATGGATTGACACCTGTCCTCAAAACCCCTGATACACACTGACACAGAGCAGAATAGAGACTGTTCCCTGTCCACAGAGACCATGATACACACTGACACAGAGCAGAATAGAGACTGTTCACCGTCCACAGAGACCATGATACACACTGACACAGAGCAGAATAGAGACTGTTCACCGTCCACAGAGACCATGATACACACTGACACAGAGCAGAATAGGGACTGTTACCCCTACATAGGGTCACTTGGCAGATATGGATTGACACCTGTCCTCAAAACCCCTGATACACACTGACACAGAGCAGAATAGAGACTGTTCCCTGTCCACAGAGACCATGATACACACTGACACAGAGCAGAATAGGGACTGTTCCCCCTACATAGGGTCACTTGGCAGATATGGATTGACACCTGTCCTCAAAACCCCTGATACACACTGACACAGAGAAGAATAGAGACTGTTCCCTGTCCACAGAGACCATGATACACACTGACAAGAAGCAGAATAGAGACTGTTCACCGTCCACAGAGACCATGATACACACTGACACAGAGCAGAATAGGGACTGTTCCCCCTACATAGGGTCACTTGGCAGATATGGATTGACACCTGTCCTCAAAACCCCTGATACACACTGACACAGAGCAGAATAGAGACTGTTCCCTGTCCACAGAGACCATGATACACACTGACACAGAGCAGAATAGGGACTGTTACCCTTGCATAGGGTCACTTGGCAGATATGGATTGACACCTGTCCTCAAAACCCCTGATACACACTGACACAGAGCAGAATAGAGACTGTTCCCTGTCCACAGAGACCATGATACACACTGACACAGAGCAGAATAGGGACTGTTCCCCCTACATAGGGTCACTTGGCAGATATGGATTGACACCTGTCCTCAAAACCCCTGATACACACAAACACAGAGCAGAATAGAGACTGTTCCCTGTCCACAGAGACCATGATACACACTGACACAGAGCAGAATAGGGACTGTTCCCCCTACATAGGGTCACTTGGCAGATATGGATTGACGCCTGTCCTCAAAACCCCTGATACACACTGACACAGAGCAGAATAGAGACTGTTCCGTGTCCACAGAGACCATGATACACACTGACACAGAGCAGAATAGGGACTGTTCCCCCTACATAGGGTCACTTGGCAGATATGGATTGACACCTGTCCTCAAAACCCCTGATACACACTGACACAGAGCAGAATAGAGACTGTTCCCTGTCCACAGAGACCATGATACACACTGACACAGAGCAGAATAGAGACTGTTCACCGTCCACAGAGACCATGATACACACTGACACAGAGCAGAATAGGGACTGTTACCCCTACATAGGGTCACTTGGCAGATATGGATTGACACCTGACCTCAAAACCCCTGATACACCCTGACACAGAGCAGAATAGAGACTGTTCCCTGTCCACAGAGACCATGATACACACTGACACAGAGCAGAATAGAGACTGTTCCCTGTCCACAGAGACCATGATACACACTGACACAGAGCAGAATAGAGACTGTTCACCGTCCACAGAGACCATGATACACACTGACACAGAGCAGAATAGGGACTGTTACCCCTACATAGGGTCACTTGGCAGATATGGATTGACACCTGTCCTCAAAACCCCTGATACACACTGACACAGTGCAGAATAGAGACTGTTCCCTGTCCACAGAGACCATGATACACACTGACACAGAGCAGAATAGAGACTGTTCACCGTCCACAGAGACCATGATACACACTGACACAGAGCAGAATAGAGACTGTTCACCGTCCACAGAGACCATGATACACACTGACACAGAGCAGAATAGGGACTGTTACCCCTACATAGGGTCACTTTGCAGATATGGATTGACACCTGTCCTCAAAACCCCTGATACACACTGACACAGAGCAGAATAGAGACTGTTCCCTGTCCACAAAGACCATGATACACACTGACACAGAGCAGAATAGAGACTGTTCACCGTCCACAGAGACCATGATACACACTGACACAGAGCAGAATAGGGACTGTTACCCCTACATAGGGTCACTCGGCAGATATGGATTGACACCTGTCCTCAAAACCCCTGATACACACTGACACAGAGCAGAATAGAGACTGTTCCCTGTCCACAGAGACCATGATACACACTGACACAGAGCAGAATAGAGACTGTTCACCGTCCACAGAGACCATGATACACACTGACACAGAGCAGAATAGAGACTGTTCACCGTCCACAGAGACCATGATACTGTTGCGGTCGCCGGCCCGCCGAGCCTCACGGTCGTGCCCGACCGGCACGACCGCTCCGACTACACGAGCTTACCTGCTCGTCGGCGAGCCGGGAACCGCGCACATAGTTCTTCCGGGCATCGCGCCCGGATCCAAGATGGCGCCGACCGCGTGGTCGCGTCTATTACCAGCCCCGCCCCCGAGAATTATACCAACGTGTGCGTGACGTCACGACGTCAACGCACACGCACGTTTTGGGGTCAGAGGTCGCCCTCTGACCAATCATAGCCTAGAGAGGGGTATTTAAACCCCTAGCTTTCCCCATTACTTTGCCATGTCGTGGTTTCAGTTTCCTGGTTTCCTGAAAGTGCTATTCTCGTGTTTCTGATTTCCTGGTATCCTGATCCTTGGCGTTTCCCTGGTTATTCTGATCTCTGGTTTCCCTGACTTGGCTTGTTTATCGGTATTGAGTATTTTCTGGCTTCCTTGACCTCGGCTTTCCCTTTGACCATTCTCTGTCTCTAGCGTATTAGTCCGGCCATTCTAAGGACCGGTTTACGCTCTTTCCTATTATTTTCCTTTTCTTACTTATGTATATGTTTACATAGTTTCTGCGTGCTGGACCACATTACTAGTCGTGACATTACGACATGGCCATGGATCCTGCAGAACTATGCAAGCATATGATCGCATGTGAGAGTAGGGTGGAGGATATGGACCACAGGTTAGACCAATTTGCCCAGGCATTTCAGACCTTGCTCCAGAGGACTGCCTATTTAGAGGTCCCTCCGGTACCACCTGTGGTTCCGCCACCTGTAGTGGTTCCCGTACCACATAAACCACCGTCCATAACCTTGTCACCGCCCCCACGCTATGGAGGTGATTCTAAGGAATTCAGAGGTTTTTTAAACCAAATTGAATACCACTTTGAGGCCTCTCCAGGTTCATTCCCAACAGATAGATCTAAAATAGGCTATCTGATGAACCAATTATCTGGAAAAGCTTTGACCTGGGCTAACCCCTTATGGGAAAGTGGTGACGCAGTAGCTCGTGATTACAATACTTTTCTTACGGCTTTTAAAGCTACATTTGAACCCAAAGGCAGGGAGAAGAACGCTGCCAAAGCCCTTATGCGAATCAAGCAAGGCAGTCGTTCTGTAGCCGATTATGCTATAGAGTTCAGGACATTAGCGTCTGAGGTTGATTGGACCAATAGCGGTCTGGTGGCTGCTTTCTCTGAAGGTTTAGCTGAGAATATACAAGATGAGACTGCAGCTAGAGACCTTCCGGTTAGTCTAAATGAGTTTATTGCCTACATGATAGACATTGACAACCGGCTCAGAGAGAGAGAGAAAAACAAACAACGTAACAGACGCTCTAATTTGTCCATAACTCCTCGTTTCTCTAACCCAGTGGTGAGTAGCCAGACGCCTCTTCCAGAACCAGAACCCATGCAATTGGGTAGTGCTAAACTCACTGAGGCAGAGAGACAACACAGACGTAACGAGGGGTTATGTATGTATTGTGGCAAGAAAGGGCATCTAAGGTCATCATGCCCGGTTCGGCCGGAAAACTTGCACACCTAAGGCACGTACGGGGACCGACCTTAGGTGTGATGTATATGTCCCCTAAATTGACTAAGAACCGTTTCCTTATCAAAGTAACCTTATCTTTCGAGAACACTACTATTCAATGTGAGGCTATGATTGACTCTGGGGCAGCGGAGAATTTCCTAGACAAGGAATTCTCTGCAAAACATCTCCTGCCCTTAAGACATAAAGAGAAACCTATAGCAGTCGAGGCCATTGATGGGAGGCCTCTTACCCAGCCTTTCATCACACACGAAACTCTGCCAATCACTGTTTCAGTGGGTGTTCTCCATTCTGAAGAAATGACCTTTCAAATTATCTCTTCACCTACAGTTCCGATAATACTCGGTTTCCCTTGGCTCCTTAAACACAATCCGCGTTTGGATTGGATTGAAGGAGAGATTGTGAGTTGGGGTGAGAGATGCAAAGATGTCTGCTTTAAACAAATCCCACAACCTATTGGCACCATTAATGTTCCTGTTACACCTCCCTTGACCACACAAATTCCACAACAGTATATGGATTTGAAAGAGGTATTTAACAAGGTCCAGTCAGAAGGGTTACCTCCTCATAGACCTTATGACTGTACCATAAACTTATTACCAGGGACTATGCCTCCCAAGGGAGGAATCTATGCCTTGTCCCCCCAGGAAAATCTTTGTTTAGAGGAATACATTAAGGAGGCTCTCAGAAAGGGTCATATCCGTAGGTCCTCCTCACCAGCCGGGGCTGGATTCTTCTTTGTCTCTAAAAAAGAAGGAGACCTACGCCCTTGTATTGATTATAGGGGTTTGAATAGGATTACCATTAAAAACGCCTACCCTATTCCCCTTATATCAGAACTATTTGACAGATTGAAGGGAGCTCGAGTCTTTACCAAGCTCGATCTCCGAAGTGCATACAATCTAGTCAGGATTAAGGACGGTCACGAATGGAAGACCGCATTTAACACAAGAATGGGACATTACGAATACCTGGTTATGCCGTTTGGATTATGTAACGCTCCAGCGGTATTCCAGGATTTTATTAACGATGTCCTAAGAGAGTACCTTCACATGTTCGTTCTAGTGTATTTGGACGACATTCTCATCTATTCCCCAGACCTAGAGACACATCACGAACATGTGAGAATTGTACTGAAAACCCTGTTACAAAACGGCCTTTACTGTAAACTGGAGAAATGCCAGTTTGACCAAACGGAGATACAATTCCTTGGATACGTTATATCTCCGTCTGGTTTCCAGATGGATCCTCGTAAACTGGAGGCAGTCTTACAGTGGCCATTACCCAAGGGCCTTAAAGCTACTCAACGCTTTATAGGTTTTGCGAATTACTACCGCAAATTCATAAGGGGATTTTCCTCCGTGATTTCCCCTATAACCAATTTAACAAAAAAAGGAACAAATTGTATATCTTGGCCCAAAGAAGCAAGAGAGGCATTTGAACAATTAAAATTTTTATTTTCCTCAGCACCTGTCCTGACCCATCCTGATCCATCCAAACCATTTATCCTAGAGGTGGATGCATCAGAAACAGGAGTTGGAGCCATTCTGTCTCAAAGAGAAAGTCCTGATACGCCTTTACATCCCTGTGGATTTTACTCTCGCAAACTCACACCTGCAGAGAGGAATTACGACATAGGGAATAGGGAACTTTTGGCCATTGTACTTGCCCTTAAGGAATGGAGGCATCTCTTAGAAGGTTCCAAAGAGCCACTTTTGATCTTTACTGATCATAAGAATTTGGCTTATATTGGGGACGCTAAGAGACTGTCCTCTCGTCAGGCTAGGTGGTCATTGTTTCTCTCCCGATTCAATTTCGTAATTACGTACCGGCCTGGTACTAAAAACATCAAGGCAGATGCACTTTCTCGGCAGTTTGAGACAGATGAAGTACCAGAACAGGAGATATATCCTATTGTACCTCCTGAATGCCTCATTGCCACTACTGTTTCCGAAGTGTCTTCTCCACTCTTCTGTGCCATAATAGCAGATCAAACTCAGGCACCTGTGGGAAAACCTCCGGACAAACTATATGTGTCACCTCAGTTTCAAAAGAAGATACTAGATTTGTTCCATGACAACCTCACAGCGGGCCATCCTGGAGTCCATAAAACTCTCTCAGCCGTCTCCAGGAGATTTTGGTGGCCTGCTCTCAGAAACGACATCAAAGATTATGTTGGGGCATGTCAAATATGTGCAGTTTCTAAAGTTCCTCCTAGGTCACCTCCTGGACTGTTACAACCACTGCCCATACCTAGTGCCCCCTGGACCCACTTGGCCATGGATTTCATTGTGGATCTACCCAGTTCAAACGGGTTTAATACAGTCCTTATGGTTATTGATAGATTCACGAAGATGGCACATTTCGTCCCACTTAAGAAATTACCATCTGCTCAAGATCTTGTTCAAATATTCTTGAGAGAGATCTTTCGGTTGCACGGTGTACCCAAAAACATAGTATCTGACAGAGGTACCCAGTTTGTTTCTAGGTTTTGGCGTTCCTTTTGCAAACAATTGGGCATCGAACTCTCCTTTTCATCAGCATATCACCCTCAAACAAATGGAGCAGCAGAGAGGGCGAATCAGTCTTTAGAAGCCTATTTACGTTGCTTTATAAATGCCAATCAATCTAACTGGTATGAGCTCTTACCCATGGCTGAGTTCGCCAGAAACAACGCCACTCATGAATCTTCTAATCACAGTCCATTCTTTGTTAATCAGGGTTATCACCCCGCTGTTTTACCTTCTGCATTCTCAGACACAGAAATCCCCGCTTTGGACACCCGTTTAGAATCGATTCATGATACCTGGGATTCCGTCCATTCAGCTCTGCAAAAAGCCTCATTCCGAGCAAAGGTCCAAGCTGACAAGAAACGGGGCGCTAATCCTGTCTATCTTCCAGGTGACAGGGTGTGGCTCTCCACGAGACATTTGCCCCTCGGTACATTGGTCCTTTTCGAGTTACCCAACGTATTAATCCAGTGACCTATTCTTTGGCACTACCGGCTCATATGAGAATAGCGAATACTTTCCATGTGTCTCTGCTCAAGCCCCTTACTTGCAATCGCTACACCAGGGTATCCACTCCTCCTCCACCCTTGGTAGTGGGTGATCAAGAAGAATACGAAGTCCATTCTATCATGGACTCCAAATTATCCAGAGGTGTCTTGTCCTATCTCGTTGACTGGAAGGGTTATGGTCCCGAGGAACGTTGTTGGGTTCCTGCTGACCGGGTCCATGCGCCCCGTCTTATCCGGTCGTTTCACAACCGCTTTCCTCTTAAGCCGGGTCCTTCCCGCCCGGTGCGCGGTCTTCGAGTGGGGGGTACTGTTGCGGTCGCCGGCCCGCCGAGCCTCACGGTCGTGCCCGACCGGCACGACCGCTCCGACTACACGAGCTTACCTGCTCGTCGGCGAGCCGGGAACCGCGCACATAGTTCTTCCGGGCATCGCGCCCGGATCCAAGATGGCGCCGACCGCGTGGTCGCGTCTATTACCAGCCCCGCCCCCGAGAATTATACCAACGTGTGCGTGACGTCACGACGTCAACGCACACGCACGTTTTGGGGTCAGAGGTCGCCCTCTGACCAATCATAGCCTAGAGAGGGGTATTTAAACCCCTAGCTTTCCCCATTACTTTGCCATGTCGTGGTTTCAGTTTCCTGGTTTCCTGAAAGTGCTATTCTCGTGTTTCTGATTTCCTGGTATCCTGATCCTTGGCGTTTCCCTGGTTATTCTGATCTCTGGTTTCCCTGACTTGGCTTGTTTATCGGTATTGAGTATTTTCTGGCTTCCTTGACCTCGGCTTTCCCTTTGACCATTCTCTGTCTCTAGCGTATTAGTCCGGCCATTCTAAGGACCGGTTTACGCTCTTTCCTATTATTTTCCTTTTCTTACTTATGTATATGTTTACATAGTTTCTGCGTGCTGGACCACATTACTAGTCGTGACAGATACACACTGACACAGAGCAGAATAGAGACTGTTCCCTGTCCACAGAGACCATGATACACACTGACACAGAGCAGAATAGAGACTGTTCCCTGTTCACAGAGACCATGATACACACTGACACAGAGCAGAATAGAGACTGTTCCCTGTCCACAGAGACCATGATACACACTGACACAGAGCAGAATAGAGACTGTTCACCGTCCACAGAGACCATGATACACACTGACACAGAGCAGAATAGAGACTGTTCACCGTCCACAGAGACCATGATACACACTGACACAGAGCAGAATAGGGACTGTTACCCCTACATAGGGTCACTTGGCAGATATGGATTGACACCTGTCCTCAAAACCCCTGATACACACTGACACAGACCAGAATAGAGACTGTTCCCTGTCCACAGAGACCATGATACACACTGACACAGAGCAGAATAGAGACTGTTCACCGTTTACAGAGACCGTGATACACACTGACACAGAGCAGAATAGGGACTGTTACCCCTACATAGGGTCACTTGGCAGATATGGATTGACACCTGTCCTCAAAACCCCTGATACACACTGACACAGAGCAGAATAGAGACTGTTCCCTGTCCACAGAGACCATGATACACACTGACACAGAGCAGAATAGAGACTGTTCACCGTCCACAGAGACCATGATACACACTGACACAGAGCAGAATAGAGACTGTTCACCGTCCACAGAGACCATGATACACACTGACAAAGAGCAGAATAGAGACTGTTCACCGTCCACAGAGACCATGATACACACTGACACAGAGCAGAATAGGGACTGTTACCCCTACATAGGGTCACTTGGCAGATATGGATTGACACCTGTCCTCAAAACCCCTGATACACACTGACACAGAGCAGAATAGAGACTGTTACCTGTCCACAGAGACCATGATACACACTGACACAGAGCAGAATAGAGACTGTTCACCGTCCACAGAGACCATGATACACACTGACACAGAGCAGAATAGGGAATGTTACCCCTACATAGGGTCACTTGGCAGATATGGATTGACACCTGTCCTCAAAACCCCTGTTACACACTGACACAGAGCAGAATAGAGACTGTTCCCTGTCCACAGAGACAATGATACACACTGACACAGAGCAGAATAGAGACTGTTCACCGTCCACAGAGACCATGATACACACTGACACAGAGCAGAATAGAGACTGTTCACCGTCCACAGAGACCATGATACACACTGACACAGAGCAGAATAGGGACTGTTACCCCTACATAGGGTCACTTGGCAGATATGGATTGACACCTGTCCTCAAAACCCCTGATACACACTGACACAGAGCAGAATAGAGACTGTTCCCTGTCCACAGAGACCATGATACACACTGACACAGAGCAGAATAGAGACTGTTCACTGTTTACAGAGACCGTGATACACACTGACACAGAGCAGAATAGGGACTGTTACCCCTACATAGGGTCACTTGGCAGATATGGATTGACACCTGTCCTCAAAACCCCTGATACACACTGACACAGAGCAGAATAGAGACTGTTCACCGTTCACAGAGACCATGATACACACTGACACAGAGCAGAATAGAGACTGTTCACCGTCCACAGAGACCATGATACACACTGACACAGAGCAGAATAGAGACTGTTCACCGTCCACAGAGACCATGATACACACTGACACAGAGCAGAATAGGGACTGTTACCCCTACATAGGGTCACTTGGCAGATATGGATTGACACCTGTCCTCAAAACCCCTGATACACACTGACACAGAGCAGAATAGAGACTGTTCACCGTTCACAGAGACCATGATACACACTGACACAGAGCAGAATAGAGACTGTTCACCGTCCACAGAGACCATGATACACACTGACACAGAGCAGAATAGGGACTGTTCCCCCTACATAGGGTCACTTGGCAGATATGGATTGACACCTGTCCTCAAAACCCCTGATACACACTGACACAGAGCAGAATAGAGACTGTTCCCTGTCCACAGAGACCATGATACACACTGACACAGAGCAGAATAGGGACTGTTCCCCCTACATAGGGTCACTTGGCAGATATGGATTGACAAATCCCTGACAAACAGCTACCACATGCAAGGACGGCAGCAGGGGCGCAAATGACCCACTCCCGACGCGGGAAGGTAGTGACGACAAATAACAATACAGGACTCTTTAGAGGCCCTGTAATTGTAATCAGTCCACTTGAAATCCTTTAACTTTGATCAATTGTAGGGAAGTCTGGTGCAGAGCCACTGACCGATGCGCAGGGCCAGCCTTAGGCCTTTGGGCGCCCTGTGCAAGAAATCTTCACCCTGTCACACCCATGTGCAAGAAATCTTCACCGTGTCACACACACACACACAGTCAGACAGCCATACACACGCACACACACAACTGCGACTGACTAGGTTTGTCACCTCCTCAAAAGGACGCATGAGCCTACAGGCATTGCGCATGAGCGTCCAGTAACGTGGCAAAAAAATTCCCAGCTCCCCAGAGGCTGTCCTAGCACCCCGGTCATACAAATATTAATTAACAGCTTTTTCTTGTTGGAGCAGGCGGTCGAACATTAGGAGTGTTGAATTCCAACGTGTAGGGCTGTCGCAAATCAAGCGCCTCACTGGCATGTTGTTTCGCCGCTGGATATCGGCAAAGTGAGCCATGGCCGTGTAGGAACGCCTGAAATGGCCACACACCTTCCTGGCCTGCTTCAGGACGTCCTGTAAGCCTGTGTACTTATGCACAAAGCGTTGTACGATCAGATTACACACATGTGCCATGCACGGCACATGTGTCAACTTGCCCAACTTCAATGCCGCTATCAAATTTTTTCCGTTGTCACACACCACTTTGCCGATATCCAGTTGCTGCGGAGTCAGCCACTTTTCCACCTGTGCGTTCAGGGCGGACAGGAGTGCTTGTCCGGTGTGACTCTCTGCTTTCAAGCAAGTCAAACCCAAGACGGCGTGACACTGCCATATCCGGGATGTGGAATAGTACCTGGGGAGCTGGGGGGGTGTCGTTGATGTGGAGCAAGAAGCAGCGGCACAAGAGGACTCAGCCAAGGAGGTTATGGAAGAGGATGGAGTAGGAGGAGTAGAAGAGGTGGCAGCAGGACTGCCTGCAATTCGTGGCGGTGTCACCAACTCCTCTGCAATGCCACGCATTCCTTGCTTGTCAGCCGTCAGCAGGTTTACCCAATGCGCAGTGTAGGTGATATACCTGCCCTGACCATGCTTTGCAGACCAGGTATCAGTGGTCAGATGGACCCTTGCCCCAACACTGTGTGCCAGACATGCCATGACTTCCTTTTGCACAATCGAGTACAAGTTGGGGATTGCCTTTTGTGAAAAGAAATTCCGGCCGGGTACCTTCCACTGCGGTGTCCCAATAGCTACAAATTTTTTGAACGCCTCAGACTCAACCAGATTGTATGGTAAAAGCTGGCAGGCTAATAGTTCGGACAAGCCAGCTGTCAGACGCTGGGCAAGGGGGTGACTTGGTGACATTGGCTTCTTACGCTCAAACATGTCCTTGACAGACACATGACTGTGGGCAGATGAGCGGGAACTGCTCAAGGCGGGAGACGGAGTGGCGGATGGTTGAGAGGGGGCAAGAAGCACAGCAGTGGTTGACGTGGCTGAAGATGCTGGACCAGGAGGAGGATGGCGGCTTAGAGTAGGCGTGCTGCTTGTACTCATGTGTTGATCCCATAGGCGTTTGTGATGTGAGATCATGTGCCTACGCAAAGCAGTTGTACCTAGGTGGGTGTTGGACCTCCCACGACTCAGTTTCCTTTGGCACAGGTTGCAAATGGCATCGCTGTTGTCAGAGGCAGACACACAAAAAAAATGCCACACTGCTGAGCTCTGCAATGACGGCATTCTGGTGGTGGACACATCATGCGTTGATTGGCGTGCTGTCGGGCTGACCCCGGGTGCCGATGCATGCTGTCTGACTGTGCCACTAGCTCCTTGCGACGACCCCCCCCTGCTTCCAACTCGTCTCCTCCTCCTCTCTGTCTCCCCATCTGAACTTTCGCCCTGTTCTTCTTCTTGCCGAGCGGGCACCCACGTGACATCCATGGACGCATCGTCATCATCAACCGCTTCGCTTGTATCTGACAACTCAGAAAAGGAAGCAGCAGCGGGTACAACATCATCATCATCACACCGTACCTCCATGTGTTTAATGCTGCCTGCCTGAGACATATCCCTGTTATCTACATCCTCTAGCAATAATGGTTGCGCATCACTCATTTCTTCAAACGGGTGTGTGAATAACTCCTCTGACATACCAAGTAAAGCGGCTGTGGTGCTAGTTTTGGTGGTGGCGGCAGGCGGGTGAGTGGTATCTTGAGAGGTGCCTGAAGCTAAGCTGGAGGAGGATGGTGCGTCAAGGTTCCGAGCGGAGGCTGTAGAAGATTGGGTGTCCTGTGTTAGCCAGTCAACTAAGTCCTCAGAACTTTTCAAGGTCAGGGTACGTGGCTTCTGAAAACTGGGCATTATTCTAGGGCAAAAGGGAATCACAGCACCACGACCACGACGGCCCCTGCGGGGTGGCCTGCCTCTGCCTGTCATTTTTTTGGGGATTAGTGGTACTATGCGTGCAAGCTACTGTGAGACCAGATATGATTGGCAATGTGCACTGGAACAGTTCTGCAGAGCACACGCTGAAGGAAGGACTGACAGAGCCGCTTGAAGACAAGTAACTGCTATTCAATCTATAACAGTGAAAAACAAATTTTGGTTTTAAAAGCACGCTATAGAGACACCAAATATGATTGGCAACTGTCAAAGCACGCTGGCACAGGTCTGCAGAGCACACGCTGAAGTAGGCCTGACACCCAGATGCTTGCAGACAACTAACTGATCTTCTATTACAGTGAAAAAAAATTATTTCTTTAAAATCTAAAGCTTAAGCTATTGTTAAAACAGATATGAGTGGTGGCACTGACTGTGCAAATGGGCAAGGCATCCAACCTGACACAGAAGCTGGCAGGCAGGCAACTGCTCTTCTATTACATTGAAAACAAATTATTTATTTTAAATGTAAAGCTTAACCAATTGTTAAAACAGATATGAGTGGTGGCACTGGGCAAGTAGGCACAGTATCCAATGTGAACCTCACACAGAAGCTGGCAGGCAGGCAACTGCTCTTCTATTACAGTGGAAACAAAATTTTGGTTGTAAAAGCACGCTATAGAGACACAAGATATGAGTGGCAACTGTCAAAGCACGCTGGCACAGGTCTGCAGAGCACACGCTGAAGTAGGCCTGACACCCAGACGCTTGCAGACAACTAACTGCTCTTCTATTACAGTGCAAAAAAAATATTTATTTTAAATGTAAAGCTTAACCAATTGTTAAAACAGATATGAGTGGTGGCATTGGGCAAGTAGGCACAGTATCCAATGTGAACCTCACACAGAAGCTGGCAGGCAGGCAACTGCTCTTCTATTACAGTGGAAACAAAATTTTGGTTGTAAAAGCACGCTATAGAGACACCAGATATGAGTGGCAACTGTCAAAGTACGCTGGCAGGGTTGTGCAGGGCACACGCTGAAGGAAGGCCTGACAGAGCTGCTTGAAGGACACTGACTGTCTGCTATTAGCTTACACTGGAAACCTTTTTTCTTTGTAAAAGCATGCTAAAGAGACACCAGATATGAGTGGCAACTGTCAAAGCACGCTGGCACAGGTCTGCAGAGCACACGCTGAAGTAGGCCTGACACCCAGACGCTTGCAGACAACTAACTGCTCTTCTATTACAGTGAAAAAAAAATATTTATTTTAAATGTAAAGCTTAACCAATTGTTAAAACAGATATGAGTGGTGGCACTGGACAAGTAGGCACAGTATCCAATGTGAACCTCACACAGAAGCTGGCAGGCAGGCAACTGCTCTTCTATTACAGTGGAAACAAAATTTTGGTTGTAAAAGCACGCTATAGAGACACCAGATATGAGTGGCAACTGTAAAAGTACGCTGGCAGGGTTGTGCAGGGCACACGCTGAAGGAAGGCCTGACAGAGCCGCTTGAAGGACACTGACTGTCTGCTATTAGCTTACACTGGAAACCTTTTTTCTTTGTAAAAGCACGCTAAAGAGACACCAGATATGATTGGCAACTGTCAAAGCACGCTGGCACAGGTCTGCAGAGCACACGCTGAAGTAGGCCTGACACCCAGACGCTTGCAGACAACTAACTGATCTTCTATTACAGTGAAAAAAAAATATTTCTTTAAAATCTAAAGCTTAAGCTATTGTTAAAACAGATATGAGTGGTGGCACTGGGCAAGTGGGCACAGTATCCAATGTGAACCTCACACAGAAGCTGGCAGGCAGGCAACTGCTCTTCTATTACAGTGGAAACAAAATTTTGGTTGTAAAAGCACGCTATAGAGACACAAGATATGAGTGGCAACTGTCAAAGCACGCTGGCACAGGTCTGCAGAGCACACGCTGAAGTAGGCCTGACACCCAGACGCTTGCAGACAACTAACTGCTCTTCTATTACAGTGAAAAAAAATATTTATTTTAAATGTAAAGCTTAACCAATTGTTAAAACAGATATGAGTGGTGGCACTGGGCAAGTAGGCACAGTATCCAATGTGAACCTCACACAGAAGCTGGCAGGCAGGCAACTGCTCTTCTATTACAGTGAAAAAAAATAATTTATTTTAAATGTAAAGCTTAACCAATTGTTAAAACAGATATGAGTGGTGGCACTGGGCAAGTAGGCACAGTATCCAATGTGAACCTCACACAGAAGCTGGCAGGCAGGCAACTGCTCTTCTATTACCGTGGAAACAAAATTTTGGTTGTAAAAGCACGCTATAGAGACACAAGATATGAGTGGCAACTGTCAAAGTACGCTGGCAGGGTTGTGCAGGGCACACGCTGAAGGAAGGCCTGACAGAGCCGCTTGAAGGACACTGACTGTCTGCTATTAGCTTACAATGGAAACCTTTTTTCTTTGTAAAAGCACGCTAAAGAGACACCAGATATGAGTGGCAACTGTCAAAGCACGCTGGCACAGGTCTGCAGAGCACACGCTGAAGTAGGCCTGACACCCAGACGCTTGCAGACAACTAACTGCTCTTCTATTACAGTGAAAAATATATATTTATTTTAAATGTAAAGCTTAACCAATTGTTAAAACAGATATGAGTGGTGGCACTGGGCAAGTAGGCACAGTATCCAATGTGAACCTCACACAGAAGCTGGCAGGCAGGCAACTGCTCTTCTATTACAGTGGAAACAAAATTTTGGTTGTAAAAGCACGCTATAGAGACACAAGATATGAGTGGCAACTGTCAAAGCACGCTGGCACAGGTCTGCAGAGCACACGCTGAAGTAGGCCTGACACCCAGACGCTTGCAGACAACTAACTGCTCTTCTATTACAGTGCAAAAAAAATATTTATTTTAAATGTAAAGCTTAACCAATTGTTAAAACAGATATGAGTGGTGGCATTGGGCAAGTAGGCACAGTATCCAATGTGAACCTCACACAGAAGCTGGCAGGCAGGCAACTGCTCTTCTATTACCGTGGAAACAAAATTTTGGTTGTAAAAGCACGCTATAGAGACACCAGATATGAGTGGCAACTGTCAAAGTTCCCTGGCAGGGTTGTGCAGGGCACACGCTGAAGGAAGGCCTGACAGAGCCGCTTGAAGGACACTGACTGTCTGCTATTAGCTTACACTGGAAACCTTTTTTCTTTGTAAAAGCACGCTAAAGAGACACCAGATATGATTGGCAACTGTCAAAGCACGCTGGCACAGGTCTGCAGAGCACACCCTGAAGTAGGCCTGACACCCAGATGCTTGCAGACAACTAACTGATCTTCTATTACAGTGAAAAAAAACGATTTCTTTAAAATCTAAAGCTTAAGCTATTGTTAAAACAGATATGAGTGGTGGCACTAACGGTGCAAATGGGCAAGGCATCCAACCTGACACAGAAGCTGGCAGGCAGGCAACTGCTCTTCTATTACAGTGAAAAAAAATAATTTATTTTAAATGTAAAGCTTAACCAATTGTTAAAACAGATATGAGTGGTGGCACTGGGCTAGTGGGCACAGTATCCAATGTGAACCTCACACAGAAGCTGGCAGGCAGGCAACTGCTCTTCTATTACAGTGAAAAAAATAATTTTTTAAAATCTAAAGCTTAACCAATTGTTAAAACAGATATGAGTGGTGGCACTGACTGTGCAAATGGGCAAGGCATCCAACCTGACACCGAAGCTGGCAGGCAGGCAACTGCTCTTCTATTACAGTGAAAAAAAAATATTTATTTTAAATCTAAAGCTTAACCAATTGTTAAAACAGATATGAGTGGTGTCACTGGGCAAGTGGGCACAGTATCCAATGTGAACCTCACACAGAAGCTGTCAGGCAGGCAACTGCTCTTCTATTACAGTGAAAAAAAAATATTTATTTTAAATGTAAAGCTTAACCTATTGTTAAAACAGATATGAGTGGTGGCACTGGGCAAGTAGGCACAGTATCCAATGTGAACCTCACACAGAAGCTGGCAGGCAGGCACCTGCAATTACATTACACAGGAAAAAAAAAAGCAGCCTGATGTTATAGCCCTAAAAAGGGCTTTTTGGGGTGCTGTCCTTACAGCAGAGATCAGATGAGTCCTTCAGGATTGTAGTGGACACTGAATACCCTAGCCTAGCTATCAATTTCCCTATCTAATCAGCAGCAGCTAAACTTTCCCTCCTCTCACTAAGCATGCATCTTCCGAATGAATCGAAAATGGATGCTGGGAGGGAGGTTGGAGGGTGTGGAAGGGAGGGAGTGCTGCTGATTGGCTGGAATGTGTCTGCTGACCGAGAGGCACAGGGTCAAAGTTTGCCCAATGATGACGAATTTGGGGGTGGATCGAACTGCGCATGTGTCCGCCCGCCGCGGCGAACGCGAACACGCTAATTTCACCGGGAACTGTTCGCCGGCGGACAGTTCGGTACATCACTAGGGATCAGCCCTCAAAAGTGGCCAGAATATTTTAATAATTTGTTTCACCTGCCTACTTTTTTAGTTAAAATTGCATATGAAGGGAATATTTTGACTCCCATTACTATTTTTGTCCTTATATTCCAAAAGTGGCAGTCTATCTTGGGACTTTACTTCCTCAATTGTATTTTGTAGGCTACTATTATTATACCCCTTTTCTTCAAAGCGGCTCTTTAGTTTTTCCGCTTGGGTGTTATATGTTGTTATATCGGTACAGTTTCTTCGTATTCGAAGAAATTGTGACCTTGGGATATTTAAAAGCCACGGCGAAAAGTGACAACTGTGTAGATCTATATAATTGTCGACATCCACCAACTTAAAGTGGGTTTTAGTTTTTACAGTGTTTTCCTCAATATAAATGGTCAAGTCCAGAAAATTTACATTATATTTACTGTAGTCTGTTGTTAAGTTGATCCCCCAATTATTTAAATTCAAATATGCCAAAAACAACTGAAGGCTCTCTTCTGGGCCATCCACGAAGAAAATATTGTCTATATAACAACGATAGGAAACAAGGTTTGCACACCAGTCTGCGTTGTCTAAAATAAAAACATGCTCCCAGAGCTTGAGACCCTGGTATGGCAGGAGACCTGGTTGGATGATGCATACCAGGCATTATGGTGGGACACAGTGCGGCAGGCTCCCTGGATGGAGGAGTACCACAGACCCGAGGGTGAGGATTACAATGGCCCTGGTGTGTTATGTGAGGCCTTTGAAGAAATGGATTTTGGGAGCACGGAAGAGTCCAGATTTTGGGACATTAATGACTACAGCGGAGATCTGCACAATTGGCCTCCCAAAAGGGGGGTGAGAGCAAATCTGACATTCCTGGTCCAAAGGGAGTGGGAGCTGGAGCAGGACTACCAATATCTGTTCCGCTTGATCCACTCACAGCCTAATCTGCAGCACTGAAACAAAAAAATAAAGTATATACACTAAGAGAAAACACGTATACTAAGGTAGTTCCAGGTGAACTTCACAACCACCTGTGGAAATATGTTACAAAGAGACAAAAGTGGAAACCACCCAGAATACGTATAATGAATAAAATACAAAGGGACAACCTGATAAGGATCCAATTCCCTAGAATGGGATCTGAGTGAAAATGAGAAACACTTTCATAGCGTAAAAAAGTAAATATAAATGGTGTTTAAAGTGAGATTAGAAATGCACTCACAAACAAACGATTATTCAGGCCTTTCACCCTCTCAGGGGTAATAAGATGAGCACAGAGGTCCTCCAGCACGATATATGTGGATATAAAAATGCAATAATAGTGAAGAATGTTTAGAAATATATAAATTCACATTTATTCATTGCACTTACAAATTTTCAGCATAAAAAAGGCATCTCTCCATAAACATATGGAACTCCTGGTGATGGTAATCGAGTGTCCACAGTCCAGAGTCAGGAAGAGGATACAGCATACAAATAAAATAGAATAAAAACAATAGTACATAAGTAAATGAGAAGTGTAGTGATGTCCAACACGTTTCGTCCTATTAGATGACGGACTTCTTCAGGGATAGAGGTAGATCCACTTCTGAGGGTTTTTGTACCCTTCAACATCATTATCTTCATCCGGTACAGCTGTTTTCGAGCATGCGATTCACTGTGGAACGCAGAAATCCGGCGCGAATACAGGAGGTTTCTCTAACAGTTCCGGGTAGTAGTGCGCATGCGCGTAATGTCCGCGCATGCGTCTATTGAAAAGACCACTGCCTGTGAGGGACAAAAAACATAGAAAGGCGAAAAACGCCTGAGAAACAAACCGAACCCCTATAATTACAGATTCTAATGAAGTAAAGGAGTTTACCGAAATTATTACATCATACAAATTAATTATACATATTTAATATGTCTCTCCTAACAAAGTATATGTACACATATGTACATATAGGCACAGAATAAAATGTATAATATAGATAGTACATATAAATGCAAGCAGCCATATGTAAATATAAGTTAATATAGATTGGTACATGAAAAATGGATTTAAATCCAATTGATATAAATTTTCTAGGGGGGACATATAACCCCATAATGAATTAATTAGTATACACCATACTAGATGTGATTGTTATTATAGAAATATTATGTGAAAAAATAAAAAGTTAAGCTCAATTAAAGGGCCATGTATACCCGTCATATATTGTTGATATACAAGGAAAAGGTATAGATTAAATTGATTGAAGCTTGAATTGATCCAAGAGCTTCTTAATACGTGGATTAAAGAATGTAGTGTTATTATATTCCTGGTGGGAAATAAATATACTTAAAGAATATAAAAGTATATTCTATATATTTACATATAGGCTGATATATATATATAGACGTATCAACAATGAAATTAGAGAAAATTGATGACATCTGGTTATAGATATTTAGAGAACACAGAGAACACTTAAGAAAATGATTAGATGAGACCCTGTAAATCTATTTCTTGGTTGAGTCCCATATTCAAGGTTTTTAAATTAAAAATCCACCAAGCTTCCTTCCTGATTAGTTCCTGTAATTTATCTCCCCCTCTCCATCCTGATTGAACCGAGTCTATTCCATAGACTTGCAGAGTATTCCAAGAGAATAAGGGGCAGGAATTGCAGTGTCTTGGCACACTGTGGTCAGTTTTATATTTGCGAATGTTGTTATAGTGTTCCAATATTCTGATGTGTAACTTTCTGGAAGTACGTCCGACATATTGAGCACCACAACTGCATTGCAGTAAATAGATTACAAAAATAGAGGAACAATGAATATAGTTTTTTATTTTGTATGTTTTTTTAGTGTATGTGCCAGTGAAATCTTGAATTTTTCTTTTGAGGTGTGTACAGGTGGAACAGTGGCCACAGCTGTAAAACCCTTGTACTTGGGTCTTAAAGAAAGGATTACAGGGAGGAGTGATGGGTAATAGGCTGGGTGCCAATTTATTCTTTAGATTGCTAGATTTTTTATAGATTACTGTGGGTAAGTTTGGTAAAATGTCTTTTAGGATCTCATCTCTCTTTAAGATGTACCAATGCTTCTTAAGAATTTTTTCTACCTGTCTAGCTTGAGAATTGTATTGTGTGATGAACGCAAATTCGAATTTGCTTGTAGTGTCATTTTTGTTACTTTTACTTTTTCTTATATCTGTACTGTCACTTGTCTCCTTATTTCTGTTTTTCCATTTGAACCTATTTTTTATTTTTTGCTCAGCTGTTAGTAGTTCCAGACCCTCTTCATTTTTGTTAGTCAATAGTATTGATCTGTCAGAATTTAATACTTCGGATTTAGAAATCTCCATTTTTTTCACATTGTATCCTTTATCAGTATATCGTTGTTGTACAATCTTAGACTGTTCTAGGAACATATGGTTGTCTGTACAATTCCTCCTGAGCCGGGTGAATTGGCTCTTAGGAATGTTTGAGAGCCAGGGAGGATAATGAGTACTGGAGTACTCGATAGCTGTATTGCAGTCTGTGGGCTTAAAATACGTCTTGGTTTTTAGTTTGTTTTGTTCTACATATATAGTTAGATCCAAGAAATTAATAGTGGAATCACTAGATGTGGAAGTAAATTTTAAATTATAATCATTCTCGTTGACTTGACCCAAAAATAAATCAAGGTCTTCTATAGAACCATCCCAGATGATTAAGACATCATCAATGAAGCGCCGCCACAGGACCAAACCACCCCCACCTTGCTCCGCCAACTCAATGTGCCGCCGCTCCCAATGGGACACATACAAGTTGGCAAAACTGGGGGCGAATTTGGTTCCCATGGCGACGCCGCACCGCTGGAGAAAAAACTGGCCATTGAACCAGAAGAAGTTTTTGGCGAGTACAAATTGGATGCAACTCACCAGAAACTCAATCTGGGCATCCTCTAAAACTTGTGGTGATCTAAGGGTATCTTGGATACAAGCAATACCTTTCGTATGGGGTATGTTAGAATAAAGGGCTGTTATATCTGCTGTTGCTAGAATATACGAAGATTTCCACTCTATGGATTGTAAATCTTGCAAAATATGTCTGGTGTCTTTAATGAAAGTATGATGTAATGGAACATACGGCTGTAAAAATAAATCCACATATTCTGATAATTTGCATGACAGGGAATTGATTCCACTGATGATGGGACGTCCTGGTGGTTTTTGAATGTTCTTGTGAATTTTTGGCAAAAAATAAAAAACTGCCACTTTGCAATTTGGGTTAAAAATGTATTTAAACTCCTCCTGGTTTATGATATTGTTGTTTAGACCAGTGGACAGTAGTGTGTGTAGTTCTGCCAAAAATTCAGAAGAAGGATTTTTATCCAAAATTTGGTATGTGGTGACGTCATGCAAAATATTATAGGCTTCCTGTAAATAATAAGTTTTATTCATAATAACAATCCCCCCTCCCTTGTCAGCTTCTTTTATAACCAAATTGTGATTTTCTGTAAGTGTAGTAAGAGCTAGTTTTTCTTTTTTGGTAAGATTAGGTTTAAATTTTTTGTCAACCATTTTGTTTAAATCTTCCTGTACCAGGTCATTAAATACCTCCAAGAATTTTCCCTTGGCTGCCCATGGGAAAAAATTGGATTTGGGTTTCAAAGAGGTATGAAAAATTTTAGATTCTATATCTAGTGCCTTGTTCTCTATATTTGGGTCTAAAGGAGTATTACTTAGACCAGGTTCTGAATTTGTCAAATTCATTTCTTTACTTCTGAAGAATCTTTTTAATGTTAATTTTCTTAGAAATTTTTGGTTATCTAAATACAAGTTAAAGGGATTACAGTTGGAAGACGGGGCAAAATTCAAGCCTTTCTTTAATAATGACATTTCTTGTGGTGAAAGGGGTATGTCAGAGAGATTAAAAATGCCTGCAAACTGGTCTAATTCTGTCTGTATGAGAGGTGGAGTGGGGGGTCCTCCTCCTCCACCTCCAAGTGTGGTCTTTTCTTTGTAGGAGATTTTAGATGTTGAAATCTGTTTTGAGTGTGTATGGAAAAATGGTTTGTATATGGTTTTTGGTTTGGCTCCTTGCCTAAAAAA
Source organism: Pelobates fuscus (assembly GCF_036172605.1). Taxonomy (NCBI): domain Eukaryota; kingdom Metazoa; phylum Chordata; class Amphibia; order Anura; family Pelobatidae; genus Pelobates; species Pelobates fuscus. The sequence goes on along the minus strand of NC_086325.1, from coordinate 109,680,264 downwards.
ACTTCCTGATTGTTTTTAGAATATCTAGAATGATTGGGAGAATGGTTACCTGTTGTTCGTGTGGGGTATTTTTTATACTGTGTGGGATTGACATTGCCTTGTGAATTTTTTCTGAATAGAGGTTTGGAGAATGAGTTAGAATTAGAGTTGGAAAAACGTCTTATGTCTGGTCTTTTTTGATGGGGCTCTTGGGATCTAGAGTTAAATTGATTTTTGTACGGGTATCTAGATTGCCCGTGTTCAGGTTTTTGCCTAGGCCAGTTTCTTTGATTGCCTTTTTGGTAATCATCCTGATCCCTCCTAAACTTGGTGGATTTAGTATTTGAGATTTTATCGTCAACGGCTTTAATTTTCTCTTTTAAAATTGCATAGTTGTTTTCTACTGCTTTTATTTCTCCATGCACAGAGAGTTCGTTTTCTATTTTATTGATTTCCTCCTCTAGTGCTTTCAGAGATCTTTTTTGATAATTAATTAGACCCGTCATGTATTTTTTTGAGCATTCATCATTGGCACTGTGCCAGTCCTGCATTAGTAATTCATCCTCTAGGCCAAAAGCAGGCATTTTAAGTATTCTTAGGCCCCGTGGGATGATATCGTAGGCTAAATATTGTTCTAAAAATGTGATTTCCCACCATTTGCGAGTTTCTTTCTCTAATAGACGTTCCAATTGTATAAATTTGTGATTTAGGGAACTGTCTATAGATTTGTTCTCCCCTCTGAATAAGGTATCAATCCTTAATTTTCTATCATGTCTCATCTCATCATAAACATTTTGTGCGGCCATAACAATAGTGATATACAATAGTGAAGTGATCAAATAATGAAACAAAAAAATAAAGTATATACACTAAGAGAAAACACGTATACTAAGGTAGTTCCAGGTGAACTTCACAACCACCTGTGGAAATATGTTACAAAGAGACAAAAGTGGAAACCACCCAGAATACGTATAATGAATAAAATACAAAGGGACAACCTGATAAGGATCCAATTCCCTAGAATGGGATCTGAGTGAAAATGAGAAACACTTTCATAGCGTAAAAAAGTAAATATAAATGGTGTTTAAAGTGAGATTAGAAATGCACTCACAAACAAACGATTATTCAGGCCTTTCACCCTCTCAGGGGTAATAAGATGAGCACAGAGGTCCTCCAGCACGATATATGTGGATATAAAAATGCAATAATAGTGAAGAATGTTTAGAAATATATAAATTCACATTTATTCATTGCACTTACAAATTTTCAGCATAAAAAAGGCATCTCTCCATAAACATATGGAACTCCTGGTGATGGTAATCGAGTGTCCACAGTCCAGAGTCAGGAAGAGGATACAGCATACAAATAAAATAGAATAAAAACAATAGTACATAAGTAAATGAGAAGTGTAGTGATGTCCAACGCGTTTCGTCCTATTAGATGACGGATCTGCAGCACTACCACTGGCAAGATCCGTCTGAGGTACCCCCTGCTTCCCTACCAGCTGCAGAGTTAGGGGACCTCATAGACTGGTCCTGGGAGGACCCACAGTCGGCAGGTGGAGATGGGACTCTCTACTGGCCCTACAGGGATGCTAGGCAACCAGCCCAGATCCCCAGCGGCAGTGTGTTATAGAGGGAGAAGAGACAACCGGTCTCTCTCCCCAGCGGCAGCCCGTGTCACAGAGAGAGGAGATTGTCTGTCCCTCGTCCCTGCAGCAACCAGCATCACTGGGAGTATAGATGGTCGCTACCACTACCCAGCACCAAGCAGCGCTATAGGGAGAGAAGACAATCGGTCTCTCTCCCCAGCGGCAGTTCATCCTACAGGGAGAGGAGACAATCTGTCTCTCTCCCCGGCGGCAGTGCATCTTACAGGGAGAGGAGACAGTCGTTCTCCCTCCCCAGCGGCAGGGTGTCCTACAGGGAGTGGAGACTACTGGTCCCATTCCCCAGTGGCCGTGTACTTTACATAGAGATGGGACAACCGGTTCCCCTCTCCAGCAGCAGCTGCTCAACTGAGTCCTGGTGGTAGTGGAGGAGGCATTAATACCCCCTGACCTCCTTCCAGCAGAAGAGCTGGCACCAGGGCAGAGGCCTCTACCCCCCAACTACCTACAGTTCCATGCCTGGGAGCCCAAGGGAGATCAGGGGCAGTGGACGTACCCACTGCAGCCTAGGACAGACTGGATAAAGCGGGACACCCAAGAACTACAGGTGCAGTACTTGGTTGTGGGTGGGCTGCTCGTCTAACTCAGGTACTGACCGACAGGAGGTCAGGTACCTGGTTAGTCTTCCCCTGGGAGGGAAGATGTGTGATGAAAGCACCTTCATCACTGGGATTTGGAGAGGCCTGCTTGCAAGCCTCTTGCCCTGTGACTATGGCCCCTGGGATGTATTGCCCTTTAAAAACTTTAATTGGGCATATTGGATTGTAAAATACTGTTTCTGCCCATTTAAATTATATTAGAGCAGTTCTACACCTCTGAAATGGCACTTCGGATACAGCGGAAGTGCCAAAGTTGTCGAAGTGGCCGCCATTCGACAAACTAACACGTGGCAGTGGCCATTTTAATTCAGTCAAACGCGTTCAGCGGTGTTTGGTCGTCGAGTTCATAAAACTCAAATCAGACACGCAAGGGCATGCACACCGCTGAAACGTTATCTTCTCTAGACTTCGACGCTTCGACTGGAGCCGAACGCCGTTCAACAATTCGAACGGCACTTTAACATTGATAGTTTGCACGAACGGTTGTCGTTCGTCTATTTGAACTGACTTTAACTTTGTTCAAATAGACGAACGACAACCGTTCGTGCAGTTGAATACCCGAGGACAACAGAGGATATGGTTAAGAAAATGTTGTACATATGTTTGGAGGATACCTGTGTTGTTGTATATGCTTGGAGGCTGCTTGTGGCATTGCATGTGTGTGGATGTGTCTGTTTGTGGTGCAGTGTTTGAGTAAGATTACACACACTATTACAGTAGTCTGTTTGTGGAATAGTGCGGCTGTTTAAAGATATGTGTTTGCAGTGTGGTGGCTAGGAGCTGTAGTTTGTGTAGGTCTGCAGAGAGTGTCTGTGTATGTCTAAGGGCTGAAGAGTGTGTGTACATGGGCTGTAGAATGTGAATAGGTGATTGTTTTCGTACGGTCTGTAGTGTATGTGTATAGGGACTGCTGTGAATTTGTGTGTATAGGGTCTGTAATGTTGGTGTGTGTATTAAGACTGTGAAAATTGCCCTGGGGCCCACCCATACATCTACCCCATACACCCCCCCCCCCACACACATGCATACACACACATAGATACACACAAGACACACACACTGTTATGTAGACATACACATGTAGACACACACATACATACATACACACATACATACATACACACACACATAGAAACCCATACATACAGGCACACATACATACATACATACAGGCACACACACATACATACAGACACACATACATGTAGACACACATACATACATACATACATTCATACATACACACACATACATACAAAAACACACACACATACACACATACATACCGACACACACACCTACACAGAGACACATACACACACACACATACATACAGACAGACACACACACATTCAAAGACATACCAGAGCGCTGACCAGGCCCCAGGGATATTCACTGCCATCGGGAGGCCCTAACAGCATGGGCCACCGGATGGGCCCCTTAAGGTGCGGGCCCGGCATATTTAACGTGCAGCCGAGTTCGCAACACATAGCGGCGGGACCCAACACATAGCGGCCGGCACCCAGGCACCCCGCGACCCCGCTAGTTCTGCCACTGGTAGTGTGTGTCTGAAAACATTATAGCAGTAAGCTGTGGAAATGCTCTGATACATTCAACCTGGCAATAATAGGAGCAATAAAGGGCTTTCTACTCCTTTCCCCACAAAGGGTGTCATGGGCCAATGTTGCATTACAGCAGCCTGTGTGGGCTGGCTAGAAACATTTTTTAATATCCCCTGCTGGCCTTAGCCCTAGGCCATCATGGCCTACCGGGCATTTGCCCAGTTTGTCTGATGGTCAGTCTGGGCCTGTGTAGAAATATGACTAACAAATACAGCGCAATATTTTATTATGTGCCTGCTATTTATCTCAATTGTCATAAAAATGTGATTATCAAGGTTTGTCCATTTGATCTTCAGTGACAGAGAATGTAGCTGCAAATTGCATGTAACTCTAGCCATTGAGACATTTTCTACAAGGCAAGTACTCATACACACTATTCAGAACTGAGAATTATGCTCTAGTGCCTTGGTATACTGGCCATATAGCATGGTTGCAACTGATATAAACAATTTCAACATTTTTATATTCAACGGGGATATGAATGGGCAAAGTTTGAACAGCATGATTAATGATTATGTTCCTCAAAAAAACAATAGGATCTTTCTTTGTCTGATTTGTGCTTTTATATGTTCATTTATACTATATGCCTCAACGTTACTCACAGGGGATATTGGTAAATAAACCACAAAGAGTTTTTTTTGAAGAGCAAATAATTCAAAATGAATCACACTGGATTTTACAAGGTAACAAAAAAAATAATGGTTCCACGATTCCACTCCAGAGCATTTAAAAGTTTTTTTTTGAACCATTTCACATTTACAACATGTGACCATTTAGTTGGTTTTTGGTCTGGTGCCCAAGACTTGAGTTAAATAGCATATGTAACTCAACTAACCCTAATTTCTGCCAGGTCACTGCTGCCTCTGCGGGGAACCACATCTTCCAGCATAGTGATTATTGCCCGTAAAAGCTGCATGGTTTGTTATTTGAAAGAGGAATAAATCACAAGAGACAGAAAGGTAAAACATTGTTCTTCTTTAAATTGTACTTTAAGTGCAATGCCTGCAAGAATTCTGTATATCCAGAGGCACACCATATAAAGAATGATTGACTTTAAGCTTCTCTCTCAAAATAATAGCAGGTGCAGAATAATCACGTCTGAAGTTATCCAACCAGTGCTTCAATAAATCTATTTTAAAAATAAATAAATCTATCCTGCTGAGACCATAGAGAGTCTCTAAAGGAGAACCTTTTATTAACTGCAAAATGGGTCAGGTCTTTTCACATGGATTAACAAATTAGAAACATTTCAAATCATTTTTGAACACCTCTTGAACAGTTCATATCTTTATACTTTTACACATGTAAATATTGGATCGTATAGAACTATAGCTTTTATATTCATTTGTAATTTATAATTAATGTTTAAATTATGGTGACAATAACAATAATTCCCCCAAACAATGCTGAGTATTGTTCAATTGGTTCCTTTATTGAATTTGTCATTTAATAATTATTATTCTTAACTTTCGTTAGTGGTATGAGGTTTAAAATGAATCAATAAATTAAGGGGTTAATAGATTAGGTGTCTCATAATTAAGCAATATTGCTTAATTATGAGACACCTAATCTATTAACCCCTTAAGGACACATGACATGTGTGACATGTCATGATTCCCTTTTATTCCAGAAGTTTGGTCCTTAAAGGGTTGAAGTGGCACATATGCTAAAAACACAATAAAGTATGTACATTTCTTGTAATTAAATTATACAATTGTAAATGTATATAGATACATACATGAATAAATAAATATATAAATGCACAGACTGAGATAGCTTGAGTCTTTAGTTGTGGGGCTAGAACTTATTTGCACGAACACAGTACACTTCCAAGACGGACCTAGGATGGGTGGGGGCTTCCAAGGATTTTGTAGTAGCTAAGCAAAACAAAACAAACAGAAAAAAACAACACAAGATTTGTGTGAGCCCACATAAAGCAGTTTTGTCAATTTTACAAAGTTTTTAAATATTTTGCAAAGACCACAATTGTGAAATCACTACTTTGGGGTGCAAGGAAGGAGAGTCATACCTGATGCTGTACACTGTGGGTGCAACATAAGTTGATATTCAGTTCCTGGCACTTCAACCACCAGGAGCCCACATCACTGCTGCACTCTCACACATGGAGCTCTTCTATTAATCAGAGAAAGGTGATTGGACTGTAGAAGACAGGGGAGGCTATAGAATAGGCTTTAGCAAAACTTGAATACGAGTCCCTAGTTGATACACTTACTGTGAAGGCAAGGCTCTAGGAGGGGCATGAGGCAAGCACCTAGCAAGTGTGAGATTTTAGGTGATCACCTAACTGGATAAGTTATTTGGCAAATAAGACTTCACAAGTTAACATGGGGTAAACACCCTTTTTCTCTTATCCTAAAAGTAACCTCTCCCAAAACCTAACCCTACTCACAGATTCAAACACATTACAAGGAGAAATATGCACATACATGTGGTGAATTCCAAATGTAGTCAGATGCCTGTATTCAGATATCATGTTACACTCCATAATAATGACACCCAATAATGACACCCATAATGACAATCCAATTTTTTTTTTTAAACTGTGCAAGTAAACTTAAAATAAAAAAAATGAAAGGTCCCATTAACCCCTTAAGGACCAAACTTCTGGAATAAAAGGGAATCATGACATGTCAGACATGTCATGTGTCCTTAAAGGTAAGTATTTAGACCCTTAGTTGAAGCAACTTTGGCAGTGATTACAGACTCAATAATTTTTTTGGATATGATGTAAAAAGCTTTGCACACCTGCATTTTGGTAGTTTCTGCCATTCATCTCTGCAGGTCTACTCAAGCTCTGTTAGGTTATTGTAGAGACCGTTGGTGGACAGTTATTTTCAGGTCTCTCTAGAGATGTTCAATTGGGTTAAAGTTCAGGCTCAGACAGGGCCACTAAAGATCCATCTGTGTGCTTTGCCAACTGCCTACTTCCACTGACAGTTTCCAGCAGAACGAGACTTATCATGGGCGACTTCCCCATCACCTCAGAATTTCCAAGTGATGATTAATGCTGACGTTGCAGCCTCAGTGAGAATGCTCTGTTATGCGTGCTACCTCCACCGCAGGTAGAAACGGGAACACTAGGAAAGGATGAAACCTCATGCTCAGTGGTCTCTAGGTAATAAGCCATACCACAGGGCACTGGAGAGGGGCCAACCTATCCTCGACAAGTGTCAAAGGCAAAGCCCCAGTGAAGAGATCCAAAGGAATGGAAATGACTGGATCTATCTCCTGCCACTTTTTCCCTCAAATTAAGATGACCCTTCCCCTCCTCACTCCTTAACCATTGTCGATGAGTGGCAGGCGGTGAACTCTGCCTCCAGAGAGGATGATTGGCAGGTCTTACCACAATCGACCTCACAGTATGTCAAGATACCTGTGTTGCCCCACTCTGGGAGCACTATTAAGCCAAATCGTGACAAATCGGAACTATGAGGAAATGGTGTGTACACAGATCAGGTCAGGTCATGATGCATTACTAAACAAGCAGGAGAAATTTGGAGGCAACGATGAAGGAATGGGTACACAAGCAAAAAAAAAAAAAAGAGATACTCAAAACCAATACAATATAACAGAACACACACCAGGTGGCTCTTCCTGCGAGTGATCACCAAGACCGCACTTTTAACTGGGAGATTACGATCAGTTCACATCATGACATGTCAGCTCTAATTTGAGAGATAGCAGCTCTCTTACGGAGTGTCATTTCATCTGTGCCCAAACGTTGACTACTTTCCAAACTTATGACCACTTCATGGACATAATTCAAGACTGGAACACACGTGTACATAGTTGGGAACTATCCTACATTCTTCATTTTATCTCACAATTTTTTCCGCTTCCCTACATCTCAGGCTTCCCTTTTTATATCTCTCTTCTCATTCTCATTTCTTTAATGCACTTTCTATCTCAAGATGGAGGCTCCATTTGACACACCCAGGTAACAAAAAGCACAATAGATGGGCAGAGTTTTGACAATTGAAAACAGGGCCATTAAACATGACCTCAATTTCAACACCACACCTTGACTGGACATTATGAGACATTGTAGGAAGTGCTTACGAATACTATATGTGGATATTTTTACTAGCTTGGTAAAAAAGGATATAAATAAACTTAGACGTAAGAAAAATTAGTTCAAAAGATCAAGGCAAAAATATTTTAACTTCACTAAAAAAAGAGTGGTATATTATAAACAATTTTTAAAAAGATACTACAATCATTATCAAACTCCCTGATAAAGGGGGTGCTTTGGTGAAAATGGATAAGAGCCATTACACCAAAGAGATACTGACACAATTGTCTGTCTAAACAAATTATATATGCATAGAGCAAGACCCAATCCACAGATTGAAGGGTGATTTCAAGAAACTAAATGATGGAGCTAGAGCCAGAGGTATAATATCAGAGGGAGAGTATAGATATATGACCAGAGAATATCCAATTACACCAGTATTCTATACTTTCCCCAAAAGGATACACTCCTGCCTATAGGAAGGCCCATAGTGAGTGGTATGGGGTTGGTCTTTCAATTTGTTTCAGAATTACTAGATAGATTTCTAATTATATACGTTCCAGTACAGAAATGGTACATTAAGGACACGGCAGACTTTCTCAAAATAATTGAGAACTTTGATTTAAAAGATATGGAGGAGGTCTGGTTGGTGTCACTTGATGTACAATCTTTGTATACATCAATTGACCATGAGGCAGGGATTAATATTTTGTATGTAGATTCTGTTTTCTTTTCCTTCTTTTCCCTTTTTCCATGTCTAAATACTTTCTTAAATTCATAAATTTCTTTTATGTATATATTAATTCCTCCAATATATATATACATAGATATATATATATATACATAGATATATATATAAATAAATATATATTTATATATATATATATATATATATATATATATATGTTTTTATTATATTATTATTTACTATTTATTGTTTATATTGTAGGGACGTATTAGCCGCGAGGCAAACAAGGCATTTGCCTTGGGCGGCATTTTCCAGGGGGCGGCAAAAAAAGCGGCCCCCAAATGCCCAGGGCAAATGCCTTGTTAGCCTTGCGGGCGGCACTGGCCCGATGGGCGGGCGGCACTGGCGGTTGGCGAGTGGGCGGGCGGCCGGCGAGGGAGCACTTCCCCTGAGCTCTCTGCTCAGCTCCCTCGCGCGCCGCCTGCAGAGTGAGGCTGGGAGCCGGAACATGACGTCATATATACATATTCCGGCTCCGCCTCCCAGCCTCACTCTAGTGTGTGTGTCTGACTGTGTGTGTCTGTTAGTGTGTGTGTGTCTGACTGTGTGTGTCTGTTAGTGTGTGTGTGTGTGTGTATGTGTGTGTGTGTGTGTGTCTGTTAGTGTGTCCGACTGTGTGTGCCTGTTAGTGTGTGTGTGTGTCTGACTGTGTGTCCGACTGTGTGTCTGACTGTGTGTCCGACTGTGTGTGTCTGTTAGTGTGTGTGGGTGTCTGTTAGATTGTGTGTGTGTCTGTTAGTGTGTGTGTCTGACTGTGTGTCCGACTGTGTGTGTCTGTTAGTGTGTGTGTGTCTGACTGTGTGTCCGACTGTGTGTGTCTGTTAGTGTGTGTGTCTCACTGTGTGTCCAACTGTGTGTGTCTGTTAGTGTGTGTGTCCGACTGTGTGTGTCTGTTAGTGTGTGTGTGTCTGTTAGTGTGTGTGTGTGTGTGTGTATGTGTGTCTGACTGTGTGTGTCTGACTGTGTGTCCCTGACTGTGTGTGTCTGTTAGTGTGTGTGTGTGTGTCCGACTGTGTGTGTCCGACTGTGTGTGTCTGACTGTGTGTGTCTGACTGTGTGTGTGTGTGTCTGTTAGCTAGTGTATGCGTATCTGTCAGTGAATGTGTGTGTATTTAGAAGGCGGGACAGGGGGGAAGGGTTGGGTGGGGGTGGCGCGCAGGGTGGGGTCTGAGTTTTGTCCTGCCTAGCACAGCACAAAACCAAGATACACCACTGAATATACTCCCTAATGAACAGTTGTGCCCAAGCGTGATTTTATGTCTCCCCATGAAGTTACATGTACAGATGCAGCTCCTAACATTGACAGTTTAGATGTGTACAATGTTTGTAAATAAAGCCTATTCAAATGCCCCCAGTGTTGGCATGTGATGACATGTGATGCACGGAGATTATATCACTAAGACGTGCCCACAAGAGAGGGCAGGCTTATGAGCATATAAAAACGCTGAGTTTGTTTGATTACATCCAGGCAGGGATGTATTAGCCACGAGGCAAACAAGGCATTTGCCTTGGGCGGCATTTTCAAGTGGGCGGCAAAAAAAGCCGTCCCCAAATGCCCAGGGCAAATGCCTTGTTAGCCTTGTGGCTAACCGACATGCCGGTCGGGCTGATGGGCGGGCGGCACTGGCGGCTGGCGAGGGAGCACTTCCCCATAGCTCTCTGCTCAGCTCCCTCGCGCGTCGTCTGCAGAGTGAGGCTGGGAGCCAGAATATGACATAATTTTCCGGCTCCACCTCCCAGCCTCACTCTGCGGGCGGCGCGCGAGGGAGCTGAGCAGAGAGCTCAGGGGAAGTGCTCCCTTGCCAGCCGCCCGCCCACCAGTGCCACCCTGAAACCACTGGACCGCCAGGGAATGGGATAATCCCCCCCCCCCCAGCATTCCCAAAAGTAAAGAGGCTGGGGGGGGGGGGTTAAATAAAAATAAAGAGAAGTGAGTATTAATGTGAGTGAGTGTGTGTGTCTGTTAGTGTGTGTCTGACTGTGTGTGTCTGTTAGTGTGTGTGTGTCTGTTAGTGTGTGTGTGTCTGTTAGTGTTTGTGTCTGACTGTGTGTGTCTGTTAGTATGCGTGTCTGACTGTGTGTGTCTGTTAGTGTGTGTGTGTGTCTGTTAGTGTGTATGACTGTGTGTGTCTGTTAGTGTGTATGTGTCTGACTGTGTGTCCGACTGTGTGTCTGACTGTGTGCCCGACTGTGTGTGTCTGTTAGTGTGTGTGTGTGTGTGTCTTAGTGTGTGTGTGTCTGTTAGTGTGTGTGTCTGACTGTGTGTCCGACTGTGTGTGTCTGTTAGTGTGTGTCTGACTGTGTGTCCGACTGTGTGTGTCTGTTAGTGTGTGTCTTACTGTGTGTCCAACTGTGTGTGTCTGTTAGTGTGTGTGTCCGACTGTGTGTGTCTGTTAGTGTGTGTGTGTCTGACTGTGTGTGTCTGTTAGTGTGTGTGTGTCTGACTGTGTGTGTGTCTGACTGTGTGTGTCTGTTAGTGTGTGTGTGTCTGACTGTGTGTGTGACTGACTGTGTGTGTCTGTTAGTGTGTGTGTGTCTGACTGTGTGTGTCTGACTGTGTGTGTGTGTCTGTTAGCTAGTGTATGCGTATCTGTCAGTGAATGTGTGTGTATTTAGAAGGCGGGGCAGGGGGGAAGGGTTGGGTGGGGGTGGCGTGCGCAGGGGCAGCACAAAACCAAGATACACCACTGCATCCAAGGCCTTTAAAGGGAGATTGTCTCCTGAGTGTGCAGCGCAGGAAGGTTAGACGATACAGGATAAAGACACTGTAGCATCCAGGAGAGCAGGACATTTGCACTGGACTTATCCTTATGACAGTACCGAGTAACCTGGGAAGGACTTGCTGAGATCGTGCCTTTATATTGCCCTTGAAGAACTGTTGATTTTGATGGGGACTTTTTTCTAAGTTTGTGCACATTATTCTTCAAACTATTTTTCCTTTTCTTTGCATTTTTTTTCTATATATATATATATATATATATATATATATATATATATATATATATATATATATATATATATATATATATATATATATATATATATATTGTTTCTCTATATTTTTTCCTTGAAGATGATTACAGTCACTATATTTAGTGGGGCAATACCTACGTAGCATAGATGGATCACCTAAAGTGTTCTTGACTATTTAGGGACTTAGTGTGTTTTGATGTCCATATCCTGGTCGCTAGGCTGCTAATGGCATTCATCGAAACCCCATGAGAGGATATCTGCTTTAATTTTATTGATTCTTTATACTTTGTATTTTTGATGTTGTTTATATTCACTTGGTTTGTGTTGAGGATATAGGAGCATTTGCACTTTCAATATATAGTATTTATTACTCAGTTTAATACTTCAGAGAAAATCAGCTTTTGCACTTTCCAACCTTTTGGCAATATATGTGCATATAAAATTAAATAAAAACGATTAATGCATATTTTCTTTTATATTTGAGAGCGGTAAATCCTACCAAATACTTAGCATTCAGACAATGTTGCAAACTCCTGAAACATGTTTGTTGCAGAATTGAATTAAATAAAAGTAACGACAACAGTATGTACAACCTCCATATGAACCGAGTTACTGATGTGTACCTGTATGTCAAGAATAACATGTATAATGCCATATGTCGTGTTGTGTCATGTTGAGTGTTGACTTATAAGCTGTCACTTGTGAAAAGCTGCCTTCTGTATTATTCCTAATGTTTTTGTCTCACCTCATGTCTTATGTCATGTGCCATCTCTCCACTGACCTTGGTGACTGAGGAGGAGTTATTTTTGGATACGTAAGGAGTCCCCTTATTTTAACCCTGTACTATCCAACATCCATGATCATCGGGGTGGAATCTACCTACCACCTAGCTTAGTTTGTCCACTATTAGCTCTGCATGCCTTTGGTGCCCCTGAATTTGACACCACAGTAGTGGTCTTTATGCCAAGATTGGGCCTTGACCCCATATATGCTTCGAGAGGGGAGTTACGGCTATGTAGCATAAGCTGCTTGCTCTACTCAGTCAGCTAGCTTAAATACTATACTTTGCTTCACTGGCCCTCTCCCAAGGCATGCACCTGGATCTGAGCATCAGTTGTGAGTGGGCCCAACGCTCGATCTGTGAGTTGGTCAATACTAATGTTGCACTGTGTGCTGAATAACCCAAGGCAGCGCTACAGAAGATCAACACCAAACTTCCAAAGAATGGGAACACAGTCCTCCTGGTACACTATGTTAGCATAATCTACAATTCTAATCTATTATTTCCCCTCTTACTCCCAGTATAAGATACAAAATAAAAACTTTTTGCTCAGTTTGAGGCCATCACTAGTGGGCCCTGCAGTGCGACCAACCTTCTTTACCAACCATTCTCCCCCCAATAAAAACCTGATACATATTTGTGGTATAAAACAGGCAACAGCTTTACTTATAATTTAACAAATATATATTTAACCAATAAATAACCATTTTACTAACAAAATCAACATGATATACTATTTAACCGCAGACTTGATCGTGCCAACCCATTCCAGCCTCCAACACGAGTACTCCTGGGCACCTGCCCTCCCCCCTCATCCTAACCACCACTTGGCCTCCAACTTGGCCTTAACTTACAACCATGCCAACCACTAGTCGGCCTTTGACTCAGTGGGCATGTCCGTTTTGTCCAACCATTTACCAGAGGTTAAGGGAGGGATCAGCCCAAACCTTCCTTCTTCCCCCTGTACTCTTGCCTCAACCTGAATTGACAAGGACCTTACCCGCCACTAGCCCTGCTGCTTTAGCCCTAAATCATCGGACGCAATCCCCCCCCAACACCATAGCCTGCTCTAAAACATCCTGTAATGCTAAATTAAATAAGTCGAGGCCCACATCGGTCAGTTGGATCCCGTCAGAGCGAAAACAGACCACCGCATTCTGTTCGAACCGTAAGGCCCCCCAGAACAAATTTGGAAACCTGTTTGTTTAACTTGATCCTGCAGCGCTCCATTGCCCTTTGATCATGAGCGAACCTCCAATAGTTACGGGCCACCATCTTAGACCACACCAAACAAGCCCGTGGAAAAGGCACCAGTAAGCGCACCAGATCATGCCTAATCATATCCCCCAGGCCCCACACTGGCATTGCACCCAAATCATTGCCCCCAAGATGTATGACCAACAGGTCCGGGGCCCCCAGAAGACTAGAAAGCTGGACTATTTCAGAAAGCAGCTGAACCCATCGCATGCCCTGAGTTCCCAACCATCTGACATCCGCCAACTCCATCGAAAGGCCGAGACGAGTCCCACCAGGGCGAACCCCCGCACGGAGATGGACCCAATAAACATAGGAATGTCCGACTAAACAGACCCGTCGGTTGGACCCTGTGGAGAAAACACAGGGGAAAATGCAATAAGCCCAGTTGGGCACACATAGGACCGAAACCTCCTAGACTCCCATCTACCAATCCTCTCTATAGCCTGTTCGAAGAAACCCAAATGCGAAGTGTCTGTTGCCGCCCCAACCCGGAAGGAGTGACCCCCAAATTCCTTCCCCGGAATTCGAAGCAGCTCAAGCGCCATCCAAAAGACCCTAATGAATTGAAACCTGGACAAATAACTCCCGTCACCGTGGATCAACAAAGGGCCCATAGACTATGGGCGAACAGAAAAATACCTCTGGAAGCTTGATACAGGGCACGCCCTGGACCCTGTAATCGCTTGAATGGTGACCCCCTGAATTTCTCATTCCAAGGCTAACCATTCCCCCCATGCCTTACCATACCTAGTCCGCATGGCCTCCGACACGTTCAGGCCAAGGTATCACAATTCCGCCAGGCAGGGAAAACCCCCCGAAATGCCTGCCACTACAAAGAGAGAGAGCATCTGCTGTTATATTCTTAACACGTGTAATGTGCACAGCTCGACAAGTAACATTTAAGGACAAGCAACGCAACAACAGATGCCTCAAAAGCCACACCACCGTGGGAGAAAACACCTTCAAGCTATTAATGGCAAAGACCACCCCCAAGTTGTCGCAGTGAAACATGACCTACCGATCCCGAAGGAAGGACCCCACAGATGAACCGCCACTACAATTGGGAACAGCTCCAGGAATGCTAGGTTCCGAGTCAGACCCGCCGAATGCCATGACTCCGGCCAGGACTCCGCACACCAATGTGTCCCAAGCATGGCACCAAACCCAACTGACCCTGGCATCCATAAACAGGTGGAGCAAGTAGGACCTGCCATTGTACTAATTGAGAAAGGTCCACACTGCCAGATCCTCCCTCAGTGCTCTGGTAAGGCACACAAAGTGGTGTGGCTTCTCAACTCCAGATGTAGCCGCCGCCAAACGCTGATTAAATACCCTGCCCATGGGCATGATCATAAACGCAAAATTCAATTTTCCTAGGAGTGACTTTAGTCGCTGCAAGGTAATTTTCCAGAGGCTGCACCGCCTCAACCGCCCCCCGAATGTCCACCACCTGTCTGCGGGTAAGCGGTATTCCCCCGCAACGGAATCAATCTAGGTCCCAAGAAAGCTCAAACATGTCGTGGGGCCCACTGTCTTGTAGGGGCCAGCAGGACCCGGAAGGCAACAATGGCGACCAACTGAAAGAGTTGAGTGCACACTGGAGAATGGGTGGGACCCACAAAAAATCAACACGGTAATGAAGGATAGAGTCGTGCCCCAACTTTTTCCGCACCACCCATTTCAAAAAGGTACTGAAGCATTTAAAGTAAAAACCCGAAATCACGCACCATATTGGGAGACACATGTCCACACTTCCCCACACCCACACATTCTCTTATCCGGCTAGCCTCCGCAGGATCTGTTACACCTCTACTAACACAACCAGGTGAAATACCTAACCACTCAACTCTCACTAACTTTGATCACTTTTGCTACATTCAGTTATGCAGTTTGCACCTAATACCTTCCATTCCTTGAACAGATGTGTTTCATAGCCCCAATCCAAAATACCAAATTTCATCAATATATAGATCTATAGTAGTGAGAAATGAGTCTCCCACATACTGAAAAAAAACAAACCATACCCATTAGACTCATGGTCACTTTTTTATCCAAACCCCTTGATTCTTTAACAAGAGTCAAAGACAAATTAGCTGCCTGTATGGCCTTGTCCAACTGAAGAGCCATTGGAGAATTGTGGGCTAATAGCCACATTCCCATCTGATATAGTAATCGGCAAAACTCCAGAAGCTCAAGACATAAATAGACAGACCATATACACAATACACTAAAATAATTCCAAGAAATTTGGGACCATTGGCTTAACTTTGACTCTAAATTAAATTTGACTCTATTTATGGTTACATGGATTGGATACTTCACATCCCTACCGACCCACTCTTACCTATTCCATTCCCCTTCACATGAACTAGGACACACCACCTTTATTCACTTTCCTTTCCTTTATCCTTTCTCTTTTCTCACATTTTACTATTATTTTTGTTTACAAACTTGTTATCCTACCCACCATCTCTTCTCTTCCTTGCCTCTCACTCAAAACAGATATTTAATATCACCATGGTTTAGTACCAATTCTGTCTTATTTCCAATCTTCAAATCAAATAATTTAAATGTGCTTAATTTCAGAATGTACTACACCAGAATGTACTATAATGTATAAATACATATAACAAGTCTACAAATGTGTAGTCGTTTGCTACTAGCCAGGCCTTAAAAGTGATTTGCTACTGCAAGCCATAGCATAATTTCCAGGGGTGAATTTCCTCTCGCCAGCGTTACATATTCACTTGCCAAAGGCTAGTAGTGAGTGGAAATGTTAAACCTTGCATTTAGCACAGCATTGAGCACTCTACATTGGATGAATGAGACACATAAGTAAGGGACAAATGACAAAAAAATACATTCAGGAACAAGAGACAGTGGGTTCTTACTTTAATGAAGTGTCAAGTGTCTGAAGTAAAGATTGATTGCTTGGTCTATTATCAATATAAAGCAATATGTTATAAAACATTTAAAGAAGATGATGAGGTAAGGGTGGAGAAGCTAAAAGAGAAACTTGGAAACTTGATACATACATTCCAGGTTTCCCTATTCAGGAGAGATGGTCCCTGTTTTGGGCCCAAATCGCACTGTCTCTTTTTGCTCCATATATTTTTGTTTTTTGTGAGCTCCACAGTAGTAACTCTCACAGTGATGTGTCTTTAAACTACATTAATGTGTTTATTAACCATCCTGTGCAATAAAGGTAGATGTCCTATTGCCCCCACGTGCATCTACACACATAAAACCTCTACCTCGAAACACTGAAGCGAACGGACGCAATCTAAGAGGGCTCCGAGCCTTAAACAGGGGAAAACGCGTGAAATACCCCCCTTAACAACCCAATTGACAAGCAACGACCCCAAGAACTAATGGGGAGAAAGGGGGAAAAAACGATACCACATAAGCCCACATCGGGACTTACGATAGGAGAGTTGTGGAGGCAGACACGTGGAGCCTCTGACACAATCATGGCGGCTCAGCACGGTGGGTGCTCAGATTTTTCCGAGGACATGTCCGACGAGGAAGAGAGGGGACTATTACAGCCTCCTAACCCACCACAAAAGGCACAGCGCTGCGACAAAGAGAAAGACACCGAGCCGATCACCATAGTGGTCCTGAAGGCATTATTGGCGGACCTGAAACACAGCTTCCACGAGGACATCACAGCACTCTGCGCAGATCTGAAAGGCCTGACAGGCCACATCTCCAAACTGGAGAGCTCCTCACAATCGCAGGCCCAGGATGTTGCCACAACACACAGTACAAGCCCTGGAACAGCAAAACCGGCAATACGAACATCGCCTTGCGGCGCTTGAGGACGCTAGGCGGGCCTCCAACATTAAAATCAGGGGAGTCCGAGAGGACATAGCAGAGGCCGAACTGCCTTCTCTAATGCAGCGCATGTTACAAGAAATACTGCCTTGCAGTCAGAAATTAACAATCACCCCAGAGAGGGTCTCAGAGTCCCTAAACCAACAAACGCTCCGACTACGGCATCGAGAGATGTCATTCTGACCCTCCGCAACAGCGGCCATAAGGTAGCGATCCTGTCAGCCCTCTGAGGCAAGACCCCCTTTCGCCTTGAAAACATGGACCTCACACTCTACGCGGACCTGTCCAGTGGCACCCTGGCCTGGCGTAGGTCGCTACGGCAACTCACCTCAATTCTACGTGCCCGCAAGATTGATTACCGCTGGCAGGCACCCAGGACATTGACGGTCCAACGAGGGTCGAACCTGCACAGCATTCAGGACATCAGTGATGCCCCGGCCTTCCTCTGGCTCCTGGACCTACCTCACGATTTGCTGCCTCCGATTGGAGTGGCCACCAGGGACAATAACAGCTCCCCTAACCGCACCCATACATGGGACCAAGACCGGGTCGCACCATTCATCCCCCAAAGCTCCACGCCGGACGCATACTCAGCAGTCACGACAGAGATGCAGAGAAACTCACCTGTCCGGGCCCTGGACCCGCCGCACGGTTTTGCAGGAGATTGACAAGTCTGGAAAGGGTAGTTCTACTGTCACCCAGATGGGACCCTTCGAGGCCTACAGGAGCCTGTGAACTTATAATATTTTACTTTTTTCGGACCTACCTCTTAAGGGACTATACGTCTCATGTGTCTTCATCAAGCCACTCAGCGCGAGCATGGAGATACCCACAGCCCAACACAGCGGAGGCTCTCTACTGGTCTCCATAGATAACTGTCAAGCCAGCCACGCATAGAAGTTGGTTTATAACCATGTATTGAAAACGAATGTTCAGCTGCCACCCAACTGAGTACATATGACACGTGAATATGCCAGTCTTTTATGTTATGTTTCGAGCTGATGTCCGAAATTACAATAGATATAATTTCCTGAGCAACACCCTCTAGTCAATATACATGCTCACTGTAGCAATTGTAACCCTTTTATAGCACATTTTCTATAACAGACAGCAGATATGGAATCCCACACTGCCTGTAATGCACTAGATTTAGCCATGTTGCTCAGATATTATGCTATTATTTTTATGCCTACTTGCTAGGACATCACATATTGATCCAGCGGTAACTATCTGATGCCATCTAGTCGATCGAACCTGATATTCTTTTTCTATTATATAGTATCTACGTTTTAAACTTGCGCCCCTCTAGCTTTCTAAGCCAAATATGTGCATGGTTCTCCCTATATGCCTACACTGTTAAGCGTAATGCTAATGCTTCACTTGCTTCTACTATAGGGGCGTAGCGAGAATGCCCGTGAATATAAGATGCGTCAAACATAAATGTAGTAACCCTACTTAGCTACTTAACCCCGCAAGGCAACTTGGCTTCAAGGCTAAACCCCTCTATTGACCAGCCTCCTGGGTCTAAATGTCCAGCCAAGCTATGCATTGCTGCTGTCTCATAGCAACCAGTTAGCCATGCCCATTGTTATATCGGGATTTGTCCTTCTTGGCAATCGCCCCAGTTTCCTTTGTTTTTCGTGTAGTTTCAGATCTCGAGACTAGACTAACCTTACCGGGACTCATGGCTAAAGTCAGCTCTCTGTGCCCTTGTGGACATAGGGCCATACCCAAGTGCTTACATATTTTGCTTTTTATGGCATTGCCACAACTATATTATGCCCACCTATTATTATAAAAAAGAAATCAGCGCAGGAACCAAGATATGACCCTGCCAATATTTTGATGTGTATACTATTAAGAACTGTTTATGTACTTTTATATTCCACGCTATGTACCACAAACTGGAGTAATCAAAAACATACCATTAACGGACGCAGTGCAGATAAACCCATATTGTTACTGCCCAGCTACTTCGCATGCATACCTTCACCAACCCGCTATACGCATATGGTGCATATACCTATCATTGCCAACATTACGCTACATGTTCTGACCACTAGGCACTATGTCACTATGGTTTCTAGAACTCTTACAGCATGCATCCCTAACACGCCTCCCTACTAAGGGACAGGCTACGCAGCTGACCATCATTAACCCTTTTGCGACTGCACTCCATGAGGACACATAAGTCCCAGAGCATATACAGATATCCTGCTATCAGTTTAACTCGTTTGTTTTTGCTACTAGCTAGATACAGCTGAATTGGCTTATGGTTACCTGCTTAATGTAGACCACACCTAATATGTAATCCTGTTTTACTTTAACAACTATCACACTAAACCTGTTATTAATACTTGTGAAAGTTCATTTAACATAAAATGAGGCTGTCATGCATAGGAGACGTTACGTTATGTTATCATGCACCCATCCTGTACAAACAATGTGCATCCCCTCTTCTTCATTCTGTACCCCTATTCACGCGTGCCTCAATAAAAGAAAGAATTACAAAAAAAAAAACCTCTACCTCATTAAAACTTTCCAAACCTCACCGAATATAACAAGGAGACACATACAACAGATTGTAATGGAAAACAACATTACTGCTTGCTTTAATAAACAATAATTAAAGGCTTCCAACATTTAAACGGACAAAATAAATACTAATACAGAATAACTGTTAACTAGGGTATCGACACTGAGGCCCTAACTATGTGCCTCAGATCACAAGAGGATTTGTCTCCCACAAAGTCCTGCAGTGGAGCCACCATTGCTTCCACCTAAGCAGAGGTATACTGGACCTCAGTACCATCGATATGAACTAGAAGGGCACCCAAACAGGCCAACACCTGAAAGGGGAACCAGTTCAACCAATAGCTGCCAGCACTCCCGTCTTCCATCTCTGTGTCACCCTGGAGCCACACCCTCTAACTTTGTAGATGAGCTCTCGATTTTGAATTTGTATCTTACAGGTAATGGGAAGCAGATGTAGGGACTAATAGAGAAAGATGATGTGAGAAGAGTGGGAGGTTAGGAAGTTGATCTTGGCAACATTATTCATTACAGACTGTAAGGGGATGATTTGGGCAAGACAACAAAGTAAATTGCTGTTTTGTTCGTGGTGTGATAATGTACATAAGCATCTACTATAAATAATTAATATGGGCTATACTTTTTTTTATTCCTCATGGAGAAATCTTCCTCGCTTAAAATGGTGTTGTGTGGCTTACAGAAGTTTAACTTGCCAGATACTCTTATTTTAAACCAGAGGTAGGCACCTTCAGCACTTCAGATGTTGTGTACTATATCTCCCATAATGCTTTTACAGCTATAATGCTGGCAAAGTATCAGGGGAGATGTAGTCCACAACATCTGGAGTGCCGAAGGTTGCCTTCCCTTGTCCTAAACCTTTCGATACAAAGCCCAAGTCAGCTTTCTGAGTCCTAAAGAGTATTGAATAAATAAATTAATCCTATATTTACCCTCCTTAACTAATCTGGCAGATGACCCCAACACGATGAAGTGGTTATGTTAGCAGGAGTTCTGTGGTGCTCCCATTGTAAAGAGTCAAGCTGTTTTAGAACGGTTTGACGTCTTACCTGGCACCATCATGCATTGCTCCCTGCCTCCACTACTGATGACAGAGAGCCAGAAGCTCCGAAGCAGGAGCTTTAATTAGTGCACTGTAGTGGTTCTGAAGTTTTCATATAATTAGTTGCTATTACAGTTGGATTTACCAAAGCATTTTCTGAATATATGGGTCATATACACTTTGTTATCATGATTTTGTTTTGTTTTGTTTTATTACGCTAACTTATTAATAAATGTAAACACTGTTTTTATTAAATAAATGTGCTGCAGAACAGGAGTGATGGATTGTTTTTCAAATGCAACAATATTATAAATATTCTGTAATATTATCATTATTATTATTTATAAAGCGCCAACAAGTTCCATAGCGCTGTACAATGGGTGGACTAACAGACACGTATTTGTAACCAGATAAGTTTGACGTGCAGGGACAGAGATTAAAGGCCCTACTCAATGAGCTTACATGCTAGAGGGAGTGGGGTATAGTGACACAAAAGGTAAGGGTAGGGTAGAGATTTGTAAGCAAGTGTCAGGATCTTAAATTGAGCCCTATATCTTACGGGAAGCCAATGGAGGGAATGACAAAGGGAGGTCAAACGTTTAGAAACTTTTAATAATATTTAGGTACTTAGAAAATACCGAACAGATTGAAAAAGGTAAATTTTATAAAATAATTATCCCTCTGATTTAATTCTACATGTTCTCCCTGTTATTTTTTTGTTTTTGCATAATAGCCTTTGTATTGACTAGCTAGGACAATATCCTCTGTTTGCTCTTTTTCTACTGCTTGATTTTGCTTGTATAATGCCCTGTTTTGTTTAAGACTTCACTACAATTTGTTTTGTTACGTTCTGTTTTGTTTTATATTTTTTGTGATTTAGCTTGCTATATATATCCACTCTGTGATCAGTTCATATGATGTAGTGTCTACTAAATGCATTACTAGAGTAGACAACAGTTATTCACTACATTAAATGAGTGATGTTCATCTTCATAGATATGGTAGTTTCATAATTTAAATTAAATTTGTCATATACCACATTGCAATTACAATTAAATTTATTATTTAATGCCAACCTACTCTGCATCCCTTTACAATTGGCAAAATAAGACAAACAATTCTAACAATACATGTTTGACATACAGGAACGGAAGGTAAAAAGGGCCCTGCCCAAATGAGTTTAAAATCTATAAATAGGGTTATTGACTAATATAAGAATTGTTGGTAATTCAAATTCAATTCAAAGAGAATTTCAAATTCAAGGCCAGAATATCCAAAATAGAAAACATTATCTAAATCAGTTATATTACCAATTTGACTTTTTTGGGCTCAAATCTGAATTTCACTTATAATTCGCTCAAAATTCCTGATAATGCACATTTTATAATAACCATGGAGGTCTCTCAATGTTTTCTCTTCATTGCTGTTAGTGGTCTTTTAAGATGATTTTGTGTTTGTGTTGTCATCAAGATCACACCATCCTGTTCACAGCATGACAAAGAAAGCATCTCAATAGCAATTTCAACTTAGTTAAACATTAGTGAATTTAAACTTTATTTTATGCAATATAATCCAAGTCTTTATCTAATCATTACAGATTTTCCTTCATCTAGGCACCAGTGCCACACCTCTTTCCTGAAGATATGACCTCTCCCTGTGTGGCTCACATCCTGATGACTTCAGTTAATGTCTTACATGTGATTATATTTTAAATGGCTTGCATTTGTTTTTGTGTGAAATCATAAGCATGGGTAGGACATTCTTAAAGTTGTGATTATTCCTCATTTTTAAATAAAGTCAGACATGTATTAAATATCCATGAAGGGCACTGACAGTTGTATTTACTCAATTGTGAACTGAGAGTGAATTCAAAGTAAATGTCAGCTTTTAGGCCAAAACATTTTGATTTGAAAATCTAGGAGATTTTTTGAGGAGGTAAAAGTAGTTTTGTGCAAAAGTTTGTTCGGGCTGGTTCGTTGACATCTAAAGCCTTTTACGCCACGCCCAAACAAATTGATTTCCCTGTAATTTAACTGTGGAGTCTTCATCGTCACTATAAATAAATGTAATTTAATTTTCCAGCATTCTAAAACTTAAGGATAAGAAAGCACCCGGCACTTACTCTCAGTGCTAAGAGTAGCTTATAATGATTGCAGTTTTAAACAAGGCCCCTTGGGTCTGAAACAGCATAGGATCTGGTTTAACCTCCTTCATTGCCATGTTAGTTTCATCATTGTGTGTACTTCGTACAGACTCTGTGCTCCATTTGCCACTCCTCACGCAAACTGGGTATTAGGAAATTGCTGTTCACAGACTGGGCCACCAAACTGTGAAATGGACTGAGTCAATTAGATAGCATCCCCTACGGCAGTGGTTCCTAACTGTCACGTCCTGCTCTGCTCTGTTCTGATGTCTGGCCTTGGCTTCTGGTATCCAGTACTCTTTTTGCTATTCTTGCTTAGTTTTCTTGGTTTTTGGTTTTCTATTCTATGTCTGGTTTTCTTTATGCTGGGATTTCTGGGTTAATTCCTATAGTTCGTCCCTGGATTTCCCAGTCTCCAGGTTTCCTTTAAATGTTTGTTTTATTTGCCACACCCGTATGTTTCCATCTTTCATTATGTTTCAGTGTTCCTGCAGGCAGCTGCTCACTACTTCTGTCCTTTCTTGCAGGTAAGTACTATATATGTGTTCTGAATCTGTGGATGTTTTAGTATACATTAGGCAGTGTAGGTCCTGCCAGATATGGGGTACATTGGCGTTGTTGACAGGCTTATGCAATGTATGATCATATAGTGTGACTAAATCCCCATGATTTCCATATGTAGTACTTAGTTATTTCTCCTCTTGTTTTGCCTATGTTATCTTGTCTTGTTTTAGTTTGTATACCCAGTCCATGTACAGTTCTGTCCAGTCTTGCCCATGTTATGTTCTTGTTTTCCTCATGTCTTGTGTATATGTTCTGGGTTTAGCTTACTATCTTTCTCTGGTTCTGGGTTCTATTAGTTCTGTCTTGTTTTCAAGTTTGGTGCCTATCTCTAGTCTTGCCTTGTTTCTAGTACTGGATACAATCTTGCTGCAGAGCCTCCCTATTCAGCTCCTGGGAGGTCTGCTAATTTCCATGCTCCTAGTTCCTGGTATCCGCTGAAGCTGATTCAGGGTCTTGGTATGTGGCTGCACAAACGCTGGTGCTCAACACCAGGGGGCATGCGGTTACCCTGCACCAGACCCTGCTAATCCACCTCCACCTCCTACTCTGAACATCAGGCATACTGGGTCCCGGTCCTGCACCACCGCTTGGATTGTGTCTGGGTCCCGGGCACCCTGTTTTATCTAAAGTGTTTTTTTTCTTCTAAACATACCTTAGACATAACTGGGTTATCCCTAAATCATGCACTGTTAGGGGGTACTTGAGGACTTGGTTGGGAACCACTGCTCTAAGGGATCAGATCAAATCCAATAGACCAGCATAAGAGGTTTCTAATTGGAGGAGACTCTTCCTATCAGGTAAGATGGCATCCTCATTACTGTGCTGCAGCAGAAACTTTGAAGCTAAGCCTTTTTTTGTAAAGGGTCACTGTAAGCACTCTAAATATTTAATATCCTACCTCCTGTGCTGTTTTTGAATATGAAATTCACTTTGAATTGAATAACTCTTATGTCTCTTAATGTTTAGAAGTTGGTGTTGTTCCTGTAATCAGGGCCGAATTTAGATGAAAAGAGGCCCTAGGCTATTCCACTTATGAGGCCCTTTCACCTCCCATTTTTTAAGTTTTTAAATTACATGAGAGACAATAAAATACATCATTACTGTGATATATATCAATATGTTAAATGAAACATGTTGTGATTGGTACTAACCTTTATAAAAAATGTGGCACGGATAATAAATAAAAAAAAAGTCGAGATGAGGAGGGGGGGTGATTGTGAGAGGGAGGGGGGTGATTGTGATTGTGAGAGGGAGGGGGGTGATGAGGAGAGGGGGGTGTCAGGGTTTCTTTGCTGTTTTAAACAGCAACCCTTTCTGTTTCAGTGACTGAGATTTCAGCTGTTTACTATCAGCTCCTTAAAGGACCACTCTAGGCACCCAGACCACTTCAGTTTAATGAAGTGGTCTGGGTGCCAGGTCCTTCTAGGGTTAACACATTTTTTTCATAAACATAGCAGTTTCAGAGAAACTGCTATGTTTGTGAATGGGTTAAGCCTTCCCCTATTTCCTCTAGTGGCTGTCTCATTGACAGCCGCTAGAGGTGCTTGTGTGATTCTCACTGTGAAAATCACAGTGAGAGCATGCAAGCGTCCATAGGAAAGCATTATGAATGCTTTCCTATGTGACCGGCTGAATGCGCGCGCAGCTCTTGCCGCGCGTGCGCATTCAGCCGACGGGGAGGAGAAGAGGAGGATCGGAGGAGGAGAGCTCTCCGCCCACCGCTGGAAAAAGGTAAGTTTTAAACACTTTCCCCTTTCCAGAGCCGGGCGGGAGGGAGACCCTGAGGGTGGGGGCACCCTCAGGGCACTCGAGTGCCAGGAAAACGAGTATGTTTTCCTGGCACTAGAGTGGTCCTTTAAGCATGTTGCCACGGTTACTCACCTGAGAGTAGTAATCAACCCTGCTGCTAATCAGTTCAGCCTATTTAAGCAGCAAATCTCAGAACCTCCTTGCCCTTGCGTGGTTTCCTGTTCCCCAGAAGTCTCCTTGTTCCTGTGTTTCCTGTTTGTTCCTGGTTCCTGACTCCGGCCTTGTTCCTGACTCCGCTGCTCTCCGTGCTCCTGATCCTGACTTGTCTGACTACCCGCTCTGGTGACTGACCCCTGCTTGATTCCTGGACTTTGCTTTTGGTTATTTATTTGTTATTTATTAAGGTGTTTTTGCATCTAGTTCTGTCTCTGTCTGGTTCCTTGTCCCTGACGGGGGGTGATTGTGAGAGGGAGGGGGTGATGAGGAGACAGGGGGGTGATTGTGAGAGGGGGGCTGATTGTAAGAGGGAGGGGGGGGGATGAGGAGAGTGGGGGTGATTGTGAGAGGGAGGGGGGTGATGAGGAGAGGGGGGGTGACTAAAAAAATTACCTTAAATCCCTGTTGGTCCAGTGGGGGCTGCCTGGTGGTCCGGTGGGATCCCTGGTGGTCCGGTGGCCCTTTTTCTCGCGAGACCCAATCATAATTTCTCCTTATTTTCGGTTCAGTGTTTTAGTGTTCACTGTTTTTAGAATAGTGTAATTTTAATTTTGCTAACAATTTGAATGTAGGCCCCTCTTGATCTTGAGGCCCTAGGCTGAAGCCTAGTTAGACTATAGGAAAATCCGGCCCTGCATGTAATCCCCTGGCACTGGCTCCAATGTCAGTGTTAAACTATTTTCAGTCCATTTAACTTTTAAAGAAGATCCTCAGCAGCCTGACCTTTCCGTGCTGCTCAGGCTAAAAGGCCTCCCAATTGTCCTGATATTGGAAGGCATGTCCCAATTTTAGCGTTCTGTCCCACCATCTGGGAACTGACACCAAAAGCCTATGGGCATTAGAACTATGCAAAGAGCATTGAAACTGTGAAAACGGTGCCCTCAGTGGAATGGCCTGTGTGATTGGTTGGCAGCTTGGCATGCATTCATGCCAGGCTGACCAGCCAGTAATCTAGGCAAATCAATCCCCATTCTTAGTGGGTCCACCTTTGTGCATCACTGGCCTGTCACCTTTAATCCCACCTACTGGGCTATAGGCAGTACCACAATTAACACAAGAGATAACTGAGAGTGGTAAAATACACTAATGTTTTTCTGAAGTCTAAAACGGTGCTTACCTAAATTTTTTTTAAAGAGTATACTACCACTTGTATGGTGATCTGCCCAAGTTAAAAACAAATAAACTCTCTTTACTTTCCTGTGCATTACACCATGAAACTATCAATGAGCAGTGCGAGTGCATCATTAGACGTGCTTGCACAGTGTGGCGGTACTAGGACCATGTAGATAGTGCTTCAGCAGTGCTCTCTTCATGGTCTGCCTGGTGTGTTCAGGGCCAGTCAGAAGGCTGTCTGTTAGCATGGCATGCTTGAAAGCCTGTGTCATTGGCAACAACCCCTTGAAAGACGGTCCACCCATCCCAATTTCATAACTTTCAATGTTGAGAGGTATGTTAAAGTGGTCAGGATTTATAAAATACCATCAAGGAGAAGAATAGAAAGGAGATACCTGACCAACACTAGTTAGATAGGATAGGTAAACATAGAAAGATCTGTTAAAGCAGCTGGTCTTATTAAAACGCATCTATGAACGCGAAAAAATAAAGGAGATATCTGGCACAAACTAGTAAGCTGTAAACCAAAACCTACTGTCCCGGGTGGTGGTCCGGTGCCCGGGACCCAGACACTGTTCAGGCGGCGGTGCGAGAACCGGGACCCAGTATGCCTGATGTTATAAGTAGGAGTCACAGTGTAGAGGTGGATTAGCAGGGTAACCGCACGCCCCCTGGTGTTGAGCACCAGCGTTTGTGCAGCCACATACCAGAACCCTGATGCAGCTACAGCAGATCCCAGGAACTAGGAAGTAAACAGACCTCCCAGAGCTGAATAGGGAGGCTCTGCAGCAAGAATGTATCCAGTACAGAAACAAGGCAAGACTAGAAATAGGCACCAAACATGAAAACAAGATAGAACTAGAAGAACCCAGAACCAGAGCAGGATAGAAAGCAAAACCCAGAACATGTACAAAAGACATGAGGAAAACAAGAACAGGGCAGGACAGGACTCTACAAGAACTGGGAATACGAGACAAAATAAAACAAGAGATACAAGGTAAAACAAGAGGAGGAATAACTAAGCACTATATATGAAAACCATGGGGATTTAGTCACATTATATGATCATACATTGCATAAGCCTGCCAACAACGCCAATGTACCCCATATCTGGCAGGTCCTTCTCTGCCTAATGCAAGCTAAACCAACCAAACAAAACACACATAGTACTTACCTGCAAGAAAGGGCAAAAGACTTGAGCAGCTGCCTGCAGGAACACTGAAACAAAAGGAATGATGGAAAACACACATGTGTGGCAACATAAAACAAACATTTAAATAAATCCAAGAGACTGGGAAATGCAGGGACGGAATACAGGAATGAACCCAGAAATCCCTGCAAAAAGAAAACCAGACATAGAATAGAAAACTAAAAAAACAAGAAAAACTAAACAAGAATTGTAAAAAGAGTACTGGATACCAGAAGCCATCACCAGAATGATCTGCAGCTTGGAACAGGATGTGACACCTACTTAGGAAGGATAGGTTAAGTATACAGAGATAAAAAGGTGAATTACTAGATACTTGAGTAGAGATGTCGCGAACATAACATTTTCCGTTCGCGAATGGCTATCGCGAATTTCCACAAATGTTCGCGAATGGGCGAACCGGGCGAAGTGCCATAGAATTCAATAGGCAGGCGAATTTTAAATACATACAATACATAAAGTGGAGACTCTTCTTATAAAACAGGTAATCAATAGTTGGTAGTCCTAAAGGCAAAAAATAAAACACATAATAGTGCAATATTGTCTTTTGGAAAGAATATACCTGTCCCTGTGAGCATATTTGGCTAATAGCAAAATAAAGAAGGCAGTGGGAACCTTATTTCCCACAATACTGGAAAAGTGAGCCCTATATAGAGGCTCTATACTTGTGAGTGATATTCCATCTACCTCATTTTATTCATATTATTTGTAGACAATATTGCACTATTATGTGTTTTATTTTTTGCCTTTAGGACTACCAACTATTGATTACCTGTTTTATAAGAAGAGTCTTCACCTTATATTGTATGTATTTGAATTTGTTGTGAGGTGAAAGGGAAACTCACTAAGGTGTTTTGAGTACTTCTTATTGTATTTTATTGTGTGTGTCTCACTGTAATACTATTATTTTGTATTAGGCGAATTTTAAAACCCACAGGGACTCTTTCTGGCCACAATAGTGATGGAAAAGTTGTTTCAAGGGGACTAACACCTGGACTGTGGCATGCCGGAGGGGGATCCATGGCAAAACTCCCATGGAAAATTACATAGTTGATGCAGAGTCTGGTTTTAATCCATAAAGGGCATAAATCACCTAACATTCCTAAATTGTTTGGAAAACCGTGCTTTAAACATCAGGTATGATGTTGTATCGATCAGGTAGTGTAAGGGTTACGCTCGCTTCACAGTGACAGACCAAACTCCCCATTTAACGCACCGCAAACAGTTCATTTGCACAACCGCAAACTCCCTATATACACAAGGTTGGATACCAAGCTAGCCATGTCCCGTTCCTTGTCCTCACTGATGTCATTGAATGTCTCTTCCTCCACCCAGCCACGTACAACACCAAGGATCCCCGAAAGGTGACAATTAGCCCCCTGGGACGCCTGCTGTGTTTGGTCTTCCACCTCCTCAAAGCCACCTTCCTCCTCTGACTCCTCTTCTTCAGACTCCTCTCTCTGCGTTATTATAAGGTGTGTTAAGTAGTACTATTCCTATCAGTTTAATCCTGTTACGTCCCCTATCAGGGGACGTGTATATGGCATCGATTTTAGGAACCGGGAGATGGAAAAAGATGCTTGGTTGGTCCTCCTACTTCAAATTTGGGGCACTGCGCGTGTAATCTAATGTGCCACCAGAGAGGAGTGGTGTGTTAAGCAGTCCCCCTAATCAGGCCTTTTTTAGTCGAATGTAATGCCCACTGTCCGACCCTTCGGGATCCATCCCTCATTCATCTTAATAAAGGTGAGGTAATCTAGACTTTTTTGACCTAGGCGACTTCTCTCTCAGTGACAATACCTCCTGCTGCACTGACGTTCCTTTCTGACAGGACACTTGAAGCGGGGCAGGCCAGAAGTTCTATCGCAAATTGGGATAGCTCAGGCCACAGGTCAAGCCTGCACACCCAGTAGTCAAGGGGTTCATCGCTCCTCAGAGTGTCGATATCTGCAGTTAAGGCGAGGTAGTCTGCTACCTGTCGGTTGAGTTGTTCTCTGAGGGTGGACCCCGAAGGGCTGTGGCGATGCGTAGGACTTAAAAATCTCCGCATGTCCTCCATCAACAACACGTCTATAAAGTGTCCGGTCCTTGCCGGCGTGGTCGTGGGAGGAGGAGGATTACTTTCGCCTCTTCCCCTGTTAGATTCCCGTTGTGCTGTGACATCACCCTTATACGCTGTGTAAAGCATACTTTTTAATTTCTTTTGGAACTGCTGCATCCTTTCCGACTTGCGGTAATTCGGTAACATTTCAGGCACTTTCTGCTTATACCGGTGGTCTAGTAGCGTGGACACCCAGTACAGGTCGTTCTCCTTCAGCCTTTTCATACGAGGGTCCCTCAACAAGCACAACAGCATGAAAGACCCCATTGGCACAAGGTTGGATGCCGAGCTACTCATGTCCCATTCCTCGTCCTCAGTGATCTCACTGAAGGTATGTTCTTCCCCCCAGCCACGTACAACACCACGGGTACCAGATAGGAGACAACGAGCACCCTGGGATGCCTGTTGTGGTTGGTCTTGCTCCTCCTCCTCCTCAAAGCCACATTCCTCCTCTGACTCCTCTTCCTCACAATCCTCTTCCAGCGTTGCCGCAGGTCCAGCAAGAGATGCTGATAAGGCTGTTTCTGGTGGTGATGGTGACCACAACTCTTCCTCTTCCTCTTCACGCTTATCTATGGCCTGATCCAGCACTCTTCGCAGGGCACGCTCCAGGAAGAAAACAAATGGTATGATGTCGCTGATGGTGCCTTCGGTGCGACTTACTAGGTTTGTCACTCCTCAAAAGGACGCATGAGCCTACAGGCATTGCGCATGAGCGTCCAGTAACGTGGCAAAAAATTTCCCAGCTCCGCAGAGGCTGTCCTAGCACCCCGGTCATACAAATAGTCGTTAATGGCTTTTTCTTGTTGGAGCAGGCGGTCGAACATTAGGAGTGTTGAATTCCAACGTGTCGGGCTGTCGCAAATCAAGCGCCTCATTGGCATGTTTCGCCACTGAATATCTGAAAAGTGCGCCATGGCCATGTAGGATCGTCTGAAATGGCCACACACCTTCCTGGTCTGCTTCAGGATGTCCTGTAAGCCTGGGTACTTATGCACAAAGCGTTGTACGATCAGATTACACACATGTGCCATGCACGGCACATGTGTCAACTTGCCCAAATTCAATGCCGCCAACAAATTTCTTCCGTTGTCACAAACCACTTTGCCGATCTCCAGTTGGTGCGGAGTCAGCCACTGATCCACCTGTGCGTGCAGGGCGGAAAGGAGTGCTGGTCCAGTGTGACTCTCTGCTTTCAGGCAAGTCAACCCCAAGACGGCGTGACACTGCCATATCCGGGATGTGGAATAGCGTGGACACCCTGGGGAGCTGGGGGGGGCGTTGATGTGGAGCAAGACGCAGCAGCAGAAGAGGACTCAGCCGAGGAGGTTATGGAAGAGGATGGAGTAGGAGGAGTAGATGAGGTGGCAGCAGGCCTGCCTGCAAGTCGTGGAGTGTCACCAACTCCTCTGCAGAGCAACGCATTCCTGCCCTGACCATGCTTTGGAGACCAGGTATCCGTTCTCAGATGGACCCTTGTGTCATACATGCCATTACTTCCTTTTGCACAATCGAGTACTTGTTGTGGATTGCCTTTTGTGCAAAGAAATTTCGTCCGGGTACCTTCCACTGCGGTGTCCCAATAGCTACAAATTTTTGGAACGCCTCAGACTCCACCAGCTTGTATGGTAAAAGCTGGCGGGCTAAGAGTTCAGACAAGACAGCTGTCAGATGCCGGGCAAGGGGGTGACTTTGTGACATTGGCTTCTTACGCTAAAACATGTCCTTGACAGACACCTGACTGTGGGCAGATGAGCAGGAACTGCTCAAGGCGAGTGACGGAGTGGCGGATGGTTGAGAGGGGGCAAGGAGGACAGCAGTGGTTGATGTGGCTGAAGATGCTGGACCAGAAGGAGGATGGCGGCTTTGAGTTTGTGTGCTGCTTGTACTCATGTGTTGATCCCATAGGCGTTTGTGATGTGCGATCATGTGCCTTCGCAAAGCAGTTGTACATAGCTGGGTGTTGGACTTCCCACGACTCAGTTTCTTTTGGCACAGGTTGCAAATGGCATCACTGTTGTCAGAGGCAGACACACAAAAAAAAATGCCACACTGCTGAGCTCTGCAATGACGGCATTCTGGTGGTGGCAACAGCATGCGTTGATTGGCGTGCTGTCTGGCTGACCCCGGGTGCCGATGCATGCTGTTTGACTGTGCCACTAGCTCCTTGCGACAACCTCCCCCTGCTTCCAACTCGTCTCCTCCTCTCTGTCTCCCCATCTGAACTTTCCCCCTGTTCTTCTTCTCTTCTAGCGGGCACCCACGTGACATCCACGGACGCATCGTCATTATCAACCGCTTCACTTGTATCTGACAACTCAGCAAAGGAAGCAGCAGCGGGTACAACATCATCATCACACCGTATGTCCATGTGTGTAATGCTGCCTGACTGAGACATATCCCTGTTATCTACATCCTCTGGCAATAATGGTTGCGCATCACTCATTTCTTCCAACTGATGTGTAAATAACTCCTCTGACATACCAAGTGAAGTGGCTGTGGTGCTAGTGTTGGTGGTGGCGGCAGGCGGGCGAGTGGTAACTTGAGAGGTGCCCGAAGCTAAGCTGGAGGAGGATGGTGCGTTGAGGTTTCGAGCGGAAGCTGTAGAAGATTGGGTGTCCTGTGTTAGCCAGTCAACTATGTCCTCAGAACTTTTCAAGTTCAGGGTACGTGGCCTCTGAAAACTGGGCATTATTCTAGGGCAAAAGGGAATCACAGCACCATGACCACGACGGCCCCTGCGGGGTGGCCTGCCTCTGCCTGTCATTTTTTTTTTTGGATTAGTGTTACTATACGTGCTGTGAGACCAGATATGAAGGGCACTGTGCACTGGCAGAAGTTGGCAGAGTAGACGCTGTAGGCCTGACACACACGCTTGCAGACAACTAACTGCTATTCAATCTATTACAGTCAAATTTCTAGGTTTTTTTTTTAAATGTACATTACTGTTACACCAGATATGAGTTGCACTGGTGTGACACTGTGCCCTGGCAGGTCCTGAAACGCACACGTGTGAAGGAAACTGACTGCTATTATTTCACAGTCAA
Source organism: Pelobates fuscus (assembly GCF_036172605.1). Classification (NCBI taxonomy): domain Eukaryota; kingdom Metazoa; phylum Chordata; class Amphibia; order Anura; family Pelobatidae; genus Pelobates; species Pelobates fuscus. Next base: position 109,647,037 of record NC_086325.1, on the reverse strand, counting down.
ATTTGTAGTTTTTTTTTTAAATGTACACTACTGTTACACCAGATATGAGTTGCACTGGTGTGACACTTTGCCCTGGCAGGCCCTGAAACGCACACGTGTGAAGGAAATTGACTGCTATTCTATTACAGTCAAATAGAATATTTATAATATAATATAATTTTTTTTTTATAATTCTTTATTTTTGTTGTGCATTTGAGAACAAAAGCGTGTAATACATCATGACATTTGTGGTAAGTATAATAAATAACAGGTAAAGCATGTCATAAATGAGAGTTGCACATTTTTTTGTAATATAATCAAATAAGAAAACATGGTAGGTTGCAAGCCTCAGGTACCTAATTATAACGATAAGGACGGGGTGATCTAATCCCGGTGAGAAGCCAAAAAATAATAGCGTATTTCTCCTACATGCAATCAGGTGTAGAAGTAGAGCCTGTGTTTGCTTTTGTGGGGGTTGAATACAGGAGAGGACCAACTATTAAGTCGGCCTTTACAATGCTAACAACCGCTCTTGCTTGCGTGGCCCCTAACCTAGGGAGCCGCGGGGGGGGGGGAGGGGGAAAGTAGGGGAGGTGTGACGTGTCACACCTTTCTGCGTGAGCAGAGCTTTAGCCATCTAAGCCTCGGGGGGGTAGCCCTCCGGTCTAACCTCAGCACCAACAGGTTATTTTAAGAAACGTGAGCTTGGTATGCTTAGTCATCTGGGCTGCGTAGCCTAAATACAGTGAAAAATACATAACATAAGAAACAAGACAGAAAACTACAGTAACTGGTTAAACTGCTGTCAACTCCAACCACAGTTAAGCAGTCCTGTAAGGCCTTCGGCCGTAGTGCCTGTGGCCGTAGTCAGGTCTCTAGTTGTGTTGTCATTTGCCCTTGAGGTGTAAAGGGGATCACGGTGGCCGGGTCCCAGTTGTGGGTGCTTTGTCGGCGTCTCGGGGTCGTTGCAGGTACTGCCAGGCCCAGAGTGTGGAGCATGGTGGAAGCCTCCTCTACGGTGGTAATTTTGTGTGTGGTCTGGTTGTGATTAACCAGGAGGGTTCTCGATAATGTCCACCTGTATGGCACTCCAGCCTTTCTCAGTAGTGTTGTGGCTGGGCTGAGTGATTTCCGCCAGAGCAGGGTGGGCCGTGAGAGGTCCTGAAAAAATGTCAGGGTAGCTCCTTCGAAAGAAAAGGGTGTCTTGTTTTGCAGCGCTGACAGGAGTGATCTTTTGTCGCTTGATAGGGAGCATCTGACAATGACATCTCTCATAGCTGTGGGCGGTGCTCTAGGAGACTTTGGGAGCCGAAAGATGCCATCAAAGGAAAGCTTCTTGGCCTGGGTTGGTGGCAATAGAGTTGTCACCAGGCGTCTGATGTAGTGTGGGAGCTCTTCTATTTGTATTGCGTCTGGTACTCCCCGTATCTTTAAATTATTGCTCCTGGTGCGATCGTCTATCGCCGCTAGTTGTGTGGCAAAAGCGTGGTGGGAGTTGTGTATAGAGTGCATTGAGTCTCTCAGTACAGTCATATCTTGCTTTAGGCCTGTGATGTCCTCCTCTGTGGCACGGACTCTGTCTGTGGTCATTTGCACTTCAGCCCTGACCAGCTCCACATCAGCTGCCAGGAGCTTCTTTATGTCGGACAGCAGGTCTTTGATGTCCTGTTTGGTGGCCAGATTAGATCCCCCTGTAGGGCCTGGGGTAGATAAGGCCTGTGACTGTGGGGAAGGCTGCCATGGAGGGTCCCTAGGAGTGATGGGTTGCTGTTCAGCTTGGGCCTCACTCACCTCCGCGGCCGCCATCTACGATTGGGCCTGCCGCTGAAGCATGGTCCCAATATCCCTCGAGTCCTGTGGGACACCCGTTGCTGGTTTCTGGGATCTCCTTCCCATGTTTGTGTGCGGGTCTGCTGTTTCGGAGGCTGGGTCTTGAGCTGGTGTGCTCAGAGGCGGGAGCGGCCTCAGGAGGTCGCACAGGTTCAGGTGGGGATGGTAGGCCGCAGACCTCCTAGTCTGCCGTTTCTGCCCGGGGCGTTGAAAGAACGGCATGTATCGGCGCCGTTTGTCATCCGGAGGCGAGTATCAGTGGGTATGGTGCTGGATGAGCCGGGGCTCTCTAGATTTTAGGCAGATTGTGCTGCGAATCCCCGGAGCTCGGGAAGATCGCGTCCACTCGCTTCTGCGGTTAAGCCCCGCCCCCAAAAAAGTTCTTTTTCTTTTTTTTTAAATGCAAGCTATTGTGACACCAGATATGAGTGGTGGCACTGAGCAAGTGGGCACAGTATACGCTGTGAGCCTGACACACACGCTTTCAGACAACTAACTGCTATTCAATCTATTACTGTCAAATTTCTAGTTTTTTTTTTTTAAATGTACATTACTGTTACACCAGATATGAGTTGCACTGGTGTGACACTGTGCCCTGGCAGGCCCTGAAACGCACACGTGTGAAGGAAACTGACTGCTATTATTTCACAGTCAAATTTCTAGTTTTTTTTAAATGTACACTACTGTTACACTAGATATGAGTGGTGGCACTGGGCAAGTGGGCACAGAATACGCTGTGAGCCTGACACACATGCTGGCAGGCAGGCAACTGCAATTAGATTACACAGGGAAAAAAATAGCAGACTGATGTTCTAGCCTTAAAAAGGGCTTTTTGGGGTGCTGTCCTTACAGGAGAGATCAGGTGAGTCTTTCAGGACTGTAGTGGACACTGAATACACTAGCCTAGCTATCAATTTCCCTATCAAATCAGCAGCAGCTACACTGTCCCTCCTCTCACTAAGAATGCAGCTTCAGAATGAATCTAAAATGGATGCTGTCCAGGAGGTGGGAGGGTCTGGTAGGGAGGGTCTGCTGCTGATTGGCTGGAATGTGTCTGCTGACTGAGGTACAGGGTCAAAGTTTACTCAATGATGACGAATAGGGGGCGGACCGAACATCGCATATGTTCGCCCGCCGTGGCGAACGCGAACAAGCTATGTTCGCCAGGAACAATTCGCCGGCGAACTATTCGGGACATTTCTATACTTGAGTAATCAGGTTTAATTAAATATCTCCAATAAAAATAATTAAAAAGGAAAACTTTGTACATGCATTCAGAAATACATTATCCTAAAACACTAGTTTTCTAAGAGGCAAAATGACCTAAAATGAATACTCAATGAGAAAACAATATAAATGTGTCTCTCATGGGGACAACAAGTAACTGTCCCCAGTAAACTGGTGACACCAAGAAACTGTACCCCTACAATACATCATAAGCCCATCATTAAATGTGTTTGGCACAATGACCTTATATAGAGTGCTTTCCCAGTGCTCTCTGCATGGTCCTCTATGTAGCGGGCTGGCTGTAAGGCTGTTTGTGAGTCTTCTGTGCTTGAAGCCAGGCTCATATGCCCCTTTAATTGATGGACTTGCCTACTTTCTAAGCAGAGCTGCCTATCTAGGAGTGTCACCAATGCAGTGATTTGTGTAATTTGTGATGGCCCCTCAAAAGGTATACCCACTGTCCCTATTCCTGCAGGCCAAGGTTGGCAGATGCTCAACTGTAAATTATATAATTTTCAGACAAGCTTAACCTGCAATAGAATCCTGTATATCCTGTAGGTTCTCTCTGCATTGGTACAAGTAAGCAAAAACAATTTTGAGAATGAAGGGTTACGGGATTAACCAATGGGCAAGCTACAGAGTTTCTCCAAGCTTTTGACCATTCTAAGAGTTAATATTCTGTATTTTTGCTTTAATAAATTTGCTTAGGTTCTCCTTAAAGGAGAACTCTCCTCTCAAAACCCCTTTTTTAAATAAACAAAACAGTTTCATCAAGTATTATAAGGAAATAGTTTTTGGATTTTACCTGTTATCTCCCCTCCATTCTTCCCCTCACAGCTTGGCAATCATTGGATCCCTGTGTCTGAAAAGGCTGCTCAGTGAGGCCCTGCATGGTATTTAAAGTTACTGGCACACTCAGCTTATAGTTAGGGGCTTCACTGCAGCACTGGGCCATGGGACAAGTGATGGTTAAAATTAGAGTTAGGAACAAATGTAGCCTTTTATTTCCTATTTTAATCGCTCACCCAAGAAATAAAGTTAAAATTAACCCTGGGTATTTTTTTTCTGTAACTAAATAAATACTACCTAAATCTAACCCTAATTTTAACCTTCAACTTAAACCTAATACATACACATGCTGTAGGCCTCAGGTTTTTGTCTCCAACCTTTTAGCTTCTGGCTATCACAGTTATTGCCCTATTTAGTGTTGCTTTGTCTTACTGGCTGCTTCTCCTCCACCAAAGATTTTGTTTCCAAAACAAAGCCATAAAACATTCCCTAGCACATTACCAGAAACTTCAGGTACTGATGAATGCAGTTGTAACCACCTCAGTGGAAAATGCCTTGGTGAAAATTATCACTCATATGCCTCAAGAAAGAGATTCTCGGTCGAGAGCAATTCCATGTACAGCAGTGTCTCTGTGGATTTGGATGATTCGGCGTGAGAGAAGACTAAGCCTTTTAAACACTACTGGAAGGAAGCTTGTCCAGAACCTTGTAACCAAATATGAAAGACCCTAGTTAGCACTTCAGGAAGAAAATGGAGCCATAGACATTTAATATTCAGGTGAGGAAGATGTTTCTTTGCCTCCCCCACCACTGTTGATCATGGATGAGTGTCATGCTGGCAGCTCCACCTTAGAGGAGGAAGAGAGATAGCATGGGAAACCCCTAAGAAAACTCCATATGTCAGGTAATTGCTGGTGGATGACTCTCATCCACTCTTATGCCCAACGAGGTTCTCAATCTGCTACTACCCGTGAAACTTCCTAGATTCTGCTGGCAAACCTTTGATTGACCCAAGAATCATCTAGGTCCTCGGAGTGGTCTCTTCTAGAGTTGAGCGGACACCTGGATGTTCGGGTTCGCTGGGTTCGGCCAAACTTCGGCAAAAAGTTCGAGTTAGGGACTCGAACTTCACCCGAACTTGACCCCGAACCCCATTGAAGTCAATTGGGACCCGAACTTTTGGGCACTAAAAAAGTCCTGGAAAGGGCTAGAGGGCTGCAAAAGGAAGTAAAATGCATTGCCTAAGTACTAATATACTTACCCAGTGGAAGAAAAAGAATGTTACACTGTATACAATTTTAAATAAAAAATATACAAAAATAGCCAGAATTCAGCTGTAAGCATTTGCAACACTTACAACAAACAAGTAACACACATTCATATAAAATGTAAGTTACTTGGCCAGTCAATGTAATGAAAGGAATGAATAAGAAGATAACTTCCTAATTCCCACGGTATTAGAGAGCTATCTACTAAAAGGCAGAAAGACCTGAATTGGTCTTTCAGCCAAATTTACTAATACTAAGTAAAGATTACTTAGTATTAGTAAATTACTGCTCACTGTTAAAAAAAAAAAAAAGGTTTCCCCCTTCTGAGCCCCTACCCCTGAACGGTGGGTGGGGACCCTAAAGTAAAATAAGGGGGGGGGACCTATTGTCCTACCCCCGGCCCCCACCCAGCCCCCACCCAGCCCCCACCCATGAGCAGTGGGTGGGAGCCCTAAAGTAAAATAATGGGGGGAACCTATTGTCATCCCCCGTGGCCCCCACCCCTGAGCGGCAGGTGGGGTCCCTAAATTAGAATAAGGGGGGGGACCTAATGTCATCCCCCCTAGGCCCCATTCCCTGAGCAGTGGGTGGGAGACCTAAATAAAAATTGGGGGGGACTAATGTCCTCCCCCCTGCCCCCACCCCTGAGCAGTGGGTGGGGGCCCTAAATTAGAATAAGGGGGGGACCTAATGTCCTCTCCCCTGGCCCCAACTCCTGAGCGGTGTGTGGGGGCCCTAAATACAAATTAGGGGGGACCTAATGTCCTCCCCCCTGGCCCCCACCCCTGAGAGGTGGGTGGGGGCCCTAAATTAGAATAGGGGGGACCTAATGTCCTCCCTCCTGGCCCCCACCCCTTAACGGTGGGTGGGGGCCCTAAATAAAATTGTGGGGGACCTAATGTTCTCCCCCATGGCCCTCACCCCTGAGCGGTGGGTGGGGGCCCTAAATACCAATAAGGGGGGGACCTTTTGTCCTTCCCCCTGGCCCCTCCCGCTGAACGTTGTGTGGGGGCCCTAAAAAATTTAACCACCCTCCCCCAGGTGACTAGGGGTCACAAACCCCTAGTCACCCCCCTCCCCCAAGAAATTAACCCCTACCTACCCTCCTCACCCTAAAAATAATGATTATTATTAGCTAAGTATCTGTAAAAAAAAATTACCATTTTATGTTTTCTTTCTTCTAAAATCCATAATAAGCAACACACTTTAAAAAAAAAAAAATCCATCTTCACCCATGGAGGGCTCCGCGCAGACTGAGCTCTGCAGGGCGGGGGAATAGGATCGGAGTTTCATTCATTCGAATGAAATTGCGATACGAACGAAGTCCCGAATTGCATTCTAACACGAATGGAGAAACTGTTCTCATTCTATTAGGACGCAATTCGGCAGTTTTGTCACTTGTTGATTTGCTGCCCTGCAGCTTTTCAAAACTCGGCATTAAATCGCCGAACACCGAACTCGAACCCGAACTGTTACTGAAATGTCCAGCCTTTAGTTTGGGGTCAAAAAATCGTAATGTTCGGTACGAACCCGAACTTTACAGTTCGGGTTCGCTCAACTCTAGTCTCTTCCAGATAACCTGGTGCATTTTTGTAAATTTTGGGATGTGGCAAACCTAGCCACTTCAGTATATCAAAAACTGGGTCCATGTGTGAATTTTATACTCCAAAAGACTGAGGGCATTCGTATGCCAGTTTCACGAACAATAGTGGAATATTCTGTTCGTGAAACAAAGGAACAACCGTACGGGAGACCACACAGGGGAGTCGTGTGTCTCCAATTAACGAACTGGAAACATTTGTAACCGCAGAACATTAATGGTTTTATGTGTGGCCGCCGTTGGTATAATCAAACACATGGCTGCGGCCATCTTTGCTTACGAACGCCCAGCAGTGTTTGGTCGTCGAGTGCCTGGAAATAAAATCGGCTACTCGACCTCGCAAACACCGCTGGACTTCCATGCCGATCATATGATTATATGATTATACCTATTCGTGCAAATAGAGCGGCGTTCCATGGATTAGACCCCACAAACCCTCCTATTCAAACAGCCAGCATCTAACTGTGTAATATCAATGGGTGTTCATGTGAATCCCTTCATTCGAATGGCTTTCCTATTCTAACAAATGGATCTGAGCGGTATTTCGTCAGATGGTGCGCTCAGATCCCAGCCATTCAATGAAGGGTCATTCGGACAATTCAGTGTAAAATTGTACAAGTTATGGATTTTTATGTGTAAATTTTATATTTTTCTGTACAGAGGCATAATGTAATTAACAGTATACTCTTACGCAATTATCTCTCCAGTACAGAAAAGCATGATGGGAAATAACATTGCAGGTTAAGTTTTCCACAGAGTCCACCAGGGGAAAACCCCTGGAATGTCATTATGGAAACCCCTTGCATGGGGACTAAATGGTTGCATTAGAATAAAAGCTCAGTTGACTCCCAAACTTTATGTCATCTAGTTCTTGGGAAAAGGGTTTGTATTTACGCTACCTACACTTTGCATGCTGAATCTGACTACCAGCAGAGATACCGTGGATTGTACTACTACTCCGCTACATGGGCTTTGTCTGACTGGGAGGTCCAAAATCACCTGTGGGCTGAAAGTCCAGCATCCTGTTTGCTGGACAAGATCACACACCTGAGTTTGACTACTGTGTCCATCTTTCTGTCCAGGATTGGCCAGGACCCACAGAAGAGCATCGGATGGGATTTTAAACTTGCCCAAGACAAGCAGATGATGGCACCATGGTGAACCCTGCCTTTTAAGGCACCATGGTGAACCCTGCTTGCATCAGTGATTGTTTCTTATATTCTATATGCTTACTGGGAAATGCAAACCTCCATGAGGGGGATCTTTAACCCAGTACCATTCCATGATGGTTTGGGCTGGGCTGGTCAGCAGTGGGGCCATGCCAGTAGCTGTTCTACTGGTCCCAGAGGATATTCTTCCTTCTTCCCAAGTAACAGTACTCGAACCTTCTAGTGCCAACATTCGGAAGGATCCCAAGAAGGGTTTATCCTTTGATGCCTGGGACTACAGACAGTTGAAGGGTATGTTTTTGAGTTCCACTCCACACTGGTACATGAGTTTCCACCATGGCTCACGTGGCCACTATGGTTCACAAATCCCTAGTAGACAACAAGGTGTGATTGCTGTTTGTGAATGGTGCCGTGTAGTACATCACGGACGAAGGCCAATTTTTTTCAGCCTAGAGAGGAAAAAGACTGGAGACTTCCATCCCATCATCAACCTCTACCTATAGTACTTACCTGATCAACGCAGCTGTGCTGCTTCCTTCATTGGGCCATGCAAGCAATTGATACATGCAGCCGCACTGCTGCCCTCATGCCGCGCAATCTGAACATGGAACTAACATTACTACTTACCAATCAACCCGGCGCACCATTCCTCCTCTTGGCATACACAGGACAAAATTCACACAGCTGATGCTTCTCTACATATTCCAAGACGCTGCCCACTTGAAGGGTCTTTTAAATGTCATGACGTCATGGTCGTGGTATTTTTTGATGTTCTCTGGCTCCAAATAAAGACAGCCTTTTAATTACATTATCCACTGTGTTGCCCCACTGCGGGTTTCTCAATCGGGGCGACTGCTTTGCTCATACTGCACAAATTGATTTCCACTATTATCTTGGCTCATTGGTTAATATCCTTAGCAGGCATTGAATCTACATTCGGGCCCACTTGGTTTGGGGTGCCTCTCTGGATTCTTAGAAACTGCAATACTTATGTTTGCAGGGTTAAGGGCACAGGGACACTGAACCCAGACCACTTCAATGAGTTGAGTATCCCTTTGATACTTCTCTGCCTATAGTAGATAGAGGACATGCATAATTTAGGAGTCCTCAGTGATAGAAGGTGTCTTATTGTTTCTACTGGAAGAAGCAGTGTTGCTGAGTTTCCTGCAAAGTGCTGTCTTAACCAACACATACTGTGAAATGTATCTAGCGCATGCTAGCTTTAGGATGGACCTTTTTAAAAATGTGCCTTTAAAAGTGAAAACTGCAAAAGGCAACCAGTGAGATGGAGGATATAATGGAAAGTTCACATGGAGACAAGCATATAAATACTGTCCTTTGGAGACATCCCTTAATCAAACTCCTTGACTTTCTAGCAGTAAAATGTGTTTGTCTGAAACTATACCACCCAAGTATTTCACTTGTGGAGGAACAGTGTTTTGTATGAGACCCAAATCACTCTACCACAGTGGTTTTTAAGAATTATGTAACTGGGGATTACTTAAGAAAAGTTTTGGACTTCAGATTAGATTCCCTGTACTATACACAGTCATGAAACATGTTCAAAGAATAAACGTACTTGTTTAAATTTATTACAAACCCACAACACCAGCTGTAGTTTTTCAGAATGTAATTTTCTCTTTATATTTAATGTTTCCACTTATGGAGTTTTGGATTGCTACATCTGCAATATTACAAATCTGATTTGCAGAATGTTGACAATAAACCTACTTTTTCTTTCTCATATACCAACAATTAGTGTCTTTCTTTCTTCTTCTGCAAACATTTTGATGCAATCAAGAAAATATTAAAAGGAACACCATAGTGTCAGGAATACAAACTTACTGTTTAGGTAACTTCAGATCAGGGCCGCCATCAGGGGTTGACAACCGTAATGGTTGTCACGGGCCCGGCGGCCCTGGGGGGACACTTAGGGCCACCCGATGGGCCCCCACCTTCAGAGGCCCGGTCAGCGCTGTGGCCGTGGTATAGCGCGACCGGGCCCCTTTAAAAAAAAAAAAAAAAAAAAGCAGCCGCAAGTGCTGCTGGGAGGAAGTAGTTACTTCCTCCCAGCTCACTCCGCACGCGAGGAACGCGCGCGTGAGCAAGTGAAGAAGGAGCCGCGCCGACTCCCATCATCCCCAGCCACCCTCCTGCAAAGGTAAGAGACAGGAGGGTGGCTAGAAAATGAGCACTGTGTGTGTGTGTCTTTGTCTGTCTGTATGTATATCTGTGTATGTATGTCTGTATGTATGTATGTATGTCTGTGTATGTCTATGTATGTATGTATATATGTCTATGTATGTGTCTGTCTGTATGTCTATGTATGCATGTATGTATGTGTCTATCTGTGTATGTCTATGTATGTATGCATGTATTTGTCTCTGTGTATGTCTATGTATGTATGTCTGTATGTATGTGTCTGTCTGTAAGTCTGTGTATGTATGTCTATGTATGTATGTATGTATGTCGGTGTATGTCTATGTATGTATGTATGTCTGTGTATGTATGTATGTATGTGTCTGTCTGTGTATGTCTATGTATGCATGTATGTGTATGTATGTATGTCTGTCTGTGTGTATGTATGTATGTGTCTTTCTGTAAGTCTGTGTATGTATATATGTCTGTCTATGTCTATGTATGTATGTATGTATGTCTGTATGTATGTGTCTGCCTGTAAGTCTGTGTATGTATGTATGTATGCCTGTATGTGTATGTCTATGTATGTATGTGTCTGTCTGTAAGTCTGTGTATGTATGTATGTCTGTGTATGTCTATGTCTGTATGTCTGTGTATGTCTATGTATGTATATATGTATGTCTATGTATCTTTCTGTCTGTATGTCTATGTATGTGTCTGTCTGTCTGTATGTCTATGTATGCATGTATGTGTATGTATGTATGTATGTCTGTATGTCTATATGTATGTATGTATGTATATATGTATGTATGTATGTATGTGTCTGTCTGTAAGTATGTGTATGCATGTATGTACACTGCGTGCAGAATTATTAGGCAAATGAGTATTTTGACCACATCATCCTCTTTATGCATGTTGTCTTACTCCAAGCTGTATAGGCTCGAAAGCCTACTACCAATTAAGCATATTAGGTGATGTGCATCTCTGTAATGAGAAGGGGTGTGGTCTAATGACATCAACACCCTATATCAGGTGTGCATAATTATTAGGCAACCTCCTTTCCTTTGTCAAAATGGGTCAAAAGAAAGACTTGACAGGCTCAGAAAAGTTAAAAATAGTGAGATATCTTGCAGAGGGATGCAGCACTCTTAAAATTGCAAAGCTTCTGAAGCGTGATCATCGAACAATCAAGCGTTTCATTCAAAATAGTCAACAGGGTCGCAAGAAGCGTGTGGAGAAACCAAGGCGCAAAATAACTGCCCATGAACTGAGAAAAGTCAAGCGTGCAGCTGCCAAGATGCCACTTGCCACCAGTTTGGCCATATTTCAGAGCTGCAACATCACTGGAGTGCCCGAAAGCACAAGGTGTGCAATACTCAGAGACATGGCCAAGGTAAGAAAGGCTGAAAGACGACCACCACTGAACAAGACACACAAGCTGAAACGTCAAGACTGGGCCAAGAAATATCTCAAGACTGATTTTTCTAAGGTTTTATGGACTGATGAAATGAGAGTGAGTCTTGATGGGCCAGATGGATGGATTGGTAAAGGGCAGAGAGTTCAAGTCCGACTCAGGCGCCAGCAAGGTGGAGGTGGAGTACTGGTTTGGGCTGGTATCATCAAAGATGAGCTTGTGGGGCCTTTTCGGGTTGAGGATGGAGTCAAGCTCAACTCCCAGTTTCTGGAAGACACCTTCTTCAAGCAGTGGTACAGGAAGAAGTCTGCATCCTTCAAGAACAATGCAGGACAATGCTCCATCACACGCGTCCAAGTACTCCACAGCGTGGCTGGCAAGAAAGGGTATAAAAGAAGAAAATCTAATGACATGGCCTCCTTGTTCACCTGATCTGAACCCCATTGAGAACCTGTGGTCCATCATCAAATGTGAGATTTACAAGGAGGGAAAACAGTACACCTCTCTGAACAGTCTCTGGGAGGCTGTGGTTACTGCTGCATGCAATGTTGATGGTGAACAGATCAAAACACTGACAGAATCCATGGATGGCAGGCTTTTGAGTGTCCTTGCAAAGAAAGGTGGCTATATTGGTCACTGATTTGTTTTTGTTATGTTTTTGAATGTCAGAAATGTATATTTGTGAATGTTGAGATGTTATATTGGTTTCACTGGTAAAAAATAAATAATTGAAATGGGTATATATTTGTTTTTTGTTAAGTTGCCTAATAATTATGCGCAGTAATAGTCACCTGCACACACAGATATCCCCCTAAAATAGCTATAACTAAAAACAAACTAAAAACTACTACCAAAAATATTCAGCTTTGATATTAATGAGTTTTTTGGGTTCATTGAGAACATGGTTGTTGTTCAATAATAAAATTAATCCTCAAAAATACAACTTGCCTAATAATTCTGCACTCCCTGTATGTCTGTATACATGTATGTGTATGTCTGTGTATGTATGTATGTATGTATGTCTGTGTATGTCTGTGTATGTATGTATGTATGTCTGTGTATGTCTATGTATGTATGTATGTGTATTTCTGTCTGTCTGTATGTATGTATCTGTCTGTAAGTCTGTGTATGTATGTCTGTATACATGTATGTGTATGTATGTATGTATGTGTATGTCTGTGTCTGTGTCTGTATGTATGTATGCATGTATGTTGGTGTATGTATGTATGTATGCATGTCTGTGTATGTATATGTATGCATGTCTGTGTATGTATATGTATGTATGTCTATGTATTTATGTCTGTCTGTATGCATGCATGTATGTATGTCTGTGTATGTGTCTGTCTGTAAGTCTGTGTATGTATGTCTGTCTGTATGTCTGTATACATGTATGTGTCTGTATGTCTGTGTCTGTATGTCTGTATGTATGTATGTCTATGTATGTATGTATGTATGTGTCTGTATGTCTGTGTCTGTATGTCTGTATGTATGTATGTCTATGTATGTATGTATGTATATGTCTGGATGCATGTATGTCTGTGTATGTATGTCTGTCTGTATGTATGTATGTATGTCTGTCTGGAAGCATGCATGCATGTATGTCTATGTCTGTCTGTCTGACTACATGTGTGTCTATGTATGTCTGTGTGTGTATGTATGTCTGTATGTATGTATGTCTGTATGTCAGTATGAATGTATGTCTGCATATCATTATGAACGTATGTCTGTGTGTATGGATGTCGGTATGCATGTATGTCTGTCTGTAGGTCTGTATATATGCACGTATGTCAGTCTGTATGTATGAATGTATGTGTGTATGGATGTCAGTGTCTGTATGTATGTATTATTAATTATTATTATTATTATTATTATTATTGCCATTTATATAGCGCCAACAGATTCCGTAGCGCTTTACAATATGTATGAATGTGTGTATGTATGTATGTATGTATGTCGGTGTCTGTATGTATGTATGTGTCTTTGTCTTCATGCATGTGTGTCTGTATGTATGTTAGTATGTGTCTGTCTTTTACTATGTATGCCTGTGTGTGTGTCAGTATGTATGCCTGTATGTCTGTTTCAGTATGTGTGTCTGTTAGTATGTATCTGTGTCCTTTTGTATCAGTGTGTGTGTTTGTGTCTGTGTATGTATTCCTGTGGGCGGTATTTGGAGGCGGACCCAGTGGGCGATATTTGGAGGCGGGCCCCTGGGGGCCCAGACCCTGAGCTGAGTTAGGGGCCCCAAAATTTCTGGTGGCGGCCCTGCTTCAGATCACATTGAAAAAGTGATTTTACTTCCTTTTTCTCTCTAGCCATGCTGGTCTCACAAACTTGGTGATCTCAACCAATCCAATCCTTTCCCACAGGAAAGCACCTCTAGTGGCTGTCTGAGTCAACACTGCCTTTTCTCTGAAAAACATGCACTGATAGGCTATATATCCTGTTGCAAGTAGGGGCATGTCTCTAACAATGAGCAGCTGGAGGATATTGTCCCCTCTATTAAAGGGGGACATAGTGTCCAACCCAGCCCACACCTATTTGTGTCAGGAGGCTCTAAATAATAAAGGGAGATGGACAGGGCCGGTGTAAGGATTATTGGGTACACAGGCGAAGATGATTTTGGTCCCCCCCCAAAAAAAAGCATCTTCACCTGTGTGCCCCTTAACCCGCCTTTTGTTTCTTATCTGCTTTTTTAAATGTCGTACCCCCTTAAGGGTGTATCTTATTTCCTATTTTTACCCATTGTGTGTCTTACACCTCCCTTGTGTATCTCTTACAACCCATTTGTGTGTTTCTCTTTCTCCCCTCCCCATAGTGTTATTCCCCCCTCCCCCATAGTGTTCTTTCCTCCCCCCTCCCCTGTCCCATAGTGTACTTTTCTCCCCTCTCCGTTACCCCATAGTTTTCTTTTCCTCCCCCCGTCCCATAATGTTTCTCCCCCCCCCCCCTCCCCATCCCTTAGTGCCCCTCTCTCTCCCCCCCTTGGTCCCCGGTGTGTCTCTTTTCTTGTAGCATGGCTGAGTGTAGCAGACCGCAGTACAGGAGCTACAGTTCCTGTACCCGGCCGGACTGACAGGAAGTGCTCTCTCAGTGATGATTGTTTTTGATTAACGACTGAGAATCTGGCTGCTCGCTGTTTAGTTGACATGCCTCTAATCAGCTGGTAGGGGGCAGGAGGATGTATTTAGCCTTCCTTGTGCTGATATGGGCATCATATTTATCCCCATAGGCTATGGGTGAGGGGGGGATTTAGAAAGCAGCAGGGAGCACATCTCCCCACTGCTTCTATTCTAAATATTACAAGGAGGGAGCCACATGCAAGCAATAACTAAAGCAAACAAGCAAAAGAAAGAATGGTATTGACAAAATTTAATCGAAAAACTATTTGTTCTTCATTTCATTCTTTGCAATTTGTATTCGTAAATTCGTCTTTGTCCGAAAATGAATGCCCAACTCTAATAAACACATAATTAATAAATGCAATTAGTATCCACATTGGTGAAGAATATGATGCCATTCATTATCATTTGTATAGGTACTCCATTTATGATACAGATTTAAATGAACACGCATGCTCTGTTTTCAAATCAATTTAGTTTTGCTGTAAAAAAAGCAGTGTAACCAGGACCTGATTTGCATGCCAGGTGCCTGTAGCCACAGAACTCTAAGATAATATAATAAACAATATGGTGAGAGCAAAATAAGTGGTAAACAAACCAAAAAAGGATAATATATAAAACATCCATAAGTTTGACCAAGTGCAAAAAACGTGCAAAGTGACAATAATACAAACGTGAAGCTTATATACAGTGACCAAGTGAAAAAAATGTGAAGTCTACTACAAACTAAATAAAGCTTATAAAAAAAAAAAATAATATTACAAACACAGCAAGATTTTTAAACACTGAATACTAGAAAGAGTAATCATAATCAATAGATAAGAAAAGAGAATCAAAGATATATTGGAATATTGCATAGCTATAAGCAAAACACGGCTACGGGGGGTGACAGATCAAGAATCCTTCTACAGAGGGAGGCATACTGGATCCATTATCTGGACACTGTGGCCCCTAGAGGCTTGAATGAAAACATAGTATATTCTATGTTTTTATAACTATATTGTGATATATATTTTTTGATTCATATTTTTTGCTATTTTCTGTTTAGTTATTTGTTCGAGCCTAGCATTGTACGTTTTTTTGCATACATCAGTGACATATAATTCTTTCTAGATTAGTTTGCCAGCAATTTGGCTCTTTTTTCTTTATTATTTATTATTTATTTGATACTTTGCGGGCTCTGTAACATTTACATTCACCGGATGTTTACACAATACCACACCACAATCAGCTCACTCTGCACACACACAATACCACAAGCAGGCTTCAAACACATGCACAATACTCTTTCCTGGCATTTTTGTCTCCTGGTCTCCATTTATAGAGACACCAGAGACAAGTTGTAAGGAAACACAGTGCAAGCATGTTATTAAATTTGCTTGCGCTGTGCAGAACAAATACAGGGCTTTTTTCTCATGCTAGAGCTCTTCAGCAGAGCTCTGCGCATGGTCTGCCCTGGAAGAGCATTGAACCAACATGCTCACTTTGAGAGGGGGCGTGTTTGTCATTAGTGATGACAAAACACACCCTCTCTGCCCCGCCCCCTTCTTAGTGGGCCGCTGTGGTAAAAAAATGCCCGGGCCGATTTTTTTTCCCAGTCCGGCCCTGTATATAACATTAGTTGTATTGCACGTAATTAATGTATGTATTTTATACTCTTCTAAATTCCTATTGGATGTGAATTTTTTAATACTTCTACTTGAACTTTTCCTTAATCTACATCCTGTGCAATCACTACGGTAATAAAATCCCTTCTGTCCATCTAAAAAGTTGGTTTCTCTTTTTTCTTTATCTAAAAAACTTTTTGTTAAAATCTGCCTAAGATTCCTAGCTCCTCTAAAAGGGTTTTTTAAAGTTTTTTTTACCATGTCAATCTTCAATATGAGAAGAACACTGCAAGAAGATATGGATAAAAGGTTTGAAGACCAAGAGGTTAATCAAATAAATAATATTTTTATTAGTGATAATCTGATGTTATATGTGAACAATTAGAAAAATTACTGATCAGGGAAATGAAAATAAAATGGGAGGTTTTTACATTAGAAAGATATGTTACACAAAAAATCACCCCGAGAGGTTTAAGGTTTCAAAAGCTCCCAACCTTTGATCAGGATCATGATATTTTTATGAAAATCTGGGATGATTCTCTTGAATCTTTTTCATTTCATATGATGGGAATAATAATTGAGCAGATGGGTCAGACTCTACATCAATTAGAGAAAAGGATTAAAGGTATCCAAATTAAACTAGAACCATGTATACAAATGGATGAATTTAAGAGTATCAATAAAAGAATGATTGAGAAAATCAGTAAATTGGAAAAAAAAGATTATTGAAACCAAAAGAAAAAAAAATAGAGATTTAGATGACTATGCCCAAGGCAAAGTTAGAATTTTTGGTAGCATAAACCAAAATAAAAATAAAATAAAAGCAAATTTTTCCAAAACAAAACCAGTATTTAATGGAGAAAATCAGAAAAAAAAAAGAGTATACTGAGAATGAGAAACAGTAGAGATAGTCCAAAGAATTATCATAGTATAAATGTTACCAAAATAGAGATGAAACAAATAGAAGGGAATATTCCAGAGAGAGAATTCCACCTAGAAGAGAAGGAGAATGGATTAACCCCTTAAGGACTGAGCCAAATGTACACGTTGTGAACAAAACAAAACGTAAACAAAACCTCGCATTTGCGCTTATATGTCTGTCCAACCATAATTCACCTCTTTCATATTAAATTCACCCACTCTTCTTATATATCATTTTATTCAGGGGAAACAGGGCTTTCATTTAATATCAAATATTTAGCTATGAAACATAATTTAATATGAAAAAAATGGGAGAAAATAAGAAATGTTATTTTTTTTTTAGTTCTACATGACATTTTGTCAATGTCATAATACTGTTTGCTTTTACTGCAATAAAATACACATATTTGTATTGAGCGATGTCTCACGTGTAAAACAGTACCCCCTATGTACAGGTTTTATGGTGTTTTGAGAAGTTACAGGGTCAAATATAGCACGTTATATTTGAAATTGAAATTCGCCAGATTGGTTACGTTGCCTTTGAGACTGTGTAGTAGCCCAGGAATAAAATTTACACCCATAATGGCATACCATTTGCAATAGTATGTCTAAAGGTTGACTCCAGGTCCAGTTGGGCACGGCCCTTCAGCCCCAAACCTGGGCTAAGAAGAGCGGTTGTCCCCCCAAGAAACCCTAGTCAAGGGAAAATAAAGTCACCGGGTTGTACTGATGAACAGGGGGTAACCCTAATAATAATTGAAAACATCAAAAACACTAATTCACCAACACAAACACCCTAGTGGGTGTTGTGCCAGGAAAAAGAAGTACAACCCTGTAGAAATGTACTAATAAATCAAAAAATTATTTACAACATTATTTATTAATAGAGCTAAAAATCATAGCCTACTTACTAATAGGTACTCAAGATAGGTAGGTACTGTAGCCTGTAGCCAAGTATAAGGCAACTATCAGGGATAGAACAGGAATGAAAATTACAATGGAGGTATATAACCTGCACTAAATGAGGTTAGCAAAATGTCAAGAGAACCCTATAATATGTATCAGGCAGGCATAAAGCTCTCCATCCATATATAATACACCAGTAAGGGATCCAGTGACCTCTCTACCTACTCCCCCATTCTGAAAACGTAATGCTACCTTAGATCAATCCCTGTTACCTCGGCATAGCATAAAGCTAATGCCTACCAAGACCACTTATCCTATAGTAGAGCTAAATAAACAAAAAAATGCTAACACCCACAACCCAAGTGCATGGTGAAAAGGATAAAATAAAAAAGAAGAGCGCCCGACGCGCGTTTCGGCGTATCAAGACGCCATCGTCAGGGGCAAAAGCAAACAAACTAGCCACATCTCCAACTTCCTTAAATACCCAATATGTAATTAGCCATATTGGTATCAGCCAGTTCCCATAAAGAATCCTCACATACCGTTGGTCCGGCTGAAGAACCGCCCAACTGACGTGCGGCAGCTCCCAGTTCAGCCCAAATTACCTCCGTGTATCCTACGTATCAAGTACATCACCACTAGGGGCAGTATAAGATGGACCACGTGGGCGGAGGGGGGCGGGAATCAGCCGCTACTACCACACTCCCCTCTCTGCCAACACGAGTGAGTCATAACGACATCACATAGTAGACAACCCAAGGTATTGCAAATGGGGTATGTCCAGTCTTTTTAGTAGCCATTTGGTCACAAACACTGGCCAAAGTTATCGTTAGTATTTGTTTGTGTGTAAAAAATGCAAAAAACGCCAATTTTGGCCAGTGTTTGTGACTAAGTGGCTACTAAAAAAGACTGGACATACCCCATTTGCAATACCTTGGGTTGTCTACTATTGCAAATGGTATGCCATCATAGGGGTAATTTTCATTCTTGGGCTACCATAGGGTCTCAAAGGCAACGTAACCAATCTGGCGAATTTTAATGTGAAAAAAATTAAACACAAGCCTTATATTTGACGCTGTAACTTTTGAAAACACCATAAAACCTGTACATGAGGGGTACTGTTGTACTCGGGAGACTTCGCTGAACACAAATATTTGTGTTTCAAAACAGTAAAAAGTATTGCAGCAATAATATTGTCCGTGTAAGTGCTGTTTGTGTGTGAAAAATGCAAAAAACTTCACTTTTACTGGTGATATCATCGTTGTAATACATTTTACTGTTTTGAAACACTAATAGTTGTGTTCAGCGAAGTCTCCCGAGTAGAACAGTACCCCCCATGTACAGGTTTTATGTTGTCTTGGAAAGTTATAGGGTTAAATATAGTGCTAGCAAATTAAATTCCCTTTACTTTCGGCATGGTTGTCAGGCAGGTCCCGCTAATTGTAATTAATTAAGATACCTAATTATGTAAAGATATTACATAAATATATGTGTAGAATTAATATATGTATATATATATACGTATGTGTATATATATGTATATATAATACAGAGATCCTTGCACTCAAGCTTACATTCCTTTTGCTGTGCCTATAGGCTTGCCGGGTGCCAGTCCTTTAGGGATGTTGATGTAGATAAGTAGAAAAATGCAGGCTGCACTCACGGACTTTAGAATTCAATTGGTATTTATTCCATCAAACAAGTAGAGAAAATCGACGTTCTACGTGTATTTTGATATAAATATATATATATATATATATATATATATATATATATATATATATATATATATATATATTAATATCACAATACAGTTAGAACGAAATAACACACATCTATATATTTTTTATTTATTTATTTTTAATTATTTTTTTAATTTGATTTTTTAACGTATTTACATATTTTTTATATTATATATATATATATAACAATCATTATATATATATATATATATATATATATATATATAATCAGTATCAGTCTACGTGTAATTTGATATTAATATATATATATATATATATATACATTAATAGTAAAATACACCTAGACAGTGTATGTGTGTGTATGTATATGTGTATATATATATATATATATATATATATATATACTTAGATCATATATATACACAATATATATATATATGATCTAAGTATATAATTGTTTTTTTTTTACACTGATTTAATTTTATTGTATTTGATTTCAGCCAGCAGGGGGACTAACTGTCATTACAGTTAGTTCCCCTGCTGGCAATGCCTCACCCAGCTAACCCGACCATGTGATTGTGAGGTCCTCGCAAGGACCTCACTCTCACATGGCTGGGGGGGACCCCAGGAGGACGGACGTGCTACGGGGGGCTCCCTGGGAGTCCCCCCAACCGCGAACGCCGGCGACCGTGTAAGTTAAAAAAAATGGAGGGCGTACTATTACGCCCTGCGGCGTTTAGAGCTGCTTAAAATAG